>NW_027040634.1:0-1200000 GCF_037179485.1 Ochlerotatus camptorhynchus | reverse complement strand
ATTGTTTGGAAAGGAGGGGATGATCACTTGAAACACTAACATCAGACAAACAAAGGGTTTCACCTGCATGTAGCGAAGATCTTGGGATCCCAAAACATCTCTTACTTCACGGAAGGGTTGTCTACCTCGGGCCACTAGGGTATCCAACAGTCGTGCTCTGGAGGCAAAATTACCCGGGCAACGCTAAACTGCGTGATCCATGTCATCATAATCGGTACTGCACCTACATATATTGCTGTCGACGAGGTCTGCGACTTATATCCAGACCTTGGAACCACGCTCTCGAAGAAACATTTGGAATAATGGAATGTAACCATTGCCCAAGAGAATTACATACTTGTCCAATCGTTTTGCCAACTTAGAAGAGAACTCTGACGTACTAATGGGAAGAAATTATCATGGGAAATTCTCCTATCATAAATCTCGCCTTCTTGAGCGCCCACCTTTGCTAGAGAGTCCGCCTTCTCATTGCCTGGAATTGAGCAATGTGAGGGGACCCATACAAACAACTCGGGAGTTCCGCAAACTGTAACCTAGAACCGCTACTGTTTTCGATCTTTTTAAACGACGTCGCCTCTCTGATACCATCAGGATGCCGCGTTTTCTATACAGACGATACGAAAATCTACAAAATTATTAAAAGTCTCTCGGACTGTTGGGATCTCCAGAATATGTTAGGTATTTTTGCTGACTGGTGTTCAAGAAATTTGATTAGTCTAAGCATCGAAAAATGTAACATTATTTCCTATCACCGATCGAAATCGAATCGAACCAATCATGTTTGACTATGTTCTCCACGAACGCTGTTTTGCTCGTGCAGAGCACATACAGAATCTCGGCGTTACCTTGCACTCAGAATCCACTACAATGACATCATCTCCAGAGCTAATCGACAATTGGGCTTTATTTTCAAAATTTCCAACGAGTTCCGTGACCCGCTATGCCTCAGGTCACTCTACTGCTCGCTTGTGCGATCCTTATTAGAGTCAATTTAGTTGTTTGGTGCCCTTTCCATGCTAGCTGGATCACTAGAATTGAATCCGTTCAGCGCAAGTTTGTGAGATATACTCTTCGTTTCCTCAACTGGTGTGACCCAACAAACTTGCCACCGTACGAGGAGCGTTTCCGTCTCCTGGGAATCGAACCATTAGAGGTGAGACGGACGGTCGCTCAAGCTATATTCGCTGGAAAGCTGCTTACGGGTGACATTGACTGTCCAACGCTGCTGGCTCAGCTAAATATGTATGCCCATGAGAGGCCTCTTCGTCAACGGGACTTTCTGTTTTTGGAACCACGGCGCCGAAATTATACACAACACGAGCCAATTCGAGCAATCAGCCGGCAATTCAACAACTTCTTTTATATGTTCGACTCCAGTGTATCAGCTGACTTTTTTCGTCATCGGTTACTTGGCCTTTTCCGTACCGTTGACCGCAACTATGTAGTTTGAGTTTTATTCATTTAGACGATAATTGTCAGTTGATTTTTTCAGTATACAAATAAACAAATAAACAAATAAATACACAAAGGTAATTCTAAATGATCTTTCGACCAACGCACACATCTGCTTCCTTGTTGTTGTAAGGAAGTAAGATGAGTGGCTCTCTGGTTTCGTCGATCGGAGGGCCTCAAAAGAACTGAGACTATTCGAGAAGATGAAGTAATGGTCTATGGGCATGTCGGAAATCATCCCCAATACGAAGTTGATTGCTGCTAGCTCAGCAACAAAAATTGAACAAGGTTCCTGAAGTTTCCGATAGGCGGTTGAGTATTCATTGAAGACACCGAATTCAGTGAATTCATCAATGCGTGATCCATCAGTAAAGAATCTTCTATTGCAATTGACTTGTTTGTACTTTCCAGCAAAAATACGGGGAATTAAGATAGGTCGAAGTTGATCTGGAACTCCTTGGATAGTCTGTTTCAGATCATAGTCGATGGAAGGATCTGTAATTAGTAAAGCGTGGTCCATCAGTGAAAAATTTTCTATTGCAATTGACTTGTTGGTACTTTTCAGCAAAAATGCGGGGAATTGAGATAGGTCGAAGTTGATCTGGAACTCCTTGAATAGCCTGTTTCATGGAGAGATCATAGTCAATGGGGGAACTGTAGTTAGTAAAGCATACACGAGAGGGGTTATAGCAAGGAAGACTAATATCCGATGACGTATAAATAAGATAGATTCGCACGAATCTAGACTGGGTGCTCAATTCAAGCATTTCTTCGAAGTTTTCAATCACAAGGTTGTTACTGACACTACATTTGATCAATATTCTTAAATAGAGCTCACAGAAACGGTTCTTCGGGGGTTTTATTCCTGCTAGAACCTCTAGGCTCATATTGTGTGTTTGATGCGTACAGACAAGGATAATACGTAAACACACGATATTGAATACATTCCAATTTAATTAGGTGGCTGATCCTTTGTTGGCACTTTGAACCAAACCAGACTCCAAAGTATTTGAAGGTCAAAGATTGAGTAATGTCTCTGTTCACCATATTAAGACGCAGTGGGCTGGAAACCACTTCCTTGTAAACTCTACCAATTCAGTTTTTTTGCGGTGAAAGCTCGATCCCCAAATTTCTGGCCCAGATGGATAGATTATCTGTCTAAGCGTGTATCGATTATCTAAGCAGTTATCAAAATCTTTAACATAGAAATTATAAAGTAAGGGACTTAAACTCGAACCTTGAAGTAAGCCCATGTAGCTAATTCTAGAAGTCGTCAGTTGACCTAAATTGAAGGTCATTAGTTTTTCTGACAGCGAATTATACAAAAAATTATTCAAAATACCGGGTAATCCACTACTGTGCAGATTGTCTGACAGTATGTCTATGGAAACTGCATCAAATGCGCCTGTATGTCCAAAAAGACTGAAACCAATTGCTCCTTGTGCGCAAAGGGCAGATGAAAGCAACGCTAGACTATCGTTTGTTACTTTACTCTTTCGGAAACCAAATAGCGTATTTGAGAGCAGGTTGTTTGATTCAACCCAATGGTCAAGTCTTAATATGATCATTTTTTTCTAATAATTTCTTCACTAATGATAACATAGAGATCGGACGGTAAGAGTTGTGATCAGACGCTGGTTTCCCAGGCTTTGGAACAGCTATTACTTTAACCTGTCTTCAGACTGGAGGATCTATATTCCATTCCATAAAAGAATTATACAGATATTCTAGCGATATCGGATAGGTTTTTTAGCAGGTCAAATTTGAACATATCGCTTCCCGGATCAGAGTTATTCGATGAAAGAAGTGTCATTAAAAATTCTAGCATTGTGAATAATTCATCCAGAGTCGGTTGTGCTGGACAAACCTTTTTAGGATGAGCGATTTTGCATATAGCGAGCCTTTTTTCAAAGCGTTATTGCCAAATTTTAAAAACGTTTTATAAGCATGCTTTTGCACAGAAAATGATTTAAAATGTCTCATATATTAATTTCTGTGCATAATAACATAAAAAAACGAACTTATAAAAAATAAAAAATAAATAAATCTACCATGCGTTGTTGTTCTACGATCTATAAAAATTTTCAAGTGTCCAAGGTTTTCAATTTTGCAAAAGTTTTCATGAGCTTTTTTAAATAAATATTGAAAAGCACATTTTAAGAAAGCCTTTTTAAATCTTTAACGGGTGTTCAATAAAAAATGAGAATGATTTCAGTGACGTCCAGTGCTCTTGTGAGAGCATCGCGACTAAGTTACGTCGTACGGCTGACCAGGGCGTACTCTCCAATATTCATTGAAGGTTTTTTTTAAAGTATAAACATTATGTGTTTATTAAAAAAATACTGAATTCGTTGAAAAACAATTTTTTTTTGCTAGCTGTATGACTGAAAAAAATTTCATTTTTTTATTGAACACCCGTTACTCTAAATTAGAAAAAATTAAATTAATCATGTATTTTGTTTCTATAAAGATTTTATTTTTCGCTACAACTTTGTCTCAGACGTCATTTGAACCAAAAGTGACATTTTTGTGCTACAGTGTATTGAAAATGTCAAAGGCAGTATTTTGAAAAAAATAAATAACAAGATCTGAATTTTATCAAAAATGTTAATGATTGCCCATAACAAACAATTATGCAAAGTTTCATGCTAATCATTTGGCGTGGAACTGTTAAATTATGTTACGACACTTCGAAGAGGAGTATCTCAAGGGGATCTCTGACCAATCAATAAATACTTGGGCATCTTTTTGAACTTCCTCAAAGATTCCTGAAGTTCCTCGAGCATTAACATCTTCCAATAAATGCTCTAAACTTTTTTGAGGGTCCCTGAAACTCTGTGGTGTTCATTGCTTAAGAACATATGATAGTTAATGACAGTATCTGAAGCTTTATGTGAGCTCGTCTAAGGTACATTGGAATCTTTTTGTAGTGTATTATATGTTATAAAAATAATTGGCCACAGGCTGCTTCGTCTCTTGTTCATTATTTTTTTCCGAATTCCTTAGAGTTTCCCTGATCCTTTTCAACGCTGTTTTTTAAACATCCTTAAAGTTTCCATAAATTACGTTGATCGTGATGAGCAATTTGCAGAAGTTTGTGATTGACTAGTGGCCAAAAAACAACAGCATGTACACGTTTAGGATAGGGTTGCTTACCGATAATTTCACTGCTGTACGTAATTTTATTTTAAAACCAAATCTAAAAAGCCTTAAATATCTAAATGTGGTTTAAAATGAGTGGGAGTGATAGATGTATTAAGCTTTGCCAATTGAATCTGTTTTTCTTCGAATTCATGAGCTCATGATCTCCATTACCGACCCGATTACCGAAATTACCGGATTTCGGTAAATTCGCTAATCGGGTCGGTAATGGAGTCCGGCAGAGGAGCTAAAGAAGCGCGCTGGCTAGAATCGCAGCTGACTCGACTGTCTGAGGAGTGTTGATCTTTTTTGCCAAACTTGGAAAGTTTAGGACTTTGCCAGAACGAACAGTGGCGTTAGATGATTATTCCGGAATGGTTAGGCCACAGACAAACAGACGTAACTCTTTGAAAAACTTGTTCTTGAAAACATAGTATCTCAAAACATATAACCTCAGTAACGACATCTCTCTGGCTTCTCGTGGAAAACAAGCTTGCTCGCTAACTCGTAAACAATGTTGCATAAAAGTTCTATAGAATATAAAGAAACGTCAAAGTGATCCGATGCCAGCGCTGCGGCGAGTAGTTCGCGGAACTGATAATATTCAAATCAACCGTTAAATACATGAACGAAGATACACAATGAAGAGTTACGTCATTTGTCTGTGGTTAGACTCTTTTGCGATTACCGGAAACGGAGTATTAGTACAAGACATTGGAGAAGTCTGCACATTATAGACGAAATACGCGTATCTGTCAGGGAGAAGCAACTAAGGTAGTGAAATTAAATGGATATTACAGACGTCATTCCGATCAGAACTTATTGAATTACAATTTATTGAAAAATGTTTGAAAATTTATAAGATCCAAAATGGCCGAACAAACAATTTCGGAAAATTTCATACAAATCGGAGAAAGCTTATTCGTTTTTTCGATATTCTATTCTTTTTCCCGGGAAAACATCTATGTTACACAGCAGATAAAACAAAATAAATATTAACTACAAATATAAGGATATTTCCCAATACAACAAATCAAGAAGACTGGCAACTTTGCCAGAATACAAGCGACAGATACAGTAGCGCTGCACTTGAGTTAAGGTGGAAGCAACGCATAGAAAAATGAGCAAATACACAAACCCTTATTCTGAGGATGCAAGCTTTGCTATCAAATTCGTTCGAAGCATTTACCTTTGAGCGACAGATGACGCGATTGTACCTGTCTCATAGCGTTGTTTCTTGATTTGTTGTCTTCGATATTTCCTTAATATTTTCATGGGAAAATGTTTCTAGAAGACTTTCTAAGAAAATTTCTGGGGAAACTGAAAGCAACTGATGAAAGAATCTTTTGTGGGAGTCTGGAGAAACCAGTGAGAATCTCGAGAACGAAGTCGGAAGAAGCTTCAGGATAAATACAAAAGTGATCTCCTGCGGAAGATAGAAATAAAATCTGCGGGAAATTGCTAAAAACATTTGAAGGAAGTTAAACATAGTTTCTGGGAAAAGTTCATATAGACCTGCGGGAAAAATCGAAAACAACATCGGAAGAAGTCTTAAAATTAGTCGGAAGAAGTCAGAAGACAATTACTAGGGATCCAAAAATTATTTCTGGATGAAGTCCGATGAAGTCACTTCCGGTGAGTGAGAAACTTCTACAGAAACTTTATGAAAAAAATTCGGGTGGATTTGTATTCCAGAATGTCTTTGGGAAGAGATCAGAAGAAAATTTAGAGGGAAATACGAAGCAACATCATCCAGGGTAAGTCTGGAAATACTTTGCGGTGGAGTTTAAAAGTAACTTTTAGATGAACTCGAAAGAATCTTCCGGGGTTCAAAAGCAACTTCTGGAGAAAGTTCGGGAAACTCAGAAGGACTCCTAGATGATGTCGTATGAAACTTCCTGGGGACGTTGGCTGATACTTACGGGAGAATTCGGTAGAATTTTTCGGCGAATTTATAATTAACTTACTATTAGGGACGTCTTAAAAACGTTCCAGGAGGAGTACGAACAATCTACTGGGTAAGTCAAAAAAGTTTAAAATTTAGAGGCAAACGCATTTAATGCTTTTGTGGGGCGGTCAAAAATCCATGCTGTAACCTATCTGATCACGTCACAGTGGTCCAGGAATTAAAATTAGGAAGAAATAAATATTTTTTTTACGTAGAAACTGCAACTTCACTACCACCGTAGTGTCTTCTGCATTCATAGCGAACATTCAAATCATTTTACCCAAAAGATAGGACGTGGTGAACAAAAAGTTCGCTTTTCCATAGTAATTTCCGTATAATCTTCAAAGGGCCAGTGTAGTATGAGATCACAACCAAATGAGCTCAAATTTTGGGAGAGTACTTATCTGATTTAAAATGGATTGAGTAGTGTGGATCAAAATCAATATTTTGAACCACCCTAATTACTGACCACAACTTCTACAAACTCTCCTCTCCCTAAAATGACACGTCATTTATGGATCGTTCCATGCGTTTTCCCAATAATGATTTTATTGGAATCTAAAATTGCCTAGAATATCACGCTAAATAGTTTTGTAATTCAATGAATAAGGCATACAATCAAAAAATCTTAAGAATAAAGTGGATTGTCGTTAATGCATTGGCCATTGATTCAGCAAAAAGTTGCTTGTACGCCACAGTCTGTTTTAAGTACCAGCATTACAATTCTCGTAAGAAACATATACCGAGGATTTAGGAAGCCCATACTTACATTTAATGCAATTTCCGTTTAAATTGCGTCTACATTTGAAAAGTTCTAGTTAGCACGCATCGTTGGTCGTCCTTTCTTTTTTAGACTTTTTACGCTTCTGTAGCGAGCGGTTCTTAATTTAGTGTTCTTGATGCACATCCACAGTTATTAATTAAACATTTCCTCGTCCGGACCGGGAATCAAACCCGCTGCCTCCACCTTGTGTTTTGACTGACTGGGGTCCCTGGCTGGTCGATGGTCTCCATTGAATCCAGTTGCTGAGGGAGATCGTGTTAAAATCTTTTCCCAAAATCACAATCTGATGACTAAATTTGGTTAGAGATTAGCTCTTACTTACTTTTTTGCTTTTGCTGTAAGTTGCTTCAGCTTATTGTAAGTTGCTGTAAGAAAATCATAAGCTGTAGAAAGTACGGAAGCAAAGTTTTACTTTTTTTGTGTACAGCATCTTATAGAAACTCAAGTACGGGAACAGACCTATTGCGTCTATTTTTGCAGCCGAAAGACCTCGTCTGTCCGTATCCATACCGGCTGATTCAAAGTCATCTTCATGGACGTATTCTTCAGGACTCAATTTTATTAGAACCTCCTCACATGAACAACATATGGGCCTCGATCTATCTAAAGGTAGCCCGTTTATTGACGCATTAAGCATGAGCATCCATGTGTGTGTGTCTTTGATGATGCAATTTTCAACAAGCGACTGAAAGAGGAGTTCGTAGTTGAGAATCAATCCAAGGTAGTTAATCTCTGACGAACACTAGATTTCTGCATTCAGAATGATGATAGCCAATATCTTCCTATTGGATATATAAGTAGGAAGTTGGTACATCGAACCCTGATGTCGTAACATCACTTAACTCACAAAGGCTTGATTTTAAATCAATCATAAATATGAACAATCATAAATTCAGACACAGAAATTTTCAGATATTCAGGAATGGTTAGGTTAGGCTAGCGTTATTAATGAGACCGTGTGCTGGTTCGTCTCATGATGTTCATGAAGTACCCCATTTCCTAAATAAAACACTGCCACCGTTACGTACATCTATCGGCTCGCAACTCTATTCCCCTCGCCCAAGTACATCGTGGTTAGCGATATGTAGGCTGGTATCGAAATCGATTGCGCGCGCACTCGACGGGAGTTCATCGAGTCGAGATGGTTTATGATGAATTACAATTATATCGCCAACTCACCGTGGGGGCAAGCACGAGCTATCTGACCGTGTATGTAGAGCATCTCAACTCGTACGCTGGCATTCCAATCACTCTTCCTCTCTCGTGCTATGGATTCCTCGCATCATCCACGTACGCACGTATACAAACGTATATGTAGGTACGTATTCGCGATTGGATTTTATCGATCGATATCAATCACACATTACACAGAGCGGCGACTCGCAGCATCCAAACGCTAACAATGTATTAATCACCCAACCACTTTAGACTGAGGTACGATACTAGGAATCCTAATCAGTTGCGGCTGCTGCTAGCTGATGGTTGCCTTGTTAAGGTGAACTGTATCACACCCCAGGTACCCTGTGTCCGTACGTCCGATCTCGGCTAACTACCTGAAGCACGCGTATGCCTATAGGTCGTAAGACGGGCAGCTAAGGAATTTGAATTCGCTTACTACCCGGCCGACCATCGCCGCCGTTGATCGTTGTCAGAGGCGATGGTTCTAATTGATGCAGGAATTTTGATGAATTTTATGAAGCCTTGTTCTCGAGCGGCCTAATGAGAGCAGATTATATTCAATTTGAGCATTTATTACGGTAAATTGAAATGTCGTGACAAGCCGGGTGAATTTCGTTCCTTGCTGATAGCTTGGGGTAGATTGATTGCCGTTGTACTTTCAAGTGAAACCATGAGAACTTCGATTTAAAAGAAATCCGGCATTACTGGTTTCAATCTTTTGAAGCAATTTCATGTTTGAAGGAACGTTACAAAAAAGCTGTCCACTTGATTCGTATCTTGAGCTGGAAACCAACTCAAGATACGGTTTCCTTATATACGCCTGTTTAGTAATACATAGCATCCATCCAAACAATTACTCTGTATTTAATTTACGCCACTTTAACCATCAAAGGAAATCTCACACAGCGAGCTACTACTCCTACTTGCAGTCTTTAAGACCGAAACCTCAAGCACCTCTTATACCGGCCGGCAATCATCCCATCATGTCGTAGTCCTATAATTTTTATTAATTTAATAAGCTACTGACAATTTGTTTTCTACCGGTTGCACTGGGACCCCATGCGATGCATGACGCAGACTCCGTCACTCTTGGTCACTACCACCACGGGTGCTCCGTGGTGACTGAATTTCCCAAATGGACACATTGGATCACGCGTTGCTGGCTTGCAGATTCTGAGAAGTGTTTTCTCAATGGAGCTACCTAGGCTGCTATCAGCTGCAGAGTGACTTCCTTCAAGACACACAGGTCGATTTCGCTGGAAAAGCGACGAACCTGTTTGCTGATTTTTCTTCTTTTTTCCTCGACTGCAGCCAGCAACAATAACATCACTGGGCAACCTTCAACGGGAAGCTAGGCCGCGAGTGAGCAACCGGACGAGCCGTGTTGCTCAAAAGAGTAGCAGTGCGCGGTGATGCCCTGGCAGGTGGTGGTTTACGTATGCTGGTAGTGTGCCGTACGATAAGACCAGTTTTCGATGTAAATAATTTACGAGGAATTAATCCTCAATGAACGCAGAAAACACACGTGCACGCACAATAATTGGCGTACAGAAAGAGAGTTTGATTCCGATTGCACCGATCAGACTTGTACAACAGGCAGTCGTTAGATTAAGCGATTCATAGCGAAACTCGAATGTAGAACAAAACAACAGCACCAACGGTAGACGGTGCCGGTGGTTGAGTGGTAAGTGTGGCTGCCTATCACCCTATTGGGCCTGAGTTCGATCCGATCTGAGGTCACGTCTCCTAGAAAAGAAGTAAAACTAGTTGGTCCCGGGCAAGGGAAAGAAAAAACCAGCACCGTGCTGTGATGATAATTCACAACATTTACCACCGTAGATGTTATCTCTCTCCCGTGTGCAGTTTCTTCTCATTAGAAATTTTGATTTCGACTCACGTAATGCGCGGAAATTGATTTGTGTCATACGATTGATCGACAATAATCGCTTAATCCCTATGCGACTAGCTGTCACGTCTAGACCGACAATCACATCAAGTCTTCTTCTTCTTCCTCGCATTTCAAGCTTATTGCGTATGGCATATTAGCTTATTGCGTGCTCTCAACTTAGTGTTCTAGACGCCCTTCACAGCTATTAATTGAGAGCTTTCGATGCCTGTACCATTTTTTGCATTTGTATAATTGTGTGGCAAGTACAATCATACTCTATGCCCAGGGAAGTCGAGAAATTTTCCAACCCGAAAAATTCCTAGACCAGACCGGGAATCGAACCCAGCCACCTCCAGCATGGTCTTGCTTTGTAGCTGTGCCTTTACCGACTGAGCTAAGGGAGGTCCCATCACATCAAGTGGAAGCACAATTACTCGTGGGCGAGTGAATGAAACGTTTAAGCATATTCATAGCTAAGCGAGTGACAACGTATTTGATCAGTTGAAATCTGTATTACTGACACTATCTGCTCGAAAACCGGTTCACGTTTAATAGAAGAAAAAACAATACAGGCTACCAGGTCACTATTTTACTTTTTTCACCCAAAAGTCATTAAGTAACTATATATATATTTTTGACGTTGACTACGTCTTACGGGAAGGTACTGGGGGTAAAACGAAAATCTAAAATTGCAACCGCCACGAAAAGGTGTAAGATTTTGAACGCTTATAACTTTGTCATTTATAAATGAAATTAAAATCCAAATACACCAATCGATAGGAAATACCTTTCGTAAGCTGTTGCAATGAATGATTTTTCAATTTCATATAAAACTGTTTTAAAAATGGACAAATAAAAAGTGATTAGTTTATCACTGTTTTCATGAAATAAACGTTCTCCCCAAACCTAGTCCTCTTAATCAAGTACAATTTGGTTGCACATCGTGCTGCTTTAACCTGAAAAGCTATAGAACAGCGCTGCTAATGTGCCTCAACTCATTTTCGCTTCGGACGGCGGGCAAGCGCTCCTTGGCTGAATGATAACTACAAATCTCGATTACTTTTCGGAAGGACATATCAGCTTTTGTAAACAACGCATTTTATCGTCGGTTTGGCATAACTAATAGCTCGCCCCACATACTAACACCACTATATCAGGTAGGGGAAAATTTCCTCTATCTCATGCATGCGTGGGTGAGCTACCAGTTACGCCAAATCGACGATCAAATGCGTTGTTTACAAAAGCTGATACGTTCCTTCGAAAAAGTAATCGAGAAATACTTCGTGGGCTGTGTACCAATTGCCGAGTTTTTTATCGTGACATTTCGAAAGTTATTTTCAATGTTCGAAAATGCCGGAAATTGATCAGATTTCAAACAGAGCTCAGCCACGGTTACTAAAATTTAACTTCTAGTCGGTCCGAAATAATCATGCTCGTATAGCAGAGTTATTCGATAACTTGGAAGTAAAATTAGGACCATCCTTAAATTACGTATATTTTTTGACCAGTTAACCCCCCTTCCCCCTCGGAGCGTGTTTTGCAATACACACCTAATACATGGCCGGTCCCAACTTCTGAAACCCCTCTCCTCCCTCAACTACTACGTTATTTATGAAAGTTCCCACTGAGCAACACTGAAAATCAGCAGCACACCACACAAAACGGGTTGGACAATTTCGGTATTGATCATCAATATTTCGCGATCAGAACATTTTAGCTTGAAATCCCTCCACTTAATTATCGGTACATCTTTAATCTATTGATTGAATTAAAAAAAAATCTTAATATGGGAACGGGGTGTTTCTGTGGTGATAAGAAGGATTTTCCTACACAGATTACAGTTTTCTGTTCCAAGCACTGAAATTATCAGACAGTATCTCTATTTATGCTTTTAGATTAGCTATGAAAGTCCCTCCTACTTGGAAAATTATGCTATAGAACGGTTTATACAACACCAGTTTTTTTTTTGCTGATGGGGGCGAGGCATAGCCAGCCGTTCGATTGCATAATTCTTCAAGTAGGAGGGACTTGCAATGCTTATCTCTTAGCTTAAATCTAGATAGAGCTGGAATTAGGGCGTAACAGCCTTTGTAAACAATGACTTCTCTCGATGGTTTCTAGGAATTCAAGGCACGCCTACATAAAGCAACATATCCATCGAGTAGGGGAAGTCTTCCCCTACTCGACGGGGATGTCCATTTGCCAAGGAGAGCCATAACTTTCGAGAAATCATCGAGAGTAGTCATTGTTTACAAAAGCTGTTTCGCCCTAACTCTAGCACTATCTAGAAATAGAATTACCGTCGAGTTTTTTCAGTGATAGGTTGTGAAAGTGAGCGTTCAAAAGAGCCTACTTGTAATGTTTGATTCTCTTCATCGATTTTCTGTTTACATTCCCAAGTAACAATTCTGCAATCATTTGGCATCCACTCTGATTTATGATGGTTTTATAATGGCAATGAATAATCCATTTAGTTTAAATACAGCATTTCACAGTGTAACACGTTCCTGCTTAGTAGTTCACCTTTTCGCTGTTTTAAAAACCTTTTACAGTCTGTCGAGAAGTCAAAAACTGTCTTGTTTTAAAATTAAATTTAAAGTTGTTCTCAATCCCACCATAAAACTGTTCTATAAATCAATCATAAACTTCATTAGCAACTTTTTATTAATGACTTGATAAAATACTCTATAAACCTGTTCTATCATTATAAAAGCAATCATAAAACCATTAAGTTTTAAATGAGAGCAAATGGCATATATTGTTGCCTTTTAGGCTTTTATAAGTGTATCATAAAATCTCCTCTGTTTACAAATTGAATTTTAAGGATGGATCCTCACAGGGAATAAAAACCAAATTTATGACAAGAATATATCGAAGGATAAACGAAGTTGGAAGAAAAATTCAAGCGATGCTAACGACCAAGGGAGGTCGATTTCAGAACCAGCACGTCCTGCGGAACGGGTACAATCAACGACTGAGCATCTGGTGGAGAAGAGAGAAGTGAGCGTGGTCCTCAGATTCATAGAACATTGTCAAAACAGCCTGAAAACAGACCAGCCTTCTCCAGACCTTGCGAATAGATGAAGATCGGAATAACTTGTGTCAGTACCGACAGCAAACCACTGAAACTGTCAGTTAGTGGACACTAGTTGGTTTCCGATCCATAGCTGCGATTTTATTCGGTGAAAGGGTCATCACTTGGAAAAAATTAATTCAACTGTACATTTCTGCATCGTTTGATGGTGCACTTCCAGAACCATCCGGAAGAAGGGGATCTTTTCGGGAATTATCGAGGTTACAGCTGTGCAAAATGTTGTGAACACTTTCTTAGTAACTGCTTCCAAGCCATCGGGAGATAATCTCCTGGAAGAACGCTGAATCTAACAGCGCAACTATCGAAAGATAAACAAACTTTGACGTTTAACTTTTGCAGGCAACTTTGCCTCCATAAATGCTGCCATAAATCTGAACGGGTTAAGATCAAGCAAAATGGCTTTAGATAAATACAATTCAGCCTGCAAGTTTTCTTCATAAAAGCCATTTTACAACCTAAGGATTTTGTTATGGATTTCTTAAAAGCAAAACAACTTTTTCACAAATGACCCATGAAAATCAACTTTTATGCCACCGCCATGTTGCAATTAGTTTGCTTTTACAATCTTCGATTTTCTATCTATATTTCCTTGGATATAACTATATTTTGGTAAATTTAGCAATGAGCAAACATTTAAATGCGAAAATCATAAAAAAATAATCTCGGCCTAGCTCGATCTGAAAAATAATTTATTTTATTCTACGTAAAATAATTAGTCAAATCGACGTTTTACGAGAGCGGACCTATTTTTTTCGATGTTTTCATGTACACTTCACATGACATTTAATAAGGCATTTAAAACTAGGCCACATAATGAGAACTATTGTAATAAATTTGGATATTCAACACAATTTTTATACCATCAGTTTCTATTTTAATTATTTTGATAAGATCGGATTCATAAATCCTTTTCTATCTTGATTGATGCTTTCCTAGTGGATTTAGTAAGCGGCTAGGGGAAATGGCTCGGAAAGGGTTTTTATTGTTGCTAAATAGCTTTTGTTGTAGTTTTCAAATGGTTCTCAATGCGTTCGTCATACAACCTTTTGCAGTAAATCAATCTTGAAGAGCTTCGAGAATACACCCTTCAGAACCTTCTTCAGGGTGGGCCAACTGGACATATTCTAGTCTTAATGAGGTTTTGGTGGATGCATTAATGACAAGATAGCCTTGACCAGGGTTTTATAAATGTTGTTTTATAGTTGCTTTGTAATATTTCATAAAACTTAAAATGTTACTTGGGTTGCTACAGCTAAGCAAAACAATTCAATCTGAACATTGCATTAGGTCTTAAGTAACACTGCCAAGATTCTCTTCGTCGACTTTCTCCTTGAATCCACTCGGCCCAGGTATTTTCAGCACACATATCGCTAAAAGAAGTTTTTATCTCGCATCTAATACAACAAAAACAACAAGAAACGATTCTGTGCTCAAGTTATTAAGGCTGTGTTTCATTTGGTGAATGTTTACTTAAATTTGACAAATGGAAAATTTTCAAATAAACCTGCTTATCCAGCAGATAGACAAGGAATCAATTTTGACAGACGCTTTCTCGAAAATCAACCGATCAACAGTGATTTTCGAACATCTTAATTTATTTTCGAAGTTTCAAATCTAAGTGAAAATTTTCCAAATGGAACACAGCCTTAGTATTTTTTATTTTTTATTTGTTCAATCGGTAGATAAAAGATGTACCGAGACCTTATTGGAGGGACTCATGGCTAATTGATATCCCGATCAACTATGAAATGTTGCAAAATTGTTCACTCCGTTTAGCATTTTGAAGTTGAACCGCTGAGAAAACCTTATTTCTGATCAATCTTATTACCACATAAATATTTCAAGAGTACAGATATCAGCTCTCACAAAACTTATAACAAAGAAACTGGAACTTCACGTTTGTTGTACACAAGGAGTTTCAATTTCATGAGTAATGTCACATCCGTCCAAGATTTGTGTCCTAGAAATCTTGAAGTGCTATGGAATATCAGCGGTCATTGTTGGACGCTTCAATAAATCACCTGAAGAAAGCCTTACCCATATCTGACTGTTATTTAGGAACCAAATTTAACAGAATATGTATTCGCATTTTTATGAGGTCCTGGATTTAACCAAGTTTTACTAAGTAGGAAATCCAAAATATGTACATAGGACCGGATTCAAAGGTCATACAGGTCATACAGTAGACTGTATTTTAAATCAATATCTAGATAAACGCACGAGAATTTCACTACACAGCTTAATGTAGTCTACGTCAACCATGCGGTCGTGTCTTGTACACAACCCCATAATTTTTTTTTAATTTAGTCGCTAAAGCCACTACTTGTTACAACCAATAATGATGAGAGTAAACAATTTGCCTTTAAAAACTCACATCAAATCACAGCTTAATTTGGAATAGTTGCAAATAACGGGTGGCAACTAAAATTTTGGAATTTTTTCGAGGCCTCTATGCTCAACAACAAACGATCTCAGAGAGAAATAAGAGTGTGTATGTGTTAGCTCTCTCTCTCCTCTTTCTGCTAGTATTTTCTGTTTTGTTTATGCTTGCTCAGTTTTGCTCAAAATGCCGTCGAAACAAGAAGTATTTCGCGAGCGCGTTGTACAGTTCTACGAATTGCACAGAAATCTCGGCAAAAAGAATACGGTACAACATTTTAAAAGCGAAAATGTTGCGGCTTCGACTGTTTACCATATCCTAAGATCCCCAGCAACTGCTCGCAAGCAAGGTAGTGGAAGACCAGCCAAAATTATGGACGCAAAAGGACTTCTAAGGCATTTCTAAGCCATGGTTCAAGCCCTCTGGTTTGGCAATCAATCAATATGTGTACCAGAACGAATGTTTGAAGAAAATTTTGATCCCGTTTCTACAAAAACATCATGCTGATGGACAATACGTGTTTTGGCCGGATAAAGCGTCATCGCATTACGCCAAAAAAAAACACAATCGTTCCTGAATACCCATTCGATCCCATTTGTACCCAAAAACCACAACCCGACCTAGGGGAAGTACAACTTGATCTGATGTAATATTTGGTGTAAAAATTGCTCAAATTTGTAATTAAAATAATTTTTAGTATAAATATTAATGATATTAGCTGTCAAGCGGAAAGCTTCAAAGTAAAAAAAATAACAGTGTAACTTTAACGCATACACTCAATGACATTTCACGGTTGTTGTTTATGTTTACTGCAGCTTTTTGTTTGTCATCATTTTTGCCAAGATTTTCGTTTTCGATAGCTCTGATCGATTTCGACTTCGGCTTTTCATGATAAAAAGGATACTGGACGTTCCCCCAGCAGCAAATCTCTCCTAGTTGCAGGCTCATGGCGAATCGAGCGTAATACGAACACGGAACCATCACTCTGGGACTCCGCTTATAGAGGTGGCGTAGTCAGTCGACTCCCGTTCCATCGGAGGACAGCACATTGGTTCGCAGACGATGAAGAATTCGTGGAAATTAATGGCTATTTCCTGGGAATGGAAGTGCGGCCGATTATGTGCACTGAGATCATCTACCAAACAATGCCGAATTCATTAGTAAAGGAGCAGATTTCGGTGGCGATGGCCAGCAAGATCATCAAGGAATGACTTGCCTCTCGTGTGAAATCCATTTTTGACTAAACGAATGTCAAATGTACACTTAAAACCAAAAAAAGTCAAAAACAAAAAAAACAACTGTCAGACTAAGTATAAGATTCGCAAATATCACACATATTAGAATATTTAATATTTCCACCATCGGTATTGATGCTGATACTTGAAGCTGTCCTTCCCCTAGAACCCGACAAATCTGCCTCAGTGTCGCCCAATCGAAGATTTCTTCGGGGTTTTGAGCTCCTTGGTGTACAAAAATAACTGGAGAGCCACGAATTGCAAACAATTGATTGGTAGAATCAAGAGATGCATTCGCAAAGTTGACATGAAGGCCGTACAACGCTCCTGTTCCGACATCAAACGGAAGCTTCGCCGAACATCCGATTACGGACCGTTTTCAAATGTTCACTAATTTTTTTTCAACAATGGACAATGTATCTTTAATTTCAATTAATCAGATCTTCTTCAAGTATGTTTGTCTTTTTTTGACAGCTTGAGAAAGAAATTCCAAAATTTTAGTTGTCACCCGTTAGTCTAGAAGTGTCAAATTGGTGTTAATGAAATCTCTAATATTTTGATTTTTTTAAACGCCTTGTTTAGACATTCAAAATTTGTCCAGATTATAAAATTTCTATTTTTTCCTTTGCCTGTGATCTTGAAATAGTCATAAACTCATCATCAATTTTCTGATGTTTCGAAAAAAGTTCACGTCCCAATAAACTATTTTTTTTTTTTACTTCGCGATCCTGAAATTTTTCCAAACCTTAGAGGTTTAAAAATGGTCTAGGAAAATGTTCGTGATCTAGACATTTTTTTAAAAGTTTAGAATTTTGAAAAATCAATGCAGCTTGATTGCTCTAGTGTCCAGAATCCTGATTTTTTTTTTCTAAGTCCATTAAATTGAATTATTGTAGTTTTTTCCGGACATGTAATCCGGAATCAAAAAAATTTCAAATCAAGATTTTAGAAAAAAATTACTTGTCCAAGATCATAAAATGTTTTCTACGTTTCAGAAGCGTTACTATTTTTCTATAACTGTGAACTTACATTCTATACGTTAAAATTTCATTCCAGGCCACACAATTGTCTTAATTTATTTGTCTCAGATATCTTGAATTATTAAGTCTCTGAAATGTATCCCGGAATATTACAATTTAATTCAATATCGAGATCTGGTCAAGTCCTAGATGCATGCAAAATTTTATATGTACGTCATATTGCAATTTAAGAAGATTTTCCTCGCTCCAGAATAAAGAGATTTTATCAAAGACTTCTATTTATAAAAGCTGTGTAGTTTCCAGAGCTATGAAAAGTTTTCTTAGTCTATGTGTTTCAAACGTTTTTTTTTATATCCTAAGTCTTTAAAATCTATTGTCCTAAAATTATTTAAATGTGTCTAAGTCCAAAGCTTTGAACATTTTTTATCAGTGCCTCAAATTTTGGGATGCCATTTGTTTTATTTTGAAGTTTGAAATTTGTCAATGATGGATTGTGATTGTGAGTTTATAAAATTTCTCAAAGTGGGTTGCAATCAACGAAATATTGGAACCATATTTTCAGATCTATAAAAGACAAACTAGCAATGTTTAAAAATTCATAGCTCAGCCATTTATTGACAAACTAAAAATCTATTGACGCTATTTGAAACTGCAGATTTGAATTTTTTTTTTCGGTATTAATAGATTTAAAATTTATTGATAAATTGCTGAGCAATGATTTTTCAAACATTGCCAATTTGCCGTTACACATTTTACCGGAGACATCGTGTTCGGAGTGTTAAAACAAATGATTGAGGGTTAAGCTAACTTTTTTTTCATGATGTGCCCATCTTTAATTGGGAATAAAGCATTTTCGTGACGAGGTGATAAAAAAAATCTTGGATGGCTGGGCGCCCGGGTGTCATTTTCACAAAGTTGAAAATCCAAGGAATAAAGCGTGATTTGGTCTCTTGGACCATCAGAAAGTACCAAGACACTTCCTCGTTGGATGACCGGAAGAGATCTGGCTTAGTACGTTCAATGAATACAGAACGAGTTATTAAAATATCCATAAAAAGGATTTTACGAAAATCCCACTGCTGATGATCTTAATAGTTTGAAATCGTTGTTGCACAATGTTCTGAAACTGTACCTCAGATTCCAAGCTTTCATAGGCTTCGGAGGAAATAAGACTCGAACGAACAATTCATCTTCTAAGTACCACTCCAGTGATGGTTTCTGGAGGAATATGCAAGTGCGGTAAATTACGTCGGTTTTCATGGAAAAAAGCGTTAAAGTTAACGCTATATACCAATGGAATGTTTGGAGAAAGTTGTCAAACCAAGTGTATAAGTAATTATTGGAAAACATCATTATGTGTTTAAATAGAATGGAGCGCCCTCTCACACTGCGAGCTCGTTCAGAGGTGATGCAGAGATAATTTGACCAACTTTTTGGCCAAAGATAAACGGCCTCCGAGTTTACCAGATCTGAATCCCTTAGATTATTTCATGTACTGTAAAACGGGGTATCTTTGATAATGCGGGTAACTTTGATAGTATAATATAAAGAATAAATTTACTTGTTGTGCTTTTGTTTGAATAAGAAACATTGGTTCCATATTGTAGCTTAGGGTATTTCCGTTGATATGGTATATAGTTTTTATATAGTATGTTTTGCATATTTTACAAAATATTAAAAAACCATTTTCGTGTTTTTCGTCTTTTTGAAAAAGCACTCAAAACATCACTTATGAAATATATTTCCGATACAGCCATCACAAATTCAATGGTGTATTCTTATTGCATATGAAGTTTTCTGATTATATACTCATTCAATGTTTCATATTTAAAGAACTAAATTGTTTGAGTTTCACTCATTTTTTTTTCTACATTCATCGAGCATTATCAAAGTAACCCCAAATAAAAATACTGAAGAAAAAATAGTGCGAATGCTTTAATTTTCGTTCAACATATTACTAACGAAATAATGCTTGGATCCTCAGTACTTGTTTTAAAAATATAAAATTTGAAAAACAGTCATTGCTGTAAAAAAATATTTAGAATATACTTTAATAAACTATCAATGTTACCCCGTTTTACGGTAATCATAAATAATGCTGAAGGAGAACAAGCAGAGGGTATCAAATTTGATCCAATTCAAAGTCATAATCAAACGAATATGGGACGAAATGCCTCTGAAAGTCGTGCGTGCCATCTGTGATGCATTTGAGAAAAGTCTGAACCTGATCAAACAGGATGAAGGCAGGGTAATTCCAAAACATATGATGTAATTTTTAAATATTATACTGCCTACAATAACTATCAAAATCTGTATAACTGATGCAAAAAAAAAGTACAGTTTGAATTTGTATGAGAATATATTGGATACGGTGTAGATTGAGAACACAGGATCCTCGCCCAGAGCCACTAGCAATCATTTAACTTACCATTTCGAGATGTTTCTTGAACTGTGGTTCATACCGTTCGCACGGTGGTGGTTATATCGAAACGAACTGCCCGGTAAGTGTCCAGATGCACGGTCTTTCCCCGACAATGACTCGAGTTTCTCTCTGTCTCTTTCTTTTGGTCGTATACCTCTGATGCCGACGCTGATCGCATTGGATTAAACAGCGAGGCACGCAGGCCACGGAGGATCAACACGATGGTGTTGAGCCGGCGATTTGAACCACCCTCTTACCGCGAAGTTTCAGCAGCCATCAGCCCGGACCCCCAGATCCATGCAATGGCTCGAGAGTAGAAGACACCGTAAGCTCGGTCTGCCGGCCGTCTCCCGTATCGCCACTGCCGCCGCCGCAATCGCGCTGGATAATTGGGCGTTAAGACAATTGGAATTCCTTTATAAATAACCGCGCGCGCGTTTAAGATAAATCATCAGCCGATTATTAGTTTATTTTATTCTCGGTCATTAATTTTGCGCCTTTCAACGCGTTTGCGATGCGTTGATTGTCGGAGAGGGAGGTGGTTGGGTTTGGGCGTGCGAAAGAGTTTATGGCGCGGTTGTGAAGAACCAAGCGCATGGCTTTGGGTGGAAGAGGGGGCTTGTCTTTTCGGCCATTCCCGGTGTTGTGGGTATCTGCTGCAGGCTGTCAGATGTGTCGATTACTTTGGTATACTGAGGCACTACTATAGTAGGTACGTACGTACAGGAGTTGAATTACCCAACGGTGATAATGAAGTGCAATAGAAGATTTATGGGTCTATTTTCTAGTCGTCGCAGGCTGACAGTTGTCTACTAAGGCATTATTGTGTGCCACTTGTATTTGTTGATGGAAACAAAATCGTTAATGATCTTGGGATTAGGATCGGTAGGATCAGAATGTGGGACCTTCCGATAGCCTAGTGTGTACGTAATGGGAAATGGCGCGACATAACATGCCAGAGGTGGTGGACTGAATTCTCGGTCAAGCTAAAGTTTTCGAAATTCAAATATTTTCAGATTTTCAGCAAATATTCTTCGCATCGATTCAAATATTTTTTGATTGGGAAAGAAAATCTTAATTTACCAACAAACGGTGCTCTACCCACCAAGCGATGCGATATCGATTCAGAAAGCAGTACAAAACTTATCATATTTACCAGGTACAGGTAGCAAAGGATGGGACAGCAAAACCGAACAAAACTAAGAGAGCAACTATGTGAAGCGTGTTCGTGGCCGTCGCTCGCAGTTGTCTGGGTTGTTTTCGTCCGTCGGCACCATATCCACTGCCATACAGCGCTGTTGATTGCGTTGGGTGATTTGACCCGAATAGGGTACAATTCACCCTAAACGCATACTACATAACCGTCCCCACAAATAACAACAACAACAAGAGCAAAGCATCAGTCAATGTCCCGTCGCGTAGCGTCGCATTGCGAGTCGACCACCTTCGCCGTCATCGCACATCGTCACAGAGAGCAACGCTTTGCCCTCGATGAGTGGCATGAGTGGAGGTAAGGGATCAAGTATGTGTCGTGGAATGCGATTCATAAGATGCTTGAAGTAGTCTTTAGAAATAAGTTGAATTATTTTAATACGTTTTAACCATTTATTTTAACCCATGCGAATGCTTCGCTTGGTTGAACTGATGGCTACATGTGTGTTACATGGGGAGCTGTTTTATACGAGGTGTGAAAATCTTAATAAATTGTATAGTGCTCTGTTCGGGTTAAGAATCCTATTCGATTGAGCAAAAACTTGCAAGAAACAGAAAATAATGAGCTTCTTTGAGCAATGTATCGCAGAATACTGTCCGAATGGCGTGGCTTATTTGATTGGACGAACCCCATTATGTTGTCTTCGGAGTTGCAGGAAGAAGATTGATGCAATAACGGAGAATGCGCAGTACAAAATTTTTGCTCTCGTAGCGGGGTTGTCCTTCTTTCATATAAGTGAAGCTGAAACGCAAAAAAATTAAGTTGTATGGGACGGAAAGTACAGAAAACTGTGTTTGCAAAATTGTGCATTCCTAAACTGCTTTATGGCTTTCAAATATGCTGTTTCATAACTGATTCCTTTAATCGTTTTCAATTTCAGTTCAACCAGGATCTCTACCCATCGTCGGGTGTCCCGCTGGCGGCATCATCCAGCACGTCGGCCGGATCTCACTCACCCTGCAGCCCCCTGTTACCGCCGTCGATATCGTCGAACGTAACAGCGGCGGCCGCGGCGCAAACCTCCGCACTATCCTCCTCCACCTCGAACACAACGATACCAACGATACCTCTGGGCGCACTCCAGAGGCACCTAGCCAAAGAGGAAGACATCAGCACGGCCCGAAGTGATACCGAAGGTAAGGACACCCCAAATTTATTGCATATTCCGCATTGATCGGCTGGTCGATGATTGATACCACTGCCGAGACAATTTATTTATTACCGTAAGCTTTTTGTTTCGATTTCAAACTGTCAATTCGCTCCGTTCTGAAGCGCAGGTGGATTTTTCTCCCTCTCAATTCAATTGTATTCCTTTTGGTTCTTGTAAATAAAAAAGCAAACCCTTTCACCACCCGATCGTCACATTTGTACGAACAAGCTCGCCACGACACGGGCAACACAGAAGCTCATAAATGTTTAAAATATTAACCCCCATCCTTCTTATCTCCGGAATACGAGGGTCGATAAAACATCTGTAGAATTGTTCATTCCGGTTGGCCTACCTGTACGTGGCTGGCTGAAAAAAACACACGGTGATGACAGGATGAACATTCATTTTTTGACCAATCGCAGATAAAGATGACAGCGAACATAATTTATGTTGCACGCACGGCATTTATCGGCGGTAATTCCGGTAGTCTCCTCCGGTCGTAAAGTTTAATGTTTGTTAATTCAAATGATATTGCTTAATTAAATTATCATTTATTGACCCCATGAAGAGTAACAAATGCAAGGAAATACCTGGAAGTAAACATTTAAGGAAAAATGATCGCGGTATTCCAAAAATACGAACCTGAGCAAAACATGGCAACGATTGAAGAATGTTTAGAATTCTCGCAAAATATTTGAACAGTATAACGTACGGTACCGAAATCCATACAGCTCAAAAAAATATTAAAAATCTATATAGCTCCCTAAAAAAGTAATTCTTCTGTATGAGGTGTAGGAATTACGAATCATTTTTAGGTGCACGGATTTAGGTCCGCAGTTCAGTTTGATACCAATTCAGGACAGATTTAGACGCGCCAAAAATTCCGAAATTGGGTAAATCTATGATCAAATGTACGGTTTTAATTACCGAATTTGTTATTTGAAAACTGGTTTTTCGGAATCGAACATTTAATACCGTTAAAACCGGTAGAAAACCGATACTGGATAAAATTGATCATAAATGGAAAATGCTGCTTATGATCAGAAAAATGCCATATTTCTTTAGAAGCTATGCATCCGAAATGATTGAGTCTTCAGCATAAAATAAATTTTAATATTACATCCAAGAGGATGCACTTCAATCATGTCGAAAATCTCATGTAATTTTTATGGCCACACAAATAAACAAATGCTGTAAAACCAGTGCAATGTCAGTTCATGCACTGTTTTAATGATTGTCCATTTGGCAAATAATATTACACCATATTTTCGACACGATTGATGTTATATTAAAATTAATGTTTTGCAGTCACAAGTAACACAAATTCATAGAATCATGTTGATTATACAACCAAAACTAGTCATAAAGGGTGTCCACGATGAAATTGCCACACACAAAATTGATTCGCAAAATTCGAGTTTTCATCCGATTGCCATCAAATTTTCAGGGATTGAGAAATAACTATTAAACTTCATTTTACCATTTTACTCGTATTTTATTTACAGTCCATACGCAAATGCCCGCACCTTGGCCTTAACCCCGGCCATAAGATTCTGCACAACCTGTGAATCAACCGTTTTTTGCATGTAAACCCATACTTTCTTCAGTTCCTCGACTGTCTTCACTACCTTAGGTCGTTTAAGAAGGTGCTGCTTCATAATCGCCCAGTACTTCTCGATGGGGCGGAGCTCCGGAGTGTTGGGAGGGTTGAACATTTTCGGCACGAAATTGACCTTATTGTCCGCATACCACTTCAGCACGTCCTTGGAGTAGTGGCATGAGGCCAAATCCAGCCAGAAGATTGTTGGGACGTTGTGGGCCTTCAGGAGAGGAAGCAGCCGCTTCTGAAGGCATTCTTTTATGTACACCTGTCCGTTCATCGTGTCCTGGGTCACGAAAGGTGCACTCCGCTTCCCGCACGTGCAGATGGCTTGCCAAACCAGGAATTACTTCGCAAATTTGGACATCTTCTGAGTGCGGACATGCTCCGGAACGCTGAACTTATCCTTGGCCGTGAAAAACAGGTTGCCGGGGATCTGTTTGAAGTCGGCCTTCACATATGTTTCGTCGTCCATGATGCAGCATTCAACTTTCGTCAGCATGTTGAGGTACAACTTCCTGGCACGGGTTTTGGCGGACTTGTTCTGCTTCTCGTCGCGATTAGGGGCCTTTTGTACCTTGAACGTTCGAAGCCCAGCCTTAGTTTTGGCCTTCTGGACAAAACTTCGGCTTAGGTGCAGCTTCTTAGCCACACCCTAACGGAGGCGTTCGGAGGTTGAAGGCCCCAACTACGCGGTTGTGATTTTTGGTGTTGTACGGAATACTTTTTCCTTCACTTCTGGGCTTCCGATCGGTGGTCAACCGTTCCTCGAACCGCTTAATCACTCGCGACACCGTGGAATTCGCGATTCCCAACATTTTAGCGATGGAACGATGCGAGAGATCCTTGTTCTCGTGATGAATGCGCAAGATTTTATCACGCTCGAGCTGTTCTTTCGACTCCATTTCCGCGAGTTTTGATCACAGGACTTTAAAACTTGCAGGATGTAAATAATGCACTATGAACTAAATCCACCCAAATTTTCATCAAATTCTACCCAACGGTTAAAAAGTTAGAGCAATTTCATAGTGTGGCAATTTCATCGTGGACACCCTTTACAACTATTGCTATACAACCATTGCTATACAACTAAAACTAGTCATACAAAGGTTATATAAACTACTTTGACTATATGTTTTAGTATTACTTCTACGTGAAGTCAACGATTTACATAGTTGAAGATGCTAATTTCAAATAACAGACTGAAGTGGTAATTTTTATACGATAGATGGAGTAGATGAAAGCATAGAGTTAATAGTTCCGTTACAGTACGGCAGTGTGAAGATTGCATATAGATATTAGAATAGCGAGCTAGAACAACTTTTAAGGAAGGTACACATCGGTTTTTTCATCTCTCTTTACCAAACTCCCCCTTTGGAGAGGGATGGTGAGGGGTGTCCCCCCCCCCACTAAGGGGGGAAAGCATAACCAAATATATGAATAATATAAAGTTCAGATGCCTTACATTAACTTGATGTTTCATAAAATTCGATTAGCAACCTTGTCAGTTACTTGGGATGGGAGCCAATTGGCTCTAACCATAATAATTATAAGGTTTTCAAGAGACAAGTCTGATATAGTTCGAAGAGGTGTATTCTTTTCTGTTACTTTTTGAAAGATAAATTCTTATTCAAACATGATATAAGGAATGATTATGATATAGAGTTATGCAACAAGATCCTGGTTTTAGTACTTAAGTTCGATGTACAATGGGAGATCTGTTTTTGATACAAAACTTCATAGTTATAGGTAAAAGCGGAAACTCCTAAAATGATAGATGAACAAAAGCAACAATTACCCACATAGCTAATCCATTTATCCTTGTATTTTTCGATTTGGATGAAAATGTCATTTTCCATCATCAAATCGCAATTTTGAAGCAAGCCTTATTTTTGAAAAGGGCATATAGAAACATTAAGCTTATCATAGAAAAACTGTTACTTGAAAATGGTTTGTCCGAACGGTTTGGTGTCTTTAGCAATGTTGTAGCTAATGGCTGGGACTATATGAATAAAATTTTTACTCTAAAAAAATGGACAATAGAGCATTTCCAGCCCAAAACGCAAACCGGTTGGTCATGAGTGTTTCCGATTTGAATGAAACATTTCTCACGTGTTCGCTGCTACTAATGGTTGCATTTTTCATTTAAATATGATTTTTTCCTCCAGAGTAACTTTTGAAAAGGGCGTATAAAGAAATGGATTATTCTTTTTTTTTTCAAAAAATCATAACTTGAAAACTATTGATCTGATCAAAATGGCATATGAGAAGAAGTTTTAGGTAGTTAAATTATCTTTGCGGAAAAAAATACACTGAAAGAAAAACTTAGTAAATTAGTTTTTAAAAAACGTAAAACGATGATTATCTCAAAACACCCCCCCTTCGATATTTATAATTTATTTTTTTCAAGAAAACTGAAAAAATGCCTTAATATTTGATGAAGAGTGTATGCTGGTAACTTTCTTAATTTTTTTTTTTAATTTTTGTTGGTTTTTACAAGTTGGTGAAATTGCATATTTTTTAGTGAAATAGTAATTTATTTGGATTTTACGCATAATTTTCAAAAACATTGCAAATAAAACTTTTTTCCTAAGTCCAGCCGTTCTCAAGTTAATGCAATTTTAAAAAAAATAATTATAATAATTTTCTACATTTTGGGCCATTTTCAAATGTTAGTCGTGATGTCGAGCAACGAGATGTTTTTCCATGAATATATATTAAAAAACAGACAATTCATTCTCAAATATGGTAGCTGTCAGACTTACCCGTTTCTATTTAGACGCAGCGGAAAAGAAACAAGTTTATAAGTAAATACTCTCAAATATACCCAAATAATCAACAAACCCACTCATGTGCCTTTTTTCTGTCCTCTATTAGTTGTAAACCTGGATAGAATTGTGTATGTCATAACAGAGGCTTAAAACATAAACAGGTAATAAATATGTTATTAAACCTGTAATTGAGATAAATTCTCTAGGTACTTCTCTGACGTATACCATATTGTGCCTCATCCCGCGATATCACAACTACATAAAAAGGCACCCCGTGGAGGCTTCTTACACTCACACTTAAAAAAGTTTGCTATAATCAATTGTACCTAATGAAGATAGGTATAATGTCAACATTGTAATTATTCTACTACATATATATATATATATATTGGGACGTTCTTCACCTGTTCCATTCAGTTCATCTCTCTTAGCGTTTCAAGTTAAAAAGCAAGTAGTTTTTTACGATGGATAACAATTCAAGTGTTGTAAACCTCTACCTAAATCAATTTCAAAGCATGACACAGTAGCAGTTTAGTTGTTTATCTCAAAATTATTAGAATTTTTAAAGTCGCAAATAACAGTCCAAAAGTGTATTTTTATGTCAGATGGAGCAGCATCACAATACAAAAACATAACAAATTTTGCTAGCCTTTGTGGATTTAAAGATAAGCATAATGTAGAAATTGAATGGCATTTTTTTGCAACTTCACACGGCAAAGGTCCTTGTGATGCGATTGGCGGTACCCTTAAGAGAATGGCAACCAGAGCAAGTTTAGCTAAGCAACACGAGCACCCTATAACGAACCCTAAACAACTGTACGACTGGGCAAATAGTCGTAAAGAAGATCTTCAAACAAAAATGTCATTTTGTTATGTTTCTACGGAAGAATAAAAAAATGCTGACACGGAATTTGATCCAATTTTTAAGAAAGTGAAACCAATTCCTGGAACTCGAAAATATCATTGCTATATTCCAGTTTCAAACAACCAAATTGCAGTTAAAATATTCTCTAATTCAAACGATACACCCAAATTATTCAATGTATTCAAATAATATGAGTTGTAAAATAAAATAATAAATATATACTGTGTCTTATCTCAACAAATCTTTCATTTGACCACATCAACGTGCTTCTCTTCCGCTGCCTCTAGATAGAAACGGGTAAGTCTGACAGCTACCATATCTGAGAATGAATTGTTTGTTTTTTAATATACAATCATGAAATAAAATCTCGTTGCTGGACATCTCGACGAACATTTGAAAATGGCCTAATATGTTGAAAATTGTTATAATTATATTTTTTTAATTCGCATTAACTTGAGAACGGCTGGACTAAAGAAAAAAGTTTTTACATGCAAAGTTATCGAAAATTATGCGTAAAATCCAAATAAATTATTATTTTATAAAAAAATATGCATTTTCATCAATTTGTAAAAATCAACAAAAATTTAAAAATTTATAGATTTCTTTTTAAGAAAGTTACCAGCATACACTTTTCACGAAATTTAAGAGTATTCCATCAATTTTCTTGGAAAAAAAAATTATGAAGATCGAAGGGGGAGTGTTTTGAGATAATCATCGTTTTACGTTTTTTAAATACTAATTTACGAAGTTTTTTCTTTCAGTGTATTTTTTTCGCAAAGATAATTTAACTACCTAAAACTTCTTCTCATATGCCGTTTTGATAAGATCAATAGTTTTCAAGTTATGATTTTTTGAAAAAAAAAATAATCCATTTTTTTATACGCCCTTTTCAAAAGTTACTCTGGAGGAAAAAATCATATTTAAATGAAAAATGCAACCATTAGTAGCAGCAAACACGTGAGAAATGTTTCATTCAAATCAGAAGGGGTCGAGACAAAATTGACATTTTTTTTAACGATTTGAGCTAGAAATGCTCAATATAAAAATAAAAGCTTAAACATAATTTTTCTCACAAACGATTTATTTGTATTTTTTTTATTTTTTTCTATGTTTTAGAAGACAAGAAAATTCCATCTTTTGCACTATTATAATAGGTCATGATGGAAAAATGATTGGCCATGATGGAAAAAAAATTATCCAAAACATAATCCTACTTTTCTATCGACTTGATATAATGAAAGAACAACGTTTTCGAGA
This sequence comes from Ochlerotatus camptorhynchus, assembly GCF_037179485.1. Lineage (NCBI taxonomy): Eukaryota > Metazoa > Arthropoda > Insecta > Diptera > Culicidae > Ochlerotatus > Ochlerotatus camptorhynchus. The sequence continues at coordinate 1,170,641 of NW_027040634.1, read as the reverse complement.
TGTAGAGATTTGAATGTTAACTTTTTGAAAATATTGGTAATATTTGGCTCTTTTCGAATGAATCTCGCGATTCTCCAGTTCCAAAAATTTTTTTACAACGAAAATGTCCTTGACGACTCATAGGTATGATCATTATTTTCAAAAATAGGAATTATCTAAATATTGCCCAACGCACCAAACCGATCGGACACACCAATTTTGAGTCACAATTTTTTGAAGGTGAGCATAATATTAAAAAATAAGGCTTGATTCAAAATTGCGATTTGAAGATGGAAAATGGCACTTTTGGACAAAAGAAACGCTTCTAAGAATTTTCATCCAAATCCAAAATTGAAGAATAAATGGATTAACGAATTAGTATGAAACCGGTATTTTGGCAAACAGGTTCGAGGTTACTTGTTAACAGCTATTATTTAAATTGGACAACAAGGAAAAATCAATTTTGAGAAATTATGTTGTATCGATATTAATTCGAGACGTCTTCAAGCTCTATAAGCCTCCAGCCCAAGAGTTCTGGGATTATTCTTTAACTTCAGGGGACTTCGTAAAACTTCAGGAACTTTTCAGAATATCGTAGAAACTCAGGAAACTTAGTTTAAATTCTGTGAACTTCATAGAACTTCATAAAAATTCGTAGAAACTGAGGGAACTTTGGAAAAGTTTAGAAAACTACGTGTGGAAACTGCATTTAGGTTTTGGGATCTTCATATAAGTTAAGGGAACAATGTATAATTTTGAGAAACCTTTATATAATTTTTAAAGCAATCGAAGTCTAATGGAATAGTTCAGGGAATTACGTACAAGTCCAAGAAATTTCGCGGAAAATCAACGAGAATCGTAGAATGCAGCAAACTTCGTAGAAGTTTCGTAGCATTAACAATAAGAGCAGCGATTAGCAGCGCCGGTGGTGTAGTCGTATTCGTGATTACCTCTCACCCCAGCAGGCCTGGGTTCAATCCCAGTCGGCGCCGCCGGGATGTTCTGAGGCATAACATTTCTGATCACGCCTACCTTCGGAAGGGAAGTAAAGCCGTTGGTCCCCGGTTCATGAGTTGATGAGTCGATAGGTAGGGTCCAGGCGTGGGAGCTACCTCCCTGGCGTCGATAGCATTGGTGCTCAGCACGGAAAACAAGATCGACGAAAAAAATCAAAGAAAAAAAAAGTGCAGCGATTGCTGGACAAGTTCAGGGAATTTAGTAAATTATCTAAAAATAGTTTAGCAAACTTCTAGGAACTTCAGGGAGCATCGCTTCAAAAAAGAACTTCTTAGCAGTTTGGCAACTATCTCACTACAAAAAAGCTTAATGAACATCTGAACAACTTCGTTCGTCTTATTTGAAGGAACTTTCCTGATGTTCAAAAATAGTTGTTGATGATGGGTGTTTTTTCAGATGTTCAAATATGTTCAAATGTCCTACGTAGAAAACAAAAATTAATTTTGAATAAAGTCAGGGAGCTTTGAAAAAATTGAGGAAATTTTGTAAAACTTAAGCGAGTTTTGTAGAAGTTCAGATAACGTTGCATATTTTACTGGACATTCTTCCACACATCCTCCCTAGAAAGCATGAAATATTCAAAAGATAGACAAAGATGTTAGTAAAGATCTCTGGATAATTATTCAAGACTTCTGAAAATTTCCAACTGTTAGAAAATACAAATCTCGGATAACTTTTTCAAAGGGACGTATCAGCTTTTGTAAACAATGCATTTTATCGTCGTTTTGGCGTAACTGGTAGCTCGCTCACGCATGCTAACACTACCATCAGATAGGGGAAATTTTCCCCTATCTGATAGTGGTGTTAGTAAGCGTGTGCGAGCTACCAGTTACGCCAAATCGACGATCAAATGTATTGTTTACAAAAGCTGATACATCCCTTTGAAAAAGTTATCGAGAAATGTCGTTTCTCAAATATTCTTTCTAGACAGCAGGTTGATCAGGAAGTATTCAAAAGCTCTCCAACTTATCCAAAATATCAGTGAAGTGTAGATATTGATTCAAGGCTTTATATGCATTATTCATAATCATAAACGTTACTGCATTCTCGTCCCAATGGGTCTGCGTTCATTCGCAACCAAGGTCGGTGGGATTTTTCTGAGGCATAAAAATCTCTGGTCACGTCTTCCTTCGGAAGGGAAGTACAGCCGTTGATCCCCGCCCATGTGTGTTGAATGGGTGCGATATCTTACGCAGGTGTGGAAGCTGCCTCCCTTCCATAGCTAAAAATCTTCACTAGTTCGAAAAGCCTTCTGAAGTATTTTTCAATTTATACATGTCTAAACAAATCTTCACAAATCATTAAATGCCTTCAAAATGCCGCGAGAAAATAAATCTTCACAGAATTTAAAATATCTTCAATATGTACACAATGAATCAATAACAATTTTGGTGTTATCATAGTCCTGTAGCCCATGATTCGGATGCAGTCATGTTCAAGAAACATAAATTCACTATTCAGGATAAGTTTGTTTGACCTTTACCTATATTATGTGAACTACTAGATCGATTGCATGATGCCATCAGTAACGATATAATGTGTACAATAATTTTCATTGAGTCTATGCGCATAATTTATAATCCTTTTTAATATGTTTTAATATGTTGTTCGATTGGTATGTAGGGAGATTTCCTTCTTATGGCTTTCTCCGTCTAGGGTAATCCAAACGGTCAGTTATACATTGCCCGAAATTTCGGCCGTTTATTGTGGCCTTTTTCATGGGAAAACAAGAAAAATATTACAATTTATAGATACTACTACATAACCTTGATATAACATGAACATACACTGTCTACCAGTGCTGATAAAAATCATTCCTTCTACTAAGGTGAATAGCTGAAAATGAAGACAACCTTAGCAGATAGACCAACTACCTGCATGAATTTGAATTTTGACATAAACACTTTCTCTTGATCAAGGCAACCTCTGAGTACCTATCAAAGTCAACATTTGTTTTTCTTCATTCGTGGCTATTATCGCCTGTGTTGTTGTCAATATCAATATTCATCTTCATCTTGGTGGGGATGATCTTGAAGATCAAACCCAAAATGATTATTTTCATATTACACAAATATAGCACTACAGAACGTGTTGTGTTGCTTTTTATACTCAGATTGATGGAAAATTATTGCTTCATGCTGAATTGATGATAATATCGAGGTTTTAAGCTCTGGAGTCGACAATATTCAAAATAATCATTTTGACCAAAATGAATTTGATTATTTTTCTTTTGAGGATCACTTCTGATTTTGACAATTTTGGGTTGGATAATCAAGCAGTGGTGAATATCAGCAAACGTGCATTCGTTGCTGCATAATGAACTCATTTATTCGTTTCGCTCGTACTTCACAGCGAAGATATTAAAAAAAACGCAATTCATCTAGGGTAAACGCTCCTATAGTTGCGGTACGTTAGAAGCGTTAGGATACGTCTATTAACGTCTCTTTAAACTGTTCCCCTACAAGAGGAGAATTTAGTTCATTCGAGACGGGTTAGAAGCGTTAGGATTCTATAGTTGTGTATTGAATCTCCATGCACAACTAGAGGAACCTAACGCTTCTAACGTACAGCTATCCCCCGAAAAACACGTTATCCACTGAGTTGCACCCACCGCTTTTGCTCAGCGGGGTTTCAACCAGTCGGTCTGATTTTTTGCATGTGAGTAGTGTCAATGGAGAACTAGTCACTCGCAAAAAATCAGAGCGCTTGGTTGAAAACCCACCGAGACAAAGCGGTGGTAGAATTCAGTCGGTAACGCGTTCTTCGGGGGAAAGCTGTACCGCAACTAAAGGGAGCTGCACCATCGGGTTAAACTCACTTTTTTGACATCTGGCAGTGGTTTATTTACATGGACATAGAAAAGAAAAAATTTAGATTTTAGGAGGCGAGGAATATTTTTCAAGCGAACATAGTCGGATATCATATCTTTTAATTCTTTTCATTTAAAACCTCAAATCCACTTGAATCGACTAACAAACAAAGGTAAATAAACTGGATGTCAAACTGATGAATGCGGGTTCATCGCGTTCATTCGTGACGTCAGTGTGCAGCATCCTATAGGAGCGTTTCCCCTACACTGGGTTGAAGCGCTACTCCTCGCGTGTGATGGTAAATGATTAAAACAGACACTGCTGTCTACCGTTTGTCGTTAATTTTTTTTTTTTTTTTTTTTTTTTATATATTTATTAAGGAGACTTTTAGCCGTTGGCTGGCTCGTCTCCGTGTCGTTAAATTGTATTTGTTGCCACAATAAGCGTGTTTAGCTCGAAGGACTTTCCTGTACGGTTCGTGTATTTTAAATGTTGTGTTAAGGTACTATTTGGCGGTAATTATTAATCGGCTTACATCTCTCACGCAGATAACGATCACGAAACAATACACACAGTCAAATTGAACAATGCACGAACGAGTCGACATATATAAGCTTTATCAACTTTTGTGTATGATTTATCCCACCAGCTTCCTAAAAATACCCGTTGTATAGTGTAGTGACGTATAGTGTCCCATGTTAATTAAAATTGAATTCAATGTAAGTCCAGTAAAAATAACCACCAAAAAGTACCTTAACACAACATTTAAAATACAGAAACCATTATATCCTCCAAGCTGAACACGCTTATTGAGGCAACAATTTAACGACAAATGGCGGACAGTGTATGTTCATGTTATATCAATGTTTGATGTTAGTAGTAGTCTCTATAAATTGTAATGTAAATTTATCTTTGGCCACAATAAACGCCCGGAACGTCGGACAATGCATAACTGACCGGTTGAATTACCCTAGAATGAGAAAGCCATAAAAAGAAATCCTTTTACTATGTTCTAAGCACTCCAAATCGCCTTCGAGCTCCGATCAAATGAACTACTTCAACCACGACTACATGAGACAACGGCTTTAGTAACGAAAAACGTCCCAGAAGATGCATATAAGTATCATCGTCCGGGAGTTCAGAACATAAGATCCACTGAAATCCACTTGTTCAACTATGACTGGGACAATGTTCTTAGCAGTGAAATATGTCTAAGCATGGTTATGAAGTAAAGCAAATCATTTACGATTGATTTCCATGGAATAAAAATGTTCAGCGTTCTTCAAATCGTCTTGGAGTTCAGGTTAAATGATCTACCAGGTCTACCACAATTGGAATATTTTCCGTAGCCACGTCCAAATAGTTACACGGAGTCAATGCGCATCTCTTATGAACAATTTCTATAATATTGGATGTTATAAGTTCTCCAAATCGACAAGGAGTCCCGATTAAATGACTTACTAGATTCACCACGACTCGGAAAATGTCCTAAGCTAAAACATGTCCCACGCAAAGGAATTGGATCGAAATTGATGTAAATAAACTCCATCAATCCCGTTTCGTTGTTAAGTGTTTCGTGCAAGCCTTGGTTGATTCTTTTGACCATAAGATCTGAACTCATATATTTTCCAGCGAATGTATGGGGATGCCGGACGAAAATCAAAACGAGAAATTTTTTGACATTTTTAGGCATAGATGTAAAAAAAAAAATGTTAGTGATGATGAGAACTGCTATTTGTATAAATGACATATGTTATATAAATAATCGGAAAAGTTTAACAAATGCCATTCTCTTTGAAATCAGGCATAACATTTGATAACGGCACAAAAGCATTTGTAAACAAACTTTTTAGGGCCCTTTACACGCGAACCAAAGTACGCTCACGCAAACCAATACCACTTTCGGAAAGGTGATAGTTGTCCCTATCCGATGATGTTGTTGGTTTGCGTGGGCGTACTTTGGTTCGCGTGTAAAGGGCCTTAGAATGTTTGTTTACAAATGCTTTTGTGCCGTTATCAAATGTTATGCCTGAAATAGTGCATAACAATATTGTTTTCGAGAAAGTTGTTCATGCTGATCATATAGTTGTCTATGAACAACATACATATCATGAAAATCTTTGAAATACTTTTTTTTTATTTTTCACATAAGTTTCATTATGAACTGAAAACAATTTCTTCAATTTTATTACAATCAAAATGTACTGAGTGAAAAATTATTTTATTTATATAACAGATGAAACAGTTTTAAACCCCATGTCTGTTGAAGACCGATTGACGTTAAGCCACGAATAATTAAAAATCTCACAGAGTTGCAAAAAGATGCAACTACATTGTGTTCGATCCTTTAAAAGATAATTCTAGCAACAATTTTGCACATGTCCAAATTCTATTTCCATGGAACTTTCGATAATTGCTCGCTATGGGCAATTATTGAAATTTGTGCGGCCTTTTTAAATCGCGCCTCATTTTTTTAAATGGCGTTTTCAAAATAGATCAAAAAATAAACATAAGTACCGAGCTGCAAAAATGTTTGCGGTAAAAATTTCGTTCGGTTCTTGTTTAAATATCGTTCGGCTCTTGTTTGCTTTACCACAAAAAGATTACCGAGAGTTCAGCTGCTGAAATTTTGGCAATAAAAAAAACTATCACATGTTTTCTATGTACTTGGATAAATCGTCTCGGAAAGTCTTTTATTTTAAAATGATTACAAGTTCGGACTATAAAAAAAATCGATTTAAATCTAATATCTTATAAATTAATAATGCTCAGTTTCAAAAATTTTGGGGGCGGCCCCGGCGTAGTGGTTAACATCCATACCTCTCACGCCAAAGTCACGAGTTCAAATCTCACCCCCGGACAAGTCACGAATGACCCAAGAGCAGAGGTGGCAACAGTACATTTTTTGAAAAACCATCGTCCAGAGCGAAACAAAACAGCCAGCACACGGGCGGCCATTTATAACTACATTCCAAGCGAACAGCGGAGATAGAGAATAAATAAAATCTCGCAGCCTGATTTTTCCAAACAGTTTATTGTAATGAAATTTTAGCTGCATGCTTGCGTGTGACAGTAAATTACCAACTCCCTTATTTACGCATAATTTTAACATCAATGCTCATGAGTGGTCAGTCTTCATTCTTATCTTTTAATTCCATACAATAAACATCAAATAAATGCAGTAATTAGCCAGAAATCAGCAAAATTCTACACGACATAAATTTATGTCGCGCGTGCCGCCGATCTTGTCTGCTTCTTTGTGCGAAAATGTTCTGTCGCTGGCAGAAAACAGATTAGAAATGTCATGACATTTTTGCCGCTTGCCAGTTTGTTTTTGTGTGTCGTCAAAATGGTTATCGCAAAAAGTATCAAATGTTAAGGAAAAAATGTTAAACTCCAGGACTCGTGCCACCACTGCCCAAGAGTGTTAAAGTGACTATAATAAAAAAAGTTTTGTCTAGTTTAAAATCTCATACACTGACCCCACAATTATGGATCGGCTAAAAACAATTATGGATCAGTCAGTCTAGCGTGTTAATCAAATGGAAGTGATCCATAATTTTGGGGTCAGTGTACATTCGATTTTATAAAATAGTCCAGCATTTTGAAGATGTCTGTCTTCATTTGATATTGAAGAATTTATGTTCATGTTTCAGAATCTTAAAAATGTATTCACCTTCAGAAAACTGATCTTAGATCTCATTTTTTTTTAAAGTCGAACAATGTCAACCATTTCAAATCCAAAATAACTCCGTCATAACTAAATTCAATAACTCTCTATATGTCACTCCATCCACTACAGGTACCATCCCGGGTGCCCACAACGACAGCTCCTGTTCGTCCGGTCCCGAGTCGCCAAACAATCTACACCAGCAGGATGGCAGCGGTGGAGGTGCCGGTGCCAGTGGAGGCGGTGGTGGCGGAGGAGGAGGAGGAGGCGTAGGTGGTAGCAGTAGTAGTGGCGAAACCTCCGGCGGCGGTGGCCGAGCGCAGTACGTGTCCGCCACGTGTGTAGTATTTACCCATTATTCCGGTGATGCGGCCAGCGTGGTGGACGAGCACTTTTCTAGGGCGTTAAATTTTAGCGATAAAAATAATAAAGGTACGTACGCATTTTTAACAGTATTTGTGGTCATTGGGGGATTGTAAAATTACATCGTAAAACTGACACATTTTTCCGCTGCGTGGTGAGATGGTAAAACGGAATCAGGAGGAAGAAGCGTTGATGATGATGTTTTGGCACGAGTGCGTAGCTATCCTCACTCGTTTATTCGTTCCGGGAGCTGCACTCAAAACCATCCATGATCCCACAGGGCCCGCGGTGCAAGCGTGGGGAGCGAGGTGATCATGATGCTTAACCATGGTAATTAGCTGTTTATGCCTTCTTAACCCGAAAGTCATAAAAATAAATCACAAAAAGGCATAAAATATCGCCCCTGCTGATTCTCCGGGAAGATCTCAGCGTCAGACACATAGGAGGGGAGCAAATTAAGAGATGAGGAAGCAAATGTTTAACTCATCCAAATTGACACCGGAAGAAAAAGTTTGATGAAAATTTCAATTTTAACTAACGTGAGTCCCAATATAAATTCAAATAGTCAAAAACCGAAATTCGAACTTTTTAAAAGCTATAAACTATAGCCCCGAACAATTGCATGCACGTATACATTCCTCGGTTTATGTGACATCTTTATCGTTTTACTTTCGGAAATTCTATTAATACACGCCAAGGTGCTACTCGGGGTTGCGCTTCCATCGCAAGAACCCACAGCATAAATATGTATTAGCGAGGGAAATGGTACCAAAAACAGCTCTGAAACAAAACAAAGGTTAGAGAACCATCAAAAGGGCTACTGCAAAGCAATGCTGCTGCTACCTACACAACTTCATAAATTGATCGGTTCAGCGATTACTCAGTTTTTCTGCCTCCTCTGATCTTCGTAGAGCCCTTCCTTTGGAGAAAGAGTCCAACAAACTCAGAACTCTTCCCGCCGGGTGCTGCAGTAGTAAATTATTTATTTATTGATTGGGATTGTCTCCGGTTTGGTTTGGGTGTCAGCGCGACAGCCCAAACGATTGTGGGAAGAAGAGCAAAGGGCAGGATCAAAACGACAACGACTACCCGTGTGACGGCGGCAATGATGATGATGATGGTGATGATCCCGGGAGATAAAGGTTTATAAAATCGTATTATTATTTATGATGTCGACACAGCCACCGCGGGAAATGATTTATTGAGCTACAAATTAGCTTGGTGGAAAATTAGAGACACAAGAGAATTACGTTGTCGAGGTTGGTTAGTGAATTGACTGTTTGAACGGCCAGGGTAATTGTTTTTGATGATCTTTTTTTATGGCCGCTTTTTGTTTGGGATTTGCATTCAATTGGAAAAAAATGAGTGATTCAAGATCAGACAAGATTCATTCTAAGCGATGGTTCGCATTCGCATTAAGCAAGGTACACGGATTCGAAGGTGGTACAAGTGATATAGACGTTATCCGTTACTTTATACATATGCAGCAATTTAAGATTAATAACTGCTAATAAGATAGAAGTGAATAAATTTCCAAAAATCTAAAACTGTCCATGCAACTGGTTGGGATAGGAAGGAATGTTAGTTGGACACTTAACATAAGAGAGATTCAGAGAACTCTACGACTATTCGAAACTGTCACGGAAAGGGTGGAAATTTTTAGTAGGGAGGGTAAACCATTTTGGCTATTTAGCTAACTGAGCGAAAATACATTTTTTTAAGTTGATGGGCTTCGGATTGTATCCACAACCTTCTGCTCAATAATCAAACTTTGTGCACACTAAACCATGAGTCCATACAAGATTCATTTTAAGTGATGGTTGCAGAAAAATCTTTCAACTTGGTATGGGGTACGTGGTTTTTACAAAACTGAAAACTGTACAACCATCTCTTCTCCTGCATGGCTATTACGTTCAAACTTGAACTTTGCGCCACAATTGTGTGGGAATAACAAGTTCATGTCGAAAAAAATCAGGTCTGAAAGAAGAATTGAACCCTAGTTTACTAACTGAGCCCCTTGTCATCAGATCCATTAAACCTTCATTTCCATATTCAATTTTTAATTCACAAAAAAAACATAGAACAATAGAATGGACATAAGTTTGTTACCTTTAGCTCCATCATACATGTGTAGAATCAACTGCTGTTTACGTAGCGACTTTAGCAGCTAACTGTGGAACCATTTATCGTAATTCTTAAACAACTTAGACTTCTTTTCCAATAGATGAAATTCACATTTTAGATGAGCTTTTCTTCGATTGGATTAAAGCGAATCATACCAACGGACAAAACTGTGTCGACTGAGTTGAGCATGAGCCTGAATTTGATTGACCAACCGCGGTTGCTATTTCGTTATTGTCAAATCACCTTAAATGAAACAGAGAGCCAACAGATGATGCTTGGGTCTAGGTAACTCCCTCAATGTATAAAAACTGGTGATCTCAAACTTTATAACAGGCAATACCAGCGTCCGAATGCAAGTCAAGAAAGGAATGGGTAGGAATGTGTTGACGTGATACTCGCTTTGTTGGAAGCCGAGAAATCCTCTGCACTTCTACGATAAATAACTCGGATGCTGGATAAAAAGGTTGGGTATGCAGCAAGGTACGTTTTGACAAACGGTGATGATGATGTTCTGCTCAGTACGTAAAAACGGTCGTTCTAAGGCCACCGAGCCCCTCATATCATCCCAAGTAACAATTTTGGTTTTATGAGGGCTCTGTATACCTTGATTTAGACTTGTAGAATGCTATAAAACCGCGATAAAACCTGCAATGTTACTTGGGATATCAAACCACTTATGACCAATTTGTTGTAGCCATTCAAACCCGGAATTGACGAAAACGACGACTATTTTCACAATACACGCCATGAAGAAGCAATGAGACTATAAAACTCTTTAGTATAATCCCATCTGCTCAGTAAGCAAAAACAGCCGAGCTCCTCAAATCACAACACCACTTATGATTGACTTGATGCTATAACCGTTCAAACCCGACGGCGGTGCCCCTTACACCAGAATAAGCCTCTACGACCAATAATCTTTCAAACCCGGAAACACGAAGTTACGAAAAAGTACTTATGCCATCACTACATTCTACTTTAATTCGATGTTCATTATTTCGATTAGGTCTTTACGAAAGATGGGAACAGAGCTTACAAAGCCTTCATATTTTTCGTTGGTTTTTTCTGTATATTTATTTTAATATTTATCATATACGTCTAATAAGTCTACTGGAGTGGATTCAACCACAACAAATTTAACTTGGACCTGATTTACTTTCATTTGATCTAAAAATGAGTTCTTTGCACCATCAGAATAACTTCTAGGGGATGCGTCTTATTTCAAAACATATTTTGGCAGCGCTGTGATGGCATGCGACCGGGATGAAAATAATAGATCGAAATAAACAGGAGCATAAACCTGGATGGTCAGGATATCTTGCAAAGCATTAGCAGGTATCCATAGGAATAGAAAAGGAAATGGGATAAAAATAAGATTTTCTGGAATTGTTTCATTGATGGACATACGTACTCAAAATTGGTGGATAAATCAGATGGAGATGAGGATGTGTCGGTCCCTCTACTTTCCACGCTTTCTTGAATTTCGAATGATGTTTCAATAAGAGCAAAAGCTAAACTCGTCACACGTACCTAACCACAACAACCGAACAATATATCACGCGCGATCGAGGTTATCCCACCAAATAACAAACGGAGATGAATAACAATGATTAAAAGTTTATAAGATTGTTTTTCAACTGAAACGGACCCTAATTAAAAACTCAACATGCACTGCCATTGCACTTATCCTATTTATGTTTCGTGAGAAGTCATAAGGGACTTCTGGGTGAAATGGAGAATTTTCGAGACTGAGTTGGTGCAAATATTGCAGTGAAATTATGATCGACAGATTACACTATTATCACAGAAGACCAAACGTTCACAAGAGAGCAATAAATAACTATCGAAAATTATATTTGTACACTGGATAAAATATTCCCCGAATCATGGGAATTCCCGGCAAGAGCCGTCAGCTGTTTCCCGATTCCCAAGTAACCAGAAATGCCCAGTAAATGTAAACACTAATTGTGATGTAAGGGGCTCGGTGGCCTGGTGGCGACCATTTTTGCTAAATGATTCGAAATAAAAAATCTCAGAACATGATTTATCAAATCATTTACTAAGACGAATCCTTACTTAAGCAGGACAGGTAAACTCATCCCTTTCAATAAAGCAAGTATCACGCCAACTTTATCCTTGCCTTTGACTTAATTGCTGGAATTGCACAAGACAAAACATGAAATCCCCAGAATTTGTACATTTACGATGAATACTAGTCCCAAGATCAATTGGTTCTCTGTACAATCACAGCTTATCAGCCAGGCCATTGACATTATCTCGTAGGCAACATGACAAATACGTGACACCGGCTCAGACAGCAAAACAAATTATTTGGGCCCGGAACATGACGGCTGCTTAGTGATTCAATGAGTAACTTGAATTTTGTTGGCTGCTCGTCAAAACTCGTTGCATATTGATCTCAGAATAAGTTACCGAAATCCTCAAACATGATTCCAAGTTTTCGTCTGACAAAGATGAACGAGAGTAGAACAACCCGCGGACCGGATGCGAAAACTTTTGCTAAGCTCGTTGCGGGCCGTACGTTTGGCAGGCCTGGCTTATAGTGTTTGTAGTGTGCTAATATTATATAAAACAACAGGCTAACTCTTTGTCTTTAATGTGTTGTTCTTCTTTCGTGAAATCGACCGTGCAAATTCACTTGTTTCTAGGCGGCACGGCTAACTGTCAAAACCAAGCTCTACATTTTCAAAGCTCTAAAATGAACTCGAGTTTTGTTTCTTTCATACAGCGGTTTCAACGCATTTATATAACGCCTAGCTAGACTATCAGCACGACAAGAAAATGAAAAATAAGCATGCTTAGAACGAACGGCTGGTTGTGGATTTGGAACGAAACCTCACTATGGCATTCAATCCCTCTATCAGCGCTCTTTCAATTAGTTTAATATGCGTTATGACCAAGGGGTAGGTCACTCTTCACATCAATCTTGGGTTATCTTTTTTGTCAGTGTGCCGCAGGTGTGCCGATTGTGCCGGTTGTTTGTAAAATACCCATCCCGGCAACCCGGTATTTCTGACACCTTGAATGTTTTGGTTTGAAACCCCAAGGATAAAACGGATTGAGGATGACGTGGGAAGTGGCGTATGTGAAATTTTGGTGTGTTGTGTTCATAGGGTGATAAAAGTCCTGTGTTTTAGGGTTTCATAATACCCTCAAATGCGGACCAGAAACTTAGCCTTTCGTGATATGAAAGCAACCGGAAAGAGTTGAAACCAGTGGGGAAAATTGTTGGAGACCGACTATAGAGGATGATGAAAAATTTATGTGATGTATGAGTTGCAGCATTATTTGAATTAAGGGTACTAATGGGGTTTGATTAACTGCCTCTTTCTTTTTAGATATATAAGTGTACTGCTGATCTGGGTTCTTCTGGTATGTTCAATTAGAGGATGTTCCTGAATATACAGTCAAACAGCACGTAATGTTGTGAACAACTTCAATGACAGTTGTCCAGTAGTGCTCCCATTTTATTTAAAACAATCCAATGCCTATGAGAATGAGCCGAAGGTGTGCCGATGGATGTGCCCAAGCTGTGCCGAATCTAATATCGGCACAATGTGCTGAGTGACTTACCCCTTGGTTATGACACGTTTTCGTTACTTTTTTTTAGATAAATATGTGGATGGAAGATAAATTAAGCATATTACGTGTAATCTTCAAGTGTTTTCACGTGAGAAATGCTTTAAATATATATTATCATTTAACGTCATGAAACCTCTGTTGATGTGTTTCATGAATAAAACTATCAAAGTCAAGCGCACTTCCACTCGTCCGCTTCACCGTAGCTTAAAAGATATACCAATAAAGCGAAGGGTTAAAGAGAGACAAGCAATTGAACATTTGTTTGAAGACGCCGACTGAGGTTCTAGAATGCTGCTAAGCTGTTCGACTTCAACAGAAAAAGAAAGCTAGCTGTCTCTTCGTCGCATCGATTTTGTCGATTGAAGCTGATATTGTGACGCCCTGGTCAAAACACATGAACTGGCTGGTTTACGTTTGCCAGGAAACTGGTTCGCTTTAGGCCCGAAACCACCCCGGTTTTTGCTACATTGAGTAGCTATCTGAGTTAAGTTTTCAGATTAGCAAGAATTCTGAATGATGCGATTTGCACCTCTGAAAACCCGGGCTGTTGAAGCAGATGAGGCTTAACCTTGTCTGTAACATCTTTTTCATTTAATCCGGTTTGACAAGCGCCAGCTTTGTTCCTGTCAGAATCATAATATATATGCATAATCTCCCAACGAAACAATCCCGAATGACACAACCCATACGTCAAAACAAATCTTCAAAGCATATTTTCCAAATTTTCTCGCCTTTTACGGAAAATGCAGACTAATGTTTGCCGTCTCAACCGAAAGTAATAAATTAATTTACCGCTAACGAGCTCATTCTTGTAAATGAAACAATTTTCGAAAGGTTTTTTTTTTTCCTGTCTCGCCTTCCAAAAACAAAAATACTTATGCGAAGCACTCTTGACTCTTGCGTTGCCCTAAATGATGCTGAATCATTCCTTTGAGGTAGAAAAAAAATCGTGAACTCTCTCTCTAGCCTTGCTTTGTCTTAGATGACAATTAATTTATATGCTCAGTACACAATTGCTTGCGATGAATATGACTTTTGTTTTGGAGCGAAGATTTGCTCTACAAAGAAAGCTCCCATCTGAAATCAAAAACACATGCTTCCCATGATTTGGGTCGTAAATCATAGCGCACTTAAAATTGTCCCACCACCAGCCACAAGATCCGTCGGCATTAATCATCTTAATTTAAATTTAAATGACGGTATTTAATCCAGTTTGGGTGCGTCTGTGCTCGGAGCGGACACCATCAGTGTTGACATCAGTTAACATAATATATTCTTTCATGGCTTGTGAAAGAAACAACAATTCAAAAGCATTCACACTTCTTCTCATGTTTATTGTAGGACCACAGAATTGCAAATTAAAATATTTCCAATTAGATAAATAGTGCATATTTTGCAGTGAAGCGCACCCATAGTGCGAGGAATTTTAATTTTATTATAGAAATAAACGCGATTATCGTCGGGTAATACTTTCCTGACGGGTGTTTTCACCAAGTGGCACGAGTGGGTACGAGAAGCCGAGAGAGCATTTGAGCGGAAAGAACATTAAAATATTTCTATGCATCGTTCAAAAAGGGAAATTTGCCACTCGGCCTTTTTTGCATCACTTTTGATACCCACTCCGTCTTATAACATCGTAGGGGAAACATGATGGTGGTCATAATTTATTTGCATTCAGGAAGAGCAAGTATAAAAGAAGAAATTTGTTTTATTAGTTGTGTTCGTCATGTAAGGCATGTTGTCTGTCGTTTGATATGAAACGGTTCGTATCTTTTTTTGAAACCTGCGCAGATTCTAATTGGGCATTTATATTTGCTAAATTTTGTATACTTTAATTTTCCAACAGCTTATGCTTGGTTAGAATTTGAAAATCCAAATCAAACTTCCTGAAATGGTGATAACTTTTTAACAATGAGTCCCTTTCCCAGATGCTTCGTTTCCCACGATCAACGGATTTAGCGCTACAAATAACTGGAAAATCGCTAACGACCTTGCAAAAATCTTCATTTTCCCTTAACCACGTTTGCACAATAACAACAAAAATCAACTTCTTTCTCACACTTTATCGATCGATTCCGCCCTGGGGAAAAGGAAGGCGGAGGGGGCGATGGTGGAGAACAAATTATTTCACAACACTAAACGGGACAACGCGCTTCAGCGATAGTGAATCTCCGCCACAACTCTCTTTCGCTCTACCAACGTCAACCGCCGTAACAACAGCATCAACGTTAATCCTTCACAAATTCCGACTGCTGCTCTATCCCATCCTCACGGGTCCAAGGATGGGAATCTCTCGCGCAGTTCGCAGCTCTCAGCCCAGTTGACAACGACTTTTCTTGTTCACGCAATAATCTCGATTTGTGATTTACTACGTCCGAATCGTTCCATCTTCGCTTCTTCGTGGATCCCCGGAATGGAACATAATGGTCAAAGACAGAGCGAGGAGCGGGGAGCACCCATCGCAGTGGATTGGTCAAAAGGAGCCGCCGCTGTCGTCGGTTGTGGAGCAAAAAGTTGCATACGAAGCAAATAAAAAAGCGTACGGTAAAGTGGAACCGATTTCTTCGAGCGATTCCCCTGCAAAATGATTACCCGAGATGCAAAGAGAAGCAGCCAACGAAAACAAAAAAAGCAACGACATTATATTGGGTAGTAATCGAACGAGGAATCCCAATCGAAGTGGATTCCTCCGACGCGAAAGGAGCAACAGCAGCAGCAGCAAAAGCTCGTCGGAGATTTATATTGCCAATAAGGTGGCAGCCAATCGACAGGGAAATAAGCTGGCAGCGAAAAGGGCAGTTCCGAAAAAAGGAACATGGCAATTTTAAATGGCCCTGGAGGGCAGTAAAATGAAAAGACGGAGGCAATCGCTTCTGGGAAGAGAAGAGATGCACCAGTCGAACGACCAACGGGGGTTAAGGTTTTGCGGTGGTTCGGTGATGGCCATGGGAAAATGTTTGCCCAATCAGAATGATGTTGACAATGTTTCAATGCGACTACCGATTCGGTAGTACTGGGATAACTTTGAGCAATTATGTTTCATTTTACACAAAACACTTGACTCATTTCAAACAAAAAAACAACCGATGGCCCTTAGTATTATTAAAAGGGCTATGAGTGTTGCCTTAAAAGACGAAGGAATATTGGTTGACTTATCGATTGAAACACTAAAGGCCCAAGCATATTGCATCCGTGAGTGATACGTTACAGCGACATGACAACTCAATTTATCATCCAACTGTTACTTTTACCGAAACACGTCTCTAGCGGATGCAATGTGCGTGAGTCGACTATAGATCTTCAGTTTCCAGTAAATTATTTAAGGTCAATTGGGTGTTTCTTGGGGGCTTCCCTTAACCTAATCAATTGAGACGCGGCTGTACATAAAGCTGCAAAGTGGCTCCACGGCTCAACATTTTTGCATCTTCAATCAAACATGTAAGTAATTAAAAATATGTAGGCACATTTACAAGACTGTTCGATATAGTACACCCAACCGGTGGATGTAAGATTCGCTTACAATTATGTGGGATTCATCATCAGAGGATGTAAGTGGAGACCGCATGAACCGAGGATGCGATATACCTAGCTGCGGTCCAATGCAAGAAAATTGGAGACCGAAAAATGAAGAGTGTATTAGTGAGGTAAATTAATTATGTCGAAAAAATAGGAAAAAGGTTGCCGACTGGACTCGAACAACGAACGTTGCGATTATCAGACCTGTGCTTTCTTCACTGCTCTCTCCATGCTTCTTAATATGGATAGCCTTAAAGCAAACATGAAGCGCTCATTCTTTCGCATACTCGACTTCGTATGCTTTTTCTGCTGGAGAGATTCGAGACAAGTGTGTGCGTCGTTCTACAATGTTCTACAATGTGCGTCGTTCTACAAGCTTACTGGTATTGTCGAAAGCGTAGATAGAACACGAAATAAAAAAGACAAAAAACCATTACATCGCCTGCATGGTCAATTTCTAACATTCGTTGCGATGTTCATGAACAGAGGATGATAGGAAACGGAACTAACATTCGTTGTAATAGATTTTTGGTTTGCGTGTAGCATCGTAGGTCAAAATAAAATCAGTTTCTTGATTTTAAATTTGAGCTGATTTTTAACTAAACCTTCAGAACCCCAAGGGTGTGAAGGACAGCTTTCCCCCGAAGAACGCATTACCCACTGAGTTCTACCCACCGCTTTGTCTCGGTGGGTTTTCGACCAAGCGCTCTGATTTTCTGCAAGTGACTCCATTGGCACTACTGAGATATCCGTTAGAAATGTAGTATGATGCTGTAATCTCAGTTCTTTTCAGAAATGATAGGGCTCGAATTTACGAATGTGACAGTACGGAGCATATGGATGCAGACTGTCTCCAATAGAAATCAGCAAACGAGCAGCATTATGTCGCTGGGTGTTCCACCTACAGTGAATTTGAGCACAATTTAAAAGTTAAAAATATGGAGACATCTAATTCACGAACTTCACACCAACACCAGTAGAAAACACATCAGCTGCAACAGCCCATAATCAGCAGTGGAGGCACTATCAATGAACACATCATAGCAAATCAGCTCCATCCATAGAGATTTTCACGTCCGGTTGTATTGGTACAATATGTGAGAGCGTGTTAGTGAAAATCTGTGGAAAATAGATAACAAATTGCAGTCAAACTCATTTTGACCAATCTTTTTTTTTGGGTCATTCGTTACTTGTCCGGGGGGTGTGATTTGAACTCGTGACTTTGGCGTGAGAGGTATGGTTGCTAACCACTACGCCGGGGTCGCCAGATCTAAGACTGTTCGGTTAGCCAGAGGAAAATAATGAACAATTTTACACAGCGATGCACCCGCTAGTGTGCGTGCGTTAAATGTCACTAATCTTTACAGAGTAGGAGCAGGGACGGGACTTGACAATCGGGTTGCGATTTCGAGCCAATTTTTTGTCAAATCCGAGCCAGTTTCTGATTGGTCGATTTGACAGTAGCAATCGTGGAATAAAAAGGACAAAGGGATCGCATCAATCTGGCTGGCAGTGATGCCGGCATCAATGTTGACGTCAATGGAGTTGTTAATTGTTTATATTTGCGAAAGGATAGTTGAAAAATTGAGTGCACTGCGTGTTTTAAGCGATGGATATTGTTGTTTGTTTATGGTTGATTTTATTGTGTTGATCAAAACTAATTTACAAGCTGCTAGACTGTGGCAGAAACTCCGAAAGAATCCAAATCAAAAGAGCAAAAATATTTTACATTTCTGGCATCATTGGTCAACTCCGTCAAACACCACGCACAACTCTTTACAGAGCTGGGAAAAGGGTCTATCTGCTTTGATCGATTCTCTTCATCGACTTTCTCTTTTGATAACCATGGCTATGCAAACAGTTTTCGTGCTATTTTTGCCACATAGTAATTTATTTTTTTGTTGAAGATGCTAATTTCTAATAACAGATTAGAGTGGTAATTTTTATACCATAGATGAGGAGATGAAAGTATAGAGTTGATAGTTCCGTTACAGTACGGCAGTATGAAATTGTATATATTGAGAGTAGAAAGCGAGCAAGGAATCGGTTTGATCATCTCTCTTTACCAAACTCCCCCGTTGGAGATGGATGGTGAGTTTGGTAAAGGGAGATGATCAAACCGATTTGTACCTTCATTCATAAAAATTGTCCTTACTCGTTTTCTACTCTCTATACCTACAATTTCACACTGCCGTACTGTAACGGAACTATCAACTCTATACTTTCATGTGCTAATCTATCGTATAAAAATTACCACTCTAGTCTGTAATTTGAAATTAGCATCTTCAACTATGTAAATCGTTGACTTCACGCAGAAGTAATATAAAATCAAATAGTTGAAGTAATTTATTTTTATTTACCGCTCAAATCGTCTAATACAACAGGCAATGATGTTTCAGCTGAGTTATTAAAGAAAGAGAAAGTTGATGAAGAGAATCGATCAATGCAGATAGGATATGTACAGAACTTTCCCGGAGTACGAGCAATGTCCTTTATATAAGGTCCGGGCCAACAGGCTTATTGCTGTTAGTGAAATGTGCAAATGTTTAGTGGTGTTCGTATGTCATTGCAATGTTTATCTTTTTACACGAAACAGCTGTTGACGTAAATCTCACTGTTCGCAGCATGGAATGTTATGGTAGAGTGACGTCGTTACATTAGTGCTCAGCAATGTTTACAATCTTTTTGGTTCTAATAAAATGGCTTGTTGGCTCAGACCTTATATAAATGTCATTGGAGTAGGAGTGGATATAGGAAATCATAAAATAACAGTGAAACAAACTATGGCAACACATAGGTACTAGACTGGCTCACAAAAATAAAAGTTCTTATTTACCACGGGCCTACCTCTAGATTTGTGCCTTTAGGTGAGAAAACCATTCTCTGGAAGTCTTAGCTCATTTGGTTGTAGGATGAGCTGGCGCTTTAAGTTTGAATTTTGTAAGGGAATTTTAGATAAAACAGATGAAAACAACGACACCTACACTCTTTCGATCAGAAAAAAGTTTCCTTATTCTCGATTTGATTCAGATTTTTAAAACTTGTAGTTCAAACAATGAATAACAACTTTGCTGAAGAATGCATTATGAATCCAATTAGGTTTATTGAGCATTTTGTATATGCAAACATTAAACCAAAAGCACCAGCCCGTGTTACGCCAAAAACAGCTGAAAAATTCAGAAAGTGGTTAACTCATCTACTGACACTAGTCTGGTTGTTGGCCTGTGGATAATATGAACTTTTATTTTTTTTTAGCGTTATCTAGTTGATACGTTGAATATAAGCTGCCTTTATTTTGTTGCAACATACGAGCAAAATGCACATATAAATTCAATAATGAATATCTCCATAATAGGGAAGAGCGCTACTTCGTCGTAATCGCCCATTTCCGTTCTATCGATCAGAAAAGATCAATAATGTCAATGAATTAACTGTGCACAAATCAATAATAGGTTTGTTCTTATGCGTTAGTGGATGAAACAAATATGTTGATCATTTAGTTCTTAACCATTTCCGTTTTTGAATTGGTGGCCCTGAAATGGGCCGATTGTTTTTCAAATGGTGGCCACACCAGTGCAAGTTGATGCCGACCGGATGACGGCGGCCTAGTCATGCTTCCTATTGCGGGAAGCCTTTCCTCCGGTCGATGTGGGTGCTTTCGTCGTCGTCCGTCGTCTTCGCATTGGTGCGATGCGTGCTGTTCCACTCATACGTCGTGTCCAACACTTATCCGTCCGTTGCTCAGTAGTAGTAAAAATTACGTTTATTTTCGGTGTTTTTATGTTTCAGCATTTGGTTTAACATTTCAATTGATTAGCCTTTGGCTCTTCATCTTTGTTCTAGTTAATTGGTTATTCTAATGTGATGATTGCGTTTAGCGCTTATTTACAGAATACCCTTTATGGGATTGTTTGGATTTGAATAAAAAAAAATTGATAACCTACCTACTTGAGCATAGGAACCTACTTAAACTAGGTTTCCAAATCACGAATGATCTGGTGGTTTGATCGCAGACAGGTGACTCTGAACCTTTCCAGCGTGGAAGTCTTTCGCTCCTCGAGTGTTTGAAGACCGGCCAGGTGGTGGATCCCAGAATTACGAGTTCGCGGTGGACTGTTAAGGATCATTCTGAGGATCTTGTTTTGGATCCTCTGAAGCTTTAGGTGGTGGCACTTAGCACAACTCTTCCAGATTGGCATACCATACTCAATAGCCGGCAGAATGATCTACTTGTGGACAGCAAGCTTGTTTTTGAGGGACAGGGTGGACTTCCTGTTTATCAGAGGGTAGAGCGACCTGATCAAGATGTTACACTTGGTGGATGTCTTGTCCAGATGGAATCGGAATTGCAATTTGCTATCGAGGGTGAGACCAAGGTTGACTACTTCACTCGACGATTCAATTGGAGTGCTATCAACATGGACCTTGACGTTAGCAGGCGGAACCAAGCCGAGGTGAATTCGAGTGTGGAAACTGTATGGTTTGTGTTTTAGCTGCATTGATTCCAGCTCTTGAAATAGTCGGACAGAACATCCAGGCCTGATAGTAGCCTCCCTTAGCTCAGTCGGTAAATGCGCAGCTACAAAGCAAGACCATGCTGGAGGTGGCTGGGTTCGATTCCCGGTTCGGCCTAGGAATTTTTCGGGTTGGAAAATTTCTCGACTTCCCTGGGCATAGAAGTATGATTGGACTTGCCACACAATCATATCAATGCAAAAATGGTACAGGCATCGAAAGTTCTCAATTAATGACTGTGGAAGTGCATCTAGAATACTAAGTTGAGAGCACGCAATAAGCTAATATGCGATATGCAATAAGCTTGAAATGCGAAGAAGAAGAAGAATGTAGTTTACTCGCCAGAGCACAGATCACTCGACCCTTATAGATGATGGAGGTGTCATCTGCGAACATTGACAAGATACCGCCCGGCAGGGGAGGAACGTCTGACGTGAAGATGTTGAATAGGATAGGCCCAAGCAGGCTACCCTGAGGGACCCCTGCATCAACGTTGAACGTATCAGAGGGGACATTGTTCAAGTAGACCTGGAATGATCTGCCCGACAAGTAGTTTTTGATGATCTTCACGAGGTAGATCGGAAAGTTGTATCGATGCAGCTTGTACACTAGACCATCATGCCAGACATTGTCGAACGCCTTCACATCCAACAATGCCATGGTAGATGTATTAGAAACGGACTTATTGCGTTTGATGATGTTAGTAACCCGTGCGAGTTGGTGGATGGTAGGGTAGCCTTTCCTAAACCCGAAGTGCTCTTTGAGATCCGTCCGTTGCTCAAAAGCAAATGACGAAGAAAACGATTTGGCAAGCGTGTTTATTATCGCTGCTTTTATCCTCCCTTCCTTTCATTGGTGGAATGGTGAATGGTCAACCGAGCATTGATCTCGCTCATGTGGCGCTCTATCGTTGCGTCCGTGTTTGAGATTTTTCGTTACATGTCTGAATTTTGATTTTTTCAATGTGACCCCCAGTAAAGAAATTAAAGACGTAGTCCTACGTCAAAATCTCCCATATAAATGTGGGCCAGTCTAATAGATACCCAGCGTTCATTTTCCGTTTTGGCAAAGCCTCCTCGAGTTCTTTCTTATGTATTGCAAGGGGGTTCATTCAACTTGAATGCAAGTTCTGATCTCAGATATTCAGATTTTATTAGCATTTTATTTTTTCGAGTATGCAGAGCAAAAAAACCTTTAATATTTTAGGATTTATGAACATGATCTGGATTCTGGTGGATTTGTGAACTTCTAGAAATTTATTTATTTTTCGAGATTTGTGATTTGTGAGATCTCACGCAATCAGTGGCGTCCCGTAACCTCACTTTTTACCTGTGCATCAACTTTCAAAACCAGATTTAATGCCATATTCATGCTCGAATCGGTTGAAAAATACACTTAATCTTCTAGTTTAATCGATATCTATCCATTGCAAACAATATTTTGATAATTGTTTATGTTTTGAGAGTTGGGGCACAGTTAGATTGAGGTTAAGAAAACGCCACTGCACGAAATATTTACAGAGATGCTTCTGTCACTATCATCGAATGAGAAAACGATGCTAGAGATTTAAAATTTCTTCAAAATCACATCGATTTTTTTTTATGACTGCACGTGACAGTGCTGTGAACATCGCAATTACTAGCTCATTTATTGATATTCTTGTTACCGCGGAGTTCTTAAAAATTTATTTATTCTTCCCATTACACACTGTTCTTTGCCTAAATTCATCAAAATCAGTTATACATATGGGTGTCAAAACCGCATGAGAATTATTCTCATTAGTGCTTGATCATTGGAAAATTACAATAAAGATCATGATAGGTAGTTTCGTCTCGTGATAGTGAGAGGACCTGTTTTCTCATTGTCACATGACGGCCGTAATATTTACCAGTTCTGTTTGTGGTAGAGCATCAACAAGAAAATCAAGCATATAGGCAGAAATTTGACCTAGGCATTGCATATGTCGACGAAAAAATCCAGTTCACTATTTTTACCACGTTTGAAGTAAGGGATCTAGTTGCTTGGATATGAAATAAAAAAATTACACGAGAGATGGCTGTATTTTCAAACCTTAGGGACTTTGTAATTTTTAAAGGATTTTCGAAACTTTCTGACGATAACACCTATTTTTTAAGAGATGATAGCCGTAGTTCAAAAAATAGAATTGGAAGGTGAGTTCTGAGAAAAACTTAAGGATATTATGAGGAGGACACCAAAGAGAACTCATAGTAGGTACACAGAAATAATTCTAAATTTTAATCGCGTATTGTTTTATTTTAAACTATAGTCGGCATTAACAACGAAATAGTTTACAAGTTTGTTTGCAACAATGCTGGTTTATGTTACATCGCACTTAAATTTACATGAAATATCGTGTAAATTTACGCTAAATCTAGTGTTTTTAGCGGGTGCGCTGTTTATCGCAGAAAATTATATGAATTTTTCAAACGGTGTGCGATAAAAGTTTTAAGGTGATTTTGGGAAAAATTCTAGCAAAAAAATTTCTGCTGGTAGATGCATAAGTGTCCCAAAGTCATTCTCGACTACTGGTATACTAATAAAAGTCATATGTATCCATTTAGGGAGTCCCGAAAGACATTAGCTCGCAAAGACTTACGGTATCAATTTACGAGTTGTATGCCAAGTCTTCTGCGCATGATAGTGATAAATGTTCTACAGAACATGATGCCGACTGGTGTAAAAACTAAGGGACAGCCATGGTGTTGTACGCATTTGTGACGTAGGACTACGTGGTCTTATATAATAAATATTATTTGTTAACTGCAGCAGGAGCTTGTGTTTTGTGTAGGAATAGGAATTTGAGCGGGGTTCTCTATGTTTATACTCTTTAGTATGACATGCTTGACATCAATAGCGGTGCGGTTTATTCCTCCTTCTATGGATGCTCATGTGGGCTGCAGCTCGTTGCTTGTAGGCAGCCTTTCGATGTGTACTGGAGAACAATGTTCAACGCCACACGCCGAAAGAACTGCTGCACGACCTGACACCACCACACACGGTGATTGGAACCGAATCCGATCAGCGGTTGAGGCCAGCTTTGATAGCTAGCTGATTGAATAAACACCGCTTGGTGAGACAGGATGGAATTCAGCTGTGAAATCTGTGTTAGGGAAATCGCTTTTCGCAAGCAATCAGTGATAATTTTAATTATCATGGCAACAGTTACACATTCGTGCAATTTTCAATAGTGACATTTAGAAATATGATAAGGTATTTCAGTTTTCATAAAGTGTATCCCCATATAGAAATCACAGACGTAGTCCTGCGTCAAAATTTCTAGGTAAATTTCATGAGAATTCAAATTGCAGTCTATTTGAAAGTGTTGCCTGTTTGTGTCCGTTTTTTATAAAGCAAAAAGAGTGTGTAACACTTAATAGAATTTTTATTGCGGCTACTAAAATTTATAACGAAATTGAGAGGGGTACAATTGAACTAATTCGCACCGGGTGCTATTATCTCGCTCGACGCCACTGGCTTCTACCAAATTTGTACAGCTTGAACCGCATAACATAACTATAAAGTCCATTGCGGAAGTTTTCCATTTATTCGACTACAACGTTATTTTTTACTACTCCGTTACTGGCGGACATAGCACAGATAAATAAACAGATGATGCTTGTAAAAATTGCTGTTATCATACTTGAAAAATGGCAATATATGCGCTAACCGCGTTTGAATGCAGGTCAATTAGGGAATAGAGTGGAATGTGTTGACGTCATACATACTCGCTTTGTTGGATGTCGAGAAATCCTCTTCACTTCCACAAAAAAAATCACTGGGAATCTTTATTTCGTTTGCGTTAGTAAAATTGATTAAAGTGATTTCCTAAAGAGTTCACAAATGACCGTCATGATGGCTGATATGGCCTATCACTTTCCAGAGCACACATCTCGAACATTGTTGCAACAACGCTCATGAATTTCGAACTTCTTGTTTACTGCACTGGAACAAACGCGGTTTGCTGTTTCGTTGTTGTTTGTTTTGTGAGAGATGATATTTGTGCTCTTGTAATTTCGAAGTGATAAAGCGATCAATTTTAAATAAGGTTTCCACAGCGATTCACCTTAATCAATCTATGATTTCAACAACAATCTACTCCCTATATCTCGATACTGAAGGGGCTATTTAGATATGGAGAGATCGAGGTATATAGTAGAACATGAAGGATTGACCAGGATAGCCATCGACCATAGAAAAACGTAGTTACATATCGAGATATAGAACATCAAGATATGCTAATTCTATTGTATCACCCAAGCAGTGGTTTGATTATGGTTTTCAAGTATATATAACCTATATAAACCTCTTCAAAACCAATATAAATCCAAAATTGTTACTTGGATATCAGAACCATGAGAACTACTCAGAACGTTTGATGCTTTTACTAGCTTATGCCGACTTTGAAGGCGGCTACGCAAACGTACCATGTTTTCGATTAAATGCTAAATACATCTTTGAAAATCGCTCAATTACTGCATTTCTAGCTTCTCAGACTAACTGATCTGCCCGAGTTTTATTTTTAGTTTAAAAAATTAAGCGATGAGCAGTATAAATTCTATAAAAGCTTTCAATAAGCTACTAAAGAAAGACCATTTTATCGTTTTAATGGTACGAACACCATTTTCCCCTTAACAATTTTATTAATAGTTAACTGTTCATCGTTTTTTTACTAAACTACCCGTCAAATACCATATCAATCCTTTTTGTGTTCACGCTAAATAGCCATGATGATGAATAGTATATGATACCAGCTGAGCAGTTTAAGAATGTTTCGAAAAATTATCTCATCACTCGGTAAAACGTCGCCGAGAAATCTTCCATCGTTGAGTGATCTTCAATTTGTACAATTTTGACAAGTTACAAACTTCCCTTCTAGTTCCAACAAACGACGGCTGTTTAACCGTGTCACCTTTCAAGAAGTCATCATAAGGTGAAAACATCTTCACTCGTGTCATACTCTTCGAACTGAAATGCCGCCTGCCATCGCACCTCCGACTGTAAATGAAGATCATCTCACAACTCGTCAGATGTCACCGTAAACGAAACTTCACACACATAGTCAACCATTACCGCCACCGCCACCGCAAACACTGACATTGAGTGTCACATTGAATTATGCTTATGCTAATTAATATTTTAATTATCATTCTCCCATTCAGAGATGGGCTTTTGCCCAGGCTCTCTATGAACCGGTGGGGCATCGCCGACGCCGCCGCTACGATTGGAACCGTATGAATTGCACTTTCGCTTTAATTAAATGCGATTATAATGACGCTAATGATGTATATATTTCACAACGCTGATGCACCACAGTCAGCTGAAAATAGTGGGGCGTTTAATTGAAGATGAAGGCGGATCTGGTAAACGCAAGCACATAGCAGTAATGACGTGCATGTATCCTTCCGTGATACTGATTCATTGCAACACGGTGGGGTGGCAGCGTCACTTTATATTCAGACATTAAATTGCTCCAGCGTAGCGTCTTCAATGAAATTTGTTTGGTCAGGATGAGTCCGTGGTACAGACGCGGCATCTACGTAGATTTCGTTGCACGGTAGCAGTGACAATGTGGGAAGTCGTCATAAATTACTATGTTTTTCCTCCAGCTGCCGCGCTCCTTTTTCCAAGACATAATAGCGCTCCTCCAGCGCAATGCTTGAACACTCAGCTGGTGGAGTGGTAGAATGTGTATTTGAAGCGATTTAATGTCAGACGACGACGACGACTCGAACATGTTGGAATATACGCATCAAACAGGCCACCGTTTCAAAACGAAGACAACCGTCACACATAAACGAGTTAATGAAAATGCGTACAAAAATAATAAATTACAGCACGTTTTAACCGAAAACGACAATAACATGCAGTCTAGCGTGTATGAACCTACGTGCAAGGGGATGGCGTGCCATGGCGGGTGGATGGTAGTAAGAATGAGGTAAGGTAAGGTTGGGGAACTTTTTGGAAAACAAATTTATCGTTCTAACTTTGCTGGTTATTCTATTGAAATTTGCAACGTTTTGAACTTTTGCTTGTGCTGTCAAACTACTTGTTTCACTGTATTCATAATTCTCTCTAGATTTGAACTCATTTGGTTAAACATTTACCTAGCAAACCATTCTCAAACAGGAGACTCCAGAACCGATTTTTGGAAGTTTCGTATACTGAGTACCTTGGGTACCCTACAATTTGGAGGCATTTCTGGTACTCCAGCTTATGACCAGCATGATACCAGTCAGAAAGGAATGTAGTCTACGGAACCGAATTCCAAAATATCCTAATGCTTTTCAGTTGATGATGTTTTATCACGAATCAAAAAAGTACCAATAATGCAAGGAAAAACCATGGTTGGCCACTTCTAGGGGCAAGACGGCCACACGTAAAATCACATGATCCTGGCCATATAGAAGGTTACTGTCGTAGGCAAAGTTGTACAATCGGTCAAACCTGACTGGTTAAAGAATAGTAGTTCATAATTTTCTCACTATGCGGCGCTAATGTGCAACTCAATTTTCTGTATAAAATATATCATGAGATTTTGACTATATAGGAAGTTTCCGTGTACGGTACAGTAAATCAATTGCATCGGCTTGGGTCGAGCTTTGCACTGACAAAAAGTTCGGGTATTTCTGGCTCTCAGCTCAGTGTTCTTTGAAGCACTTCAACTGAGAGAATTCTGAACCAACCTATCCACAATTGAGAAGACCTTGGTTAGCTGATCAACTTTACCGAAGACGAAAACTTCCTATATGGGGGAAATGGATGTAATGTCGACTGTTCCCCTAATTTGGGCCCATACATAAATTCAGCAATCAACTAAATATTCAATAGCGACCAAAAATATCCATTAGTACCGTCCATCTACATAAAATTGATAAATAGCAGATTTTTAGCGATGGGCCCAATCTTAGATCCATAAGCCAACATTGGGGCCAAGATAGTCAAGATATTCCTATACAACCGATTTTTCCCTCATTTTGCAGTGGTTTGTTGTTCACATTCCTCGGATTTCCACAACCACAATCTCACAAAGCGTATTAATACAACTGGACGTAATGCTCTCTATAAGGTAACATGCATAAATGACACCCCCCTTCCGTTCATGACCGATCATAAAATCTGCATACCTCCCATCCGCCCCTTGAATGCTATGTCATATGATCCACGAACAGAAATTCTTTGGGACCCATGAATCCATTACCGAATTTATATTTGATTCAGTTCCAACCGTTTGTTTTCGTAACTTGGCTGGGGTCGAGCTTTGTACCGACAAAAAGTTCGGGTATTTATGGCTCTCAGCTCGGTGTTCTTTGAAGCACTTCAACAGTTATTAATTGAGAGCTTTCTAAATATGCCAACCAATGCATGAATTTTGATATTGCCTTTGCTTGTGCCTTGCACAATGATTTTCTATGCCTAAGGAATACACGAAAACAACCATCCCGAAAAATGTATACACTTTCCCGGTAATCGAACCCACCGCTTCCTGTTTGACGGTCAATGGTAAAATTCAAGTTCATCTCTTGTTTCGTCCTTTTTTCCAGATCCTGCATCACTTACGGGAGTAATTAAAAGAACGAAAAGAGTTGATTTTCCAGATCGGTCTCGCTTGTTCGCCACTGATGGCTTGAGTAGCAGAAACCGTAAGGAGGTTGAAAGTTGAAAACTTCAACCTACACATGTTGCTTAGCTCGCTCGTTTGCTCGTCCGTCTTACGGCGTAAGATTTCCCCTTTCGTAGAGTCTTAATTAATATTGGAAGAAAGGAATTTTCTTTTGGAGTCGATTCTTTGGCAAAACGGTTTTCCGTTGTTGGGATCTCGAGAAACCACTTGAAGCGTAAAATTGGTAGCTGATTAAATTTATTATGTTGTGCCTGATGATCACAGAGATGGCTCTCGGTGCAACGAGTGCCGGAATACTTTATTAGAAAGATGAAGTTGAGCAGTGCGTGGAAAATGGAATTTATTTTTTTTAGCAAAATCTTGAATTTTGCTAAAACAACAAGCAGAAGCGTGTTTTGGCATTCGTCGCGTATGAAATTGTTCGCATATCTTAGCCAGATTGAAATTGGTAAACCTCTTGCGCGGCATTCACCGAAACAGATGAGTTCTTTCCGGTCGAGATTTTGAGAATTTGCGTTACACTTCTCTTTCTTTCTCTCTCTCCGACATTTGCTCCACCGAGGTGAATTCTTAGCATTGAAATAGAAAATTTTCGGCACGCCATACTCAACGAACAATTTAATTTTAATTTATAGTGAAATAGCATCTGTTTGTAAAGTATTTTAATGTTTTGTAAAACAAACACATCTGAACGCATTTGCGTGAACCGAGCCGGACGATATTCTTCGATTGAGATTATTTCCCGAGAATCCTCCGCGAAGCAGTCTCGAAAGTCAAAACCAACGTATCACTCCAACTATTCGAATTACTCACGGTAATAAAAGTGTTTATTTTTCGGTTTCATGGGTTTGATGGCGGGAGATATTTCGCCTCGTCCCACCTCGATCCACCAGCAACCATTCCCTACGTCGTCATCGTGGGGTCCATCGATGTGCCACCGTCGGACAGTACTCTACCGCGTGCGCATTTTTGTAGCATATTTTCAAACAGAAATAACAATAAGATAGAAATGAAATGAATTTAAATTTGTTTGCCCGGTGACGTTAAAAGTTTGCTCCCGAGCAGCGGCAAATCTACACCCGAGATTTATGTACTTTGGCTCGATTTATGATTTTTAGGACGGCCAAACCGATGCCGAAACGCGACCCCTGTGTGTACTTGGCCAGATTGCGTACCGGTGATTTTCACTGGCTTATTCGTTTTGAGGGCACTTTTCCCGACGAAATATGGGATCATTATTTTTGTGGATTCTGTACTGTGGGTTCATAAAGTTGTCAAAGCTATGTGGTTCATTGACTTTTGTAATTTTTTGAGATCCAACGGTCGGAAATTAACCCGAAAATTAAACTTAATTGCATTGTACGCTCAGACTGAGCTCAGTTTGCGTCATAAGATATCAGCTGCACCAAAACAAACGGCAATAACTGAATCCAATTAATTTGTAGAAATTAATTCAAAATATAAAATTAGCAAACATTAATTTCACATAGTTTATTGTAAATTCTTCGGAAAACTACATTGAAATACCTGTATATTGAAGTATTTATTACAGATTTAGTATCATTGTTATACAAAACTGGAAGAGAATCTTCCCTTCTTTCGGATGATTGGTTTTAATAGAATATTTTGCTCCAATATTGGTGATGCCATCTAACTTTTAGTTAACAATCATTTCGATGGTAACAAGAGAGAACTAGCATTTGGTCGACTAGAATCAAAGTTAGAGTGGTAGTAGTGAAAATGTAAAATCTCCATCTCTATACAATGTTTAAACCTCGAAAGAATCCAACTGCGAGGTGGCTGCCACGATTATAACTAGTTTATTCAGAATGAAGAACCCTCATTAATTTGCCCTTGTGCTAAATGCCAAACTACCCAAGTAACCAACAAGCCCTCTAATTCGCCTTTTTGCATTATAAGGCTGACACACAGCTAGTATAGGGCATGCTAAGTTTTATATTAGCCTTATATTGCAAAAAAACGAATTAGCGGACTTGTTGATCACTTGGGTACAGTACAGACGGCTGCCACTTAAAACATTTTCGAAGTTTTCGACACTTCAGATTCTTTAGAAGTCTTCTTAATTCCAGGGCTGTTACAACAGGCACAGATTTCGCGAATTTCGCAGATTCCGCTGATTTGATGTTTCAGTTGCGAAAATCGCGGAAACATTAAATGATGTCACGAAAATCGCGAAAGGACTGATGCACTGTCACAAAATTTGTGGAATTCATTGTAACCTTTCCGTCCCGGATTATTTTGCTGTCATCAATTTTGTTGTTCATTTGGCTCTCAATTTTTACCGGTTCAAACCAAACACCCTGCAAATAATCGAGAAATGATCTCAATTCCATTCCAGTCACATCGGATTTACACGGAAACTCCCTGAGGTCTGTCCAATGTGACACATTTTCCTTTTTTTTTTCAATATGAACATAGCATTTTTCGTTGTCGAATCATAAACGAATCGTAAATATGCGAGTAATTGCCATGTATACCGGATATTATAGGTTCTCCAAATCGTCCTGGAGTTCAGTTAATTTATTCTACTATATCAACCAAGACTGCAATTATGTCTGTAGTATCGAAATATGTCCAAGCAGATTCAAAGTGTCTATGTGGATTGTAGCCGACTTATTGCTACGTATACAAGATTTTAAAGGTTCGTAAATCATT
Source organism: Ochlerotatus camptorhynchus (assembly GCF_037179485.1). Taxonomy (NCBI): domain Eukaryota; kingdom Metazoa; phylum Arthropoda; class Insecta; order Diptera; family Culicidae; genus Ochlerotatus; species Ochlerotatus camptorhynchus. Next base: position 1,138,726 of record NW_027040634.1, on the reverse strand, counting down.
CTGGAAATCAGATTATTTTTCTACTAGATCACCCAAGACTAATTTAATATCTGTAGTATCGAAATATACCCAAACAAATTTGCTGTGTATATGTGGATCATGCCAACCTATTTCCGTGTATGTCAAATGTTTTAGGATTTCCAGAACGATATTTCGATACTACCAATATTATCCTAGTCTTTGTTGATCTAGTAAAACAAATCAGGACGATTTGGATAACCTAGCCCAAGTAACATTGCAGGTTTTATCACGGTTCTATAGCATTCTACAAGTCTAAATCATGGTCTACAGAACCCTCATAAAACCAAAATTGTTACTTGGGAGATCATCTGGTATACGTGGAAATAATTAAACATTATCCATATATGCACTATGAATCTGTTTGGACATATTTTGATACTGCAGACTTTAGTCATGGTTGATCTACCAGAATAAATCATCGGAACTCCAGAACGATTTCTTCTTCTTCTTAATCACATTTCAGGCTTATTGATTAGTGCATATTAGCTTATTGCGTGCTCTCAACTTAGTGTTCTAAATGCACTTCCACAGTTATTAATTGAGAGCTTTCGATGCCAATACCAATGCATGAATTCGTATATTGTGTGGCAAGCACAATGATACTCTATGCCCAGGGAAGTCGCAAAAAGTGCAATTTAATGCTGATATAAGGCTAATTAAAAAATTCAAAGTCATATATCAGCCTTATACTGCAAAAAAAACCCTTATCACACTAATCATGGGGTGCTTCCATTTATTAACGTCCTTTTAAACAAACCACCTTGAGGAGGTGGAGATAGTTCATTCAGGACGGCCAAGTCGTAACCAGACCCAGCCGGTTAGCATCCCCAGGTAGCGATAATCACAGGCTACTTAGAGTTGGCTATAACCTTTTTGCTCTGTCATCGTCATCACGGGCACTACCGATGTATTGACAATAGTGCTTTGGTGACAAAGATGATCCCCCCTTCTTGTTCGCATTACTGACGGCAAATATCACCGCCAGCAACCTCACCGGGCACCGCGTGGAGGTAAGAATCGGAGTTCAGGTGCACAGAGGTCGCAAATCGCCGGTCAGGGCAGAACCCAACAACCATTGATAGGCGTTCTTCTGCACCTGCTTTACCCGGCAATCATGGGGTGGTTACTTGGGTATCCAAAATCCGGATCAATCGGATATCCGTTTAAAAATGAAAGGAAATCCGATTATTTTTAAATATATTTAGACTTTTTTTTTTTTTTTGCTTGGACAAGAGATGGGCGATCCGCTCCCGAGCTGTTCTATAGACCCGAATCTCTGAAGTGAGCTGATGATCCGCGGTTCATTTTTTAGGAACCGCAGTTCATCAACTCACTGATATCACAAGTCTAAACCATTCAATCCATGACTCATAGCGGAACTTTTCAAAAAAGGACTCATTACTCCGCTTACGCATTAAACAGTCACCGCGTAACCCAAGACGCTTGCGTAATACAACATGTGCCTACTGATCGACAGCACCAACAGTAAAAGAAAACTTCCAAGCGGCTGTTTGGGAGAGAGTTAAAGGGAGTTACGAGTAAAATTCCAAGGAATTTCTTATGAGAATATCTAAGAACTGTTGGAAGCATTCCTTTGAAATTTTTAGGGGAACCAACATGGAAATTCTGATAACTCCAAGTTAATTCTGAGCAGAATTGCAACGCAATTTAGCAAATAATATCATGGATATTCTCAAATTAGAATTTTCAGGAATATTCCGATTGATTTTGCTGTTGTGTTGAAAATCTGAAGCAAGTTCTTGCCAGGATGATTAAAAATTGAGAGAGAATTAATGAGTGAATTTTATGAGTTTTCTGAAGCAAATTCCTAAAAGGCTATAGCATTTGATATAAGAATCATTCAATTATTCTTAGGAACTTTTGACAGGTATTATCAGAAAATTGTGGTATGATTACAGAACCTGTGAAATTAATTCGGTAGATAGTAATAGATTAATTCGGTAGATAGTAGTAGAAAAATTCAATTATCCTAGAATCCTAGAATCTGTGACAGTCGACAGTTGGGGAACCTGCGACCATATTCTTACTGAGCTGCCTTTGCCACACATTTGGCGAAACCATAGTACCGTATGCGTGATAATGTTTGCACCATCGTACAAATCAGGTTCCCGTTTCACCTGTGCATACAATGCCTTGGTTTTCTTTGCATGCACACCAAATTTCTTAAATCTTGTTCGGTACTTTTTTTGCTGGATTCGTTCTGTAAAATATAAATTTTACCGAAAACTTTGTAAAAGTATTGATTTACCAATTTTCCGCAATCAAAACTGCTGAATTTCCGTAATTTATAGAAATCTACCGAAAACTGTAAATCAAAATTACTGATCTAAATCGTAAATTGCTACAATTCCGCAATACTGTAAACATTGTGACGAATGTGCTGTAAAAATAATCTTTTACAAAAACAAACAGCTGAATCCTTTAGTAATAGAACACTTTGAGAAGCTGCTCGACCAAAATCCTCAAACAAGATTCATGAGTTTGTAGTACATGACGCTGGAGGTTGGTCCTTCTTCATTAATCTCCAATCGTGATTGCTTCCAAGCCTTCTATAGTTCCTCTGTAAATTTTGATCTGACCATGATGCAAGAAATCCATGGAATACCAGATCACCATCGGTCGATGGTTGTTCCCTCAATTTTTGCAATCAAGTACCACCATGTAAGTAACGATAAAAGATTTTTCACAGATGGGTCAACCATAAATGCTTCCACTGGATTTGGTGTATTTAATCAATTTCATAGCGCCTTCTATTAACTGCAGAAACCATGCTCCGTATACGTTGCGGAGCTCGCAGCTATATTTTACGCAGTAGAGCGAATTGCCTCACTACCTTCTGACCATTATTTCATTTTTACGGATAGTCTTAGCTCATTGGAGGCTATTCGTTCAATGAGGCCGATGAAGCACTCCTCGTATTTCCTGCCTGAAATACGATCTAAACTGAGTGCTTTATCTAACTGCTCCTATACTATCACCTTAGCTTGGGTCCCATCTCATTGCTCAATTCCGGGTAATGAGAAAGCGGACTCATTGGCTAAGGTGGGCGCTATGGAAGGCGATATTTTTGAGCGACAAATCGCCTTCAACGAATTTTTCTCCATTGCTCGCCAGCAAGTCCTCATCAGTTGGCAACAAAAATGGAATGGTGGTGAATTGGGAAGATGGTTACATTCTATTCTCCCACAGGTGTCGAACAAACCATGGTTCAAAGGGTTGGACATGAGCCGCGACTTTATACGCGTTATATCAAGGCTTATGTCCAATCACTGCTCGTTAGACTCGCACTTCTATCGAATTGGGCTCTCAGGCAGCAATTTATGTGCGTGTGGCAGTGGTTATCACGATATCGAGCATGTTGTTTGGTCGTGTACCTTACACCGTGTTGCCAGATCTGAGTTATCCACATCCCTCAGGGCCCGAGGAAAACAACCCGCGATACTATGACTATTTGAATTTAATTTATGTGTTTTTAAAACGGATAGATTTGAGGATTTAGAAGTTAGTGTCATCTTGTGTTCTCCCAAGTTGTTAGCTACCCATCGGTGTACCCCCATGTTTGTCTTTTTCTTAAGAGTGTCGCCTAGTTCGAGATCAAGAGCACTTTGCTCTCCAAACCTTGTGTTCACAATCCCTACCCTGCCATCCATTTGTTACAATTTGTTACCCCTAACCTCGAGATAGCCGCGAGTAATCGGCCCCCGCTTTACTAACGTTAGTTTTAAGTAATTGTGTTATCTAAACAATGAATATCGGCTCTGCAAAGCTACAGCAAATGAGCCTGGAAAAATAAACGAATTATTAAAAAAAAAAAAAAAAAAAAACAAACAGCAGTAATGTACCAGACTTTTGTAAAAAATACAGAACAGATTTGCAAACTTCACACTGTAAAGCTTTGCTGTCATTTTGAAGTTGAGTGTTCTTTAGCTATCCTTAGTGAATAGTAAGACGTTACTTTTTTCCTATAATCCGTCCAATTTACATCGAAAGTATAAATTATATAATGCTTCTTCATTTCTTGGACAATTGCTTTCAGACGACATGGACATTAAATGGCCAAATCTCACACACAAACCTCGTCCCCAACAGCAAAAAGCGAATTTGTGCACGGTTCGCTACTGGGTCGCTAACCACGGTCAGGTTCTTACTTTATATACGGACGCACGATGAAAATGTATGTTTATAGATAATAAATAGATGATTAGTCAAATAAATGATTAATTAATCAATAAAAATCATGTTATTAATGATTAATTCAGGCAAATTAAGTACAGCCATTCGGTAAAAATTATACCGAACGCTATATTGCAAACTTCACCGATCATTCAACAAAATTTACAGTCCTGGTCCGTACATTTTGACAGCTCACAAAGTGAACAAAATTTACCGAACGGATTGTAAATAAAAAAAAATACCGAATAGATTACCGAATGTTCAGCTGTTCCATATTCGGTAAAAAATTACGGTATACTGTAAAAAAATCTTAGTGTGTGCACGTAGCCTATAGGTCATACCGTAGTAGGCTGTGTATAAAAGAAAATGATTTACTTAGTTTGACACTTGCACCATGACGAAGTGGCAGCGTTTTCGTGATTTGTCCCACGCGCAAATGTCGCAAAAAGACATTTCAATCGCCGTGGGAGTGTCCCGGTGGACCGTCAAAAGGGTTTTAGACCGAGAAAAGAAAGGACAACTATCCGCGAAGGTTTCCCAGGTCGTCCGAGGTCAGCTCGGGCTCCGAGGGTTATCGCTGCTATCAATAGGAAGATTCGGGTGAATCTAGTGCGTACAATATGGAAAATGGCAAAGGAACACGGGATCAGTGACTTTACGGCACGGAAGATCATAAAGGAAGATTGCGGGGCGAAGTCGAGGGCACGGAAAAAAAAACTCACATGATAACCAACCGCATCCGGGAGCTACGAGTCGAACGATGCAAGAAAATCTTGAACTTCCTTAAGCGAAGAAATCCGGTAATCCTGTTCACCGACGAGAGCATGTTTACCGTCGATCCCGTATCAAATGCCAGAACCGACCGGTATATTTGTTCCCCTCCGGTAAAAGACGTGGCCGACGAGCACAAGAACGTGTATCTGACCAAGCATCCTGCTAGCGTTATGGTGGTTGGATTGGTGGCTTCCGATGACAAAAAAATGGACCGGGTGTTCATTCCAGAAGACACGGAGTTCTACATTGGAATTTTAAGTAAGTATGTTCTTCCGTGGATCAAAGAACAGTATGGTCCGAAGTCAAATGTTGTATATCAACAACATGGGGCTCCATGCCACACCTCGAACCGCACTCAGAAGTGGTTGCAGGAACATCTTCCGTTCTGGGCGAAGGATATGTGGCCGCCATCCAGCCCCGATCTTAATCCGCTGGATTACTCAATATGGCACGTCATGAAGGCCAAGGCCTGTTCTAAACGCCACCCGAGTACAGCAAGTCTCAGACAAACATTGACCCGTACCTGGAGAGAAATGGATCCAGACTACATTATTAGAACCTGCCGTGCATTCCGGAAGCGTGTGGAGGCCGTAATAGCAGCAAGTGGAAACTCGATCGATGATTAACAAAGTTTAAGACTCTGAGAAACATCTCCCTTTGAATAAATAAAAAAAAACTCGAAAACGAAATTTTTGAGAAGTTTTTTAATTTTGCATACGGTAAATGCAGCTTACTTGAAGTAGAAAGGACACTATCAAGTAGGAAATGTTTTAGGTTGTCCAATGGAGGCAATACTTTTGTGCTAAATAGCATATTTTTCTAGTTAGAGCCAAGTCAAGCATAGACCAACACAGAAAAAGTTCAATAAGTAATAAGTAATCAATAAGAGATTTGATCATATGCGAAGAACAATATTATTTCATCAAATGTGATCGTCTATCACTCCTTAAAATATTTGCACTAAGGAACCGAACACGCTGTATAAAATCGATAATTACTATGTACAGTCAACATTACAAAAAAATGAAATTAATCGCAAAATGAGTTCTAACGAGTGCCGGAGTACCAGAGGTTCTTGGAGTTTTGAGCAGGGTGCCTTCCATTCATTTTGACTAAAAAAATGTTTTATGAAATTATGGAATAATAAGATATTATGATGATATTTTGAATGTGTTAGTAATAAGAAAATATTGTAATGTTAGTGTTTCACACATCAAACCTGCATTATTATTCCATAATTTCTTAAAACATTTTTTTAGTCAAAATGAATGGAAGGCACCCTGGTTTTGAGAGTAAGTAAATGATAGTTTTGAATAGAGTTCTCAGAGTACTGGAAGTTATTAATAATAGGAATTCTAGGGGTTTCTGGCGTTTCAGAGATTTCATGCAGTTCTCAATGTTCTGGAATTTGTATTATTCTTGTAGTTTTATATGTTTTGAAAATTTTCAGAGTGCCGTCGTAAAATATGGTTGATGTGCAGAGTGTACTTGATCACCAGTATTTATCAGAAGGTAAACGGCTTGCTAAAAATCCCGAACTAGGTCAGAGACTTCTTGTGTGTTACAGTTTTTATAATCTTGGACGTTTTTAACATTTTCAAAGTATCAACATTTAATTTAATTCGAAGATATCTAATGATTGATGGAGAACCAGAAGATCTGGAATTTGTCCTGAATTTAAAAAAGAACTTCCAAATTTCCAGAATTTTTCAAAGCTCCTAATATTCCAAACTTTCTGCAGTTTCGGTAGATTTGAGAGTTGTCGGTGTTTCAGCAGTTATTGAAGTTTTAAAAGCTCAAGATTGCCAATAATTTAGGAATTGATATTTTTCCGAGAGTTGACTAGTTTCAAAAAAATATCTCCGTTCCGAAAATATCGAGCATATAAAGTTCGGGAGCTCCAAAATCATTCGGAGCCCTAAGATCCCCCAATACTCCAAGAACTACTTCGATCACTGCACGGAATCCGTTGTAGTGTGCTTAAACTCATTGCCGCAAAATCAGTATGTTATACAATGTTAACAATTTATAAATTAGATAACAGGGGCAGAGCTGGTAAATATCACGACCGTAATTTTACCATGAGAAAATAGGTCCTCTCACTATCACGAGACGAAACTACCTACCTACCTATCCAATGATCAAGCACTCGTGAGAATATTTTTCATACGATTTTGCAATCAAAATTTCAAACTGATTTAAGTGAATTTAGAATAACAACACTATGTAATCGATAGAGTGAATATATTTTAAGCTTTCCATGGTACAAGAAACAATAATTTAAATAACTGAGCTAGTAGTTGCAATTTTCAAAACACTGTCACGTTCTATCATGACAAAAAAATCGATGAGTTTTTGAAGACAATCTCTATCATTGTTTTCTCATCCGATGATAGTGACAGAAGTATGACTGTAAATTATTTCATTGGAAATTAAATTTTTCAGCCCTGAACAGGTGTTTGACTTATGGGGAATACATCATATTAAATTAATAATTAAATTCGTTTGAAACATTTACATTTGAGCGGCAGATGACGCGATTGTACCTGTCTCATAGCGTTCGTGTGAGTTGGCCGTCTTCTTGATATGTTGTCTTTGCTTATGGTCTTCTATCCGTCGCTATAGGGTATGCAGATTAGGTATAGAATTCGGGATATTCAGACTCTAATTGCCAGTGAGGTGCTGATTGAGACACACCTTCATAATGGACAGACGCCTGTTGAGGTGGGCTCAGTTACTGATAGTTTAAAATCCTTGATGGAGACTGTTTTCGAATATTGTGGAATTTCTAAAAAAAACTTTATTGAGCCCACTATCAAGTTCCACCTCATCCATAAACAGCTTCGGCTGCTTGTCCGAGATTGATTATTCCAAATAAGCACCTAATCATCACATTTAATGGCCATGTGTTGTCGGCAACCTTCAACTAAATTACACTGATAATATTAAATATGTAAATCGAACACTTCTAGGAGAAAGTTCCAAAATATCCTAAAATTTTAAAAATCGATTCCAGCACATTAAAATTCCTACAAACTTTCAGAGTCCCTGAAACACTAGGAACCTGAGATAGTCTAGTCAATAAAGACCCGGTATTACCAAACCGGAGGTGGTGGGTTTAATTCCCGGTCCACTGTAGAACATCTTAGGGGTTGCTAGGAGAGATTCGGGTGGGAGGCTCCAATTCCGGGTCAAACTATTTGATAGAAATACCAAGGGGGAAGTCGTGCATACAAGCCCTTGAGGTCTGGTAATCTTCACTCCCGTAATAAGTATACCACGTGTAATGGTAAGCATGATTGCCTCTCACTCCAAAGGGCCTGGGTTCAATACCGTAAGCCGTTGGTTCCCGGTTCATGAGTTGATGGGTCGATAGGTGGTAGGATCCAGGAGCGGAAGCTGCCTCCTTGGCGTCGGTAGCATCGGTACTCACTACGGAAAACATGATCGACGGAAAACAAATAAAGAAAAAACAAAGAAAAACGCTGTTTTTCTCTACGGGCACGAGGCATGCACACTTAGAAAAAATGATATAAATTTAAGTGTTCTGAGACTGACATATACGAGTGTCAATTTTGACATAAAATTGAGTCATAATAGACGCGAAATTCAGCTCAATCAAACGTACTTTCGAACTTTTCAGTCTCGGAGCACTTAATTTTACATGACATGTTTGTTTACGTCTCATCCTTTATGTCAAAGATGGATTCCGTCACGTGTAAGACTAAGTATTTCTAAGTGTGTGGATAATAATGCACTCGTTAACGACGCGTGCTTACGGCCATATTTTGCGAGGCATAATTTGCTCTTTAAAAATGCTTTAAAACTATGATAAAACTGGAAAAGATACTAGGGAACTCTATGGTGAACCCAGTATCCAGAAAGTCGATAAATCTGGAATGGTACAATGGGCGGGACACGTTGTAGGAATTCCGGACCACAATCCCGCAAAAAATGTGTTTGTCTGGAATCCGTGTGTAGGACGCTCGAGAAACTGGAAACAAGCATCCATGAACCGATATATTTGGCACTGCAGGTGAAATCCCGAGGAACGTCGGAACAACAAAATTAAGCAAGTAAGAAGAGAGTGAAGCAGAACAAATGGTTCTGCTAAAGTAAAGACTGTCAGCTGCAGGCCCAAGAGTCTTACAAATCTAGTGTCAACTGGTTAGGAAGAAGGAAAAAGAGAAGCATTTTATAGAAAAGAGTTGGAGATCAAGATGCAGGCTGATAAATAAGAATAAGAAGATCTACGGGCACTGCCGAAAGAGATCCAGCAGAAGAAGGTGCAGTATGGTGTATGGAAAAGTATGGTGACGGAACACAAGGTAATTCCTCTGCAGAAAGAAATCGCTCTGAAGCTGAACGAGGAAAATGTGCAGTTAGCCGGATCTTACGAGGCCACCGAAGATGATGATGAGGTCATCATCGGTGGTCTACAAAACGTTCAAATAAAAAATAATGTGCCTGCCCTGGAAGTTGATGCTCTAGAGCTGATGTCTGGTTCACTACTTCTTCCCGAATCGATTCCGAGAGTCACCGAGAAGGTATGTAGGCATTGAGGTCGTCCGGAACAAATCCATAATATGTTGGTCCAGTTCTCCAAAACCGGACAATCTGAGAAATCCGTTCATTTTGGGAATCGTGTGGCCTAGAATCAGATAGCCTAGTTAGTAAAGGCACGGTATTACTAAGCCAGAGACGCCGGGTTCTATTCCCGGTCTGGTCGAGAAAATATTTTACCCGACTTCTCTGAGCATATAGCTGATCAAAGCTGTGGTCGCCAAGCTTCCGGACCACAAGAAGCACGAATAAGTCCATTTCCGAACCGACAAAAGAGAACCAGCTCTGTGGTATCTGTCAGACTTTGGACATGGAAATTGTTTAGAACGCCTGCGAACAAAAACATAAATGCGGAATTCAAGTCTGCGTATCAGTTGACAAGAATAACCAAAGAGACTAGACTGTACTGCCACAGAAAGGTAACATTTTACCCATTTTGATGGAGATATTTAAATGGACCGAAACATCAGATGAATATAGCATAAGAAGTTTCCGATCCATTCCAATACTGAAGAGTCAATCCTTAAACTCAAAACAATCCCATTCGATAGAATCATATGAAATCATGCTAAGGTTGACTGCATTAAATATATTCAGATAATTCAAACTATTTTGGTTACAGTAGCCATATTAGAAACTTCAACGATGATCATCTTTTCTCAAAGGCACCTCCATAAATTCAAACTAATTTAATCTTCCCGTTGGTTCAACTGGCTTAAAATTTAAACCACTGCCTACTGTCTGTCCGAAGTGGCTCACAATTCCGTCAAATTGCCCCGAAAGTCCTGATGAGATGTAATATACATCGTGATAATGGTTATGATGACACCCGCTCAAGTGTGCCCGTCGGTCGAACCCCGGTAGTGGCGCAAGGTGTCTGTCTCGCCCGCATTCTTTCGCGGTTACCGTGTCATTTGATGATGATGATGATGATGGTGATGACCGGCACGCTATCATCACCATTGATGTGTTTGTGTTGTAAATGCCTGAAATAGTTTACACGGATAATTTAAACAACGCTAGCTCATTCATGAAATTAGCTGGCATTGAAAAATTCGCTCAATCCTCTCGTTCAAGCACCATTGTCACGTCAGAGGTCTCTGGGCTCGTCGATATAGGCACCGGGACAAGGGAGGGAAGCTGAAAAATCAGTCCCAGATATTTTGACTATTTCATGCATCTGAGCAGTGCAAATATTTGAAATTACGTTATCCGTTCGCCGCGAACGGTGACACACACCACTTCCGAACGATCCGTGAAACGGAGTGTAACTTGTGATACACAAAGAGCAATCTACTCCAACCAACCAGGGCAAATATAAGCGGTCGCACTGCTGATGGTGACTGCTTTTTTTTTATTGCGGCGCAAATTTTTCACTTTCGTAATTGATCTTTTTAATAGCGGCATTAAATTTAGCGGAGAAATTCGTTGAATAAATAAACGGTTTGGGATTTTTCGGGGCGCTACGTGTGCTACGGGCGCAGTTAAAATGTGTACTAGTGATGTGATTTTGTCTGGGAAAATCTACAACGCATTGCAGCGCATCAATGCAGCTGAAAAGTGCGAGTTCGCAAAATCCACTGTTGTGATGTTTGTTAAACTCATCGTGAAATGTCAGCCATTTTCTGCGTTTTTCGGTGCGGCTTATTCATTTTCACGACCATGCTGACGGATGTTTGCATTTATCAAGGATATAAATATATCAGGCAGTTGTGATTGAAGAGAGATGAATTATCAGCAGCGTGAATTGTCGCACTGAGCTGGGCAGTCCGAATGTTACTTTTTAAAAATGGCAATTTTTTATTAGCTTTCAAAAATTAAGTTAAATACAGCAAGGGTCCGATTTAGGCAACGCTATTAATAATTGAAAACCAGATTAGTTGATCATGTCTACAGCTTCACAATTGTCCAGAAAGTCTAAGAAAAATAGTATATACTAGGGTCCCTTAGCTCAGTCGGTAAAGGCTCATTCATTTTCATGACCATGCTGACGGATGTTTGCATTTACCAGGGATATGAATATATCAGCGACAATTGCGGCAAAGGCAGTTGTGATTGAAAATTTATAAATTATCCACTGCTTCAATGTCAAATTTTAATATATTGATAAGCTTTCAAATCAAAAATTAAATACAGGAAGGGGCCGATTTAAGCAACGCTTTCTACAAATATTAATAATTGAAAACCAGATTAGCTAATCTGGGAGGATGGGTTCGATTCCCGGTCCCCGGTCCGGTCTAGGAAATTTTTCGGGTTGATAAATGTCTCGACTTCCCCGAGCATAGAGTATGATTTTATTTACCACACAATCTATACTAATACAATAATTTGGGGCCTCATAGCCTAGTCAGTAAAGGCACGGTAAGTTCGATTCCCGGTCCGGTAGAGGGAATCTTTCGGGATGGAAATTTACTTAACTTTCCTGGGCATAGAGTATCATTGTACTTACCACACAATATACAAATTCATGCATTGGTATTGGCATCGAAAGCTCTCAATTTATAACTGAGGAAGTGCATTTAGAACACTAAGTTGAAAGCACGCAATAAACTGATATGCACTAAGCAATAGGCTTGAAATGCGAATAAGAACAAGAAGAATATACTATTGCAAAAATGGTACAGGCTTTGAAAGCTCTCAATTAACAACTGTGAAAGTGCCCAAAGAACACTAAGTTGAGAGCCAGTGTGAAGCTGCAGTGGAGACGTAATAAAGCCAAAGATGAAGAAAATATTACATGGACTATGAGGGTTTTAAGTGCAGCGCCCAACCGTGTTGTCAATATCAGGGCACACTTTAATACAGTACCGGACAAAAGTATATCATTTTGTGATATTTTTTTATTCCAAAAAAGTCCAATGAGCTGTGACTTTATAGAATATACATCAGTTGTTCACATCATTTTCGAATACAAGAATCTATGTTTTGGCTTTATGACGTCCCCACTATGACTTAATCCATTTTAAAGACTATAATATGCCATCTTAAGGGAATCCCTTAGCTCAGTCAGTAACGACGCATCTTTAAAGAAGTACCAGTGCAGTGCAGTGTTAGATTCTCGACTTCCCTGGGCATATATTATCATTGTGCTTGCCACACAATATACAAATTAATAACTGTGGAAGTGCTTCAAAGAACACTAAGCAAAAGCTCGTACAAGAGCGTCAATTTAAAGTAGAGAGAGGATATTTGACAGTATTTCCCAGTTTCCGGAAACCATAAGCTAACTAAGTTTTACAATGGAGGGATGGGAGGCTGAAAAACAAATCAAAAACTACTTACGTAATTATAAAATGTGTTCATAAACGGACCTTTGGGTCACGCAGAGATAAATCGAATCGGTAAAACGGAACATAATTATATGAAAATAATTTTTCGAAAAAATACAATCGGCTTTGTACTCATTTCTTTCCTTCTGGCAGCCACAAAAAAATGTTAAATTTCGACAGTTCAAATTGTTTCAAAATAGATAACATCTCAACCCATTTAAAAAAATAAAAATATTTGAGATGAGTTTGACGCGAGCTCACCAGAGTTTCATTTTGTGCGACAACCGTCATCGTTACGACATTTGAACGGTGATACGGTCGTAGTGGATTGTAGGTTCAGGGTTCAGTAGCCTAGGGGCGACCGCTTATCGATTAAAGGATCGTGGGTTTAATTCAAGACTCCACGCAAACCAAAAATCTATTACAATGAATGTTAGTTCCGTTTCCTATCATCCTCTGTTCATGAACATCGCAGCGAATGTTAGAAGTTGACCTTACAGGCGATGTAATGGTTTTTTGTCTTTTTCATTTAGTGTTCTTTCTACGCTTTCGACTATACCAGTAAGCTTGTAGAACGACGCACATTGTAGAACATTGTAGAACGACGCACACACTTGTCTCGAATCTCTCCAGCAGAAAAAGCATATACAAAGTCGAGCATTTTTATTTCGTGTTGCATCTACGCTTTCGACTATACCAGTAAGCTTGTAGATCGACGCACATTGTAGAACATTGTAGAACGACGCACACACTTATCTCGAATCTTTCCAGCAGAAAAAGCATACGAAGTCGAGCATGCGAGAAAATGAGCGCTTCATGTTTGCTTTTAGGCTGGCCATATTCATAAGCATGGAGAGAGCAGTGGAGAAAGCACAGGTCTGATAGTCGCAACGTCCGTGGTTCGAGTCCAGTCACCAACCTTTTTTTTTCTATTTTTTTCGACATAATTAATTTCACTCACTAATACAACTCCACATTTTTCGGTCTCCAATTTTCTTACATCGGACCGCAGCTAGGTATATCGCATCCTCGGTTCATGCGGTCTCCACTTACATCCTCTGATGATGAATACCACATAATTGTAAGCGAATCTTACATCCACCGGTTGGGTGTCGTTTCCATAAAAGGGATCCTACCTCTATTGATTCTTAACACAACCACATGAACCAAATTGATTTCATTTAAATAGCTTCATGTCATCTTTCGAAAGACGCATACTGCAGTGATGTACTGAACTCGGTGGATAAGCAGCAGCAGCTATAAAATTCCTTGATAAGAATATCTTTAAATTGAGTTGGTTGAATCCTGGCTCCTTTCGTTAATGGAAGACAACGAAGAAACTCGTAAATGATAGAACTTTATGACAATTGAGCGAGAAAAATAGCATTCTCGGATACATTTAGGGTTCCAAAAACATAATTAATTCCTGCTGGGGTCGTCATTCGCTGCACACTCAATCCAGCTTGGTAAAATGTCCAACCACCGATTAGCTCGGTATTTACATTTGTTAATATCTCTGCAAAATATATATTTCATAGGGGGGATCGCCGCAAAACCCTGATCTGTTAGCTGAGCCTCCGATTTTTTTTAACTGAGCTCCAGCAACATAAAATGCAGAACTACTCGGCTGATGACATTTTGGCAAGAAAAATAAATGTGTGGGTTTTATCGAAAGGCTTCTAATGATATAAGGGGCTCAGTGGCCTAGTGGAGACCATTCAAGCTTAATGATACATATCGCAGACCATATTTGCTTAATGTCTTCTTCTTCTTCTACACCTTCGCATTTCATGCTTATTCCTTATCGTATTTTAACTTATTGCTTGCTCTCAACTTAGTATTCTAGATGCACTTCCACAGTTATTCATTGAGAGCTTTCGATGCTGTACCATTTTTTGCATTAGTATAATTGTATGGCAAGTACAATCATACTCTTGTGTGGCAAGTATAATCATGCCTAAGGAAGTCGAGAAATTTTCCAATTCGAAAAATTCCTAGACCGGACCGGGAATCGAACCCAGCCACCTACAGCATGGTCTTGCTTTGTAGCTGTGCCTTTACCGCCAGGGCCAAGGGAGGTTTCGAATGTCGGACAACATTATATCATTACCATGATCATACCAACGTGAATTCTGATCCAATGAACCGTGCCCACCACCAACATCTACCTTTCTGTGACGTTCATGACGGTCATTCTGAAGAGTGTATGACGGTCATTCTGAAGAGTGTACCAAATAAATTGTTAAGAATATTTTAAGAATTTCATAGAAAAAAATACACAAAATTGAGCCAATTTGAGGGAGTTGTGGAGAGTGATGTATAAGAGATTTCAAGAGGTAAGGCTACGAACTCTTAGAATGTTACTGGAAACGTTTAGATATTTTAAAGATTATTTTAGGGGAATATAGAATAGAAATATGATGGAATTCTAGGATGATTCAAATTGAACTAAAAAAAAAGGCGAAGATATCCTGTGAAGAGTTCCAAGTAAATTCAGACTAACAAAAAATGCATGATCTGGGGCGCAGGGAAAATATAAATTCCGGAATTTAGAATCATTGCAAGATCCTACACCCAACCGGTGGATGTAAGATTCGCTTACAATTATGTGGGATTCATCATCAGAGGATGTAAGTGGAGACCGCATGAACCGAGGATGCGATATACCTAGCTGCGGTCCGATGTAAGAAAATTGGAGACCGAAAAATGTGGAGTGATTAGTGAGTGAAATTAATTATGTCGAAAAAAATAGAAAAGGTTGCCGACAGGACTCGAACCTCGGACGTTGCGACTATCAGACCTGCGCTTTCTCCACTGCTCTTTCCATGCTTCTGAATATGGGTAGCCTAAAAGCAAACATGAAGCGCTCATTTTCTCGCATGCTCGACTTCGTATGCTTTTTCTGCTGGAGAGATTCGAGATAAGTGTGTGCGTCGTTCTACAATGTTCTACAATGTGCGTCGTTCTACAAGCTTACTGGTATAGTCGAAAGCGTAGATGGAACACGAAATAAAAATGCTCGACTTCGTATGCTTTTTCTGCTGGAGAGATTCGAGACAAGTGTGTGCGTCGTTCTACAATGTTCTACAATGTGCGTCGTTCTACAAGCTTACTGGTATAGTCGAAAGCTTAGATAGAACACGAAATGAAAAAGACCAAAAACCATTACGGAACTAACATTCATTGTAATAGAGGCATTCGAGGCAAGTGTGTGCGTCGTTCTACAATGTTCTACAACGTGCGTCGTTCTACAATCTTACTGGTATAGTCGAAATATCCACGTTAACACGAAATAAAAAAAAGACAAAAAACCATTACATCGCTTGCATGGTCAACTCCTAACATTCGTTGCGATGTTCATGAACAGAGGATGATAAATAGGAAACGGAACTAACATTTATTGTAATAGATTTTTGGTTTGCGTGTAGGACTTCAAAAATGAAGCTATCAGATTTTCATTTTAGAAATATAACAAAAGTATTCTTTGGCATAATGGTCATGCGAATAGGAGTTATAGGCTTTGATTCCCACTTCATCCCGGTGAATTTTGCTTCAAAATAATTGCCTGCCTGGTCTGCGTTGTGTGTTGTATGATGTCAAGAATTACATTGTAAATCTGATCAACCTCAGAGTAATAATAGAATTGTTTAGAACGAATAAAATCTTTAAATAAATTCCAGATGATCATCCTGACCTATTTTTACGGAAGATTGTCACATCACTTTGATTTCAATAGCATTATGTTAAAATGAGGATTTTTTGAAGCATTCCAGATTTTTCCAGATTTTTTATTTTACCTAGTTCAGATTTTTCTGAAAATGATCTGGGAACGCTGTTCCCGACTGTTGCTGGGTTTGGAGTTTATTTCATAAGTGCCGCGAACAATGCACTCGGATCTGATTCGTTGCGACAAAGTGACAGCTACATCTATTGTCTAACTGTCAGATTTACCGCAACGGATCAGACCCTGATGGATTGTACGTGACCTTTCACTCCAGCGCCATTCTCTTTAGTACGTAAATTTAGCACGCAAAATAGAATTCAAGGTACCGTAAAACGAGGTGAAATTGATCATTGAGGTGTAGTTAACCACCACACCGCTTAATTTTCGTATCTCAACTATCCATTTTGATGTTTATTGCTTAACGTATTATTGATCCATTAAGGGGGTATTCCCGATCTTTTTTTTCAAAAAATCAAATTTTTTTTTTTTCACGTTTTTTTGTACTTTAGACTATATACTTTCATCCCCCCAAGCCGTTTTCCGATCAGCGAATTCGGTGTCCAGGCATAGCTGACTAATGGTAAGAACCCCCAAATGGTTTTAACTAAAGTCAAAACTTTAAACGCGTTTTTCTCGAAACCACATTTTTTTTATCGGGCGAAGATTTTTCTCAGAAACTATAAGAGATATTGACTTGAATCTTTGCGCATTTTGTTCCTTATTAAATTCTTTGGAGCTTCTCCCACTTTCAGCCAAAAATATTAACATTTAACATTGTTTGAAGCACCTTAAAGCTGCAAAAAAGCGGGCTAAAAATCGCCTGTTTTTTCATATGGCCGCCATTTTGTTAATTTTCAAGATTTTTTGCTGCCAACGGGAGAAGCTCCAGAGAATCTTATCAGATTATTAATTTCATCACGAAATCTGTTTCAGATGAAGCCGTTCCAGAGAAAAGTCTTCGCCCGTCCAGGCGTTTGCGGCGAACAGGGGTCTGTTTGCCGCCATTTTGTGACGTCAATAATGTCTTTTTTTAAGTCGAAAAAAATTTATTTGTAAACTTTAATGTTCAATAAACAAGAATCCCAAAGAGTTAGGCGCATTACTATTCATTTTCCTTGAAAAAAAATTAATTGAAAAACAGGCCGAAAAAAGGCAAAAGATTGGGAATACCCCCTTAAGATAATTTGTTCAATATTTCATTAAGTAGTTTTCAACAGAACTTTTGAAACGTTTCCTATAATTGTTCATTGTTTGGAACAAAATTCATTTATGTCTATGTATAGTAGGATTTAGGCCGAATAATTGCGGATTACCCGAGGTTATAGGGGTACATTTTTCAAGGATAGAATCAGGGGAGGAGCTTGGGGTGGGGTTTCGTTGTCTTGAAAGAGTGTTGTCGCCAGTATATGAACAGTAGTACGTTTCTAGATTCAACTTCGTCTAGAGTTCGACTGAGCATGGTGAGCGACGATTGCTAAACTACGTGATCGATGTCATCGTAACCGTTTGTACACCGACATATGCTACTGTCTACGAGGTTTATTCTATAGAGTTGCGCATCTAGCGATTATTGTTTGGACATAAGACACGAATCACACGAATTAAGTCACGACTTAATCCCAAGTCTTCAAGATGTTTCACTGTGTGATCGTTATTCTCGTTTCCACTTCGAAACTTTAAGTGCACAAATATCAGCTTCTACCACAATGAAACTGTTACTCCACGTTTGCTGTACTGCAGCATATATGAAGTAGCAAATTGCATGTGTAATGGGGCATTAATTGCCGAGATTTGTGTGAATGAAAATTCGAATTGGAAGAGCATGTTTAAGCCTACGTGGCGGCCATTTGTGGACTCTACAAAGAATCACCTTAAACCACCCTCTCGAAGAAAATTAGGAATAATTGAATGTAACTACCGTCCAAGACATCCAGTGTCCAAATCGGTTAGCCAACTCGAAAGGGTGCTCTGACTTTCAATTTTTGCAGAAATTTAAACACATGATTCGTGTTCAGCAAACACAAATCAAGTACAAAGGCTAACTTCTGATTATTGAATTGCATAAAAACCTGCATGATCAATTAAATCCCCAGTTTTAACGTACTCCATTTTAAGTTTTGAATATCAAATAAAGTGTGATTAACGGGGTTATTCTTATTCAGGGTTACTTCCACTCACTTGCTATAAAAAAATGTTTTTCGGAATTATGAAATCATGAAATAGTATAATGCTAATTAGCACTTGTAAGTTACAAGAAGAGGGTGTAAAGTATATGTTTGACTCATAAAACCTGTCAATTTCGCTTTCAGAGCGTCACAATCAGCGATCTTACGATTCGTGAGCGTTCACTCAGAGTGAGCGCTCACGAGTCGTAAAATCGCTGATTGTGACGCACTAAAAGCAATATTGACAGATTTTATGTGTGAAACATATACTTCATGACCTCTTCTTGTAACTTACAAGAGCTAATTAGCATTATACTATTTCATGATTTCATAATTCCGAAAAACATTTTTTTTATAGCAAGTGAGTGGAAGTAACCCTGTTCTTATTCACAACCTTCAAATTCAATTTTTTTTTTGAGGCGGTAGTTAGCAACATTGACAATTCATTTCAACAGTTATTACTAGGAAAATAATGCGTTCTCATATTCGTGAACCAGAGCCGGTCCGTGCGTAGAAGGAAATTTATACCGTAAACTATAGTTCACGGTTCTGGTTCACGAATATGGGAACGGATTTTATTAAGAGTATTTATAAAGCTTGGAACGCAGGCCTTATGAATTTTACCATCCAACTAAGGTTAAACGGATCTTAAAAATTACCCAAAACTTTAACTTCCTAGCAGCTGCACGGACAGGACGCGTTTCCCAGAGAGCCTTATATCACCATCTAAGCAAAAGTGCGTTCAAATCAGTATACCCGCACCGAACTCTACCCACCAAGCGGTCACCTTCTGTTTTCACGACAACAGCCGCCATGATTCCAACCAAATTGCAACACAACCCCTTTGATCTGTGCCGCTCTCGGTGAACTTTACCTTTATCCTACGAACTCCAAAATCCCTTCCCGTGAATTTTGTACCTATTGGGACCGACCAACGACAACGACGACGGGGCATGTTACCGTGCATATGCCCACTAAGCCTCCAGCTCCCCACCTGCCTTTTTTGCGTACAATTTCAATCCGTGCGCGCTCTCGGAAGGTTTTCCCGCCGCCAGTCTCTATTTCTCTGTGTTTCTGTTTCCGTCGGAATTTTGTTTTACTTTCGTCTTCGGCTTGTAGCAGGAGCCTGCTTTTTCCCGAAATCAACCCGCCTCAGTCCTTAGTGCCCATACCTGTGTAGACCTGAAGTCGCTCCCGATTTCTCGCAGTTGCACACTTTCAACTCAAGCCGAAATCGATTAAATGTTATTGTTATTGCATTTGTGGTGTTTTTTTGGTTTTTCAGCTGGAAGCTGGTTGGAACAAATCTTCACCAAACCGTAAAGACGGGTAAAGGGGGTTCAGACGAAATGAAACTACAGATCGCCGGTTTGCTGTTTTTCTGTTGTCTTCATTTCGTGACTTATGCTGCATTTTCTTCAGCGGAACAGATTACATAAAAACGGTAACATAATGGGGGTTTGGGTACAAAATTTTTGGAAAATGTCACTCACTGTCCCGATGATCGGCTTTCGTTCGGGTTCACGTTGCTGATCAAAAGTGGAAAAGTTGTCAGATCCCATCCGCATTAACCGACCGAACAAGCGAATGACTGTCGTTTTACATATTTCTCCGTTTCTCTCGTTTCAGAAGGTTACAGTTCCATGTCGAGTAGAAACTTTCCTCCCTCCTTCTGGAATAGCAACTACGTGCATCCTACCCCACCTACGCACCATCAGGTCAGTAGTAGTTTGGACTAAACCAATCCTATTTTTTGTTTGGTTGGAAAAGTATTTTCTTTTTCATAGGTTTCCGACCTCTACTCGACCGACGGAGGCTATTCGACGGACCCGTGGCATGCGGCCCATTACGGTTCGTATGCCCACGCTGCCCACGCACATGCAGCCCACGCGCACGCCTACCATCACAACATGGCGCAGTACGGCAGCTTACTGAGGTTACCCCAGCAGTACGGACACACGTCCAGGTAATGACTGCTGAATGTGTAAATTAGGTAACATGGAAAATTCATGCAAACTCTCCAACTCCGTCCCGAATAGGTTACACCACGAGCAGCAGGCGGCACATGCGCTGGAAAGTGCCGCGGCGTATTCTAGTTATCCTACGATGGCAGGTATGTAGCGATTATCACATGATACATGAGTGGTTCATTTTTAGAAGTCCAGAAAGTTTATTCGTATTGAACAGAATCCTCCGATATCAAAATCTGTCTATCTACCTATATATATATAAATGAATTTCTGTCTGTCTGACCCTTATAGACTCGGAAACTACTGAACCGATCGGCGTGAAAATTTGTATGCATGGGTTTTTGGGGCAGGGAAAGGTTCTTATGATGGTTCAAGACCCCTCCCCCTTCTGTAAAGGGGAGTTCCCATACAAAAGAAACATAAATTTCTGCATAACTCTAGAACTAATCAAGTAAATGGAACCAAATTTGGCATGTGGAGGTCATAAGGAGTAGCCCCTTAGATAAGAGGGGGCTACGTACAATATAGAATACTTTTTTATTTAATTGGCACATAAACTCAAGCTAATATTGAATCCCGAGCAAGGCCGGGCACACTCAGCTAGTACATGATAATTTTATGTGGCTTTTGAAAATTTTCACTTACCAATGACCAGGCATGGAAAATCATTTACATTCATTTCATGCAATCATTTACATTCATTTGCCTCTAACTTTTTCTATCAACAACAATCCTCAAAATCATATACATATTGAACTTTAGTAGGTTTTATTATTAGCTACAACTTTTGACCATAACGCAAATCTGTATCACTCATCACGAATTAGAGCGGGCAGAATTTGTTACTGTTTTTCAGTGAATGTAAAATACATTCACTGAAAAACAGTAGTGGCTTCAGTTCGCTCTGGTTCGTCATACATAAGAGATACGGATTTGAGTTGTTAACAAAAGTTGTATCTATTAACAAAACCTACAAACGCTCTATACATCATTTTGTGAAATTCTGTTGATGAAAAAAGTTAAGGGCAAATGAATGTAAATGAATGCACGAAATGAATGCAAATGATTTTCCATGCCTGCCAATGACTCGCTTATAGAATTATCTGAAAATGATGTAATGCATACCGAAACGTTGTATGAACGGCTCATTTGATGGCTTGGTGACTGCACAGTTGGATAAGTTTCGGTGATCTAGTGCTGCAGTCGATAGCATTTTATAAGATATCTTGATGCCGAAAGTTAAATTTATTGTGGAAATGGACCTATTATCCCCAGGAGGAAATGAAGTTCCTACACCGGTTCCCGGGAATTTGAATATTTTTCCCCGGAAACAGTTATTTTTTACACAAGGCACGCTAAGCACACATTTTCACTGTAAAATAAAAAAAAGACCAAACCACAAAATATTTGAAATTTACATTTCTTTTAAACATTTAAAGTTTCTAGAAGAAGTCGGATGAAAATTCCAGGGGAAATAAAAAGATACTCACGAGACACCAAAAAAAATCTAGGGACGCCAGAAGAAGCTACCGGGGAAAAACAGAAGAAATAGGGAAGTTAGATGAAAATTCCGCGGAAAATAGCAAGAACCATTCGTAGGAAGATAAATTGAAATATCTGGGAAAATTACTTATTACTTATGGTTGGTTTAAGCCATAAGAAACTTCAACATGAACCTGGAAAACTATTTGAAAGATACTTCCAAAGATGAAAAAGATTCCTTTGGAAAATTCGGAAGAATCTTTCGAGGGATATATGAAAGAAATCTTCCGGTGTATGCTGAAAGTAACTTTCAAAAGAAGTCGGAAGAAGCTTCAGGGGGTCAAAGTAACTTCTAGAGAAAGTCATAATACGCATACAAAAACAGAAGAACTTCTTTCTGAAGAAACTTCTCGGAGATCTTTCTTAACCCTTTGTCGGTACCTTGGAGTCAACACCAGGCCACTTTGAGAGACTGAAACTTTTTTATGTTTATATTAAATTTACTCATTTCTTTCATCACTAGGTGAGTCCACTACAAACCTGAAACACTAGATCAAATCTGCTCCAAAACACTTGCACAAATATTTCTTTGAAAAAATTATTGAAAAACTTATGTTGTCTGTACTCTGGGATAAATTTGAACCCAAATTCAAATTCCCGTATCTTTACGAAATTTCAATAAATTTTGACGTAGATACCTAGAAGAGATAAGCTAAGCAATTATAACGAAATTAAAAGGAAATAAACCAACACACTCAAACCTCTTCATTATAAACATCTGTTTAACCACCGGCCAAGATTTAAAAAAATATATCTATTCAGAATGTTTAAAAAATGTACAAATAAGGTGTACGCTCAATTTCGCACTACACTATATTTCGTTTACTTCTTGCAAACTTTTTCAGTGTCTAGTAACAGACTTAAAGTAAAAACATTACTTCTATTCCTTATAATGTGCTATGCTTTTTCTTTAAGTCTGAAAAGCACTAGACTTAACTGAAGATGTTTTCAAGTTGTAAACGAAATACGTATCAGTTATAGTTCATCAATCAATCAGATTCCCATTGGAGTTGGATTAATCTTCTTTGGGAAGTCGAAGTATTGTACTTATCTGGCAAAAGCATTTAATGCATTATGCAGTTATGCACACTTATCCAGGCCTCCACTGTTTGGTACTTTTTTAACTATGGAACTGCTCGTTAAGAGTTTAAAAATCAGTGAAAATTCCAAAAGTTGGCAACTGTATTACGAACTTACACATACTTTGTTCAGTTATTCTAATTTAAATATAAAATATAAAATTTGTCGATTTTAGGGATTTCTTACGCGTAATGGTCATTTAAAATTTTAACTATTGAAAAACACTAAAGATGTAATATGACCAAATTTTCGATCAAATGTTAATGATTACCCATAACAAGCAATTATGCAAAGTGGCATGCAAATCTGTGAAGGTCACGACTGATCGATTGGTCATTTGGCGTGGATTTAAAGGCTATTTTTAACCCCGGATTATTTGATCTGAATCTATAAAAATATTCAAGATTCCAGAATTTTTCTTGATCGTAAAAACAAAATATTTCCCAAAATCGAAATCTCGGACAGCGAAAAGTTAAAAAGATCCTTTGTAATATAATATATCAATGCCTGCGGAATATCATTATAATCGCACTCATAGAATTGGTTTCATAAATTCCTCATTTTCCAAATTTTCAAAATCACAAACCAGCTAATCTTTTTTTTTTTTTCGTTCCGATTTTGATTTTTTTAATTCCTTCAAAATAAATTTTGCGCTTGAAATTAGACTTATGAAAATTCTTGTAATTTGATTTTGTTTGACCTCGAAAGGTTTGTTTATTACAGTCACTTTAGTACAAGACCCAGGCCCGTAGCCAGCATTTGGTTTCGGGGGGAGCTAATTTTATGACATAAAAACTTCAATGATTTATAAAATGTGCGCCTAACTGAACATCGATTGATACACTGTTTTTACCCGCAGTTATTTTACCTAACCAGAATCGTTCAAAATCATGTGTCATATTTTTTTTTTTTTTTTTTAATTCGTTTTAATATTTGATCGGAATTTTTAATGAACCAATAATAATAATTTTTCAAACTCTTTAATACGCAGTTATGAGAAAAGTTAAGCAAATGTATGAAATTCAAGAAAATATTTGCAGTTTTAATTGTTTTCTGTTGGTAATGATGATCAAGATTTGCATTCTGTTAAGAAAGACAAAAATTTGTTACATATTTTTTAAAACATAATTATTTTAAGATTTTAATGGCGTTAAATCGTAAAATCACCGGCACCGGATCCTAATTCATTTAAATTTATGAAGGCGGTAAATAACAAACATCCCTCGATGCAGTGGTAGCAATGTGATCCACACGAAACACGAACAGGGAATATTGTTGCCTTCATCATTCTGTATGTTTAAGTTTTTGTTTTAGCATCACTGTATTTTTGTTTTGTTTTTGAATTGATCGTTATTCTGTGATATTTTGAATTGTTCTAGTTAGCTGTATAAGTGCAATTATTTAATGCAATTAGATTAAGTTTGAATTTGACTTCGGATAATAAATAGTGAATGAGAAATGTATTCTTTTACTTCATTTGAATCAGTTGCTGATCTCCAAACTGCTGTCCAAAAATCTGAACAATAAATTAAACACAACGTAGAGCCATATCCTGGACATTATACCTGGTTATTACAAAAGTTATCTTCTAGCTTTACTCTAAGCAGTTAAACTGTTATACAGTTGATATTATAGCCAAGCCCGAAAGTCGCTGGTTTCCCATTAGTTTTAATTCGTTTCAGTGTGGAGAAAGATCTTTCCACACTCGCTGTAGTGACCGGTAGTGTCAACAAAATCTTCAACAAAACATTGATAGTTGGAAAATACGTCGAGTCACATTTATCAAGCAGCCCAAATGCCTTAAAATTCTTGTTAATATTTATGGATGTCCGGCACCAGAGCTCGTATTCCACCTTTACCTGCAACCAGCCAGTGATGCAAAATATCATGACACTCGCGTGACACTCGTCTTCGCATCAACCGACTATCGCTGACAGATAGTTTTGTCACGCTCTGAGAGTTAGAGCTATGGCAAACAACAATCACCAGTAATGGTCGCTGCTCACAAGCAAAACGTTACACTCGCTGCTGATGATATAAAGCACAACGAAAACAGTGAATACTTCTGCAGAACGATGATGAGAAAAAGCGAAGCGACAGAAGAAAATGAAAACAATGCCTGCGCATTCCAAGTTCGTCTCGGCAGGTGCGACTGTGTGAGTTACAAACAAAGCAGGCAACTTGAAACGGAAGCTGTTGGGCTCACTCACCAACACACTCAAATAAGCAAACAAAGCAGCAACTGCTTCAAAACGAGCACAGCTGAGTGTCGTGATTGTCGGGAATGACCAGATCGGTGATGGATCACAACAGAAGACGACATTCACCGGTTGCTTTTTACTTCTTTCGTCAACTTGATGGATGGTCAGCTTCGACGAGCACATTGATAGGAATGTACAAAGCGTTATTACCATCAACTGTTTGGCGATCGTGATTGGGATAGGTCGCAACTCTGGCAACCACGCTGGTGAAATCACAGAGATAACAGTTAAGTTTGTCAAGTTGGGATGACTCTCCAATATCTGTAAAACCAGGCAACAATATTTGGAACACCGGAAGGATGTCATCATTTTTTGTGAAACGTCCCATCATGTTTTGGATCAATCCATCGAGTCATGGAATGAAAACTGCTCTTCGATAGCATTCCTCTGGTGTTTCTACTGATTGATTTGCACGTATTGTTTGCTTGGATGCACGTGGATGTAGTCGTAACTGCGCATTCGTAAACAGACATATGCAGCATTAAAAATTTTTCTTCAGCGTCAGCTCGTCTCTCCTTAAAAACCTGTATTTTACTGTTCGCATGATTAAGCGCCGATATGAGGTCCACATATTTAGATTGTAATCCTATTGAAAGTGTTTGTGTTGAAAGATCACATTGATGTAATAAATATATAAGATGTTTGTATCCTTTTATAAACAGAAAATGCATACTTTGCCTGAAGAATAAACTTCTAATATTTAAATACGTTTTTAGACCGGTCCTGCTTTATACTGTGCCAATATGGTCTAGATCTTGCACTACCAGGAAAGATTAAGAACAAAGTTCTGAAGATGATTTTGAAATTGCCTCCCTGGTACAGTTCTACCGAAGTACATAGAATTTTGAATGTTGAGACTTTAGAACAAATCTAGATAGAGCTTTAATTAGGGCGTAACAGCTTTTGTAAACAATGAATTCTCTCGTCGATTTCTAGCAACTCAAGGCACCCCTACACAAATCAACTTATCCATCGGGTAGGGGAAGTCTTCCCCTATTCGATGGTAATGTTGATTTGCCAGGAAGAGCCATGTCTTTCGAAAAATCATCGAGAGAAGCCATTGTTTACAAAAGCTGTTATGCCCTAATTCCAGCTCTATCTAGAAATGTCCAACAAAATAATTAATAATTTTAGGGAAAAATCGTTGCAATCTTCAATTGCAACGATTAATTACCTTTATACATAGATAAGATATAGTTTTATTTTTTAGTTTTGATGTGAATTGTTATACTGACATGCAGGTTTAGAAGACCTGTTTAAAATACTGAAATTCTAAGGCAGGAACAATGTAAAATCACTTAGATTTATATCATAAAAAGTACAGCAGATAAGTTACTAGGTGGCTTGAGCACCTGGGTTAAAACAAAAAGTAATTTATTTTGAATTTTGAACAATTAAAGAGTTAAAATCTAAATAGAAACAATGTGTGACTCTTTATTAAATCCAATGGTACATATGGAAAGGTAAATAATTTAAGAAGTCATTTGTTGTAGAAACATTCTATTTTGTATGAAATCCTGCTTGAAAAAGAGGGGTACAGTGCGGATTGTGTTTAGAAGGCTACAAATTGGGTCTACACTCTAGTTCCTACGGAAGTGAAACGAGGCTGATCTTTCATAAAAACTCGATGGTCCCATGATCTTTAACAGAATCGCTGCAAACATAAATTGTTCATGCACACTATATAAGTACAGCCCGAGTCTCATTTTAGAGGGGGCTATAGGCCTGAAGCGTCGTCCATAAATTATTTTAATATAATATGAAAAATAAAAAAAAAACCTTACCCAGGTAATGGATATCTATTATCTTGGGTCAGATTTTTTTTCACATGATTATAATAATTTTGGGGGGGGGGGGGTGGCTTCAGCCCCATTTGATTTCACAACCTTCAGCATAAGAGGCATTAATGCTAACTACTACCATGGGCCTGTCCCACGCAGTGTAAAGTAAATGATGGTATCGGATCAGTCAAATGTATGATAATGGGATCCGGGTCGGACAAAAACAAATCGCAAACAGAAAAGCATTTTCAGAAACCGAAGCTTAAAAAAAAAACAATTTATAAATATGCAGATCTTGAAAGCCATTTACTTGAACTAGGTCTTGGACTGATAAATGTTTAATAGTTTTAAATTGAACTGAGCAAATTTGTCAAGACCTTCTAAGTGTCGTCGGGTAGTTTGAAACAGTGTTTATTTTCTATCATAAAAAATCTGCGTAATATTCTTTGTATAGTTTTTCCCAGCCCCAAATTAATCTAAATCCAGCATCTTACTTTTTTTTTCTCTAATCCAAATTCATAAAAAAAATCCGAGATGAAAAAACAAGTCTTATGTTAGATTATGAATATTTTATTTCTTCTGGTTCGCCAGCAATTTTAGAATATCCGAATCTTTAAAATTTCTCCAAGATCTTAAACTGTTTTCTAACCCGATTTGTCGAAATAGAAATTTAAAGCCACTGATTAATCAAATCTATAATTTTATTATTGTTCAAAAATCGGAATCATGAAGATTCCGTCAAGTCCCTCAACAGACGTGAAAATGCAAAGGTAACTAAGGCCACTCATACCTGTGTCATAAATGTGTCAATCAGTACCAGACCTCTCATAATTGTATAAAAACATAGTATAAATTGCTGAAAATTTTCAAAGACATTATCCACCCATATTCTAAAAACATTGTTTCGAGTAATTTTGAGTATTTAGTCAACTAATGGCAGTAATTTTAGCAGCAAGTTGAGTTGTTTGACCAGTTCTGTACTGAGATCGGTGTCTTGGTAGCTTTTCTAATCGAAAGAAAATAAATAGGAATCCCATAGGAACAAACCACATTAGAACCGAGAGATGACAAATAGTGCACTTACCCTTAATATTGACGATTGACAAGACGAAAAACTCTCTACTATAATTGCTAATCACTGCGACCCATGGTTGATGGCTGTGTGAATTGTTCTTACGTTTTATTTTCAAGTACTCCGAACCAAATACCGATAGGAATTCAATCGGATCTCGAATAGGATTCTGATTCATAACCCAACCCACCCGATGAAAGACATTCCTTAAACTTGCATTTTTCTTCGTTAAACAATCTTCCCCTGATTCCATCCCTCCATACGAGCCAAATGCATTTCAACGCTTCCCATCAAATCAAATCATTATCAAAACTGACAGAAGCTATAAAACTGACGAAAACCATCACTCATCATATTTTGCGGATTGGTATCAAAGCACTGCTACCAGTGTTGGTTGGTAAAGTTTCAGCACATTGCATCGCTTGGCATTCCAGTCCAAACCTGGCCCTGACCAGCGCAGCGCGGAGGCAAGGCCAAACGCGCAAACGTCAGGAATTCACATTCTGTCCACCAGCAGCAGCAGCAGCATGTGATCTGAAGCGACATTTTTTTCCCCCGGTGTTATCATCATTCATGTTCCCAGTTGTTTCTGAGGCTGGTTTCTTTCGCGACTGAGATGCGATGCTTCTTTCTCTTCCTGCGAGTGTCGCGCGCGCTTCAAAATCAAATTCTTCACATTCCATTATTGCTCTGTGCTGAATTCTGTCCGGACGAACGAATTCACGCGTTCTAAACTACTAATATGGTGTTTAGAAGGACTGATTTAAAGCAAATTGACGGAGAAAAATGCTACCAGCACCGGTTTTCCGATACTTTTTTTCACGCGAAAGTAAAATCTTCCTGGTTGTAAGACATTTCAGCGCAGTCTTCTACACGACAATATGTTGACGAATGTGCTGGGATGAAAACAAACTGGCCACGATGAATCACCATCGTGCATCACACACAGAGCGAAGAGAAACATGTTCTCGGCAGAGCACAAGCTGAGTCTTCAAAAATATGTATTGTCAAATCTACATTCCACCGCCGGTCGCGGCGTCACAATCGTCGATCTTTGTCTACAAGAAAAGGAAACTCATGTGCCGACGACGACGACGACGACTGGCGGCTGTGGAATGTGCGCCGACGGCGACGACGGGAGAAGAGTTTCCCATGTTGAATGGGCCAATAGCTGACCAGAGCGCCGCAATGCCGACAAATCATCAAACATATCAAAAATGATGTAGGATATTACAACTTGTCGGACTTGAACCACGGTGGAGATATATATGAAAAGAGGGAACATCGTAAGCAGACTTTCCGATAGGAATCTTACCGTCATCTTCATAATCATCATCATGTCTCATTTGATCAAGCGGCGAGGGATTAGGTGCGTGTGATTTAGGAGGAAGAGTTGTAGTATTTGTGACAACCCTTCATTATAGGGTGGTTCAAGTTTTTATTGGGGATCACAACCCCCTGCTCCACACGGCTCTTTCAGCTGTTCTTTGACAAATAAAATAGTTTGAAAAATTTCTTGGAGATGACTTCTTTATTATATAATGAGCTGCTATTTGAAAGTTAAATTAGTAAAAAATATGCAATTTAGTGGGAATGGATGTAATGTCGGCCTAAATGCCCCTTATTAGGACCCTGTCAGCAATCGACTAAATTTTCAATAGCGACCAAAAATATCCATTAGTACCATTCCAATGACGCGTTCATCTAGATAAAATTGATAAATAGCCGATTTTTAGCGATAAGCCCAATCTTAGATCCATAGGCCAACATTAGAGCCATTTCCCCTAAATGATCATAAATTATTTCTCTCATTGAGTTGACTTTTTTGTATATCATGAGCTGTTCTTTGACTATAAGCTTTTTTTTAAACTCAATTAAAATGTTCACAAATCTTTTTTTTTCGGAACCGACTCCTTCTTTAAATAATTAGCTGTTGTCTGATAAAATATTTTTGATAAATTCAATTGAAATACTCATAAATTATTTATCTCTTGGAGTTGACACCTTCTTTATTTCATGAGCTGTTCTTTGATAGATAAAATATTTTCAAAAATTTAATTGAAATGCTCAGTTTGGCTATTATATTTTTTTACTAGTTCGTTTATTTACTAGGCTCAGTCGTGTGTGACACTTTGCGGAGCCAAAAATCAGTAATGAATTTACATTTTAAACAGCGGTAGTTCTAGGATAGTATTGGGTACCAATTACTCGTTGTGGGCTCGAGGTTAATGGGTAACAATTTCGATTGGAAGGAGCTAGGTAGGCAACTGGTTTCTGAAGCCTCCTTCAGATACTACTCTCGGACGGTTGACCAAATCCTGGCTGGGCAGGGACAAGTAGCACAGAAACAGGAGGATATTAAGAGACTGGGACACAATGGCTGGAAGTTGTTTGGAAAGGAGGGGATGGTTACATCAAACTCAAACATCAGACAAACAAAGGAATTCGTAGATCGCCTGCATGTAGGGAAGATCACGGGTTCCCAATACATCTCTTACTTAACGGAAGGGTTGTCTACCTCGGGCCACTAGGGTATCCAACAGTCGGGCTCTGGTGGCGTCATTACCCGGTCAATACCAAACTGCGTGATCGATGTCATCATAACCGGTTCTGCACCTACATATATCACTGTCAACGAGGTTTATTCTATTGAGATGTGTGTCTAGCTAGTAGTGGTTGGACATAAGTCTTGACATCACGCGAATGAAGCCCCGACTTACATGCAGACCTTTGAACCACGCTCTCGAAGAAACATTTGGAATAATGGAATGTAACCACCGCCCAAGAGAATTACTTGTCCAATCGTTTTGCCAACTTAAAAGAGAACTCTGACGTACTAATGGGAAAAATTCATCATGTGAAATTCTTCTATCATAAATGTCGCCTTGTTGTGCGCCCACCTTAGCGAGAGAGTCGGCCTTCTCATTGCCTGGGATTGAGCAATGTGAGGGGACCCACACAAAGGTAATCATATATGATATTTCGACCAGCAAACTCATCTGCTCCCTTACCTTTGAAAGGAAATAAGATGAGTGCCTACCTTCTTTCATCGACCGAATAGCCTCAATCGAACTGAGACTATCCGAGAAGATGAAGTAATGGTCTGTGGGCATGTCGGAAATCATCCCCAATGCGAAGTTGATTGCTGCTAGCTCAGCAACATAAACGGAACAAGGTTCCTGAAGTTTCCGAAAGGCCGTTGAGTATTCATTGAAGATACAGAATTAAGTGGATCCATCAATGTCTGATCCATCAGTGAAAAATCTTCTAATGCAATTGACTTGTTGGTGCATTATAAATTATGAAATACAGACTATTATTACAAATATGAATTACAGACTGAAACTTACGACAAACACAGAAAATTGGTTATCCTAATCGATTAAATATTGAACTATCTATTAATGCTTACCCTCTTAAAATCGAAATATATACCACGAGCACATTTGTCCACTAGAAGTTGATAAGGTGAATAGGTTGACCAGAATTGTGCGCATTAATGTTTAGTTAACTAACAGAAAATATACTTTTTTTATAAGCATTACTGCTGAAAATAAAGGCAGGATGAAAGGAATTGCTAAAAGAAATGTGTTTCCCAATTTCTACTTCGGCGTGACAACACTCACAAATTATTTTTATCTTGGAGTTGAAGGAGCTGTTCTTTGACAGATTTTTTTTAATTCAATTGGACTACTCACAAATTATTGCTCGCTAGGAGTTTACTATTTCTTTATATCATGAGCGGTTCTTTGACGGATTTTTTGTAGTTCGATTGAAATAATAACAAATTATTTTTCTCTGGGTGTTGACTCCTTCTTTGACAGTTATTTTTCTTTATTCAATTGAAATGCTCTCAAATTACCATGAGCTGTTCTTTGACAGATATTTATTTTAAGAAAAATTTATTTGAAATGCTCACACATCATTTTTCTCCTGGAGCTTACTACTTCTTTATACTATGAGTTGTTCTTTCACAGATCAAATCTTTTTCACAAAACTCTAACAAAAAATGCTCAAAAGTTATATTTCTGAGGCTGTCTAAATTTCACGTGGGCAGTTTTTTAGATGTTTTACTCTAAACTGTCCACGTGGTATATGGACTGCCCCTCTCTTGATGCTGATTCCTTCTTTTTATCGTGAGCTGTTCTTTGACTGATAAAAGCTATTGAACAATCCAACTTGAAATTTATTAACTGTGTAGCTTTTGAAGTTCAAAATATCAAAATATCGTTCAAAAAATTCAAAAAAAAATATCGTTCAAAAAAGTTCAAAATATCGTTCTCAAGATTGTCCAACAAATCATAGATCAAAAACTTTACTTCCAGTCAAAATGACGTCGGACTCAAAATTTTAGGAAAAAAATAATTAAATTTCAGAAATAATATACACGGTGAAAAACATCGAGTAATTTTGAAAAAAAAATACAAAAAAGTGTTTAAAATTACTCCCATTTTTTTTAATTTTGCATTAAAAAGTTTTTCAAAAATGCTACCTTCTTCAAAAATTTCAAGTTAGACTTTTAAAAATTAGGGGGCGACCCAAGCGTAGTGGTTAACATCCATACCTCTCACGCTAAAGTCACGAGTTCAAATCTCACCCCCGAACAAGTCACGAATGACCCAAGAGCGTTAAAGTGACTATAATAAAAAAAAAAAACTTTCAAATTTACAACTTTTGGACTGATTTTTTTTTTTTTTTTGTGAAATCAATTTTTATTTGAAAAATTTTGCTCAGAAAATGGTTTTAAGGGGGGACTTGTTGAAACCTCTAAAAAAATTTGTTATTCTTTTTTTTAACATTAGAATAAATGCAATTATTTCGGGTTTTCAGTATATTATTCAACAACATTTGAGCTTTACTTTCTAAACTTTTCAGTCCAAAATATTAATTTATCCACTGTTGGCAGCTCTATAATCAACCAGATGCAGGCGATGTTTGTGTCGTCTTCATGACAGCGTTGTAAGCACTGAAATAATTAGTGTTTGGAGCTCTTTATTAAATTATCTACAATCTAACAGAGGATTTTTTTTTTCGATATTCGCGAAATTACCATCATGGTGGCGTTGGAAAAAAGGTTTGATTTTTCGATATGTTTCGTTCTTTACTCAAATGCACGTGAAATATCGAAAAAATATAATATCTGAAAAATCCTATGTTAGACTTTAGATAATTCACTTTACATCAAGCATCAGCAAAAATGATCAAATAGTCTCCGAGATCCCTGTCCCGCAAGGTAAAAAAATGCGAGTTTGATTAAAACCCATTTAAAGATTTTAGTTATATTTAAAAGCGTCGGACAAGGTCCCATATTTCTTGCTGTATCTTCGTAACGACTTTGTGTATCGAATCGGCATTTTGGCACAACATTCTAGAAGGTATTTTGATGCCAAAAAATAAAAATAAATTAAACCCACCTGCAGCTGTCCCCCCTTAAAAGTCTAAAAAACGGTTTTCTGTGCATAATTATCCAAAAAAATTGTTTAAAAAAGCTCAAGGATTTTTGCTAATTTTTAAGTGTCCAACTTAGCGGCACCGGTGATGTAGTAGTAAGCGTGATTGCCTCTCACCCCAAAAAGCCTGGGTTCAATTCCAGTCGGCGCCGTCGGGATTTTCTGAGGCATAAAATCTCTGATCACGCTTAGCATTAGTAGCATTAGTACTCAGTACGGAAAACAAGATCGACGAAAAACAAATCAAGGAAAAAAATGTACATCTTGAATTTTTCACAGAACGTACCATGTTTTTATATGATTTGTTAAGAAAAATATTCATACCATATTATAAAGCATGCTATATATAACAACAAATTCTGCTATAGATGCACGTCTTCCCTCAGGTGTGTCTGGTCAAATTAGAATACATTGCAATATATCAACCCTAGGGAGCTAGAGAAGACATTAAAGAACTAGGATAGGAAATATTTTAGTGTATGTTTTAATTGCGATTATAACATATACAAATATATTGTCAATACCGATGTATTGACGTCAATATAGCATGTAATGACAATTCGATTATTGTCAATATAGAAGTTATCGTGTAGGGTCACCTTCAAGGTGACAATCTTGCCCCGTCCTACCGGTTGTGAGTGAGCGATTACTTGCATGAAATCAGCGGCTAAATTTGGTGTTTACAAATTCTGTTTCGCCCTAATGAAAGGATGGCACCGAAATGCAGTGTTTTTGCACAAAAACTGTTCAAGAAGCTTGCAGATAAAACTCCTTTTTCGCCGTTTCTCCATCCCGCAGTTGTCCTACAAGGGGGTGTAGAATTCGCTTTGCTTGCACTCACTTGCGCTCCGTCTTGATCCTCTGACCATTCGCAACATGTTTAGCCTATGTTATATGTTGCCTCAGCTCTCAACCTCGCAGTGAGAAGAAGTGGCCCCGTTTATGTGTGGCTGTCTGTATCTGTGTGGTGTGTTGCGAGCGCACGGTGGTGATAAAAAGGCGTGTCTTGGGCGAACCCTTGAACGAACGCGCGATTGGCCGTGAGCGATGGCTACCGATGCCATAAATTATTTTTAATTATAATATTATACACACGGTTTCCCCGCGTTCTCGCCTACGTCCTACCTTCACACTGATGGGGCCCAAAGGCTGGTGGATGGGGGGAAACAGCGAAATGCTCATTTAGTAAATTAATTGCACATTGGCGTGGTTGTAATCTATGCTCAACGCTCGGCGCACTCGGACCCCGGTCGAACCGAAGACGCCCGGCCCGGGCGTAATTGCGGTAATTTCAGCTTTTCTTCCTGACCGATGCGAGATGGGCTTTCCGCGGAAGGCGATGAAATAAGAACCGTTTCTGGGCGCAAGCGATGGGGGAAGCAAAGTTTAGCAGGAACATTCTTATGTTTTCGATCTTAGTGGGGGAAAGGCTATTTTTTTTTGCGCTGGACTTTAATTAGATTCAGTCTAAGCATTCATGTTCGGTATCAATTATGTTTCGAACGGGCGGCGTTAGATC
Source organism: Ochlerotatus camptorhynchus (assembly GCF_037179485.1). Classification (NCBI taxonomy): domain Eukaryota; kingdom Metazoa; phylum Arthropoda; class Insecta; order Diptera; family Culicidae; genus Ochlerotatus; species Ochlerotatus camptorhynchus. Next base: position 1,103,341 of record NW_027040634.1, on the reverse strand, counting down.
AAAGGGAAGCGGTTTCTGGCGGTCGGTCGATGGCAGTTACCGAGCCGGCTGGTATAGCTAGCTCGGTAGTTTAGTGAAAACCGACAAACTGATGCTTGGTTTCAGAAGAAATGGTTCCATACTCAGTGGAATTAATTTTCTTTAATTGCTTGTAATTATTTTGACGGATTGTTGGCGATATTTCTGGGAAATTTTAATTATTATGGCTTTTTTTTTGCTGCAAATGATTGTTTCTCTATGCTCGAGCACATTGAGGACAAGAATTATTAGCGGCGAACAGACCGACGGCAGTTTGTAATTTATATTTTAGTACAGTGTTGCCAAACATTTGTTTTGCGTTTTAAACTTTATGTATTTTTGTTTGTTTCAAAACCCAAGTAACAATTTTGGTTTTATAAGGGTTCTGAAGACCCTGATTTAGACTTGTAGCTTTCTTTAGAACCTCGATAAAACATTCAATGTTATTTGGGAATGTAGGTAACTTTTCTTTTTATTTGATTCCATCATCTTGACAGACAAACAGACATTTTAGATCACAACCTTCAACCAACCTTCAACAAGTTTATATTTTTGTTAGAACACAGAAAAAAAAATCTGAATTTTAATGGTGGTGTAAATATCTATGCATGCAAATAAGCATGCATTTAAACTTCCTTTTCATGCAAACTAGCAACTGGTAAAACATTTTGCTTACAAAAATGGTCGGCTGCATACAATCTATGGAATATCTCATGATATCCCAAGTAACAATTTTGGTTTTATGAGAGTTCTGTAGACTATGATTTAGACTTGTAGAATGCTATAAAACCGCGATAAAACCTGCAATGTTACTTGGGATGTCTCATAAATGTGTAAACTTGTATGGAATATGACGCTCCATATATGTGCATCATAGTAACACAAACTGACACTACTTTTTCGAAATGTTTGGACCAGGACAATCTTCTACCGAGTATAAGATAGAAATGTTCGGATTGCGGTGATGCTTCACATATAGTTATTATATTTTGAATACAAAAGCACATAAACTGCCTATAATCGCATATAAATCCCATGTGGATTTTTTTTTTTTTTAATTTTGAAATAACAGCGTGATTTATATCTAATATCATATTATATATAAATATTACTAAGGATTCAGATTTATCCTACATATCAATTGGCCAGATGGCAGCTTAAGGTTCTGCTTATTGAATTTATTTGTAACAATTCAGTACTAAAAACTGTTTTTTTAATGATAGATTGATTGAAGCGTCATTCTTATTCTATTTATTTCTACCCTAGTGGAACTTTGCACTGCACCTCAACTAAGTGTTCTAGATGCTCTTCCACAGTTGTTAATTCAGAGCTTTCTAATCCGATTACCATTTATGTTTTAGTATAATTGTAATGCAGTGATTGTACTCATACTCTATTCCCAGGGAAGAAAAGAAATGTTTCAACCCGAAAAACTCCCAGACCGGAGTAGGAATCTAACTCACTGATCCTTCAATATATTTTTCTCTATCGTGCATTTTTGACGTAGGACTACGTCTGTGATATCTATACGGGGGTACACTTTGTGAAAACCAAAAATGGAACATGTAACGAAATAATGAAAGATTTTGAACGTTGGTATCTCAGCTGACCCTGGACCAATTTCAATAATTTTATCACCACTCGATCAGAAATATTTCCACGCATCGATAGCAATGCTTCTGATTGTTGTTTTTCAACAAGAATCTATTGAAAAGTGTTAAATAGCAAGCATTGTCCAAAAGCGTCGATATAACTAACAAATTCAATCGTCTCCATCCACCAAGATTTTCCAAAAGAGTTACATTTCTGAACATGTCCCAGGTGAAATTCATATCAAAAGGTTCTTTTCAGGGCAATCATAGTCATACTAAAGAGTATAAACAAAGAGAACCCCGCTCAAGTTCCTATTCCTACACAAAACACAAGCTCCTACTGCAATTAAAAAATAAAATATATTATTTATGACAACGCAGTCCTACGTCACCATTGCTAACAACCCCTTAGGGGCTGGTCCTTGTAGTTTTTAATATACAATTTTACTTTAAAAATTATACATACCCAATCTTGAAGTGTTTCTTATAAAATAAAACTGTGTGACAAACAGTAGGGCAGAGAAATTCAACCATGTTTGAATATATAATGGCCACTTGAGTCTAAGTCTGGAATGTAATTCGGCTCTAGCATGGCACGAAATAGACATATCACTTCATAGATCAACTTTGACCTATTTCAATTCCACGTATTTTTTCCTGAAAAGTACGAACAAGTTAATTGCAATAGAAGATTTTTCACTGATGGATCACGCATTGATGGATCCACTGGCTTCGGCGTCTCCTTAAAAAAGATATATAAAAAAAAGGTAGGCACTCATCTTATTTCCTTTTAAAGGTGAGGGAGCAGATGAGTTTGCTGGTCGAAAGATCATATATGATTACCTTTGTGTGGGTCCCCTCACATTGCTCAATCCCAGGCAACGAGAAGGCAGACTCTCTCGCGCAGGTGGGCGCACAACAAGACGACATTTATGATAGAAGAATTTCACATGATGAATTTTTCCCATTAGTACGTCAGTGTTCTCTTTTAAGTTGGCAAAACGATTGGACAAGTAACTCTCTTGGGCGGTGGTTACATTCCATTATAACAAATGTTTCTTCGAGAGCGTGGTTCAAAGGTCTGCATGTAAGTCGGGGCTTCATTCGCGTGATGTCAAGACTTATGTCCAACCACTACTAGCTAGACGCACATCTCAACAGAATAAACCTCGTTGACAGTGATATATGTAGGTGCAGAACCGGTTATGATGACATCGATCACGCAGTTTGGTATTGACCGGGTAATGACGCATCTATAGCACGACTGTTGGATACCCTAGTGGCCCGAGGTAGACAACCCTTCCGTTAAGTAAGAGATGAATTGGTAACCCGTGATCTTCCCTACATGCAGGCGATCTACGAATTCCTTTGTTTGTCTGATGTTAGAGTTGTATGTGACCATCCCCTCCTTTCCAAACAATTTCCATCCATTGTTTCCCAGTCTTATTATCCTCCTGTTTCTGTGCTACTTTCCCCTGAACAACCAGGATTTGGTCAACCGTAGTATCTGAAGGAGGTTTCAGAAACATTACTGAATTTTGTCTCCGCAAAGTGTCACACATGACTGAGCCTAGTAAATGAATAAAATAGTTTTAAAAACTTATATAATACTGTGAATTTTATTGATTCTAAAGCTTCGGCCAAAAAGCACTACAAAATTAATAAATCTAAAAAAAATCATTGCATTGAGGAACTATTGCCATCTGTTGACTACACTGTGGAGGGCACTGTACTCAACAAATGATGGTAGTGATCAAACGAAAAATTCGACAGTGAGCATGCATAAGAGCGTAAACGTGATGATCGATTATCTTCGTCGATTTTCTCTTTTGTCAACAACACGTTAGAATTAACATTTCTCGGTGCGTTTGATAGCCAATACAACCTGTTACCTCTGCATTGAACAAATTCTAGAAAATTGTTTCGCTTAGCTGTAGCAATGCAAAGAGAAAATCGACGAAGAGAATGGATCATCACGTATACACCCTTATGCATGCTCACTGTCGAATTGCATAGTACTGGGAGATGAATTAGCCTGCGGCTGAAAATCTAGATTATAAAGACAAAAAAAATGGCAAAGCGTCCTGTTGGTGACCAATTACAAAAAAAAATAAATGATCCGTTTAGTGAAGATAATCGTTATGTAATGCATATTGTCTGTTTGTCTGTGATAATTAAATTTCGTTCAAGATGGTGGAACTAAATAATAAATAAAAATATCAATCGAAAGAATGGGTTTGAAGAGTCATTTAATTTGCTTTGAAAAAACAGAAAAAAAATCCTTCTTGTTATGTTTTATAACTTACTATCACAACTTCAAATTACAGCAACTATATTTTGAACTTTTTTTTGTTTAACCTATTATATATATCAAAAAGACTAGAACACGAAGGTGTTCAAATATAAGCAAAATTTATCCACAAAAAATTTCATTGATGGTTTAGTTGGAAAATTAAACTTAAATTTGACAACACTGTAAACAATTTTTAACTTGATTAGATGTTTTCTTAAGTCAAAAAACATAATAATAAAAATCTCATATTTTTAGTCATTCTTTGCCTCAAAATGCTGTATCTAAGGAAATACGCAAATTACTTTTTGTCGATAAGTGTGGAAATTTTATTATACTCAATCTGAGAAAATTACTTTCAAACACAAATATAAAATATTTGGGAACACTGAACACTTGAAAAAATATCTTTGTAAAATATGTGGCAACACTGTACGAAAATATCAAATTCATATTTAGATTACCTATAATTTTTTCTAATTAAAACATTTTCTGTAAAAACCTTCAACAAATTATGTCTGTATTACTCCATGCGTGAAGTTAACGGTTTACAAAATTGAAGATGCTTAGCGACAAATCTCACACTCAAAGTGTTCATTTTATACGATAGATGAGGAGATGAGAGCATAGAGTTCCGTTAGAGAGAAGAAAGCAAGCAAAGGCCATTTTTGAGGAAGATACGAAACGGATTGATCATCTCCTTTACCAAACTCCGCCGTTGGGGAGGAATGGTAAGGGGTATCTCCCCCCGCCACCACTGACAAAAGAGATGATCGATTGTTTCACACTCAAATCGAGATCTGGCGTAAGCATTTAGGTTTGGAAATTGCAGCTAGTGTTACCTCTACCGCTGTATGTGCTCCTGTCATCGTCAACCTAACGATCTCAAGGAGACAGTGGTAGGGTAGGTGCTGCTACGTCAGATGGCTACTTGAGTTTGCCAGTGAGAGTTTGGCAAAGAAGATGGTCAACCCAATTCGCATCTTCCTCAAAATTGACCTTTGCTCACTTTCTACTCTCTATGTACAATTTTCACACTATCGTACTCTATGGACTATACTCTATACTTTCATCTCCTCATCTGTCGTATAAAACTACCACTTTAGGTCTGAAAATCGACGTTTTATTTCCTTTATTACTATCATTTCAATCTTGTCTGGAATTTTTCAAAATCGATTGGAAAATCAGGGAAAACCTACCAGGAAAATTATTTTTCATCATTGAGTCTCCATATAACCAATCCTCTGGCATGGCCATTGATTCTTGAAGCTGCCGTCAGTGATAGCGGTGGCGATGAGGTTGGAATGATTTTAAGCTTCGGTCATAAGTTACCATCATCATGGCTTAGCGATGAGTTTCACCCATCCGAGTATGACCAACCGATAGGACGGTAATTGATTCTTGAAGCCACCGTGAACTCACTTATATGCCCTTCTTTCTTATAATTTTATAGAACAATAGATACCCAACTGAAAAACACCGAGAGATTAATTCAAAACACTAATCACTTGATAAATTTTCATGAATACCACAACGTTACCATGGCCACGTAAATGGAGCTGAAACTCGTAATGTTTACATCAGCTGTCAATAACTGACGTATAATTGAGCCAACGAGCCAAAAACATCGACTTCAAGCAAAGTGTTCTTGGATGACTTTTGTGCCACCGGAGCGGTAGACACCAGACATCATATGCCAAGAAAAAATTATAAAATCTTTAGGTATAAAGGGATTCCGTTAAGAGGTTCGACAAATTTAAAGGATTTATAAAATCTTATTGAATGGAATCCGCATCAATTCGGAGATTCTCTAAAACAAAAACAAATTATTTATTCAAACTCGTAACGAATTGGACACAATAGTCAGTTTCATGCAATACTGTCACAAATCGTATTTTCCATTTGCATTGTTTTTTTAGATTTTGATGGAAAATTACGGCTAATAGTGTGAAGCTTCATCCCACAAACCCCTATTTTGAAATTCATGCAAAGTCTAAAGTTATTGGTAGATATGCCGTTGGTACAACTTTAAAAAAAAATTAAAAAATAAAGTAGCATCAAAGGCACATTTTCAGTTATCGCTATGTTGCCCATATAAATATGAATTTTTGTTTGTCCTTTACATTGTAAAAAGAAACCCCATCTTTACATGACGAAGGGGCACACGTCAAATCTAATCGTAATATGTTATTTAATTCTTCATTTAGGCTCTTAACTGGAACTATGAGCCTGCCTTTAGCTTAGTGTTCTTTGTGCACTAGACTGATGCAAAATTTGACTTTTTCGCTCCACAGTGCTTAAATGGTTTCAAATCGGTACCTGATTAGCCTCCCAAAGTTACAACTCTTTTGGTTAGAAACAGACTTCGAACAAGCCATTTGAAGTTTACATATAAATTACTATGGGAAATCTCAACTTTCTGTTCATTGCCTTCTAACCTTTTTCCATATTGAGCTGCGAAACAGTTCGATAGCCATTCTTATAGAAAATTTTCTCAGCTACAACTTTGCTCAAAATTGTTTCTATGTAAAACGAGACTGTTATTAATTATTTAAGAGATTGGTAAACTTATGACATGATCAAGCAGCTGCTCTTTAGGCAACACTGTATTTTGCAATGTGACATAGTAGCCTTGATTTTTGTGTCCTATTCAACGCCCCAGAAACACCAATGTTGCCTGCTGAGCAGTTGATTGAGCATGATCATAAGACATCAGCGCTTTGAACCATTGATAACTTTCGATCCTTGCATTTAATCAAAAAGTGGTCTTCAGCAAAGTTTCCTACAAGTAGAGTTGAAAGCTTTTGAAGCAGATCGATATGGTGAATTATGATATAGGCATGACAAAAATCTTGGTTTTACCATAGTAATTCCCATACAAACTTCAAATGGTTTGTGCCATCTCAGTTTCTCACCAAATGGGTTCAAATTTTGAAAGGTTAGTCAGGATCCGATTTGGAATCATTTAAGTACTGTGGAGCGAAAATTTCAAATTTTGCATCACTCTATTGCGCACCCTTGATCACACCAGGAATAAATCCAGCAAAATCCGGAATGGTATATCGCGCCTTCACTGACTAGACGATCGGGAGTCCTTCGATTAGTTCACTACAATCAGCACCGCACACCGCAATTGACTTCCAAAAGTTGATTATAGAATCAAAAAATGCATGTATTTTGCAATTGAAAATTTATTGTCTGATAAAACAGTGCCTGATAAACGATTTAAAGTTTATTTGCGGAGTTAAATGCATCTATAGATTTTGAACTCCAAAACACCTCGAAAATCGCGATTCAGTCTTTATTTGTAGAGATAAATGCATTCGAACCTTAAATTTCCTACCATTGGGATAATATTGTTGCTTGTATGAAACTTGCACTCAAGTTAAACAAAATTATGAAGCGCCCCCATCCATAATTGTAGTTTCATAATTCATGAATCAACCACCCACTTCACTCGGATACTGATCCCGGTGTCATTTTGTGCAAGATTTACGCCCGGTTGAGCCTCTTTTGTCGGCGTTTGGTCGCTGTGACTAATAAATAATTGCATTTCCACTTTGATCAAACTTTTCCTACTGCTTGCCGTACCTACATATATCGTTTGCCCTGGGCACTTGCAGTGTATCATGTATAGCATGGCCATGGCAAAAACTAATATCAAAGCAGCAACAGAAAGCGTTCGCAAAATTTATGTGACATATGAAATAAAACTTTGTGTCTCCACTCTCCTCGTAGCCTCAGCCGAGATGGGTCGGGTCTTCGGGAACGACACGGGAGATCCTTTATTGTGCTTGAAAGGACAACTTTTCGCCTGAACGTTCATCCTTTATGTTTATGCGGACGAATACGGACATGTTTACCGTATGAATATATGAAACGGAGGTCGTCGCTTTTAATCTCATGCAGGGATCACAAGAAGCGTTCCAGTGTCCCCTACTTTCTAAGCAGGATACTCTGGCGACGAGGATATATTTCATTCTCCTCCCACAGCAGTGTCACTGGTTGCCTTGGGTGGGCCCTGGGTGTTAGTCATCATGTGCGCGTTGCAAAATGTCGCTTCCTATTCCTGGACCTCCAGCTAGAAGGATATCATCACCAACAGCTAGACGACCGAATGGAAATAAATTGTATCCTCTCTGGCTCCCCCCATCTGCTGTGAATCGGAGAAACATTAAAGTGTGAGCAACGCTGCCATGTTAGATCCTTCGTCGTCGTCGTCGTCGTCGTCGTCGTCGTCGTCATCGTTGCGCACATACCTACCTATGACTGAGTGTGTCTGTGAAGCATGGCTGTTTGTTAATCGAATTGACCTCTTTTGAAGTTGGGAAAATTTGTTAAAGCGGAAAACTTTTCGCACTGCAAAAAGTATTAAATTGGAAGTAAAGCAGAATTCGGTCGTACTTTAATTACACGCACAAAACATAAGGCCACGCAACAATGATATAATTTCGAGCATCATAATTGAGCTCCGAGGGAATCTTCCATTTCAGCCGCTCCCGTTTCTGTGCTCTCCTGGAATGTGTACAATTTCCAGCGTAAAATTTTCAATTAAAAATCACTCCCTCTCTTATTTTTAAGCTGGAAGACTTGGTATTCATCATTCTCTTTCAGTCCTGTAACTGGACTATTTCATTTAAATTGGATTACAAATGTTTAATCACTAAATAACAATTTCTTTCTTTTTCTACTTTCAGGTCTCGAAGCACAGGTGCAGGAGTCGTCCAAGGATCTATACTGGTTTTAGATAGTTAGCAAAATTATTTGATAACGTTAGTGGAAATCAGCCAGATGTAAACCAGCGAAGCGAATATGGGTACAAAATTTAAAAAAAACCGTGGCACCACACTGCACTAGAAACGGAGCAAAAATTTCGGACTGCTGAAATTTGTGAAAATCAAAAGACAAACCTAAACCTAAAAACAAATGGAAAAAAAGCACTTGAAAGTGATTTTAGTGATATGTAATCTAATTTATCTAACCGTACACTTCGTTCAAATTTACTTTTATTAAGGCACAATTTTAACTGAGCTTTCATTCGAAAGTAAACGGTTTTCGGTTTCGATGATTCTGTAGACAATGATGTAATCTACCTTCAACAGACTGTGTCAAGTTTTGCTAAACTTGAAGTTCAATGTAAATTGTATCTAATGTAAAATCGAAAATCTTTTCATTTTCCAACTTATCTTTTCTGCGCTTCAGCATGTATCATATATCGAATAAGACAGTTGCGTGAAGAAAATAGTTCAGAATTACACAGCAAATATACTTGAAGAAAATCACAATTGAATTATGTTACAGTGATCCACATACACCACACACCCATACACAATAAAAACAGAAGTGAAATAACCGTTTTCCCTCTCCTAGATGGATCGATAATATGTGCATATATTAAATTAAAAACTTAAATCATTGCAGCTCGGCAAGGTGACACATTTGAGTATGTTTAGGTACACAAACGGAACCTATGTAAGCTAATTTAAAAAGGCAACACAATACAGCAAGTAAGCAACGCTGCGCTGCGTACAGTTCTTATATAACAGTTATTTTATTGCAATATGATTATTATTACTCCTTCTGCTGATGAGTGGAACAGGAAAAAGCACACTTACTGACGGAAATCATCTGAGCATTATATGCGAGAACCAGTCTTTATGTAGATGCCGTCGCGAACGGTAAATGATAAAGCAAAAAACTGTAATAAAGCAAAAAATCAATCTAAAACAATCGGTGTAATGTAGCTTTTGATCCGAAATTTCCGTTTTGAATCTTCATTGAAGTGGCTACTTTACAATTCTCGTATGGTGATGCTCATCGCTCTAGTTTTCGGATGCACCCGTAACGGCCTATGGGTAGGGCCAAAAACTGGTGCCATCACGTATATACTCGCAAAACAAATTTCTCTCACTTTCAATGTATCCACCCTTACAATATTACATCCTCTGCATATGTTTCATACAACAAATGTAATGGTAGTCTCAAACCCTTTTCGAGACGATTTTATAGACGCAATGCAATTGGGGAAACAAACTAGGTTCGAAAAAACCATCCGGCGACCATATTACAGAATCGGTATATGTCCCGAAACATTGAAAATTTTGCATACTTTTCATACAAATCTGTAATAGAATCTTACATTTCCCGGTTTTTTATAGCGGTGCCGGTGGTGTAGTGGTAAGCGTGATTACCTCACACCCCAGCAGACCTGGGTACAATCCCAGTCGGCGCCGCCGGGATGTTCTGACGCATAACATCTCTGATCACGCCTTCCTTCGGATGGGAAGTAAAGCCGTTGGTCCCCGGTTCATGAGTTGATGGGTTGATAGGTAGGGTCCAGGTGTGGGAGCTGCCTTCCTGGCACGTCGGTAGCATTGGTGCTCAGCACGGAAAACAAGATCGACGGAAAAAACAAACCAAAGGAAAAAAAAATAATAATTTCCCGGTTTGGTACATATATGATTGTTCGGGTAATATACCATAACTGGCTCACTTACCATAGAAGATTATAAATAAAACGCCTTTTTACTAATGTTGCTAAAACTTCGTATACACTCAGCCATCTTTGATATTACCTCCAACGGCCATTTTTCAGACGGATCAAGAACTAAAGATCGTCGTCTACTATAATTTAATCGAACTTAACCTCGCATTTTGCAGACGTCCGTTACGTAAGAAGAATCACCGCAATTTATGCATTTAGCTGACATGTAGCAATTTTTTATTCCGTGACCCCATCCCTGGAAGTTACGACACTGAGTAAGGTTTTGGAAATCGATAGTGGTTACCACAATATGAGGGACCTTTTCCTTCTTGGCATTAAGCCGGGGATGTTTATAGGATTTTTTTTCTGAATGATGGATCACTCTCATCATCCATGACCATATCAAATTGATTGCTCAACAGAAATTTCATCAGAAGAGGGATCATGCGGTTGCCTTTTCTTTTGGGGTTAGCGCCATGACGCAAAAAGACAGTTTCTTCAAATCGACTTCCAAGCAGACTACTATAAGAATCCGATGGATCAAAGAGGAATTTCCCGATATCTAAACTGGATTACCTCGGGTAGGGTCCAAACAAGGGTCAAAGAGGAATAAGAGCCAAACAAGGTTGAAAATATGTAGGTAGTATTTAGCACTAGAAGTGCTGTTTAAATTTGTTGTAGCTTTAGATAGCAAAAAGTACGGCCAGAGAGCACGATGCGGACTGTTGCTTTATATCTTGGATCCTTTATGTAACGTTGGTCTCTGTTCCACAATCTAATCCAATAATCCAATAACCGACGGGAATCGATTCCACTCCTGGTTAGATATTGCACCCCTTTGGGCTGGGATTGAACCCAGACAAACTAGGGTAAGAAAGCAGTCTCACTTACCAGTACCCCTCTGGCAATATCTCAGCAGCCATATGCTTTCAAGTATCCGATTGATATATGCTATTACTACAAATGCTGAATGGTGAACAACACTTTCGTGAGCTGTCAATGTGACGTAAACCCATTTTTTCCTTGATTTGTTTCCCGTCGATCTTGTTTTCCGTACTGAGCTGGTGCAGATGCCCGGGAGGCAGCTCCCACACCTAGATCCTACCTATCGACCCATCAACTCATGGACGAAGGACCAATGGTTTTACTTCCCCGTGAACAGAGATTTTATGATTATCCACAGTCGCACTAAAGACTTATCAAAAACTTAACCTCGTTAAGTGCTCATCCCCTAACGGGTGTTCAATAAAAAATGAGAAGGATTTCAGTGCCGTCCAGCGCTCTTGTGAGAGCGTCGCGACTAAGTTGCTGACCAGGGCCCCGTCTCCAATATTCATTGACGCTTTTTTTAAGAATAAACATTATGCTTTTAATAAAAAAAATACTGCATTCGTTTTACTAGCTGTATGACTGAAAAAAATTCTCATTTTAGATTGAACACCCGTTAGGTAAAACATTCAAAATCACAGTTATAAAAATGAAACTACAACGTGTAGAATCAGAACCTACCTATCTAATAATAACCAAAGATTTAAGTAAAGTAAAGGAGAAAAATCTATTCAAATCTCTAATAAGGAAAATATCCCAAAGGCTTGTTAGCCATCATAATGAAGTAATGAAATTGGGTTGATAGCGGAATGCTTAACTAAAACAGCGAAAAGGTTATCTTCCATTTAATCCCACTTAATTAATTTTGGTATCCATGACCGATACGTATTTCGACTACAATATGCTGTCTTCATCAGTGTCATTCCCACTAAAGACTTATCACTGGTACTCTGGTTCTATCATATCAAATAATGGTGGAGTAAATTTACAATTGCTCTTATTTTTGATGCACTCTTTTTTCACGTTTTTGATTTTTTTTTTTTTTTAGCTTTTTATAAAAACATTGATATTTTTCTAATAGTCATCTAATCGATGATAAGGGATCGTAAAATGTATGTCTGTGTATGTGTGTGTAAGAGCGCGTAACGCAATTTTCTTAAACGTATTTTTTCGGCAACCACTCTACAGAATTGAATGAAACAACCACCAAATGAAAGATACCATGATTCTACACTGAGGCAAATTGACTTGAGAATTTCATAAGGCTCGACTTATGAATAACACATATGAATTTCATAAGCGTGACTTATGAATGATTTTCGGGTAACATGAGGTAGCTCTTATACGCCTTAAACCATTCCATTTTCCCAAGCGTTGAAAGACGGGTGGTCATCATACGAGCCCCGTTATCTTAACGTCCATGGGTTGGTTTCAGTCTGCTCAGATTTATTGTTTTTTTGTCAACATTATTTTTCATAAGGCAAATCAATGAAATTCATACTGATTTCTTTTTTCTAATATTCATAAGTGTTTCTTATTAACTGGTTCCGATATGATATGGATGGATGGACCAAGACCCGAAAATTGTGGAACTCGGGAACTAAGTGGTGTTTGTCGGCAACCACAAAACCGAATTGAACGAAACATCCATCAAATAAAAGGTATTATGATCACATTGCATTCTGTTGAACAAATTTAGAATCGGTCAACTATTTCCGGAAATTTGGGCGGAACAAGTTCCGAAAAACATGGATTTTGGGAACTAAGTTTTATTTCTTTGTAATTCGAATTGAACGCAACAACCACCAAATGAAAAGTATTATGAGCCCATAGCTGCGCCTTTAAAGACTGAGCTAAGAAAGTACCCTACTTCAAAATATAATAACCAAATTAATTGTGGCAATTTCGAGCGCCACGGACCACATTGGTCAGTTCCGGGCATGTTCCAGATGACACCGAGAAATTAACCAGACCAGACTTGAATTAAAACCCATCATGCCAAATAATGAATTTTGATTTCATCAAATCGATTAAATTCCAAGATATAAGGAAAACAATGCAGCATCAGTAATAAAAGATATCTACAATTTGTAAGTGGGTACGTGAAACTAAGGTTTTCTGTTTAGTTACTCGAGGGGTGCCTTTTCCTTTCTCCTACGGCCTTTTATTCCATTTTTTCTCTTTTCAGAAAGCGAGTAATGGTGCTATAACCATAAGCCATGTAGGGCTAGGACAAGAGTCAGTGCTCATGTCCCAACCACTCGAGGAAAATGGAGCATCATTTAACTTTTTTAGATTAGATGCTCCCAACGATCAATCAGTTATAAATAACAATACAACGGAACGTACGGTACGAGATGTCCACGTTTCATCCATTTATTGGATTCTGAAGCATCGTGTTTACATCTTTGATTTAAACAAGCCCGATATTTCTGAATAATCTTGCCCCTTAAATGCTGTACAGTAGACCTGGCCGTTTTGGTATATTTTGCGAATCTCTGATGTACAACATATACCAAATAAATAAGAAAAATGGTGGAGGTATATCTATCATTTTCCAGGATGCTTTCATGAACTGGCTGTGTTGGTGTTAGATAGATTCGGTTAGATTAGATAATAAATTACTGATTAATTAGTAGTGCCACTTTGATTGAAGATGGGTTAACTTTTACTCATAAATGGATGTTTGATTCTTACCGTGTACATGATAGTATACGCTAGTGTGTGTTTTAATTGATATTATAGTGTAGTGTTCGCCGGATCGGAAAACTCAATCAATGACGTTTACATAAGGTCCGGGCCACGTCGTCATTCTACCATAACATTCCATACTGCGAACATTGAGATTCACGTCACTGCCAAAACGAAACAGTGTAATTCATTGCAATGAAATACGAACACCACTAAACATTTACATATTTCACTAACACCAATAAGCCTGTTGGCCCGGACCTTATATAAAGGACATTGGAACTCAATCTCACGAATCCTACAGTACAATATAATGTTATATGCATTAACTTAGACTGTCATGATATGCGTAGAATTTGTTTTTGTTTCAAATTTCTTTACGCTCATTTCGTATCGATCTTGGGTTGATTTTTCGATAATGGATCAATGAAAATGCTGAGGTTTTGACAGAACTATGCTGTGGCTCCAACAATATTTAACATTTGATCGTCCATATACAGTAGCGCCAAAAGCATGCTGTGGTGTGTTCAAAACTTGACCATCTAAATGGATCAATTACTGTTGTTTCACATTATTCGTGATAAAATAATGCATTCTAAATGTTCCGTGGCTGGCTGGTTCGTGTATGCAAAAGATACAATCTACAAGCTGTTCAGAGTTCCGGCTTTACCAGCCACTCGGTTGGAGAAGAAAAGCAGTATCAGGAACTTCTGCGCTTGCGGTGCCTTAAGAATTGCAACTTCCCTCTAACGTCGTCGGAACTATTGGCACAGAGAACAGACGTTGAGGCTAGAACAAAATTTCTCTAAAAACTAGTGTAAAGATTCCTATTTGACTTAAGCGCCACTTACAGCAACTTTCCCACTTAAAAATTCTCTTGACAACCTAATAGCGATGGCGTTGCACAATTTACACTAGAAACTTAGTGCTGGTAGCGCCAAGTGGCAATTTTCAACAGAAAATGTATCGATACTATCGCCAAATTGGTCGAAAGTGGAAAATTAATAGAGTAAATCAGGAGATACTAGCGCCACGTAACCACAGAGGACAGACGTTTAAGTTCGGTCAGAAACTTGTGTAAATAAGTGGAAACGTCGCCGTTACGTACCGCTACCATCTCCTGATTTCCTCTAAAAATTTATCACTTTCGACCAATTTGGTGCTAGTATCGATAAATTTTCTGTTGAAAATTGGCACTTGGCGCTACTAGCACTTAGTGTCTAGTGTAATTTGTGCAACGCCAGCGCCATCATGCTGTCAAAGAGGGTTGTTAAGTAGAGAAGTCGCCGTTAGTGGCGCTTAAGTCAAATAGGAATCTTTACACAAGTTTTTAGAGAAATTTTGTTCGAGACTCAATGTCTGTTCTCTGTGACGTAACTGCGATATTCCCACTTATGTTTACACAAAATTCTGACCGAAGTTGGACGTCTGTTCTCTGTGCTATTGGTGTGAGGTCATCATTTTCAAACAGGAAAACCAGTTGATTTTCAAGAAACGAGAAATATCGACTGGTTGCCAAGACGTATAATCAAGAGACGTAATTATTTTCTGTTTACCATTTTGTGGCAAACTGGTAAATCTCGACGGTTGTTTATTTTTATTTCGAGTGACAGTTCTAACAGCTAAAACAAAATTTCTCTCACTAACACAAACAATCGCACCAATACGAACATGACTGGAGAGGGCTATACCAACCGGTGGAAACTAACGATTTTAAATTGGCTCACTACTTGACTAGCCTATTGGTCCCAAGCAAATCCATTAGCGTACCCCATTCTAGTATAAATTCTAGTACTACACTATGTTTGTTTTGATTCGCTATGAAAGTTTGACAGGCAAAATGAGGGGTTCGTGGATTTTCCTATGTTTCGAGGGGTGCATCGATTAGCTTAGGACCGAAGTGAGTCCTAGAGCTGAGCCAAAAAGTTGAGCACATTTCTTCGGGACGTTCTAGTCTTAGAGTTACCTCTATGGCTATACCCTTCTTTGTAAGAAGGATAACATATAGGGTAGTGTACTACGTCGGCTATGGGACCCATTTCCGTCATACGCGTCAAAAACCATGAAGACCAACAACCACATCCAACATTCATTGCACTCGAGTTAAATTATGAATGCTGTAAAAAAATTATATGGGGTTCTCAGAAAACTGATTTACGGAGAGTGTTCCGAAGTGAAGGGAGGTACTTATGCCGAGATGGTGCCACACCTAATTAATCATGTACTCCCAAGTCAGCCTTTTGGCCATAAAGAGCTGGAACCAGAAAAATCGAATTGTTAAACAAATGTTGTGCCAATGGTTGGAAAGATACACTATACATTTAATATTTACATGAACATTTGACATAAATTATTTACAAAGCCATTCTGTGAAGTTATTTTGAACAAATATGTTCTATAATGATCAGGAAAATAAAACATTTCGTTGAAAAAATGCTCTTAACTTTTAGAAAAATCCCATGGTAACCTTAAATGAACAGATTTGTCTAAAAATTTTGGCAAGTATTTCCTCTTGAGTTTTAATTTCAGCTGGCAAAGTTTGGTTAAGCTCGTGAAAAAAAAATTAGGACTATTATTTTTCTACAAGAATACTTGACTAAATTTGAAAGGGGCAGAAGAGCCAAAATGTAAACAAACCATATTTTGCCACATATAGAGAGAACAGTTCACAAACTACACGATAAACACGAAAAATCAGAAGAAAATAGGGTAGAGAACTACTTCGGCCTAATTGCCCATTTTGGGCCTATCGACCAGAAAACTTCAAATAAATCCATGATTTCAGAGTTAACAAGTCAATTATCCGTTTGGTACGATACTACGATAGCTACGGAACGAAGTCAAGGAGAACGCGTGATATGAAGGTTTGCACCCATTATTCCCAAAAACAAAAGAAACGCTCCGACCGAATCAATTATTATCTTCATCTGATAGACCGAAGTGAATTCATTGGCGTTTCAATTGCGTTTCAATGCGTTAGGCCGAGTTTGGCGTCAAGAAGCAGTGTTAGACTTTTGACAATATCTCAACGATTACGACAACGACTTTATCAAATCTTGCGGTACATACGGAAAGGTAAATAAATTTGGAAGCCATCAGTAATAATAACATTCCGTTTGGTGCTAAACTAGATTAAGAAAGACTAAGTGCGGGTTGTGCTTAATAGGCCGAAAATGGGGTAGTTAACCCTATTATTTCAAATCACCAAAAACGTTTTTTCTTACATGGCGTATTTCCAACTTTCAACTCAATGATGCATCTGGTTGTTACGCCTTGCACCAGAACTACGAATTATATTGTTTTAATATGCCAAATCGGATGCATTTCAAATGAATCGGGCGTGACTAGATACTACAGAATCAGTACTGTAGTATCTAGTCACGCCCGATTCATTTGAAATGCATCCGATTGATAATTCACGTGTAAACAACGAACAAAAAGAAGACCAAAAAATCTCCGGGCGTAATTACACTCTCACAAAATTTGCGAACGAAGAACCAAGGCGGAACAACAACAAAAAATCCCGAGGGTGTACTTCCACGGCTTATCACCAGTGTTGGCAGTTCAAAGGGTGGAAGATCCGGGGGGGTAACAACATGTAAGAAATTATCAGGGCGTATGATGTTTTCTTCTCAATTTCACGACAAAAAAAATTCCTTTTTTTAGTTTTTAGTGATGCATGATGATAGATTACACTATTAACTATATGTCAAGCTTATAAAATCATCCAGAAAATGGAAAGTCGTGAAATATGATTAATTTTTAGGTCATCAAAATTCGGAAGCGATTTTCTCGATATGGTCATTTTGGAATTACGCCCTTTTCAAATGTTAGCCTAGAACTGTAGACAAAAATCCGTATTTTTTCCATATTACCTTGGAGACTTTTCGAAAGAAAGCACAAAGAATAAAAAATGGGCAGTAGAGGGTTAACATAATTGCAATGTTCAATACGTCGAGCTTCACCGTCAGACGAGACAGTTTAATCCTGATGAATTTTAGCTTTTCGTCATTATATCGAGACGCTAAACATTGGTTTTCTTCTGATGTCATGATAAATAGCGTCGTTGAAACGAAGATGAGTTCTAACCAGATTATTCCGTTGCAACAATCTCAAATATTCTAAACAGTTTGTTGCATCATATTTCAATTTCATCGAATGTGCTTCAGATTTATTACAGCTTCGAGCTGGCTACATTAAAAAAAAACAAGAAGTAATTTTGTCACATTTGGCTTTCATTAAGCATCGTGTGAGCGACGACCCTAGAGGCTTCTTATTCAATTAAACTGGTAAATGTAGCCTAAAACTATAAATCAATTCCACCGAGCAGAATGACGAATTACTGTAGGTGGTATCGCGTTGTTAGTTCGAAGACCTTATCCTCTCGGCATAGGAGATGACGAAGGAAAAAAAAAACAAGACAGATACTCTAAGATACGGAGCGTCGAAGTCAACGAGACGGAAATTAGACGCGCAGTGGTGCACGTTTTTCGGGGGCTTCTATTTTTGGCCTTCCCGGCGGCGGCGTAACCTATTAGTACAATGTGCTCGGAGGATTTTGGATGGGAAACCGAGCAGCAGTATCACCGCCATTCGCCATCATCGGAGACAGGAAGAAAACCGCGCACCGCAAGATAAATCTCCTCACATATGTTTTCCCTTGTTGGATCCGGGGCATTAGATATGTTTTTGTTTATACTTTTTAATTATCAAGCCAATATATCAAACGGTCCCACCAAGTTCGTGACAATGGCATCGTTGTGCAGCCCCGAAAGAGCCGGTATAAATCAAACGAAATGAAATGTGAAGCTATTCAACGGGCTTTGATCGCGCATGGATGGCCCAAAACTCTGGAACGTCTGGCGTCCTCCAACCATGGGAAACTTCAAGTCGGGGTCGGATCTTTGCACTAACAGTGCTTACCACCACGCAGCGCACCTCTGATCGATTTCCTAATAAATACTGACCAAATTGTCAATAAATTTATAAACATCATTAATTACATAATTTGAATATTTCTATGCTGTTCGGGCAGTTTAATTTTCCGCCGAAATCCCTGCGGGACCGAATGATATCCATCCGGGCTGATCGGGCATGGCGCGTTGATACGGCTATATTCCACCACGCCCGACGAGCACTATCTGATCTATTTAATCTCTACTCTAGAGAATGGATGCAAGGCCCAGATGATCATCGGACGGGTGGAAGAGTAATAAATGATGTCGCCACCTTTACCAGGAAAATCGATCGGCTGTGAGAACTAGCTGGACTTGTGCTGCGTTATGACCAAGGGAAGTATTACCATTGAGCCTGTTACGGTTAATCCCAAAAGCACTATGAGAGAGTCATTCAAACTCTAGATCCGAAACCAATTTATTAGTTCCCAATGACCATTTAATTTACAGGCGCATGTCCCCAATAAGTTTCGTTTTCATTATCATAAGAGGCTGACAAAAGCCCAATGCTAATCAGATCAACAACCGTGGAAACGAGGAGTCCCGCATTGGGAGCGAAGCCAAGAACACGGTCGAAATCATAAATCATCCAATCGTTGCTGCTAGGTAAGCCAGTGCTGCTGCGATGTTGTGGTTGTCGCAGCCGGGAAGCCTCATTCGAAAACCGTAAAACCTAAACGACGACAAGAATCGCCAGTGAGAAGGTTATAAATCTACTATTATCTATTCTTTTGGTGGCTCTTTCTCGAAGGTAGTCAATGAGCCTCGTGCTGTTTATTGGGTTCCCGGCGAGCTGCGATGGTAGCCACCGAATGAGGCGATTCGGATTGAATTAGACCGTACCGTACAAAGCTTCGGAGCCAAGATCGATGATATTGAATAGGAAAAACAAATAATATATGCCTTCGGGGCTTGCCATTTGGCTTCCCGATCGGTTATTAATTGATATTTATGTGCTGGGTGGTGAGTAGCAGCATGTTTGTAAGTTTTGGAATTCATAAATCTACCAACGGATTTGTGCTGGATAGAGAGATGTAGAGCTATGACCTGGGTTGAACCTGCTGGTTCTGGAATCAATCGACGATGATCTTGCTATTGGAGAAATCTACGGAGAATGTAACTAACTCTCCTAATTCAGAAGTCTGCTAGCAAATCGAGCTCGCACTAATTGGCGGCACTAATAGAACCGCAAATATTCACTTTCAATGGATATGATTTCCTTGCAACGACACGACCAAGCGTAAATGAGCAACGGGTTTTGCGTTCAGTTAGCCACAGAAAACTACCGCATAGTGCGGCGGTTTTGAAGAGACCACCACCACACGGTGTACAGTTGCACTTCGGTATGTTCAAAGCAATCAGATAGATCCAAACAGAACTAATGCGTGATGAGAAGATTGACTTTCCAGACAAATAACGGATGGTTGTGTAATAGTGATGTATGCAATTAATTAGTTCCTGATGCTAGGAAACATCTACTAAAATTTGGAATTCACCTCCTTTTCTTAAATGAACGTGTAATTTTGCAGGAAGGTGACTACAATCCAATCTATATAGACGATTGGTAAGTGAAAGACCTTTAATTGAAACGTCATTTAACTGAAAGCCCGCTAACTGAATCAAGTTTCCTATACAGGGCACTTATCTGTCAAATTTGTGTATTTAAAAAAGTCAAGATGAACACGAGAATGAACTTGTAGGGGGCTATCCATATACCTCGTGGACAGAAAAAGTATGATCCCCGGGGACAAGTGTGGACATAATCTCAACTCCTACCACCCCTAGGTAGGTTATAAATTTGTTCTATTCGATCGAAATATGCCCCAAAAAGGGAATAATGTAAACTAGTTGAAAATGAAATAAAAATTAATATTAATTAACTAATCAATAAAATATGTAGAGGCCTTCACGCTATATCCATTGAAATATAAGATCAAATGTAAAAATTAAAATCAATGAAAATAAAACGTAATTTTACAACTACTACCTACCACCCTCATACCCCTCCCTTCATGACCACGTACACTTTATTTTTTTGTCAAATTATCTCAAAAAAAGATTCTCGTCGTTCTTAATTTTACTGTTCTACTATATTTTATTTAAGCTTATTTATACAATCAAAATACAGTGGTCCGGAACTGTGAAAAGCTGGATAATAGTGAATATCTCGCGAATGTTGCATTTTAGACAAGTAGTGTTTTGACGAATATTTCTGGACATGAAAAACCTCTGTTTTGACATTGACAGATGAATTATTAATCCCACTAGAAGTGAGATCTATAATTTATTGTTTAAAAACTTTCATATTCAGGACATTCAGAATCAAAAGGTGTGTACAGAATTTCAAAACATCAATAAATGCCTAAGTAATAAGAGTTTAAAACCTAACACTATTTTGTTACACAATTTTATGATTTGCATCTCAGTATAATCTACAAAGACTACTTCAAAAAAATAATTGAGAACACACTACCGATAGGGACCACCCTAATTTCAATCACATCAAAAGATTATGTAAAAAATTAATAAAAACTTTTTCTAAGACACCATGTTCCTAAACTTACCATTTATACACAAACATTGGTGTCGTCATAAAACCCATATCGATTCACCTGGCAGGTGAATAAAAACCTTTGTTATCCAGTTCCAACTTTGTTTACTCAAATTTTAGTTCCAAATTTGTTTTCTCAAGATCCTACTCAAATTGGGGTTGTCTAGAAATAGAGTGTACACGCTAAGATGCACCTACCTTAAAATCGGTAAAGAATACCTAGATAACGGTAAAAATCGAAGATAGTGCACATACCTAAATTATCGGTTATCATGAATTACCAATAATTATCGTTATATTTAAATAGCCTATTTAAAGGAAAATGTAACGCTTTTTATCGGTACATAATAAAATAAGAGTTTAGAGGAAGGTAACTAGTCTTATTGAAATATATTGGAAAGTTTGAAAAATCTTGGTGTAGACACAGCACAAGTGCGTTCTATTTCTTCTTCAATTATACCGACTAAACTTATGTTCGTTTGCCTTTTCCCCGAGTTAAAAAAAAGACCAGAAGTTATATTATTATAAGTAATATAATTGTTTGGATAAGCCATCTTGGACAAAACTTGCCTAGGTTGGTACGCGTTCACAGACTCACATACAGACATCACAAAATTTCGTTTTGCTGAGCCGATTTCTCAAATTCAATTTCTTTCTATGATGTCGTAATCAAACTGTCGAGACCTATCGATTGGGTATGTTTCATACAGGGAAAATAGTTTGTGTGCGTCGCAGACGAAAAGACGGGTTGAATACAATTTTAAAATCTTAGTTATACGAAAGGATAACAAACGCAAACGTAAAAAATAGCTTTATTCGTAAATTTTTCGTAATTCAAAGCCTATCTAGAGTCCCCCTATCCGATAGAATTGGTGGCTTACACCAATTCTATCGGTTAGGGGGACTCTGCCTCTACACAATCATCGTGGTGGATCACATGGGCGAATTTTCATTCTCGACATATTTCCAGAGTGATTTGAGATTTGGGCGTAATTGTATTTGTAAACAAACAGATCAATCGCCGATTTCTCGTGAATAAAAGCTCAATCTTATAAAAAAAAACTATACCAAATGATAGAGGAATCATACCTCTATATCAAAGTGTTATTAGTTTTCAAAATTGAGCTTTTATTCACGATAAATTGGCGATTGGCGTGTTTGTTTACAAATACAATTACGCCCAAATCTCAAATCACTCCGGATTTGTTTACGTTTCCGACATTGGCCCTTATGATAGAACAATAGAAAATTCTTCACAACCTAACCTTTCAGTGTTACGAACTGGCAGGTGACATTCGTTTTGCTTCACCCTGTAGTTGGCCAGGACCAGATAAAAACTAAGACAAGACAGGACATCTGACTTATTTTCATTCTTCTTCGCAGGTTCGTCATTTGCTCCTGCAGTCCCCGTTGAATATTATCAGTGCAAAGTCAATACAAGCAGCTGTGACAGTAATTTCAATGAGGAATACTGATATGAAACAGTCGGAGAGTATATCTTATATTCGGTCCCTTTCATCCACGCACCCCTATGACTGGTGTGGATGATTTTTATGCTTGTGCTGCCCTATCGGTAGAGTTGCTGTTGTGCACTTTTTTATCAAAACAATCACACCATAAATCAGTGATGTTCCATTTTTAGCTACTCGATTAATAACACTAGTTTACAAAACAACATAAAAAGTGTGAACTTTAGTGGTTGACCAATGTTTCTAATGCAAAATCCTACGCTGAATTCAATACCGTGGTCAGAAAAAATTAAAGTAGAGCCATTTTTGAGATATACAAAAATTTTGATTTTTTGAATTTTGGACAAAAGTACGATTACTAAAATGTCAATATCTTTGGAACTAGTGCACCAATTTTAAATCTTTTTTTATGAAAATGAAGCTAAATAAATCGTTCACAAGAATATTATGTCTTAACTAAAAATTTAATTTTGAAGTCATTTAAAAATTTACAGCATTTTTTTTTATTTGTCCTGCAAATTTTCCATAAAAATCTTGTTTTAATCAACATTTTTAATGGGATAAAAAGATTCAAAAAATCATTCCATAATTTATTCTTAAAGTCCATTAAAAACTGGAGAAAATGAGCCCTTAATGGATGAAATCGGTTGGAAATTGTCGAAGTTATGAAATTTTTTGTAAAATCATGGAAATTGAATGTTCCAAGATTGGCCGTTGTCCCGCTCCTAGGTTCATGCACCACTTCCAGTAAGCCTTTCTGCGGACGTGTACGCATACGGTGCATTTCACTAACACTACCAGCTGTCACGCAAAATTAAATGGGATATTTTCAACAATATAATTTACGCTAGTGTTTGTGAGACCGCTCGGCGAGAACCTAACACAACCAACTCAATTTGACAGCTTTCTTTCTTTAACATTGCTTAACGATGTATACGACAAAACGTGAATTCAAGTGTAATAATGAACCTCAAAAGTTTTGTTACGCGTGTGGCAACTATATATTTACAAAATCGGTCAATTTCACTGCTTCGTTGCAAACTGCATACAGGCTTTATTTTAAAATTGATCCTGGAGACTTTGACGAACCGTGGATTCCAAAAGTATTATGTAGTTCGAGCAAAACGTGCTTGGCTAGGTGGATGTCAGGCGCAAGGTAAATTGATTTTTTGAATAACTTTCATATAAACAATTTATGTACAGCATGGTAGTGCTTTGTTCTTTCCTGATCGACATTATCTAACTTCATCTATTTTTGATAAGTGTTAATGTCTTACTTACTAACTCACTTATTTGTTATCTGTCAGTCGCTATTTGTCCTTTGACATGCCCACCATATGGCGTCGACCGTTTTGTCATGCAACGGATTGTTATTTCTGCTTGACAAAAGTTAAGCAACAAGGACGTCACAAAACAGTTGAGTATCCACAAGTGGCTTCTATGACAAAACCTGTTCCACATTCAAGTTCGGTCCCGTATCCTGTTTATCCAAAGCGGAAACGAGCGCCCTCTGTTGAATCGACCGTTACAAAAAGTGAGGAGGAATTCAAGGAGGAATGCGAGGAAGACTTCGATGTGGAATTGGAAAGAAACCCAAAACTGTTTACACAATCCGAATTTAATGATTTGGTGCGAGATCTCGACTTATCGAAGGAGAAATCCGAATTGCTGGCATCACGCTTGAAAGAACACAACATGCTGAGCAAGGAGGTCAAAATTTCTTGTCACAGGAATCGTCACAAGAAATTTGACAAATATTATTCTACAAAGGACAAGGCATGTTTTTGCCATGACATAAACGGCTTGTTTGAAGAGTTTGGTGAGCCATATGATCCAGCTGAATGGCGTTTATTCATCGATAGCAGCAAGTTGAGCTTGAAAGCCGTTTTACTGCATCAAGGGAATGAGAAACCTTCTATTCCATTAGCTCATGCCGTTAATATGAAGGAAACGTATGAATCAATGGCTCTATTGCTCAATTTGATAAATTACAATCAACACAATTGGAAAATTTGTTCCGATCTTAAAGTGGTTGCCATGTTGACTGGATTGCAACAGGGATACACAAAATATATGTGTTTTTTGTGTAAATGGGACAGTCGAGCTCGTAAGGAACACTACGTCCGCAAAGATTGGCCAAAACGGGATAATTTCACAATTGGTAAAGACAACGTTAAAAATGATCCTCTTGTGGTAAAAGAACGCATAATACTTCCACCACTACATATAAAACTTGGGCTATTCAAAAATTTCGTCAAAGCGTTGCAAAAAGAAGGGCCGGCATTCCAGTACTTGAAATCAGTATTTCCAAATTTATCTGACGCAAAGATAAAGGAAGGTGTATTTGTTGGCCCACAGATCAAAAAACTGCTCAATGATTCCGCATTCAATACAGTTTTGACACCAGATGAGGAAGAAGCGTGGAAATCGTTCCAGCGTGTTGTCACAAAATTTTTAGGAAATTTCAGAAGCCCAAATTATGAGGAAGCCGTCGATGAATTGCTCAAAAATTATGAGAAAATAGGTATAAATCAAAAATATTGTGTTTGTTACATATAATTAATTTCAAATCCTTTTATTTCACTGAACACAGGTGTGAATATGTCTTTGAAGATACATTTCCTACATTCTCACATGGATTTTTTCCCGGAAAATCTTGGTGACGAGAGTGATGAGCACGGCGAACGTTTTCACCAACAAATGAAGATGATGGAACGTCGTTACCAAGGGTTTTGGGATGAAGCAATGATGGGTGACTATTGTTGGTTTCTGATTCGAGAAACAAGTTCAAAACATCGAAGACAAAGTCATTCGATTCTCAATCATTTTTAATAAAACCTAAATAAATTTCTTTTGTATCAACTCGGTTTTAAATCCTGATATGCCTTAATCAAATTGATATGTAGAGAAAAGAATCTCCCATGAAAACTTTACATGCGATTTGGATGCTTACAACGACACCTAGAAAAGGAACATTTTAAAGTGTTGTGTGGATTTCAGCAACATTTTTAAGTGTTTTACAAAAATGCTCATAACTTCGACAATTTTCAACCGATTTCATCCATTAAAGGCTCATTTTCTCCGGCTTTGAATGGACTTTAAGAATAAATTATGGAATGGTTTTTTGAATCTTTTTATCCCATAAAAAATGTTGATTAAATCAAGATTTTTATGGAAAATTCGCAGGAAAAATAAAAAAAAATGCTGTAAATTTTTAAATGACTTCAAAATCTAATTTTTAATTAAGACATAGCTTCATTTTCATGAAAAAAGATTTAAAATTGGTGCACTAGTTCCAAAGATATTGACATTTTAGTAATCGTACTTTTGTCCAAAATTCAAAAAATCAAAATTTTTGTATATCTCAAAAATGGCTCTACTTTATTTTTTTCTGACCACGGCATTGAATTCAGCGTAGGATTTTGCATTGGAAATGATCATCACCTTACCGAGTTCAAAAATGCTGTAAACTAGTGTAACTAATCGATTGTTTTTTAACGCTCCACCCTTTTGAAAAAGTTATGTAAATTTTTGCGAGACATATCGCACATTACATTAACGCTAGATTTGGCGTAAATTTACACGATATTTCATTTAAATTTAAGTGCAATATCGCATAAATTAGCAATATTATATGCAAGCTTGTAGGAAATTTCGCTGTTTATGTCAAGAATAGCTCAAATTAAACGAAGGAAGATTTAACGCTATAGTTAAAATTTAGAAATTTTTTCTGTGTACGACATGCTCTCCTAATTTTAACAACTCACTATTAACCTGCCTAAAAAATAGAGCTA
Source organism: Ochlerotatus camptorhynchus (assembly GCF_037179485.1). Classification (NCBI taxonomy): domain Eukaryota; kingdom Metazoa; phylum Arthropoda; class Insecta; order Diptera; family Culicidae; genus Ochlerotatus; species Ochlerotatus camptorhynchus. The sequence continues at coordinate 1,076,669 of NW_027040634.1, read as the reverse complement.
ACTTTTTTGTATGTGGGTTTGCTACTCAGATAGAAATATATTCTGAGGTATACTAATTTATTATTTTTCAACAAACGGTAAGCATGCCAACGTTTTTCTTATCAGCGTACAATAATGGATCTGGTTTTCATTCCAGATGGAGAAAGTACCAAAATTATGTATGTAGATGTGTTCTAGATGCACTTCCACAGTTATTGATTGAGAACTTTCGATTCCGCTTAGTATAATTGTGTGGCAAGTAAGGGGAAAGGGAATTTGAAAAAATTTCCAACCCGAAAAATTCCTATACTGGGCCGGGAATTGAAACCAGCCACCTCCAGCATGGTCTGTTTTATAGCTGCGCCTTTATCGACTGAGTTAAGGGAGCTGTGAAAGCAGTTTCTATATACATATCCTTATTTGTCAGAATGGGCTACTACTGTCTGTTACCTATGATTAAATGTTTCGAATTTATGTTTTTTCAAAGAGATATTTGCGGTTCTATTCGAATGACTCCTTAGCCTGTCCAGAATACATCAATCACCCTTCTTGGCATGATATAACCGATTAAAAGTATTTGATATTTGGGTTCGTTAATCGATTAATCGATTATTCGATTACAAATCGGATATCACTAGATGAATGTAAACGTAATTTTGATATCTAACGTCAATATAAAATATAAGTGCCTTTCATTGAAAGGAACCGGGACAAATCACTAATTACGTCTCCACGGTAACTAAGAAAAATACGAGTTTGTAATCGTTTATCGTTGGTAATTGTGTAGTTTATAATTTGTATATTTATTCATGACGATAACATATCAGTTGACAAACTTTTCTTGTGTACGCATTTAAAATAATAAAAGAATCTTAAACTTGAAAATCAACCACTCAACAAACAGTTTTAGCTGCAGACTAGCTTATACAGCTAAAATGTAGCTGTTTACGCCAATTTTTGATTGTATAAACTAATATATAGCTAAAATAGTTAGTGACTATTATAGAGACAATTAGCGACTGGATCACTCATCCTAGGGTATAAACCCCAATTAATTCTAGCCCAAGGTGTTTTAGGTATTCCGGTACCTCAGATAGCCTGGTCAGTAAAGGCAGGATATTACCAAACTGGAGGCGGTGGGATCGATTTCCGGTCCGGTTGGGAAAATTTTTCGGGTTGGAAATTGTATAGACTTCCCTACGCATAGAGTATCATTGTGCTTGTCACACAATATACAATTTTATGCATTGGTTGGCATAGAATGTTTGCAATAAATAACTCTGGAAATACATCTAGAACACTAAATTGAAAGCCGGCAAAACGCTCGAAACCTAGCAGAAGAAGAAGATGTTGCTTGCTTATGAGATTTACATACGACTAGCAGTTACAATACGGATAGTCAAACATGTAACGTGTCTTCCGGGAGATCTTTTTTTTTTTGAAGGTGGGCTTGGACACGACAGGACATTAATTTCCTCAATTGCGATACAAAGAATCAAAGGCTCGTGTATACAAAATGCAAAATATTGACAGCTAGTTTCAAATTCTTTTTAAAACTTTCTTCAGAATTTACTGACTGAAGATTGGAATAGTATGAGAATTCTCTGATTAACTGAAGATATTTCCTGATCAGTATCATGCAAGTCTTTATATTGAAATCAAGTACAGAATTATTTCATTTAGGATCATTCAGAATCTAAGATGGGAAAAATAATTAGAGAATCATGTAAATTTTCTATATAATGCTTGGTATAATGTGTCACATTGCCAAAATTTCTAATGTTCGATAGCAGCTCAATTGTCTGCTAACTTTCTAAAGCTCAGGATCGTGAAAATTTCCCATGAGAAAAATGTTCAAAGTCTGAAATCTTGATGAATGTGGGAATCTGTCTGAAATCTGTAAAATTTTCTTTATATTGCCCCAACTTACTCAATAGCTAAATAAAGGATGCTGGCCACTTTTATAAGTCCAGGATCCCAAAATGGATTTGTAAATAGTTTAAATGTACCTAGAATGGGAAAAATTTCACGATATTTCCACCAGGATGGTGTCCGCATTTAACAAATTAAAAATCGAAAATTTAAATCATAATACCGGGAATAGAATACCTAAAGCTACATCTATTCGGAAAGGTCGTAGGTTCTGACAAAATATCAAATATTACTCTAGTACTCTAAAGCACTGCTGGCACAATATTCAAAACCGTAGTACGGAGAAGAACAAACATCTCAGCTATATGGTGAAAAAGTATAAGCTATAAAAACACCTGTTTGTCCTATACCACAGAAGAAACCCATCATAAAACATACCCATCCCTTACGAGATCGTGGGAAAGCATGAATTTCCCGATTCCAAAGTGTCACATAGCAGCAAAATTGGTCCCGCCACTTAACGATCCGTCGAATGAGCACGCAAATAAAAACACCTCCCTCGGTGGGTATTCCGAATGTGTCATCGTTAATTTATTAAAACTTCATTAGCGGGCTGATTAATAGCAGTCACGCCCCGAAACACATGTTCACTTCTTCCCAAGTGTGTGGAATCCTTCTCGCAAATGATGTATGCAAAACGTCTCTGATTATGATGGCAAGGAAGGGCGCGAAACAACCCGACAAAACAGACCTGCTAAATGCGATGCATTCTTATCTGTCAGTTTCCTCTTTCCGTCGCTTCCCTTCCTCGTTCGGCTTTCCTCTAAGGGTATGCAACTACTTCCTTTTTCAACGTCGGTTTTGGAAGATCCTTTGGGCATCACGATTATGCTTATGAGTTTATTAGTAACGCATTGCGCACCGAGAGATGGTGCGCTGCATATTTACATACATCGATTGAGTGATCTTCACTTTGGTACGAGAACGTGTGAACGAAAGACAGAGAAGATAAGGGATCTTTGCAGGAGTTCGAATCGAAAAACGGTGACAGAGCACATTATGCGTAATGATCCTGTTTGTTTTCGTTAAAAAGTGTCTGGCAAACAAACGAAAATCTTCAGCATTATGCAACTTGAAGCTCAAACGTGTGCAAAGTGGGTGCGACATCTTCCGGGTTTGTACATGCCAAGCGAACCGATCGCATGTGTGTCCCGATGAACAAGTGCGGGATAAGATAGGACACAAGGAAGGAAGACTTGAAAAGGAGGACTAATAATTAAAATGTTTTGGGTAATAAATCAGCTTTCGGTGACATCCGACAGCGAACATTACAGTTTTATCAATTAGAAAATTATCAATTTATATGGGAATTTTTCACAGTTTTTGTTTTGACATCTTCATTCCTGTACACAGGAAACTACTGGTATTCAGGGAGGAAGTTATCACATGCAAACAGAAAATTGAAATCATTGTAGGAATATATATACTTTTAGGATTTTTGAAAAGGTTTGGTTTGATGAGAGAAACCAAAAAATGGCAAATTTACGTATTAAAATGAGCATAGATCGCACAAGCATTCCTACATTTAAAGTGATCAATTGAAGACCATTTTCATCTGAAAATTCTAATTATTGGTATGCTATAAAACCAACTAGTAGAATAAGATTAATTAGATACAGAAATTACACACATTCAAAAAATTTCATTATTCCACATTTCAGCGATCCCATTAGAATAGCCCCATCATACTCATTATCCAACATACTTAAAATACCAATAAATTCTATGGAACACTTTTCTGCACTAGGAATCAAGGAATGCCATCCACGTCTTGTTCACAATTTGAATAGATATTCGCACAAATCACTCACTAGCGAGCGCCGCATCACCATCCAAGACCAAAACGTCCTACATGAATCCGTGAGAAAAATTCCATTTCAAATTTTTATAATGCATAAACATTCGGCATAACACGAGTTTTTTAAATCGCTCCAATAATTCAGCCATTAATTGGGTCTAATTTAATAAACGCGCCCAAGCGACGGATTTCGCTGAGTGAAGCCGTTGACAAAGTCCACGGCGGCGTCGCGCGCGGTTGGACCGATATTAAAAATATATCTGAAACAATTCGCCGTTTTCCGAAGATTAAAGCCTCATCATTCCTGTGGCGGAATGAATGGGCAAAAGGGATTGGCCTTTGAGCGCGATAAAAGATCACCACCGGTCGTCGCGGTGCGCGGAAAGTAAAAGATGCCGACCATTCCGCACCGGGGTCTTAAAATGCGCGTCCGAAGAACGTGACATTGCTGATCCGGTGATGCCTGGGTTCGCCTCACCAGCCGGTATGCACACATCCACCATGGACGCCGTCGTCGTCGTCGTCGTATGCAAGGAATCGTGATTCTACCCGCGGGTACAACAAGCGAGAGAAAAATAATGAATCATGTTTAATCATCTCGAACCAGCAAATTTGAATGTTCTCGATCTTAAGGTTTTCAGTTCCATCCATACAGAGAAACGCCGACAGCGCACCGGAGAAGTGCCGAAGAATTCAATTAGTAAGGTGCGATGAGACAAACAGGTTTCCGGCGCTAATCGTTCACCATTAGTTTTATGGGAGTTTTTGAACCAATTACCAATTGTAGCATATTGATTGTATCAATTTGGAATCGGGTCTCCCGCCGCCGATCTGCTGGTCTCTGTTTCTTACCAAGAGAACCGTGTATCAGTCCATGTTAATAATTGAAACAACATCGGTCGGATTTGGTTTTAACACGACCGATTAGATGGACCGGAGGAACGAACAAGGGGTTACATTGAGGAAAAATGAGCCTTCAGATTGTCCATGACATCCCGGTTCTTCTCTTGCGGAGCATTCGGAGATTAATCGCAGGCAGCAGCGGCAGCACCGCTGCCGCCGAGCGAGATATTGATTGATTATGCCCACGTCTCCCGAAATGTGTTCCCCGAGCTCGACTAACTCATCCATACAGCAAGAATCACGTCCCGAAAGCATTGAGATAAAAACAAAAGACGCCAAGTTGAAAAGACAACGGAGCAGGAATCTCCGCTTGTAAATATCAATAATCGAGACACGACAATGAGTGCGGAGAAGCACAGCAGGATAACATTTTTCGAATATTTCCACACGGTTACGTTTACGGTTCTCCACATAGAGGGTAGCACGCTGAGATGCAACCGAGGCTCGGGACAGAATGTTTAAAGTTGAATTTTGATGAGATTTGAAACCAAACATCACCATAATGATAAGCTTAGGTGCACATCTTTATAAAGTGACAAAGCGAACTGTTTTGAAGAATATTACATGGGTATTACCATAGAGAGTCGGAGTCCCAAGATAGATTTTCAAAAAATTTGTTGAACAAATCGCATTTAAATCCTGTGAAAGGTTCCAAGATAAATGATTAGATGAATTCATTGTTGACTATTGGTCTGTTCAATTGAAAAGGTATAATTATACCATAATTAATGGCTCATTGAATTTGACAATATTTAGGAACCAGACGAATCAACCAAGTGCTGAAAGACTCTATCATAAAACTAAACTAAACTAACAACTAGATATCTCTGATACAGGATAAAATATTTAATTAGTAACATTGTATTCGTCGTTTAGCTCAGGTTCAGTCTAGTGCAACCCGTGTAGAGGTGCCATCCCAGGATGTCAGGGATGAAAAATTCCGAGATTTTTACATTTTCCTGGATACCCGGATTCCGGGAAAATAATTGTCCAATCCCGGGATCCAGTCCATGCCGATATTTAATCATTTTGAGTCACTTCAACTCCTTCAAATTTATTGTTGGCATATCTGGATGTAGGATTTGATCCCACATTATTGTAAGCAGTGTCTTATGAATAAATGTTATCTCTTCCCTTCGTTCGGCATTTATTCACTTGTGCACATATACAGCACTTTATTGTTTATAATCATTGTAGCAGGGCACTAGTGAAAAATACAATTTTGCAATGCGAAACATTCTGATCAAATTTTCTCTTCGCGTATTATGTAATGTATTTACGCAAATCAAGTTGTGCGCAGCGAGATGTTTCTCGATTATAGACAACCAAAACAACCAATTTAATAAAATTTTCGAAAGGGTTACAAACAACTATTGCATGAAGCTTATCTTCAACAAGACTCAGTAGTTTCTGAAGAGGCCTCCCTTGGATTGTTAACTCGTTTCAGTTTGACCAGCGGAATCTTGTAAATACCAACTCCTTCCGAAATATTGTGACCGTTCCCAAATTCCTTCATAGTTTTCATCATTCTACCTCTCTGTTATTTCCTAGCTTAAGTGTCCAACAAACACAGATATGTTTTATTAATCCTTTGTTTAATCCTTTGTTTATTTATCGTCAATCAGTGTAGACCGTTTTACAATAGTGCTGTTGCCTATTTTAAAACATACGTTTTATTTGAAATTGTCAATAAATGTAGACTGCATATACAAATATTTAAGAAATAAAACTTGTTTTAAACTCAACGAGATGGAAACCTAGCAGTTAGTGTTCTCCTTACTGTATCTTTAGACATCGTTTGGATCCATACGCTCACAATAATTATTATAAACTTTCATCATTCTATTGATTGGTCCATTTTTACCATAATTCGTTCAGTGAGGTGACAGTTGAAATACATTTCGAGTTCTTAACATGCATGATGGTACGTAAAAATTTAAGCTTGCTAATATTTTTTTCTGAATTTACGCGTTGTGAGATAATATTATTAACAAAAGAAATCATGGAAACTTCTCTTCGTTTCTTAAGGGTTTCAATGTTTATCAACATGCAACGGGATTCATTAGAAGGAAGCGGAAAAGAAGTTCAGCCTAGTTTCCTCAGAGCGAATAACAAAAACTGTTTTTGAACTAATTCTATACGATTTATATAAGTTTCATGATATGGAGCCCAAACCACACTGCAATATTTGATAATTGATCTCACGTCAGCTATATAAAGTGTTTTGATGGTATATGGGTCTTTAACATGATAACTAAATCTTTTTTGTTGGGTGAGCTTTTGAAGCTTTTCTCTTGCTGCTGCTGCTGGTTGGAGTCCTTAATTCCAGCTGGTTTTATAGAGTACATGCAAAATCTAGAGTAGTGTGTTTTCTGGACTAAAATATAATATTGCATTTTTTAACATTAATATCCAGCAGACATTTAACATACCAATTGTAGAAAACATCAATTTCATTTTGAAAATGTAGCAAGTCAGAATTGTTAAAAATATTCATGTACAGTTTCTTATCGTCAGCATATATGAGCACATTTAAGCGATTCAACACAAACTACACGTCATCCACATATAAAATAAATAATTAAAGACCTAAATGAGATCCCTGTGGAACTCCTGAGGTAACATTAACTGGTGAGGACATTTTTCCTTTAAAGTGGACCATCTGTATTATTTCTGTCAAGTATGATTCAATCCATTTTAAAAGTGTACTTGTCATACCTAAACGTTTTAACTTAAAAAGAAGTAAGGGAATGTCTACTCTTTCAAAGACCTTACTAAAGTCAGTGTATAAGGTTTCAACGGTATTACCTCTATCCATTGCTTCAATAGACCGATGAGTATTTTCCAATCTATATAATCATTAAAAGTACGGTCATATAGTATCCACAAAAAAATCGTGAAAGAGATTCACTACGGAAATCATAGATTATGGTGACGATTGCTTAATAAATATAACATCACATGAAAACATCTTATAACTCGATCGCTTTTCTTGGGTTTAGTCCTAAAAGATGATCTAGATTCAATATGTGTTATTGTTTATCAAACTGTCCTCTATTGATAAGCGAATCCTCTCTGAATCTTAAAGTGTATGCCAGTACAGCGAATCTTAAAATGTATGCCAGTACAATATATTTTTTCGTATCAAAAATCATTTCAATGGTTTAAAACATTTTCGTCGATTTTTTTCAAGTTGACACATTTCTTTGTAACGGCGCCGGTGGTGTAGTGGTAAGCGTGTTTACCTCTCACCCCAGCAGGCCTGGGTTCAATCCCAGTCGGCGCGGCCGGGATGTTCTGAGGCATAACATCTCTGATCACGCCTTCCTTCGGATGGGAAGTAAAGCCGTTGGTCCCCGGTTCATGAGTTGATGGGTCGATAGGTAGGGTCCAGGTGTGGGAGCTGCCTTCCTGGCACGTCGGTAGCATTGGTGCTCAGCACCGAAAACAAGATCGACGGAAAAAACAAACCAAAGGAAAAAAAAAAAAAGAAAAAAACATTTCTTTGAATTACTTGAACAAAATTATGACCAGTATTTTTGTTGATCACCATCTGTAGACTAGAAAGCAATCTGCAAAATACCAGTTGAACGTACTTCTTCGATATAGATTGTCATGCCTTGGTAATGTCAAGTATTAGAGCGTTTTTCCTTGGGTGGGAAGTTTCTCAAGCCTTGGCCTATAATTGGCGCAAATTGAATAATCTAGCGCATTTAGGTCAGGACTGCTTGGGGCTAAATATCTTTGGACCAAAAATTCATAACTTCTGCTAGTTGGGTGCGTTTTGACGTATGACACGGTGCTCTATCTTCCTGAACAGCCATGTACCGTAAAACGGGATACTTTGAGAGTAGAATAAATATAATGATTAAATTTATTCTCTGCATTTTTTTTTCGAATTGGACATATCAGGCATAACATTTGATAACGGCACAAAAGCATTTGTAAACAAACTTTCTAAGGCCCTTTACACGCGAACCAAAGTACACCCACGCAAACCAATACCACTTTAGGAAAGGTGATAGTTGCCCCTATCTGATGATGTTGTTGGTTTGCGTGGGCGTACTTTCGTTCACGTGTAAAGGGCCTTAGAAGGTTTGTCAAATGTTATGCCTGATATTGGATCCATAGTGTAGCTTACCCAAGCTACTCATAAACTGGTTTACATAACTTAAATATCAGGCATAACATTTGATAACGGCACAAAAGCATTTGTTAACAATCTTTCTAAGGCCCTTTACACGCGAACCAAAGTACGCCCACACAACGGGTTCAAAACAAGATGTTTTGTAAGCAATCAATATATAACTTATTTACAACTGGGATTTGTTACATTTTTCATGAACGATATTGCAAGTGTTACTTGGGTAGGGTATTGATCTAGATATCGTATAGAATGTTTTCCAAACATATTAACACAGGTATACCTCAATATAACGTAACTGTCATTTTTGACTTCAATCGCCGATTTCTCACAATCAAGCATTCGTACAAAAGAATAACAACATCGGACAGATGAAACAATCCCCCATCTATTGGTAATAGTGATTTGTATGATTGAATTGTCAATTTCGAGATATCGACAATGAAAGCCAAAAGTGGCAGTTACTTTATATCGTGTTATACCTGTAAAACAATCGTTTTCCGCCTGTTTGAACAGACACCCAATCAATCACTTATGAACTGTATTTCCGATATAGCCATCACAAATTCAATGTTGTGTTCTTATGCTTAATACATACTCATTCAAAGTTTCATGTTTCTTGAACTAAATTGTTTGAGTTTCACGCATTCATCGAACATTATCAAAGTAACCCCAAATCAAAATACTGATGTTCGGTCACAAGACTAACAAATTGACTCTATGATCCTCAGTACTTGTTTAAAAAGAATAAACATTCATTGTTATAAAAAAATATTTAGAAAATACTTTATAAAGCTAAAGTCATTGATGGGCGTTTTAGTAGAATAATTGTATGCCCTATTACGTTGTTGTTCCTTTTAATTCTACTACTATTGTATCACTTTCACTTTCACTAATTTTCTTTCATTTTCACTAATTCACTTGCATTATTTACTGCAAGTAGTAAATGAAATACGTAGGGGAAATGTATGTAATGTCGGCCTATATGTCCCTCATTTGGGCCCATACCTAAATACAGTAATCGACTAAATTTTCAATAGCGACCAAAAATATCCATTAGTACTGTCCCAATGACGTGTTCATCTAGATAAAATTGATAAATATCAGAATTTTAGCGATGGGCCCAATATTAGATCCATAGGCCATCATTAGAGCCATGTCCCCTATATGTTATATGTAGTTCTTTTTTAAATTAAATTTTTGATAACGAATCTAAATAGTGAAACTGCAAGTGATACACTTAAGTAGAATTAAAATGAAAAACAACGTAATAAGGTATATTTAAAAAGCTACCAAAGTTACGGTATGGTAAAAAGCTACTCGTCCGAGAATACTCATACTCTTTTTCTTCAAAATTGAAAGTAAACGCTTTGACCGGTCCACATTTAGCTGCTTACTCGATCCGTGACCAAGTGCCACTTCCCTCTGATTCGGGATACGGTAAAAAGATCTTCACTGACGAATCTCCTCATAGATCGGTCGGAAATCATGGCATCTTTAACCAATTCGGAGTCGGAGTCGTGGAGTCGGAGTCGTGGAGTCGGAGTCGTGGAGTCGGAGTCGTGGAGTCGGAGTCGTGGAGTCGGAGTCGTGGAGTCGGAGTCGTGGAGTCGGAGTCGTGGAGTCGGAGTCGTGGAGTTGGAGTCGTGGAGTCGGAGTCGTGGAGTCGGAGTCGTGGAGTCGGAGTCGTGGAGTCGGAGTCGTGGAGTCGGAGTCGTGGAGTTGGAGTCGTGGAGTCGGAGTCGTGGAGTCGGAGTCGTGGAGTCGGAGTTGTGGAGTCGGAGTTGGAGTCGTGGAGTCGAAGTCGTGCAGTCGGAGTCGTGGAGTCGGAGTCGTGTAAAATACATCAAAATGCCCTTGCCGGTTTTTGATTATTTTTTTCTAGAAATAAAAAGCTAATAAAAATACAATCTTCTGCATTGTTTAAAACCATAAACACTTGAAGCTAACGCAAACTGACAAAAATCGTAAAACAAATTGGTCAAATTTTTTAACTATTTGTAATTAAACTTTTTTGCTTATTTTTCCAAAGAAAATTATTTAAATTTAATCAAACATTGTGTTCTGAGTACAGATTACACGAAAAAACATTTTGACATGAAGTTCAAAAATGTTACCAAAAGTTCTTGTTCTAAGAATTTTGTAAATTTTGAACTGTATATAATTTTTAACGATCCAAAATTTTGGATTTGTCATGAGCTTTTTTAATTTAAAAAAATGACGAGGACATTTAGGTTTTGAACCTTAGGACACACAATAACCTTTAATTTCGACGGCTGTAATTAAAATAATTCCCATACCTACTGCTTTAATTACATTAATTAAACAGTGTACAACATTAACTACTTTTTAAGTTCATTAATTACATTCGAAATTACGTAATTAAAATACTTTAATTACATTTTCAATACATTTAATTACATTAAGTGCTTATAATTAATTATAATAACCATCAGTACTACTTCAAAATGCATTAATTACTTAAGTACTTTTGCTTGCATTTTAATTTCAACGAACTGGTTATTTGTTTTGCATGCATCTCGTTTTGAAAATTTTTGTTATAATTTTTTATTGAAATTACTTTAAAAAAATTGTGTAATTTATTTCAGAAAATATTATTTATCTCTAAAACATTGTCTCAGTCTCGATCAGAAGTGCCGAATTTACGCATTTTTTTATATGAGTTGTCCCATAACAAACATTTATGCAAGTCATGCAAATCGGATAAGGTGAAGTTTTCCGATTCTTAGATCTTAGATTAAAATGTCTTTGGGATTTTTTTCCTTTTCATTTTTTTTTTTTACAATCTTTTGATGTTCAAGACCTTTGAGTGGTCCTTTCGATTGATAAGTTCTTTATATAAGCTATTTAAGATTGGGCATCATAATGTTGGGCAGAGTTGTAGCACAGAGAACAGACATGGAGGCTCGAACAAAATTTCTCTTAAAACTTGTGTAAAGATTCCTATTCGACTTAAGCACCACTAACGGCGACTTCCCCACTTAAAAACCCTCTTTGACAGCATGATGGCGCTGGCGTTGCACAAATTACACTAGACACTAAGTGCTAGTAGCGCCAAGTGGCAATTTTCAACAGAAAATTTATCGATACTAGCGCCAAATTGGTCGAAATTTATATAGAAAAATCAGGAGATGCTAACACCACGTAACGGCGACGTTCCCACTTATTTTACACAAGTTTCTGACCGAACTTGAACGTCTGTTCTCTGTGCTTAAGCTGCATTCAATAATTCTAATTAAAATTCGCTTTAATACTCCTTGCAGATACTCATAATTGAATTAAATTATTTCCCAGAATTATCTTGAAGTTCTCCTTAGAATACTCTAAGAAATCTTCTCGAGATGCCCTTGGCATTGATCACATCATTCGAACAGTTTAAAATTACGTATCTTACCACTCGACCTTTGATCATTATTTTGAGATTTTGTCTTCTAGAACCTCCCCAAAATATCAGCTATGAGATGCCTAATTTTATTATAATCTCTGGTCGTCTTCCCCTTCTATTTTATTGCATTTGTATATGTACAATGATACTCGATGTCCAGGAAAGCCAAGAAAATGTCCAACCCATCCGATTTTCTAGACCACACCGGGAATCGAACCAACCTCCTATGACTTGTTAATACCGTGCCTTAGCCTAGTGGCTATCTGATGAACAAATGAATATATGAAGAAGCTCCTGAAGAAAACCACCCATAGAATGTAAAACGATCAACAGCATTACAGCTAGAGATAGCATCTGCCATACCAGTTGTCACAATGCGTTCGAGCAGATAAGGAAGCAAAAATCTAATAAAATTTATGTTATTGCGTTTTGATTGATACATTAATTGTCCTGTCACAAACGGAGATAGCCACCGCACGCGTGATGCAGCTGCCGTTCAAAGTCGTTCGTGTGGCTTCGATTCAATTGACCGGTCAGTCCTACAACGGATACCGTTATGACAACGGGCATTCTTCGTTCGGACATGAACAGCAACAGCAACAGCAGCAACGGATGCCAACCGAATGAGGCTCATCCGTTCCGTTGAAAATTTATGTTACCTTTGATCGTCAAAGCCATCCGTTTGATGTTTGCTTCAAACCCATGCCTAACAGCACATTCACGCAACATCTTCGCCTGGGAACGAATCAAAGGTAAAGGATTTCATCAGACTTACCGGAGTCAATAAATTAAAATATTCACTTCATCCATCCTTGTTACGGTCGTTCTGTGTGAAATCGAATCACAATCGACGCGTCCATAGAAGGCGGTAAGTTTAAAAGTACCTTCTACTACTGGAACTGTGAATGCAAAGAAATGCCTCGTCGGATTTGCAAGCGAAGTGAGGGAATAATTTACACACAATTTCAATAAAGATTTCTTCGACGAGTTTTCCTTGCCGACGTCGACCGGTCTCAACCCATCGATGGCAAGTGAAGTGAAGAAAACCATATTAAATAAAGGCATTCTCTCGATACTGAATAACTTATCCGATGGCTTTGCAGTGAAAGAGCTTCCAGACCCTGGGCCACGAAGCAAGGATGAAATCTAAATATACTGGCAACCCTTCCAGCTGCAGATCCTGATGAAGTACAATATTGGGAATGTTACTAAATAAGAAAATAGCAGCAAGTTCTACGTAAAGGAAACTCAGCAACGTTTGTTCGTTCCTTGTGCGCCACGTACTTACAATGCAAGGGCATCGAGTTCTGCGTAGTGCTGCTACTGCTACAGCCCACAATCCGATAATAACTTTATAATCTTTTGCTTTGTGAGCCGAACCTCTCAAGGAACAGAGCTTTTCTCCTGAACAGACAGTGTAAGCTAGATATAAGATTTCCAACTACAGCATGCATGAGGTCCACATGGCCACATGTGAGAGAAGAGCTTAACCGCACACACATCTGCCCAAGAAAAGACTCCTCCGAAAGGGAAGAAGATGCTCCACCATCAGGCGGTGCGCGGCTGGAAAATAGTTCTAGATAATTACAGTGCAATATCCGTTGGGGCTGCGGTGAATAAGGGTCGGAAAATAACTGTGTGCCTTATTAAAATATTTTTCGAGTCGGTCGCCTTTTCGCTTTCTCTCTAGGTACCTACATATAGTTGCTGGTGCTGCTGCTGCGTTTGGTCCCGGTCGCCGGCCGATGCCTTTGTGCGAAGATCTCAGGAGCATATCGAGGTGAACCGGTGTAATTATCTTGTTTTTGGTGTCTTGCGGTGTGCACAATCCGGAGTTTCGCTCCGGATCGAACAGCGAAGGGTGGGCAAACCGCGCACACAAGAAACAATAAGGCCTTGCACTAGTCCTTCCCGTTCGTGCATACGAACAAGGAAGTCACCCGGGGAGTGAGCTCGTTGAACAATTCATGGCCGCAGATTACGAGACACCGATAGGAGCGATTTGTATTTTTGTGCAGCGATGCCCCGGACGAAATCCAAGGCGGAGGGCAATATTTCAGATCTAACACGATCAGTGGGCTTATCTGATGCTATTGTTCTCGGAACACGGACGACAATGGGTGTTAATCGGTTCTGGGAGTTGGCTGAAAATCTGTATTAAGATGTTCACAGCCGCAGTACTGAATATAATGAGGAATATGTCAAATGGCATTGGAAGCTAGTGAAAAGTTTCTGTTGATACGCATGTAGACTGTAAGACGAAAAAGCATGTAATTAAATATTGTATTTACTAGTGAAATTGGTTAACATTCAAATTGCTAAGCTAGTTTGTACTATTCTAAGTTCTTTCACAGTAAAAGTGAAAACGAGTTTGTGAGCCCATTTCAACCACCATCCGACGGCTCTATTTGTAGATACATTCAAATTAGTATCGATTTTATTACTTTTAAACGCATCTTCGATGAAAGCTCCCCCACTAGAGACACCATGAGTATCGTATTGCTTTACGAACCATATCCAAGACGAAAATAAATACCGTCCAACATGATGTATGTGTAAGCCAAAGATTAAACAAACATCAACACGTCTTAGCGCTCGGCTCAATGGTCCCCAAACAATAAAATAATGATACATCGAATGATGCAAACACACGCGACGTCATCGCCGTTTGTCACCCACCGCTTACAGGAGAACCGTTCACAGCCTGAATGAATGACGCTCGGTGTTCATTTGATGTGATTATTTTTCAAAAAAAAAAATCATTTAATTACAATCATTACAACTATTCAAATTACCGGCTTTTCTTCAAGATTCTACGCATGGATCCGGTCTTATGTTTAAAAAAAGTTATGAAAAGCTAGACTAAATTTTTCAGATCACTATCAACCCATCAAGCACCGTGACAACTAAATCCCAAATGATGGTCTCAAGGCGACAAAAGTCAACGAGGTGTGAGAGATTAAATGGTGTCGATAGAGCGCCACACGACAGCAGTCTCAAACGGTAGTTGCAAAGACGCAGCATCCGTGGTTATAGCGGAAAACTCCTGTCTTAGAACCATCGGAATCGAAAGACAGTCAACAGCGAGTAGGGGGGTTGGGAAGCATGCGTGAAAGTTCAGTAATAACAAAAACAACAACAATACAACAGAACCACGGAACATAATACTCTGGAACCCGTGCAGAGTGAAATGGAATATCTTCAACTATAGGAATGAGCCTAAGGTAAATGAGGAAGCGAAAAGCCATCAAAGTCGCAGTTGTTTCACGGGAGGACACAGCTCGTTTGACTAAGTGGCGTACATCAATTCCGATTAAAATTAACAAGATAAACACAGCACGATCGTTTTCGAATGCGAACTCATTTGTATTGTGACGGAGCGGCGACGAGCGTGTTCCGGTTTCGAGAACATTGGTGATCGTGCCGTAGTGATATGGAGAATTGACACGAATTTGGATGGAAATCAATTTGTTGACAGGGTCTTATTGATTTGTTTTACCATAATACGGGGCTTTGTCATCGCGACGCTTGATTTGTGATCCAAGTTTGATAAATTTGCTGATGGGTTTCCTACGTGAATTGATGAGACATTTGTCAAATTATGTGCATTGTCCATTTCCTGAATATCCATACGTTTCTGAAACGATTACGATTTTTTGAAACTATTCTAAATGCGTAAAACATTGCTATAATGAGTAAACGCATTTTTCTAAATTTTGAATAAACGGTGTTCTTGTGAATACTAAGTAAAATGCACCCAGAATTGTATTGACGCCCGTAAAGGTTTTGATTATAAATCTTCATTACAAAAATTAGCATAGTCTGCCCCAAATTAGCTACCTCACTTTTTTATTCATAGTCACTTCAACACTCTTAGGCCATTTGTTACTTATCCGGGATGAGATTTGAACTCATGACTGTGGCGTGAGAGGTATGGATGTTAACCACTACGCCTGGGCCGTTCCCTCGTTATCCTTAAGCTGAAAACGCTCAGAACATATTTTTACTAACTTGAATAAATTTCCACCGGTTTTTAATGAAAATTTAGCAACTTTAATAGGAATCTGGACAAAATGTCGAAGAGGCAAAAGGTCGAAGGGTAAAAGGTTGAAGGACAAAAGGTCGAAGGACAAAATGTCGATGGACAAAAGAACGAATGGACAAAAGAACACGAATGGACAAAGTGTAGCATTGAACTAGAAGGACAAAAGGTCGAATGGAGAAAAGGACTAATTAAACTTAGAGGGACAAAAAGTCGAATGAACAAAAAGTCGAATGGACAAAATGTCGAAATGGACAAATGGTAGAATGGAAAAAAAGGTAGATTGGACAAAAAGTCCAATGGGCAAAAGGTTGAAATTGAAAAAGGGTCTACAGCTTGAGCTTGAGCTTGAGCTTGAGCTTGATTGACCGCCCACGGTTGCTACTCTGTTACTGCCAGATCAGCTGTAATTACACAGAGAACCAATAGACGATGCTTGGGACTAGCAATCATCCTCAATGTGTAAAAACTGGTGATCTTAAATTAGGCAATACCAGCGCCGGCCGCGCCCGAACACAGGTCAAGAAAGGAATGTGAAGGATTGTGTTGAGATGACACTCGCTTTGATGGAAGCCGAGAACACCTCTGCACTTCCACGAGGAATCACTGGGATGTTGGATAAGAGGGTTGGGTTTGCAGCAGGGTTCGTTTTGGTAAACGATAAGCTGAATTGATTTCCTAACGATCATATAACGCGAAGGAGCTTGGGACTAAACCCACGGTCTTCTGCTCAGTAAGCAAAAACGTTTGCCACTAGGCAGACGAGCACCTTTTTAATCACCGAGTTGCTGTTATTACCATGTAGTCATATTAACAAATAAAACGATTGACGAATCTTGAATGTGGATGGGCCTGAGATTAGACTCATGATGTTCTGCTCAGTAAGCAAAAACGGTTGCTCTAAGGCCACCGAGCCCCTCATATCACATAATACCGTTGCTCAAATTTGTGTATCCATTCAAACCCGGAACCAACGACAACAACGAGTTTCGCAAAATACACGATACACAAGCGATTTTACCATAAATCTCTTTGATATGTAAGGACCTGGGACCGCGTTTTTCTGCTCAGTAAGCAGGCCACTATAACCGACGATCTTCCAAATCCGAAAACTAAAAACTACGAAAAAGTACTTAGGCCTTCATTAAGTTCCACTTTCACGCGACGTTCAATGACAGGGTCCTATCCAGGATTACATCTGAAAAATCCAAATCTGGCCAACGCCCACCTAAACCTGTTCTAATCCACCTGAAATGACTAACGAATGGAAGACTTTGACTACCCAGCCATGCAATAGTCTCATTCCGTGCCTTATGGCAACTTGATGATTCTATTGCGCTCATCTTTTGGCACCACCCAGGGGAGACTTGGTCCTGTACCCAATGCTTAACTTATCTCCATTCCACTCAGCTACTCGCAATTTCTTGTGATATAGTGGGCGGAATATTATTATATGAGACAATTCAATGCAGACGTCTTTCCAAATTTGGCAAATCGACAGGTAATCGGTGAGTTACCACGATAGTTGCTATTCAAAAACTCGACAACGTCCCATCGTCAACGCCTGCTATGAGAATTTCCCATTGCAGACGTCAACGAAATGACGTCATCGAGCTATCGATCAACTACCCTGGTTATCGTCTGGTACCTTATAGCACGATGCTAGGAGGCGAACCGGAAGAATCGATGAGCTACCTCTCTCCCTGAAATTGAAAAAGGGTCTACATGGACGAAAAAGTCGACAAAAAATATCAAATTTGCCAAAATATTGTATTGAAAATTTTAGCTAAGAAACTTAAAATGACTCTTTAAAAAATCTCCCTGGTGAAGATCACAACCCCTGGATTAAAACGTTGACTATGGTATAGCTGTTATCAACGCCTTTTTAAGACTGAAAGTCCGAAACAAAATGACTTATTCTTCATGATCTATATTCTGAACATCAATAATGCTCTCTATACTTCCTTGAATTTCCCAGATTTTTTTTTTAATTTCCATCAATTTTCCTGAAAATAATTGAACAGCACGGCCGATGAGAGTAACTCAGTAACTGAGTCGAATTCAGCTAAAATTTTCAAAAAGTGGGGCTTTCTCACTTTTCCGGGAAAAATTGCTAAGGCCTGAACTTGAAAAAAATGCACCAGACAAAACTGTTCGCCAAAAATTTATTTTGTGGATTATGTTTCGGCATAAATACTTTATTCAATTTCCTTTCCATCGCTAAAAGCCCGCACCTTTCCCTGAAGACCCCTCATTACATTTTGTGCAATGGTGGAGCCGACCTTTTTGGTCACTTTCATCCATTCCTTCTTCATCTCCAGCTCGTTCTTAAACACCTTGGACGATTTTCGAACTTTGGCCTTCATTATGGCCCAAAATCTTTCCACCGGACGAATCTCTGGTGAATTTTGTGGGTTGGCGGTTTTTGGTACAAAAACAACGTTATTGTCTCTGTACCAATCCAACGTCGATCGCGCGTAATGGCAGGATGCCAGGTCCGGCCAAAATAATGTCTCGCCTCCGTGGGACCGCAGGAAGGGCAACAGACGCTTCTGGAGGCACTCAGTGCGGTAAATTTTGCTGTTGATGGTACCCATTGTGATGTACGGTTTATTCAGTTTACCGCATTGGCATATGGCCTGCCAGAGCAAGTATTTTTTGGCGAATTTGTCCACTTTCTTCTTCCTTATATCTTCCGGAACATCAAACCGTGATTTGGCAACGTAGAACTCCAGCCCCGGTATCTGCTTTGCATCTGTAGGTTTCGTCATCCATAACCACACACGTCGGTTTCGTTAACCACTCTCGATACAGCTTCCTTGCACGGGATTTGGCCGCCGTGTTTTGTTGATCACGCCGGTTCGGTGCCTTCCGGACCTTGAATACACGAAGCCCAGCTCGTTTCATGGTTTGCTGAACGAACCAGGCGGAACGCTTTGCCTTCAGAGCCGCGTCGTGAATCGTAAGGTTCGGATTACGCTTGAAATAATCCAACACCTTCCGGGCCTTCACAGGGTCAGCTGTCTTCGATTTTCTTCCACTTCCAGCCCGCCTTAAACGATTTTACCACCCGAGACACAGTTGTATGGGTGATTCCCAGTTGTCTTCCGATCCATCTCATGGTCGCAGTCGGATTTACCATGACAGCGCGCAAAATTCTCCGGCGATTTTCTTATTGTTTCGATGACATCTCAATAGCCACTGAACCGATTGTTATGAAATTTTGCACATGTAAACAATTCACTCCAAACTAGTTATACCCAGATTTTCATCAATTTTTACCCACGGATAAAAAAGTTACACACGGATAAAAATGGTGCATTTTTCCGAGTACAAGCCTTAAATATGAGAAAAATCTATCAAAACTTATTTTAGTCTAGGATAAAAAATAGCTAGTAAAAAAAAAATTTTCAACGAATTCAGTATTTTTTATTAAAAACATAATGTTTATTCTTCAAAAAAAAACATCAATGAATATTGGAGAAGAGGCTCTGGTCAGCCGTACGACGCAACTTAGTCGCGATGCTCTCACAAGAGCGCTGGACGGCACTGAAATCATTCTCATTTTGTATTGAACACCCGTTAATAGACTGAGTGAAATATTTCTCGATTTGCCTCATATTCATAAAGCTATTTCTGGAAAAAAAAAAATAAGGAAATTTTTAACTCATTACTGAACGGCTGATAAGCTCGACAAAAAATTTAGTGGTTTTTCACTCAAAATTGCGAAAACGTAGACTACTCATAGACTGAGTCAAATTTTCCTCACTTTTCCTAAAAAAAATCTGGTACAATATGAGGAAAATATTACTAACTCTAGGAGTATACTAATAGCAACCAGTGAAAACTAACGATTTTAAATTGGCTCACTACTTTGACTAGCTTATTGGTCCCAAGCAAATCGATTAACGTACCCCATTCTTCATACCCCTCGCAGATAAAATGAGGGGTCCGTGGATTTTCCCAGGTTTCGAGGGGTGCTTGGGACCGAAGATAGTACCAGAGCTGACCCAAAAAGTTAAGCACGTTTCTTCGGGATCTTCTAGTCTTAGAGTTACCTCTATGCTAATAGACTAAATTAAATTCTTCTTCTTCTTATTATTATTATTATTCTTCTTCCTCACATTTCAGTCTTATTGCTTATCGTATATTAGCTTAATACGTGCTCTCAACTTAGTGTTCTAGATGTACGTCCACAGTTATTAATTGAGAGCTTTCGATGAATGTACCATGTTTGCATTAGTATAAATGTGTGGAAAGTACAATCATACTCTATGCCCAACTCGAGAAATTTTCCAACCCAAAAAATTCCTGGACCGGACCGGGAATCGAACCCAGTCACCTCCAGCATGGTTTTGCTTTGTAGCTGCACCTTTACCTACTGAGCTAAGGGAGGCCCCGATGTACTGAGTAACTCATATTGTAAAACTTTTTCCTGAAAAATCGTGGAACATTTTAACTACGTTTTAGCGAATTTAAGTGAACAAAACTCAAATTTGCGTTGGTTTGATCGGCTGTATTAGTAACCCCACTTTTTGCAATGTTGAGTCAAATTTGACTCAATTTTGAGTTATAATCATTGAACGTGTGCCTTAAAGATATGTGATCTATCCTAAAGCTCCCGCAACTTACCTGAAATTGTCTATACTTCCTTGAAACTTTATTTAAAATATCTACACTTCCCTTTAGATCCCTAAATTTTCAGGAAATCTTCAGAACTTCTCTATCGTTCCAGAAATTTCCTTGATATTCTTGGAACTTTCCTGAAGACCCCGTAAACTTTCAGATATTTTTGGAATATTCCTGAAATTCTCGGAACATTCCATAATTTCTCAGAAATTCTTGAAAGTTTCAGCAATTAATTAATTAAACTGCTCTGAATTTCTCTGTTCTTCCTCGAAACATACCTGAAAATAATGAAACTGCTTAAAAACCTTTTCACTTCTCTTAAGCTCTCTGAAGTTCCCTGAAGACCTCTTAAATTTGCTGAAGTTTTCGGATATTCCCAAAGTCGTTTTTTCAAATTTTGATAAATTTCCTGCTGATTCCATGAAGCTTATTGAACTGCCCTGTAGAGCTGTGATTTTCCCTAATGTTCTCGAAGCTACCCTGAACTCCTCGTTCTTAAATAATTTGAACTTTCTTAAAAAACTTTCTTGAAAATCTCCAGAATTCTGCTGAGTTCCAAAATATGTGTAACGCTCTTTAAAATGTCCAGAAGTTTTCTGAACTTCCGTGAAATATCTGGAACTTCTTAAAGATTCTTAACTTTTGTTGACGGTCATGATGCTGTCCTAAATTTATCGAAACTAACCTTCTCAGATCTCTAAACTTGCCCGAACGGCTGGACGTTTCAGCAGTTATAGTGAATGCTATTAAGATTTATCAGCTTCCCTGAGGATCTTGCCGCTGATTGCAGTCTTCGAAATTTTTCTGAAGTTTCATTAATTTTTCGGATGCTAGATTTGAAATTTAACACAATAAACCTTTTTTTTTTTTTACATGAAAAAAATCGAGATCCATGGAGAAAATTATACCTCTGGCCGATTCCGAGACTTTTGAATACTTAATAATGTTTGAACAAACTTTCAATTTGTTGGAACTAAGAGAAATATTGAAGATATAAATCTAAGATTTGGTAACATATTGAAGATTCTGAGCTGTTAAAAACTTGCAAGGCCCATGAGCTTGTAAGAAGGAAAAAAATAATTCTGGGGCAATTCTGAGTAGAACTCCGTGGGGTTTGTGATGAAAATTTCGGGCGATTTCCAAGAAAAAATCAAAGGGAATTCTGGTTAAAGATCCTAAGGAATTAAGAGAAGAAATCAAAGTGTTCTAATGTAAATTTCAGGAAAAACGTTTCATGGGGAGAGTTCCATGGAAGTTTCGTGAAGAAAAAGGAATCAAACTTTGAAGATTGTTACAATGAAAATTTTTGGAGAATTCATAGGGAATCTTGTGAAAAATGTCAAGGAATGTTTGATAAGAACTTCAAGACAATTATGATGCAAATTCAAGGTATTTATAAGAGCAGTCCAAAATAATTCTAAGATGAATTCAAACGTAATCTGAGTAAATTTCAAAAGGAAATCAGAGAAAAATTTCATATGAATACATGAGCATTCCTAGATTTTTAATGGATATTCTAAAATGCGTTTCAAGAGAGTTTTGAGAATGCAATTTCTGGAATCATTTGAAGAGATACTGAGAATAATTCCAAAGTAAATTTATGAGTATACTTAGGGAATACTGAGAATTTAAATTAATTTTCAGGAGCATTCTAAGCAGATTTAAAAAAGTATTCATGAGAATGTTATAGGGGATTTTACGTATTCTCGGCAACCGAAGCAACGACCTTCTTTCTATAGCCTTTTTCTCTAAGGAACGCACACATATGCAGTATTGGTTTGTTTACAATCTATTGCTGCCAGCTGCTCTAACAATTTCAGTCGAAAGAATTGTCAAAAACTGTTTTGAAACGCTTTTACAAAGCTCCAATCTTCTCTAGTGAGAGCGAGTATTGTCGGCAACCAGTTTTTCTTCGGCAACCGTTCCATTTGAACTGCATGTAAATCTGCTGATCTATTATCGGCAACTCGAAATCAGCTACAATTTGTAGTGCGTGTGTTTCATTTCAAGAAAACCTTGCTAGATTGCTTTTTCTCAGTGGTAAAAATATAGTCAAATTGAAGCTGAAAGCATAAAGAATCGTTTGCATGCATTCAGCGAAGTGTTTTCGTAAGAAAATCCAGTGAAAATAGTGTTTCAATTTGGGTTGCCGAAAATAGTTCTTCAGAAAATATAAATGAATTGGAAGAAACATTAAGAAAGAATACCGAGAGCATTCTGGAGATAGTTTCAAAAAAATTCGTCAGAAACCCATATAGGGGAAATGACGGCTTCGGCATGCCAGACTATTTTCGGCAACCCAAATTGAAACACTATTTTCACTGGATTTTCTTACGAAAACACTCCGCTGAATGCATGCAAACGATTCTTTATGCTTTCAGCTTCAATTTGACTATATTTTTACCACTGAGAAAAAGCAATCTAGCAAGGTTTTCTTGAAATGCAACACACGCACTACAAATTGTAGCTGATTTCGAGTTGCCGATAATAGAACAGCAGATTTACATGCAGTTCAAATGGAACGGTTGCCGAAGAAAAACTGGTTGCCGACAATACTCGCTCTCACTAGCGAAGATTGGAGCTTTGTAAAAGCGTTTCAAAACAGTTTTTGACAATTCTTTCGACTGAAATTGTTAGAGCAGCTGGCAGCAAAAGATTGTAAACAAACCAATACTGCATATGTGTGCGTTCCTTAGAGAAAAATGCTATAGAAAGAAGGTCGCTGCTTAGGTTGCCGAGAATACGTAAATTCCCCTATATGGGAATTAAAAAATGAAGATTCATGTAAAAATTTATATCAAAACTCCCAATTGGAAGTGCATTTGATAATTCTTAAAACAATGAGAGATTCCAATTTCAAACCTGTTAAAATGTATTGCTACAGTGGAAATGCGGTTTCTAAAAATTAAAACTCTGATTTTTACATACGGGTCAATATAGATTGCAAAAAGCTGTTGTCGTCTTTTGCAAAAGGGCAATAGGAAAAAAAATGACGACTGATTTTTCCAATCTGATGTTACGTAATATGTTAAAAAAAACTGAGTTTGAATTTTTGGAAAAAAACACATCAAAATCAATTGAACCAAGGTTCAGTGAAATGAAATGTCCGAGCAATTATGCAAAGGATATCGTTCAATACGTGCGAAGGTACGATCTACCACCAGAGGTCCCAAATCTCTATCTAGCATAGGTGCTGGGGAAATACCAGAAAGCTAAATGTATCATGTGGAGTTGGACTTTGACATGTACACAACTGTGCGAGGTGTATATGTGAACGTGCAGAACTAAATTCCACCGACGCTCCATTTTCTCAATCGGAAGGGGAACAGTTTCTATGCCAGGACCAAAAACATGTGTTTCTTCAGCAATATGGAGAGGCATCGGATGAATTCCTGAAGGTTGTGACCCTGGAAGCTCTCAGACATGGGAAAAGAGACGAAGAGGAGGCTGAACGGTTAGTGCTGGAATGAAATGAAAAGAGAAGTTAAGAGAATTTCTGGGAAAGGAGAGGGCCACAGCACCTGGTGAATCGTACCACCTCAGAAAAAAAACAGAAGAACGCATCATGCCCCCCCCCCCCTCCGGAATAAAATATACCAAAAGCAAGTGTAGAATTGTTAAGTTTTTCGGCTCCGTTGATTTTTTTAGGCATTTGAACGTTGCAAAACGTAGAAAAAAATGTCTTCAACTGTATCGTAGACCAACTTTATACCTTGAAGTAACCACAATGGATAGAATAAAGGATTTGTCATAAAATATATCATACTCATTGAGATTGTTGTTTAAATTAAAATCTTTATTAAATTCATATTACATCCAAATATTTATCGTTGACTTCATCTGACGCATCGGGATGCAACAGTGCGTTGTGGCTCTCACGGCACTTTCCGACGTTGCATCGAATTCTATGCGGACATCTGGACTTGCCTTCGATCAAATGATCACCGAGACAAATCTTGCAAACGTTCCAGGATTCTACCAGCACCGTACGGGCTTCCACTTTCATTGTGGAAAATTCTCGGCAGTACCACAGGGGATGACCAAATCGTTTGCACAATCGGCAACGTTTGTTATATTCCTTCTTGCCTTTCTCACCAGCAGCAGCAGTAGTGGCAAGAGTCGATTTTTCGCGTTTGACTGCACCGGTTTTTACGGAATTTGATTGATCCGTTTTTGGCCCTTGATCAGGTAGTGCTTCCTTCAGTACTGCTCTGTAGCCAGTAGGATTAGTTTCCCGCATCTTAGCTACCTTCATCGAAGCAAAATCACTGAAAGTTCGAAGCGTTACGGATTTCTTAAGTTTAGCATGGTCGATCCATTCAAGTATTTGCATATTGGGTAGTTTGTAAACAAGTTCCTCGAACAGAGCCGAGTCAATCAATCGGTATTCTAATTCTGCTGCTTCCATTAGATTGCACAGCTGTTCCAAAGCGTTTGCAAATGACACACAGGTATTCATTTTTTTAGGATTCGGGTTTTCCAGCTTCCTCACTTTCTCCAAGTGCCATTCAAGCAGGGTTTCAGGATTGCCGTACAGTCGATGAAGCGCATCGATTGCCTTTGGTACCAGCTTAGGAAGAATCAGCAGCCCTCGAACGCTTTCGAGCGCTGGACCTTGGAGGCTATCCCGCAATCGTACCAGATTTTCAGAATCATTGAATCCGCACGCAGCTGTTGATGTTTCATAGCTGGCACGGAAATAATGCCATTCTTCAGGATTACCGGAGAATGTTGGCAGCTTCGTTTTGGCTGCGTTTTTGGTCGCCAGTTGAGTTTTCGATGGCATAAGCTGGCTGGATTCGTTTGGCTTGGGCGAATCATGCTTCCGACAACAACCTGAACCTGAGTTATTATTCGGTTTCTCGGTTACACTGTGTTTATCAAATTGCTTCTCAACATCAACAATTCGAGAACTGTCGTTTCGTTCCAATATTTGCGTCACTAAACGCTCCATATCCTGTGCTTGTTGGAGTACTTTATCGTACGAACTCTTGACTTCCGCTTCTTTACCTACTTCATTTCCCATGGTGATGGCGGTTTTAGTGACGATGGCGGGTTTCTTTTCCAATGCAGTGGATTTTCTTTGTCCAGAAACGTGATTAGAACTCACTGTAGATCATTATCCATTGGAGGTTTACTTATGACTGAAGCTCGTTCCCGTAACTGTACCAGATAAATGTTGCTTAGGTATGAATGTGAGACATGCATTTCTACCAAAGGCAGTGGACAAATAAGATATATAACAGGCAAGACTGGGTCGTATATGTACCAATATTATGAGGGTTCTGTAGACAGTTATATGGACTTGTAGAATGCTATAAAACCGCAATAAAACATGCAATAGTACTTGGGATATTTGATAGAACTATAACAATTCCCTAATGTTGCTTAGGTATGAATGTGAGACATGCATTTCTACCAAAGGCAGTGGACAAATAATATGTATAACAGACAAGACGGGGTCCTATATGTACCAATATTATGGAGGTTCTGTAGACAATGATTTGTAGAATGCTCTAAAACCGCATTAAAACTTGCAATGCTACTTGGGATATTTAATAGAATTATAACGATTCCCTCTTTTGTATGAAAAGCTAAGATCGAGAACCCAAGTAACAGCAGAGGAGTGGTTCTTTAACTTCTCAAATTAAGTTGAAAGATTGTTGATAATGGCAAACCCCTGGACGATCTTACAAAAATGGTAAGTCTTCGGTCTGGTTCATAAACTTATATATTATTTAGTTTCAGATGCAATTTCCTTTGGCACATTTTCGAAAATTGCAAACCCAGTTTTTTTTTGTGGATCATTCAGGTTGCAGACTCCAGTCGTTAATGAATTCGTTCTAACATTTGACATAAGACGGGTACTGTACCCAAGTAACCAACAAGTCCACTAATTCGCCTTTTTGCAATATAAGGCTGATGCACGGCTAACATAGGGCATGCTAAGCTTTATATTAGCCGCATATTAGCCTTATATTGCAAAAAGGCGAATTAGCGGGCTTGTTGGTTACATGGGTAGTTTCTATAGTCTATTAGTGTTCTTATAAACTTTTTCTCAAATCGGCAAAGGCTGACGTACATTCTATGTTGGCATTAGTAGAGCCTCGTGTAGCCCCTTATATCATGTAGTATATATAGTTGAAATGACAAAACTGTTGTATATGATAGAGCCTCTACTGTGTATTATATGTATGAATGTGTGTCATCTATTCGGCAATAAAGTTTAGTTCTTTAAGTACCACCAAAGAATACAGAAGTGTACTTTATTCTTCCTTGCCAAATACAACATGGCGCAGTCGGTAGTCATCAAGTGATGAAAATCAAGAAAAAGTCTGAGTCGTCGGATAAACCAGACCTACGGATTACGTTTAAACGGAAGAAACCGCGACGGAAAACTTATTCGGAGGAGTGTATCAGGCAGCAGCGAGCTCGGATTGCAACGTTGCGAGATATAGGGAGATTTCGAGGATCAATAGTGTTACAGTCGGAGTCATCTGAAAAGGAACCTGTAAGAATGGATAGTTTCAAACGACCAGATGCATTGGATTTGTCGGGGAATGTGGCTGATCACTGGAAATGATTTAAGCAACAGTTTGAGTTTTTCATCACAGCGATCCGGTATGATACAAAAACCGATAAAGTGAAAATTGCTACTCTGCTGAACCTAATCGGCGATGACGCGGTCGGAGTGTATAACACTTTTGTGTTCACTGATGAAGAGCGCAGCATTTACTCAAAAGTGATTGAAAAGTTTGACTCTTATTGTAACCCGCGAAACAATGAGATCTTTTCACGTTGGAAATTCTTCTCCCGCTCACAAAGAGAAGATGAACCATTCGAACACTTTTTGACAGATTTGCGAACGCTGGTGAAGGATTGTAACTCTCTCGAACCAGATAAAATGATACGAGATCGTATCATTTTTGGATGCCAAAGCAAGGAATTGCGGGATAAGCTGATCACGAAGGATTGTTCGAAGGATGTGTCTTTGCAGGACACTATTGAAGCCGCAAGATTGGATGAAACGAAGAGTAAACAGTTAAAGAACATAAACTTCGGAGCGGCAAACAATGTTGCTGTAGAAGCTGTCAACAGAATAGTGTCAACACGGGGCTCATTACGAAATAATCGGGGATCGTTTGGAGGAACCCAAAGTGGTAGAAACCTGGTACAATGCACCTATTGTTTGACTACGCATGCAAAAGGCAGATGTCCAGCATTTGGTCAGCGATGTAGGAGATGCAGTAGGATGCATCATTTTGAACGGGCTTGTTGGAGTAGTGCGATGCAGAATCAAGAAATATGCATGATGAATCCCGGAGGCTCGTCAAATTCCACATCACGAGGCTGGGCCGATGAACCCGGAGAATCAGATGACGTCGTAGTCAGCTCGGTGGTTAGAGAATTGCCACCTGTAAACTTGGTAAATATCAAGAAAGAACGTTGGTTTACTAAATTACAGGTTGAAAATATGATGTTAGATTTTAAGCTTAATTGTGGGTCAGATGTTAATTTTATTCCTTGTGATATTTTTGAAAAGATGCGAGTAAATGTTCAGACAAAACCTTTGTTGTCGTTTCGTACCTATGGAGGCCAATTGTATAGACCAAAAGCTATAGTAGATTTGAAATTTGTTTATAATGGTCAAACACTAATTGATGAATTCTGGATTACAGATGTAAGTAAACAGCCGATTCTGGGCCTCACAACATGTGTGCAGCTTGGATTAATAAAACGATGCACACCAAGCATTGACACGATAGAATGTGAAACCACCAATGATCTTGTTCTGAAGTATGGAACCGTATTTGAAGGAGTTGGAAAATTTACTCGCCAATGTCACCTATCAGTTAAACCCAATGCAGTTCCGGTTCAGCACCCACCTCGGCGAATAGCATTAGCACTGAAAGAGAAGCTGAAGATGAAACTACAGGATATGCAGCAGGAACGACGGGGTGGGTCCACCACATGACCATTGTGGAGAAACCGAATGGATCGATAAGAGTGTGCCTTGATCCCTCGGAATTGAATGCAGCTCTT
This sequence comes from Ochlerotatus camptorhynchus, assembly GCF_037179485.1. NCBI lineage: Eukaryota > Metazoa > Arthropoda > Insecta > Diptera > Culicidae > Ochlerotatus > Ochlerotatus camptorhynchus. Next base: position 1,047,793 of record NW_027040634.1, on the reverse strand, counting down.
AGAACGGATTTCTACCAAATTCCAACTTTGGAGGATCTTGCGTCGACGTTGTGTGGTGCTGAGTTTTACACTGTGCTGGATCTCAAGGACGGATTTTATCATCTTGAGCTGGATGACGCATCTAGTGATATTTGTTTGTTCAGTACCCCGTTTGGAATTTTCAAATTCTTGAGGCTGCCGTTTGGATTGAATGTTTCAGCAGAAATGTTCCAAAAGTGGAATGAATATTTTTTCAGTGATATCGACGGAGTGATTATTTATATCGACGATATTTTGATCACGAGGAGGACACGCGAGGAGCATGATCGACGTCTTCGCGCAGTGTTACGAAGGGCTGCTGAGGTGAACGCCAGATTTAATGCTAAGAAAATTCAGCTGAGAGTACAGAAGGTGAAATACGTGGGGCATATTTTTTCGAAGATAGGAATGGAGCCCGATCCAGAACGCACAAAGGCAATTACGGAGATGGAAACACCTAGGAATGTGAAGGCGCTTCAACGTTTTCTCGGCTCAATAAATTACCATCGAAATTTTCTTCCACGTTTGTCTGAAGTCACGACACCATTGAGGGAATTACTTAAGAAGGATACAGTTTTCCAGTGGCTGCCTATCCATACAGAAGCGGTTAACCGAATAAAAGATTTTATAACCAAGGAAACAGTTCTGAGCATTTTCAATGCTGAGAAGGAAGTGACTATCCAGGCTGCTGCATCCAAATGTGGATTGGGTGCGTGTTTAACGCAGGAAGGAAAACCGGTAGCATACAGTTCGAGAAGCTTATCACCGAGTGAGCAGAACTATGGGCAGGTGGAGAAAGAGTTCCTGGCGATATTGTTTGCATGTAAGAAGTATCATCAATACATCTATGGTCGAGATGTTAACGTGCAGACGGATCATAAACCGTTGGTTGCTTTGATGCAGAAACCAATTTCAAAAATTCGTGCATCGAGACTTCAACGAATCAAAATAAAGTTATCCAGGTACAATCTTAAGTTATGTTATGTCCCAGGAAAGTACATATATTTGGAAGATTTTCTTTCCAGAGCATTCGTGAGCTCGGAAGAACCGGAATCCTCCAGTTTGGACTACGTCGTTCATACCATTAACGTTTCCGAGGACAGGATCGCAGAATTTCAAAATGAAACCAGCAATGATCCAATTCTGTCTAGGCTAAAGCAGCTATATTTGGAAGGTTGGCCTAATGATCGGTCCAAATTACCTGAGGAGCTACGATACTATTGGAGGTTTAAAGACCAGCTTTACCAGACAACGGAATCATATTCAATGAGGATAGGATTTTTGTGCCTTATAGTTTGAGGTCTCAGATGCTAGATTTGCTGCATGAAACTCACGGAGGAATAACCAAAACCAAAAAGCTTGCTGCAACAATATTCTACTGGCCACGGATGAATCAGGATATTGAACAATGTGTTTCGAAGTGTGCTGTCTGCGAAAAGTTTCAGAATTCAAATGTGCATTCACAGAGCTTTGTAGATCCCCCATGTATCAAATGGGATTTACACAAATTATCCTGGAGTGTAGATATTCATGTTCCATACGATAAATGAGGTCTTTTACGATTCCTGATTTACTATACGAATCCATATAGCTTTGTGGACCTGTATTTCAAAAATATGGTAGGTGCTCCAAAGTGCGTCAATCTATATATTAAAATGAATTTCTGTCTGTCTGTCTGACCCTTATAGACTCGGAAACTACTGAACCGATCGGCGTGAAAATTTGTATGCAGGGGTTTTGGGGGCAGGGAAAGGTTCTTATGATAGTTCGAGACCCCTCTCTCCTCTGTAAGGGGGGGGGGGGGGCTCCCATACAAATGAAATAGAAATTTCTGCATAACTCGAGAACTAATCAAGCAAATGGAACCAAATTTGGCATGTGGAGTTCATAAGGGGTAGCCCCTTAGATAAGAGGGGAGGTGGCTACCTACAATATAGCATGATACTTTTTTTTAATTGGCGCATAAACTCAAGCTAACATTGAATCCCGAGCAAGGCCGGGCACACTCAGCTAGTTTCATATAAAGAAGCTCCACAACCTCACTGAAGTCTTACATGTTGTATCGATTTACTGTATGATGTCATCATATGGTTTCGAATTTTATTGCATCATTAAGAACTCATAGTTGCATTTAAAAAAAAAGATTACCTAACCTTGAATATACAGAAATCCGTAGTTTCTCGGTCAAATGAGCTGATTTCTGTAGATGAAAAGGTTATGGTTAGCCCTAGTCACATACATAAAATCTGCTATTTATCAATTTTAGAATCTCTAGATGAACGCGTCACTGGGACGGTACTAATGGATATTTTTGGTAGCTATTGAACATTTAGTCGATTGCTGAATTTGTGTATGGGCTCAAATTAGGGGAATTTAGGCCCACATTACATCAATTTCCCATATGTTCTGTCATTTTCAACGGATCTCTTTCACGTTGATGGAAAGGATATTTGTTCCTCCGCAAGTAACCAACAAGCCCGCTAAATAATCGCCCTTTTTGCAATATAAGGCTGATGTACGACTGATATAAAGTTGGAAAACCGTATATTTACCCTATATCGCAACAAGGGCGATTATCGGGTAGTTAACGGGCTTGGTTACTTGGGTCTATCTTATGATTCAATTGGTGTTTGGTACGATTTTCAGTTGAATTTCAGAATTCTCAATTATTGTTGAGTCGGTAGACATCCTGCTTTGGCAAGTAAGTGTTTATTCCAGAAAGCTTATAAAATACATAGTAAATGCTACATAGTCGAATTTCTAATTAAACTACTGAAAGAATACTGGGCTCTGGAAAATTGTGTTAAAAAAATAATTTGGATTTAACAGTGCAATTGCAAAAACAGGAACGTAACCAACATTTTAATGAAAATTACCTTTCCAGTTGGATACCAAAAATCCGAGATAGGGAAAATGTATGTAATGTCGGCCTAAGTGTCCCTAATTTGGGCCCATACATAAATTCAGCAATCGACTAAATTTTCAATAGCGACCAAAAATATACATTAGTACCGTCCCAATGACGCGTTAAGCTAGATACAATTGATAAATAGCAGATTTCTAGCGATGGGCCCAATCTTAGATCGATAGGCCAACATTAGAGCCATTTGAAAAAAAAAGTGTCGACCTAATTTTCAGTTTGGAGCTCGAAGAGTCAATGTTACTTCTTATCTCTTCTTGATGAAATCCCACGAAGCTTTATGGATTCGTATAATACATCTGAACATCATACAACATTTTCTAGCGCCTGTAGAACAGTGGTGGCCAAAGTGTAACCCGCAAATGGCACGATTGTGAACTACACAAAATACAACTTAAAATATGATCATCGAACAAAGATACAGCTACAGAAAAAAAGGGTATGATCATTACTGTTATTGAATATCAAGACCCAATCCTCTATACAACTTGGAGACCCCATCATATTTATTTCCTTACGGTGCTTGTCGGGTTCACAAATTTAATCAAGACATCGTACAATACTTCGTTGAATCTGAGGGACATCATGATTTGAACTCCTGGGCGATTTGGGGAATGGAACATATTTTATAATAAATTTTTATCTCCCTTGATGTGATAAAGTCCCACGGAGCCTCATGGATTCGTATGTTACATCTGGACATCAAACAACATTTTATTTAACCTGTCGAACATCAAGATCCAATCCTTAGAGACCTCAAAATATGTTGTCATTACAAGTACTTATCCCGCATTATGTAATGGCGCTCCACAAAGCATTGGTTCACAAGTTTAGTCGAGACATCGCAAATACCTCGTTGAATCGGTGAAATGTCAAGATCTGAACTCCAGGACAATTTGGAGAATTAAACATATTTTGAAACACCGTCATATGCCTCACATGATGTACTAGGGCTCTATGATGCGGGTTGGGTTACAAAAATCTGTTGGTACGTTGTACAAGTCACTGTTGAGCCTGTAGAACTTGAAGATCTAAGCTTTAGGATGATTTGTAGAACCAGAGAAATTTTGACAACATAACAATGTATTCTACGGAATACTTTTGGGCTCAATGAAGCTCTAGGGGATCAAAAATACGATCGGGATATTGTGTACTACTTCGGAACATCAAACAATTCTTAGCGGCGCTGGTGGTGTAGTGGTAAGCGTGATTACTTCTCACCCCAGCAGGCCTGGGTTCAATCCCAGTCGGCGCCGCCGTGATGTTCTGAGGCATAACATCTCTGATCACGCCTAGTGTAAGTAAAGCCGTTGGTCCCCGGTTCATGAGTTGATGGGTCGATAGGTAGGGTCCAGGTGTGGGAGCTGCCTTCCTTTCGTCGGTAGCATTGGTGCTCAGCACGGAAAACAAGATCGACGGAAAACAAATCAAAGAAAAAAAAATCAAAAAATTCTTGTTTGAACAATTGAACATGTAGAACGTCAAGGTCGAATCTTCCGTGGGAAAGTTTTTGAAACTTTGAAAGTTTCTGTCGAAACAAAATTTGGATAACTTACGTTTATAGCTGCCTATTTGCCATTCCAATCCGTAGGCCAGCAAAAGAATTTTCTCAAGGGTGACCTTCAGAAACTTACCAGTCATAGGTCTAAATTCTTCATTATTTGTGATTTTAATGCAAAACACCGCTCATGGCATAATGCTCAAAGCAATTCCAACGGTAATATTCTGTTTGATGATTGTTCTGCAGGTTATTACACTTTTCAATATCCAAACAGTCCAACATGCTTTTCTTCAGCAAGTAATCCTTCAACTATTGATTTGGTGTTAACTTTGAAGCCAATTGTTTACCCATACTGATACGGTTCTGATCACCTTCCACTAACTTTTAAAATATCTCAAGGAATAATTTCTAATCCCAACAGCTCTACTTTCAATTACCATCGAGCTGATTGGGAGCAATAGGTGCTGCGAGCTTAGCGAGAAATTCGTTTATGTTACCGTGGTAAACCAAAGAGAAGGTCAATGAAGAGAATCGATCAACGAGGATAGACCCTTTTCAAATGTTAAGCGAGAATTACCCCTAGCTGGCCCATTCTGTTAAGTTCTCCCTTAATTAAAATTACGCATTCCAAACGGAAATGGCACCCAGCAAGCCAATGACCGGGTGCTACTGTTATGGAAATGTTCCAGTTTCGACGTTTAGGTGCCGAGGATGGCATCGACTGTGCACTCTATTGAATAATTAATTAACTTTCTAACTGCACATCACATCCAAAAAAGACACTCCAAGGTGTGTGGCATGTCATTTTGATGAGTGGAATAGCTTAAAGATGCAGTGCAATACACAACAGTCAGTAAATTTCTAATTGGCAATTTTTCACACCATTTTAAAATAGTCACTTCTTCTCGAAACAGATGAGGCTTCCGTGGCATACCATGTTGATTTCAGTCGCTATGTCGTGTATTGCATTTTAAATTTGATTGGCCATTTTGAGGGTAAGAAACACACAAAAGATATGGAAAATGGTGAAATCCGGAATCCGACCAATGCCGGTGGGTGATGGTGTGTTTCTCGGTAAAACGTAACACCTTATTGTGGAAAAATGTAACACATAACACGTGCAAAATGCAACCGACCAGCCCGGCCAACCTCGGATCGATTTCCAATGATACTTAGGAGCGAGGTATGCTTCGAGTTGTACATAAAGTTGTAGTAACGTCATTTTTCAAAATCCATTTACATAACATTCATTTCATATATAGAGTAAATTAAAATATTTGTGTTTTTGAAACGTATTCATTTCGTTTCAACAGTCTATTTGTTATAGAGTGTATCACACTCAATGGACGTGGTTGGAATGTGCGCGCGCGCTCTCCGAAAGGGCTCCCCTCGTGTGGTGGAAGGGCTAGTGGTGCATGCATTGGTAGGTATAATGGTGGAAGTGGGGAGAAGGATTCCTGTTCTGCCTATAATGGTGGTTGACTGATGCCGAAGCGTTCACTGTGCGACTGAACGAAACGTATAAATGACGAACCATATCGGAACAGAAGGGGTGGCTGATGCAGGGCTGCTACCTTCACGCTTGCTCTACCCCAACAGCAACCATAAGCGCCCTGATGTAACACAACGTTCGAGAGCTCTCGAACGAGAAATGAAAGATATACACAGCTGAGAGGGAGAAATATTAGTAACGCTAAAATATTTGATAAGTTTCATTAAAAATACCAACATACATTCCCCACGAGACGAAAGCCGAGCGGGGCAGACTCGGTTTCACGAAAGTGAGACGTTATAGATCCAGTTTACGTTGGTAGAGTGATATACAAACGAGATTAAAAAAAAGTAAAATGAAATGATATACCTACCTCTACACACGCGTGGCCATACGCCATCATCATCCCGGGTGATTCCAAGAGCGAGCGGGGGATGAAATATTATTAGGAATGAGACATACCGGCGAGACTTGGATTGTCGAATTTTTGGGATACGCGCGTGCGAGGGAACGTCCTCCTCGGCGGCATCAGCGGCAGCCGGGCAGAATCGGTGATGAAGATTTTAGCTATGAATGGGAGAGAGAGAGACCAGGGAATCATAAATAAATCCACGTGAGTAATGTTCAATTTTTGGAGTCGAGAAAGTCGGGGGTTGAAATTTTTCGAATTCAGCTGCCAAATTAAAATGTATTCAAATGAGTCATGCTCATTCCTATCGATGGTGGGTTGAAAAAGGATGAGATAAATCTAAATTAATCAAGTGCATCAAGAATAATAGCCATCCCATAACACCTGCCACTTTCTGTTTAGAGCAGCGTCAAATAAATACCTGATTTAGTCCAAAGCTACAGGCTATATAGTTTTCAACAGCTCACTGTTCGATAATTTTTTTTCTTCAGTTTTATATTACGTCCCAGCAACACAGTGACCAAGAATGTTTAATTTCACCCATCAAATGCTCGTTGGTATTTTTCACCGCGCATTTTTCCGGACGTAGATGCGGGGAAAACAGTTTATTGACTGCAACATTTTGCAACTGTCATAACACTGTGACAGCTTACCTGCATCATCCGTGGATCCAACATCTGTACCGGCTCGAGCATAATTTATTTGCATTTTTATTTGCACGAATGCGTTCATAAATAATTGATTGTCTACAACACACGCGCTCCCGGTGCTCCCGACAAACGTAGGTAACGTAAAGCATCGTTCCAGTTTTTACGTGAAACGATACTTTCCAAATGCATCCCAAGCCAAGAGTCACTGAGTCGGGGGCCAAAGATAGGGGGCAACAAAAACAAGACATATCGGAAAGATGTTCGATCGTTCGGTGGTTGTTGGTGACATCCGCGTGTCAGTAGGTCCCACTATACCTATACACTTGACAGCTTGGACTTTGGATGCGCGTGGCCAAATGGTTCCACATTTGTAATTCCAATTGTTTATTGTGTGCCGTGGATAGTTTGGAGTTTTTTGTTTGCGCATTGCGGGAGCAGGTGGAAAAATTACACCAGGTCGGCCGTCTCCCTACACACAATGGACAACGATTGGAAAAACCCGATTGTAGAACTGTCGAACAGTCAAGGTCAACTGACAATGGGTAGTAAAATGGAAAATTGACGGTTGGTCGGTAGAATATTAATATTTTACAGTGCAACACAATTGAAAACAAAACGATGCAATTAATTGAACAGCATTCACCAAAGAAATGGTGACATCTCATGCTAAGAACATATCAATAGTAGCATATTCATTACCAATTCTATTTTTATCTATAATCGAACCAAATTCCTCTCAAAAATAGCCGCTAGAAGGAAGGTACCATCTACCTAAAAAAGAAAGACAAGAACAGAAGGTAGCTAAAGCAAAACAAACAATAGCACGGCTCTGAAAATAACACCCATCACATCGAGATGCGATTTATGTTGCACCAACGACGCGACCACACTATACTCCGCCAGCAGCATGCATCTAATGCACTGCTGAGAATGCACACGCGTCGCGTCGCTGACTCTCCGATGTGCGATCCGGTCGGAAGGAAGAAAGTCTAAATTGCACTACTCGCTTGCTACGTGAGCGCGTGTCTATGTCAATGCTTAAAAGAGAGCACTCGCCATCGTCGTCGTTTTGTTTACTTTGGACTAGTGGCTTAGATCGCACGTATCGAGTGTGTCGAGGGATAGCTGCTAGGTATCGCAGAACTGTAAAAGAAGATCGGTGGAAAGCGGGAGAAGAGATCACTTTAGCAGTAAATTATGACGACGACTTTTCCGAGGCCACATTAGCCGGAAACGTATGACCCCAGGGGGCCATAAAATTAACGCAATTACCTATTAGAATCCCATTCAAATTAGGTGGTAATTTTCTCGGAAGGGAACTGCGATTCTTGGCAGTGGGATGTGGAAATAATGCTGAAGATAGATAGTTAGGGTAGAGCTAGAATGGTTCGTCAGTTTTGAGATGTAGTGAAAGCAACAAATGTCCAAAGAATCCATTACAGTAGGTATAACAGCGCGAAGAGTACGGGAAATGCCCGTTTTACCCCAATTTCCCTACAAAATATAAGAATTACTAAGAATTTTAACATTTTCTCAAAACGCAAACGATTGCAGATGATGCAATAGCATTTTTCGTATGAAAAAATGTCCACAGAATCGATTACAGTAGGTATAACAGAGGGAAGAGTACGTAAAATGCCAATTTTACCCCAATTTCTCTACAAAATATAGTGTAATTGATTCTGGTTGGACCTATCGAAAAACTGATGATGGTTGGACCTATTTTTTCAATCGCTAGTTTAGTCAATCTTCGCTAATTTTTTTTTCAAAGATCACTTTACTATCATAAAAAAAAACTCTTTTTCTTCAATTTGCATGGGTGTTTTATAGAAAAAACTTCAAAACAATTGAGTTTCAATGTGTTTTCAAAACAGTTCACTTTTCACTCATTTGCTCGTCATCATGCCTTACTTTCAAACATACAAAAAGGGATTATTTTTCATATTTATTTTTATTTTCATGCAGTAAAATACTGCTTTATGGTGTAAACAACACGTTAGTACGCCATTTATCCATTGGTTTCACTAAAATGATTGAATAATTGACGAAATTCGAATAGATAAATATGATCATGGTTGGACCTACGCATGATGATGGTTGGACCTATGTGTTTCCTAAGACGGCCGCTAGGTGCGCTTCGGTTTGTCTACATCCTTCATGCGCAGCTGATTTGAAATTCGATTTCATTTTGGCCGAGTGATCAGTTTCTTCGATTGAAAAAATGGCTAAAGAAAAGAGTTATACGGTCGAAAATCTTCAAGAGGATTTTCTTTTAGTAAGAAATAAATCACTTACCACGTACCAGGCACAGAAAAGGTACAATATTCCGAAAACGACACTTCACGCAAAAATTGAGGGAAACCACGGCAAGAAATATGGAAGGGAAATAGTGTTGAGTGTTGATTTGGAGAACCAGCTAGTGTATTGGGTTTGTGTGTGCGCTGCTTCTGGCTGTGCCAAGACGGCCAAAAAGATCTGGGAAGCTGCTTAAGACCTTGCGTCACCAGTTGGGCGAAAATTTAAAGGTGGAATCCCATCGTCAGGTTGGCTGAAAGGGTAACCAGCGATTTCCAAACTACCACGAAAGCGCCGAAAGAATCTGTTAATATGAATTTACATTAAGCACTTCTCATACACCTATACTTTAAATAAAATGTTAAAAAACTAAAAATTGCTAACTGCAACATATTTCTGAAAAAAAAACTCCTAGGAGAAAAAAGAACTATAAAACCGGAATTAAGTTCTGATATTCTGTAATTTTAAGCCCCTAAATTCCCCGGGGGCACCCAAAACATGCCCGGAAGTGGCCAATGTGGTCCAAGGCACTCAGTTTTGTTATTGATCTTGTTATCGAATGATAGGTTTTATTCCTTCCATGTCAAAATTAGGTCCATGTTCCATATACCCTGAAACTTGTTCCAGCCATATCTCCGGAACCAGTTGACCGATTCCAAAAATATTCGATAGCTTTCAGTGGGACCACAATACCTATAGTTTGACGTTTAAAATTTTCCAAATCGCGTCAATGATTTTCCGAGAAAATGAGCCATGATCAATAGCTAATGCGTGGAAAGTGAACTTTTTTAAAAACGAAGTTAAACTCAAATTTCTTGATTTTTTTAAATAGCAAATTCATAAAAACTGTATAAAAAGGGTTTTTTTATGATACCAATAAGCTCTAAACAAAGTTTTTGAACAAATATGGGCTAAACTAGCATTTGCAAAAATAGGTCCAACCATCATTATTTTTTAGGTCCAACCAAGATCATAATTCTTTGCTGAATAAAAACCTTTTATAAAATCATTTGTTCATAATATTTAACAAGAAAGGTAGATCTTTCCCCTAATAACGCATTTTTTATAATTATATGTTGAATTCATAAAACAAATACGACATGAATGTTGACGTCGTGTGAAACCGGCCTAAATAGGTCCAACCATCATCATTTACCCCATTTTAAAAATCGCCATTCGGCTTAGTTGCGTTCGGAGTAGAAACATTTTTAAGATTCTGGGAAAAGAAATGGATTTAAATTCAGAGACTAGTAGAAATTATTTAAACTCAGAAATGACCTTAATGTCCAACATGAGGGAACTACCAAGGTGTGCTCCGGGGATGCTCTGCAACTTTTGGCCATCACAGATGACAACGGTGAGAACAGTGATATCGACGAAGAGAAAACTGCAAGCGGTCTTTGAGATTCGTATAATTTGAATCGGAACTTAATAAACATTAAACATGAATGATTTTGGTAATGTTTATTGACAAAATCGAAAAATATGTAAAGAACATAAGCGATTCAGTCAAGAGTCGTTTGGGGGTGGTCTGCAACTACCATAAACCGGACTAGTTCATGTTGATCTTCGTCAAGCTTCGTCTACAATTTGGACTTCTACATCAACACATGTCAAGCTGCCATTTTGAAATTTTTTATCTTTTCAAACCAGTAACGTTGGGAGATCACCTTTTTGTGGTGCGTTACTGGTATAAGATATACCACTAAACCCTAGTCGTGACAACTTCAAACTGGAGAACCAGGATTTTCTAGTTCTTGTTACTTTTCATGACTTAATAATAGTGACAAGACTCGGGTAGTGACCATCGCCGTTATGCATTTCTATATTGTATATATCAATTCAAAAATATTGTTTATGTTCATAAAGTTTACATAATACTTTTACCTCTGTCCTTTTCCTTTTCCTTTCCCTCTTTTCAGAAAGCGAGTAATGGCGCTATAGCCATAAGCCATAAATGGCTAGGACAAGAGTTAGTGCTCATGCCCCAACCGTCAGAAGAAAATGGAGCATCACTTAACCTTTCTATAGCTTTGATGCTTCCAACGACCAACCCATCATATAATTACCAAAATCGGAAAGTACGGTAAGAGATGTCCACGTTTCTTCCATTTATTGGATTCTGAAGCATCGTGTTTAAATCTTTTATTTAAACAGGCCCGATTTTTTCTCAATCATCTTGCCCCTTAAATGCTGCACAGTAGGCCTGATCGTTTTGATATGTGCGACGCATCTTCGATGTGCAACATATATCAAATAGATAAGAAAAATGATGGAGGTATATCCATCATTTTCCAGGATGCTTTCAAGAACTGGCTGTGTTATTAGATTAGATTAAATTAGATTAGATTAGATTAGATTAGATTAGATTAGATTAGATTAGATTAGATTAGATTAGATTAGATTAGAGAGTCGTTTGGGGGTGGTCTGGTTTTGATCCCGAGTCATTTTGTTAGTCACTAGAAATAACCCAGATTGCTTGGTTATCCATTTGTATGCCTCTTTTCACACCTACTCGATAACAGTCCCGTGGTTTCACAAAATCGCCATTTGAAATTTTGAAAAGTGATAAGTTTCAATGCAAGTATTTCGGTTAAGCATCACGTGGGGGTGGTCAGGTATTTTCAGCATTTCATTGCATTTTCTTGTACTTTCAATTGCTCGAAGAATGGCCTGCTCGTTTTTGTCCGTTTAGAAGTTATTTGTATTGGAAGTTAGGTAATTCTCAACCAGAAAATGTAAAACAAATTTAGAATACTAATGATAGCAATTTGCAGTCTTCTGAAAAGATATTTAATTTGATATTTCTAACATCTTTACACAACATGCCAAACATGTAGAAATATTGTAGAAAAAGTTACAGATACAAAATTGATTTTAACCATGTCTCCACAAAAAAACCTTTATATCTCTGCAGTTATAAGAATTAGAAAGTTATAGTCTTCAGCAAAGTTCTTTACAGTAATGTTTTCTACAGCTTTGCACAACAAAATTATTTTGTATCTCATCATATTAAAAAAAAATTTGCATCTCGGTTTTAGGTGGATTAATCTTCAATTTTCTTTTACCGTAAGAAGGAGTGTTGTAATCTGAGAAACTTCTCAGAAGACACCTAGTACCTTTAATCAACCATTTCAGCGTAAATAAAAAAGCGCGTGTTTTGATACCTTGGCACCACTTGGTGTGTGGTAAGCGTGATTACCTCTCACCCCAGCAGGCCTGGGTTCAATCCCAGTCGACGCCGCCGGGATGTTCTGAGGCATAACATCTCTGATCACGGGAAGTAAAGCCGTTGGTCCCCGGTTCATGAGTTGATGGGTCAATAGGTAGGGTCCAAGTGTGGGAGCTGCCTCCCTGGCATCGGTAGCATTGGTGTTCAGCACGGAAAACAAGATCGACGGAAAACAAATCAAGGAAAAAAATAAAGATCGTTTTCTTGGTATATAAATTTGACTTTCAAAGTTCGTAAAAGGTTAAAAATTCTTCAAAATTCTGGAAACTAAATCATGTTGTTTTTGAAGGTTAATTTTTATCGTGGTAGGATTTTGGATCTAATTTCCGTCCTACTAAACACAACCCAAGCTTTACTTTTCTTTATTGAACGGATTTTAACAATAAATTAAATGTTTCTACCAAAGATGACTTCTAAATTTACTCCCCTTTCCATAAGTACCTTTGAATTTGATAAAAAGACACACATTGTTGAGATATTGTTAAAAATCTAACACTGCTTCTTGATTCCAAATTCGTCCTACGAGTTTCAATTCCGTCCAAACGCATTGAAACGCCATTATATTTTTTCGTCCTACGGATGAAGGTAGGAAAAGCGAGTTCGCTAGGAGCGTTTCTTTTGTTTTGAGAACAATGAGTGTTAATATGCACACAATACGCTCTAATAGGCTGTGTTGTAGCTTGTGAACTAGCGCATCGGTACAAACGTATGACTGATATGTGCACGGTGAAAGCATTGATTATACTGATGTTTTCTGCTCGATAGTACGGAAATGAACGATTACGACGAAGTAGTGCTCTACCCTATGTAAACTTTTTACTTAAAAATTTAATTTAATATTTTTTATTTTCTGTATTTATTTAAATATTTATTTATTAATTTATTTATGACTAAACATTAACAGGCGTCATTGGCCTCAATGATATAACCTAAACTAAACATGAAAAGTACTAAAACTAAACATTAATAAGTCAATAGTCATCTAGTAAAAAAAGGAAAATTGCTAAACAAACTAAACTGATCTAGAAAAAAAACGAACTAAACCTCCGGCGAAGCAGCTGGCGAGTCAGATCAAAGCACAGAGAGCAGACGTTCAAGTTCGGTCAGAAACTTGTGTAAAATAAGTGGGAACGTCACCGTTACGTGGTGTTAGCATCTCCTGATTTTCTCTATAAATTTTCCACTTTCGACCAATTTGCCGCTAGTATCGATAAATTTTCTGTTGAAAATTGCCACTTGGCGCTACTAGCACTTAGTGTCTAGTGTAATTTGTGAAACGCCAGCGCCATCATGTTGTCAAGGAGGGGTTTTTAAGTGGGGAAGTCGCCGTTAGTGACGCTTAAGTCAAATAGGAATCTTTACACAAGTTTTTAGAGAAATTTTGTTCGAGACTCCATGTATGTTCTCTGTGATCAAAGTCAAATAGTGCGGATACCCTATTGAAGAGTCTCTGTGAACCACCGCTGAACATGCTATAATTACAGGGTTACCCACTAGAAGTGTTACCAGATTCAAACTGCTATAACTACCACACTATTAATGACAGCGCGCTCAAATTTATACCAATGACAGTTCATTCCATTGTTTACAAGCGTCCAAAAGTATTTTTTTTTCACCGTCTTTTAGAAAAAAAAGTTATTCGTGATCGAAAGAGCAAAGGAATTGGTGCGCTTGCACGAACGTGGCGAATTTCTGAACATTGTGTTCTCTGATGAAAAAAAATCCCTATTGAGCAGTTCATAAGCTCTCAAAATGATCGTGTTTACTTGACCGAACGCACGTACGAGAATTTAAGCCAACGAATGGTCACCCGAAGTAATTTCCCATCGCAAGTGATGGCGTGGGCAGTCGTGACCTCTGATGACCGCTCTCCAATCGTTTTCATCGAGCCTAGTGTTAATGTAAATGCGACTTATTATCGTGAAAATATTTTAGAAGCTGATTTAGAGCCGTGGGTACGCAAACACTTCGGTCGCAAAGCATGAACGTTCCAACAAGACTCGGCGCAGTCACATAAAGCGAAAATTAAACAAGAATGGTTAAAAAATCATATTCCACGCTTCATTTCGTCGCCAGACGCAAATCCGATGAACTTTTCCATTTGGTCCATTTTAGAGAGCAAGGTGCGGACTAAAAAATATGCCAGTGCCAGATGTGCTAAAGAAAACGATTGGAAGTGACTGGGCCAAAATACCACAAGCTCACATTCGTGCAGCATGCAACTCGTTTTTGACCATTTGAAGACTATTTTCAAGGCAAAAGGTGGCCACATCGAGCTAAAGTGGATGGATTCTGAAATTTTAATTATTTACATACATTTTTGCCATTGGAATCAATAAAAAATATTCCATTGAAAAAAAATTATTGTCGTTTGAATAGGTAACACTTCGAGTGGGTAACCCTGTAGTTCGCTGGGTTTTTCATTGATGTCAATTTGCTCAAGGAGAACAGTGCAATCGGTGTGTCCTTGCAAAATATTTGCAATTAGCAATGCCCTTGCTGTATCTCTTCGGACCGAAAGGGGCTCCAGATGGATCAGTTTTAAACGACTTTCGTAGCTAAGCAATCGGAAGGGATCCGTCCACGGCAGTTTACGTAGCGCATATCTCAGGAACCATTGCTGAACAGACCCAACTCTTTCGACACCGTTGTTGCAGTGAGGAGTCCTGACCAGGCATGGAAAATCATTTACATTCATTTCATGCATTCATTTGCATTTCATCAACAGCATTCAGCAAAATGGTGTTTAGAGCTTTAGTAGGTTTTGTTATTAGCTACAACTTTTGCCCATAACATAAATCTGTATCTCTTATGCATCACGAATTAGAGCGAACAGAACTTGTTACTGTTTTTTAGTGAATGTAAAATACATTCACTGAAAAACAGTAGTGGCTTCTGTTCGCACTGGTTCGTCATGCATAAGAGATACGGATTTGAGTTGTTAACAAAAGTTGTAGGTAATAGCAAAACCAACAAAAGTTCGATACATCATTTTGAAGAATTCTGTTGATGAAAAAAGTTTGGGGCAAATGAAGTAAATGAATGCACGAAATGAATGCAAATGATTTTCCATGCCTGGTCCTGACAACCGAGCCGTATTCTAATATGGACCGAGACAAGGAGCAGTACAACGATTTAAAGCAGTAGATATCCGTGAAGTCTTTGACAATCCGAAGATAAATCCTAGAATTCTGGAAGCTTTGTCGACGGCATACGAGATGTGCCGCTTGAAAGAGAGTTGTGTATCCAGAATCACACCTAGGTCCTTAATTTGGCTGACGCGCTCAATTTCAGTGCATAACAAAACATATTTGATCATAATAGTCTCTTTCTTGCGCGAAAAATCGAATTCAGAATACAACAATCACCAAAAGCATTAAACTAACGTAGAAGGATGCAACAGTCTTCAATTGAGTGAATTCGAAGGAAGAGTTTAATGTCATCTGCGTAAGTTAATCGTGGTCCCTCAATTACTAGTATTATTTTATGTTTGCTCTTATAGCTTTATTATAAATCATATTTTAGGTACCTTTTCTTCGCATCAATAAGTTGTTGTACGGTTGTGAGTTCTGTGAAAATTCGGTTTCCATTCCTAATAAATCAAAGCAAAATGTTTAGAGTTTTCATCAGGAATGTATTCAGTTCGCTACGAAAAAATGTTTTTGGGAAATATGAAATCATTAAATGATATAATGATCTATTGTTCTTGTAAGTTACAAGAATATGTTGTAAAGTATGTATTTAACACATATAACCTGTCAATTAAGCTTTCAGAGCGGTTTGATAATTCTCTGAGTGAACGCTCACGATTAATTAAATCGCTAATTGTGATTTCTGGAAGCGAAATTGCTATGTAACACATACTGTAAAACCTTTGAATGTACCTTCAAAGCACTCATTATAACATCTAATGATTTTAGCGGCGCCGGTGGTGTAGCGGTAAGCATGATTTCCTCTCACTCCAAAAGGCCTGGGTTTAATCTCAGTCGGCACCGCCGGAATTTTCTGAGCCTTAAAATCTCTTATAACGCCTTCCTTCGTAAGGGAAGTAAAGCCGTTCGTCCCTAGCCCATGAGTTGATGGATCAATAAGGAGGGTCCAGGTGTGGGAGTTGTCTCCCTGGCGTATTGGTATTGGTACTCAGTAATAAAAACAAGCTCGACGGAAAACAAATCAAGGATAAAATTCTAATGATTTTATGAATCCGAAAAACATTTTTATTTTTAGTCGAAAAAACCTTGAATTTGTAGAAAATAGGTGTGGTAGGGTTTTTGATCTAATGTCCATCCTACTAAGCACAACCCGCGTTTTATATCTCTTTTCTGAACGAGTTTAAACAAAAAATTGAATATGTCTTTCAAAGATGTCTTCTAAATGTATTCCCCTTTCCATACGTAGTCACAAATTGTTGAGATATTGTTTAAAATCTAAAACTGCTTCTTGATTCTAAATTCGTCCTACGAGTTTTTTTTTCCTCTGTTCGGGACCTAACGCTAATGCAACCAGTAAATTGATCTATTGTAGTATATCCCGTGTCCTTAGTTTAGTGCATGTCGTATTACTCCATCACTATTGAGAAAGTATTCGATTTTTTTTTATAGTTGCCACTCTTGCATTTATCGCAAGGATCCGATTCTAATTGAAAGGTCCCGCTATTTATACCCTTCGGAGTGTTGAAACACCCTCAAAAGGCGCGCCCCTTTGTCAGTCGAAATTGAATTCCTTAGCAATAAAATTAAGGTATGACACCGATAATGACCATGCATCAGAACCCTAGTCTTAACCATTTCAAACTAGGGAACAACGAATAGAAGATTAGGAATCACATAGATGAAGACAACTAACTCATTTTTTTCCTTGTTTCAAGATCATCCTCGGTAGACAAAGCCGAGTCTTGTCACTATCAACAAGGCATAAAAAGTAACAAGGACTAAGATGTGTTCCTTGGATTACTGAAAAATCCTGTTCCCCTAGTTTGAAGTAGTCAGGACTAGGAATCGGTGGTAGATCTTACATCCCGTAACGTACCACGAAAAGGTAATCTACCCACGATACGGGGCGTCCTACGAATTTCAATTCCGCATTGAAACGCCATTAGATTTTCTTCGTCCTACGGATAAACGTAGAAAAAGGGGAATCGTTAGAAGCGCTTCTTTTGTTTTGAGAACAATGAGCGTAAATATTCATACAATGCGCTCTAATAGGATTTATGTTGTAGCTAATGAACTAACGCATCGGAACAAACCTATTATTGATTTGTGCACGGTGAAATAATTGATATTATTGATCTTTTCTGATCGATAGAACGGAAATAGGCGATTACGACGAAGTAGCGCTCTACCCTATTTCCACGAAATTTCACACATCCTTTGCTCTAGCCAATCGACGCGCTGCGCTTATTGCTCGCAATTTATTCGATCAGAATGGGAAATAACATTCAAAAAGTAAAGGCCACATCAAACTTTGTACAAAGATCCTTCTTGGAAAAACAAAATGGATGCAAGGTGTTTTAAATCATCTGAACGTTACAATACTAACTAGGTAGGGGAAATGGCTTTAATGATGAGCGATGTATCTAAAGATTTTTCCTATCTATAAAAATCTTCTGTTTTTCAATTTTTCGTAAAACAATGCAAATGTACAAAACAAATGGATTGCAATAAATACTTTCGCTCAAAATGTATGTATGCGCTTAACATTAGCGAAACTTAAGCCTACATTAGGGCCCTGAACCGCTCACGAGAAATGCGTGTTTTTTGATGATTCCTGGTTGATTTTATCTACTGATGAAATATGCAAAATTTTGATTCCCTACCAAAACAAAAGATACCCAATTCGGTAACATTGCACCATTAATTAGCATCCGCCAAATCCGTCCAGCCAAATTTCCTGTTTCTCTGCGGTTCGGAACAAAACAATAAATTAGATCCAGCAGCGTCAAAGCATTCAGCAAACTGTCGAAACAATAAAAGAGTAGCATCATACGGAATGTGAACAAGCTGCCGGGTGGGGCCCAGGCTGGTTCGGAGCATTCAAAATATTTGCGAAGCACTTTCCCACAATTTTAACTTCTTCGAGATTTAAATTTTTCGCGAACCGCAAAATCAATTGGGGATATCTCCGTCGGGTCTCCTGTTCGGTCGTCGGTGCTTGAGCTTATGTCTTATCCTTGAGTCGTCGTCATCGTTGTCGTCAGATGTGCAAACCGCAGAAGAATGGAACGGTTCACGATCAATTGTTGCTTTAAGGCCAGTCTCTCTGTTTTTGGGATTCCGATCCGGTTCTCAGGGATTCAAACGAGACAAGACAGCGAGCAAGGGATAAGTTATGTGCGAAACACTTTGTCTCTTGGACTTTATGTCGATGGATCCTTGAGAAAGAGAGATAGAGCAGATTGAAGGGTATTGTAGCAAGCAATTAATGTAGGGAAGAACAGCCCATAATGCACCCCTCGGATAAAATGGCCCCGCGCGGTTTTTCGTTGGTTTCCCATTACCAATTCTGCGGATTGTATGTGCCAGAATGCCAGTTCAAGTACTGAACTAGAAATACTGCTCTAAAAATTCACAAGGTAGCATTCGGAAAGCTATGAAAAACTGCGTGGGACTATTTTACCTCAGGGGGCGTTTTAGACCATCCTACCCTACTGAACAAGTTTGACCGATATATTAGTCATCGGATTGCCATGTTCAAAGATTGATTAAACCTAGAAGCGCTTTATTCGAGATTGCTATTCGACATACTTTGTAATACCCAGAGTCATCATTGCGGTGAAATGCTGCACTGGTGTACAGTTAGCTTCAATCTCCTGTAATTTCAACCATTTCAGCAACATTGCAGCATGTCGCATGACAGCTAATTGCTTTATTGATGTTTACCACCATTGCCACTTTGAGCCTTCGATACGCTTCCATTCCTGTGATTATTTTCGAACTCACATGCGAAAGTAGGTATATAAATCGATATCGGTATGATAAGAGCAAAATAATCGTCCCAACTATGTAGGTAGCCATCGTAGTTCCCGGAATTGGCAAAGCGCAGCGGCGATCATCAATCGAATCCTCTCTGCACCGCGAAAGGAAGGAAAAAAGTGCGGACTCTGACTTCTTTGAAGTTGCATGGGTCCATGCGCTAAGAGATAGAAAGAGAAGCGACTCCTTGGATTTACGGTAGTAGGTACCAACCAACCAGTGCATAGGGGGATGATCGAACGAATAGAAAATGATGGAAACTATGTAGCCGTATAGTCTCTAGGAATGTCACATCTGCTCGCAACGCGGTACGGTTGGAAGTATGCTTCATTTACTGACACTGCAAGCAGTCAGTGGTCGGTGGAACACGCACTGATAAATTGATGTTTTGATTTTTTGCCTCCAAGCCCAACGCAGCTTCGGGGGACTATTTTTCACTTACTTGCATTCTCTTATTAACTAATTAATTTGAAACTGTTTATGTTGGTGTGCTTTTTTGTCACAGCCGATGAAAATGATTAATTAAGTCGGGATTGTATTTATTTTCCTGTCGGTGTGGATGTAATTACTGGAACTAGCATCCGGCTAGCGGATGTTACCGGACAACTTCGTTGCGGATAATTGGTAATCGTATTAGGCTTTGTCAAATAGGAATAATCATTAAGAAACATGTGTCTCAGGACACCAAATAAACACTCTGATATTTTTGTTTTTCGATTATATTAACTTAATTTAAAGTTTGACATATGCATTAAGATGCTTCAAACTAAAGATATTATTCCACCAAATTCTAAATTCGGTTATAAATTAGATTCTGATCGTTTTCGCAAAATTGAAGCTCATTTGGTAGCGATTTCATACTACAAACTGAATTTTATAAGTATGGGAATTACTATGGGAATTACTGAAAAGGAAGCTTTTTTATTATCATCATCCTAGTCTTTCGCCATAACGAATAAGGGGTAAACTTGACATCGGTACCTATAAGAAATGTTCTCAGCTATAACATTGCTGAAGACTATATTTAATTGAAGATCAGGATTATTAGATGTTAATTAATTAGGATGATAAAGAATTTAAGACAGATTTCATTACCCATTAATCCCCAAGCAACACACAAGTTCTATAAAAGATTGGTTCTTTTTGGCCAATTATACTACTGATTATTCATAAGTCAACTAATCAGAGGCCTTGCAAAAAAGTTAATGAAGATCATGTGACAAATGACATATATAAATGGTCAAACATACCACATTCTTATAGGACCTACGTGGTTTGTCTTATCCAATGTATAAGGTTGATTTTTTGGCAAAAATGTATAAGTGAAATCTATGAATAAAATAATTAATTTTCGTTTCGTGTAGGAACATGAGATAAAAAGACTCAAGTCATAGTAATTCCCACATAGATTTCAAACGGCCAGTGCAGTATGAGATTGCACCCTAATGAGCTCAAATGTTGGGAAAGCGGCCAGGACCTGATTGAATATCGATTGAGCTGGGTGGAAATTTATGTCAAACTATAAATTAATTGAATTTAAATTAAAAAATAAAACAAATATTTATTACAGCATTCAAACGTTACAAAATTTGGAAAGTCGACGATAGATGCGTATCTGACATGATTCACGAGTTATCAAGTGTAAAACGGAATATATATTGAGAAGCTTTTAAATCGCGACAGACTACGATGGGCTGAATATGTCACACGGATACCGTAAGAGCGACAAGTGAAAGTTATATTCAGCAGAAAACTCAGCCAACGTAATCAACTGCGGGCAGATTTAGCACACATTATATTTTTACAGTTGATAAGTACATAAAATCACTTAACATCTATCTATGTTTACTGGAAGCGGTTGGCTTAGGAACGCCTTTAAAGAGATGAACTAGCCTATGGCTAAAAATCTCTTAAATAAAGATTAAAAAAAAAGGAACGGCTCCATTGGAAAAGAATGCTCCGTTTGGCTTAGGTTCATTGGGTTTCTTCCTTTGTCTGTCAAAGTTTCTGGAGAATCCCTAGCATCACATTTATCGCAATGGTAGTAGAAACTTTTATACGGATTATTTCGGCCATAAATAGGTTACTGAAACTTTTCGCGACAGAAGTGTGCTACTCGGGTTATAAATTTTCATAGTCTGAGAATTCATGGAGCTAGCTCAGGGGAAGTTGACGTGACATTACGTTAGTGCAGAGCATGACGAAACTTGACAACAAATTTTTTGATGCCCAAGTCAAAACACCCACACCTGCTGAAGGCTGCGGGCCCTGACGACATCGGGTATCCCTTGTTTAGGAGATTACCCCTTGTCGGCCGATTGGCTCTTCTTGACACTATGAACGAAGTCTGGCTTTCTGGCCAGATACCGGACGAGTGGAAAGAAGGGTTGGTTATTCCTATTCCCAAACCTGGGAAGGATAAAACCCTAACAGAGAGTTATCGACCCATAACCCTGCTGAGCTGCATGGGAAAAACACTCGAGCGGATGGTTAACCATCGTCTGTCAACTGAGCTGGAGAGGCAAGGACGGATCCACCCACGGCAACACGCATTTCGATGCGGCTATGGGTCGGAGACGTTCTTCTCTGAGCTCGATCATTTATTGGACAAGGCCTCGTCGGAAGATTTGCATGTAGATGTAGTCTCCCTCGATTTGTCCAAGGCATATGATATGACATGGAAGCTTCCTATCTTGACTTCCTTCAAGAGCTGGGACTTCCAAGGATGTATGTTTAACTACGTAGAAAACTTTCTACAGAACCGTAGGTTCCGAGTATTGAACGCTGGCGCAACCTCTTCCTCGAGGTTGCTGGAGAATGGCATCCCGCAAGGGTCTGTCCTCTCGGTTACACTGTTTCTCATTGCGATGAACTCAGTGTTTGAACGCATTCCCAATGAAGTATACATTATTGTATACGCCAATGATATTACCCTTATCGTGTTAGGTAAATACGGTTAAGCACAAGATACAGGATGCAGTGCAGTCTGTCGTTGACTGGACAGATGGTGTTGGGTTTGTGATTTCCCCCGAGAAGTCCAAACTGATGCACGTCTGCTTTGGTCTTCATCACAGACCAAGCCTGCCATATGTTAGTATCGGTGAGCATGCGGTCAAAGCCGTACGCGAGATGAAACTGCTTGGTGTGACTATTGATAACAAACTCCGATTTGTTAAGCACGCCAAGTTGGTGAAGGATAACGTCAACAACAAGTTGAATATCCCTCGGACCCTAAATGGTCGCTTCTCTGAAGCCTCTCGCAGTACATTGACCAAGGTTGCTAGGGCTCTGGTTGTCCCTAGCATCCTTTACGGGGCGGAACTGTGGAGCAGGGGTGGTGTCTCCCTGCTCAAGATTCTGGAACCTCAGTACAATGAGGTGTACAGAATTTGTAGCGGAGCGCTGAGGTCTTCACCGATAGCTTCTCTGTTGGTGAAGAATGGAAAGGTTCCTTTGGTGAATGTTGTCACCGAAGACCTGGCCACCAAGGCGCTTAGGCTCCTAGAAAGGGATCCCATTCTCAATGACAGGCCCACGGTTGCAAGGGCGAGAGAATGGTGGAGCGACTTGACGGGAGTAGATTTTCCCACGTTAGCCCAGCGAGCTAGGCTATGGCAACGGGCATGGGATGCTACTGCCCCAAAAGTTGATTGGAGGGTTAGAGCTATGTGCGGGGCGGGGACCAGCTCTGATGTGGTGAAAGCTACATTTAGAGAGGTCGCTGCCTCATACGAGGGAAGGCCCAAGCTATACACGGACGGTTCATTAATCGAAGAGGAAGTTGGCTATGTGGTGTCTGGGGAGGACATAAGCCGCTGCGGCCGGTTACCCGGTCTCTGTGGTATCTTCTCAGCTGAGGCCTATGCTCTCCTGCAAGCTTATTTTTAATTTGTCTGCATTAGCAGCATGCATTAAAGAGTCATTAAAAGATTATCTATTTAGAGCAAAACTGTTACTACTGTTGAGCAATAACCAGTCACATGTTATTTAATTATACATAGATGTATGAAAGTGTTTTATCGCCTATCAATTAAAGCGTAATTATTCATACTGTGTGAAATTTATTCATACGGCGACTTTTTTTTTCGTTATAACTTGCTACTCCTTAAAACTACCTCATTATAACATATTCTCCTAGATTGGAATTCTATAGCATAACATAAACCTAATGGTTGTATCTTAGCATTTCGTAGTGCGAATTGAGAGCGTTAAGTTATATTTAAGCTCTATAACTAGGTTGCTGGTTTTATTCGGTACAGCGAATCAAAACAAAACAAAAACCATGGCAACCTGTCAAAAAGTCAACATTCCAAGCGATCCTGCTATTTTCTCTAGTAATCAAGATGTAAGAAATGCTTATTGGATCTACAAAAAGCTTTTACAATACAAGGTGTAAAGCCGTGATGCAAATACTGGCCATCTCCAACCGGATTAAGTGAAACTGTCGGCGTTGTTTTAAGAAGGGTTCGTGGATCTTTCGGAAGTGTATTGGAAAGCCGCTTATTCAATATTTTTAAAAGCTCATTCACCGCACTGTGCCTTATGTTAAATGAGGGAGCCCATAACTGTAGATACTCCAGGAGTTTCATAGTGGCGATTGTCTCATCTTCATCGTGTTCAAAAACACTGAAAGGGTTTTCATTTCATGTATCTGAATAGATTTGTTTTTTTTTTATATTGGTAACAATTTTCAGAGATTTTTTTGTTATTGCTGTAGTATATTTCTTACTGTGAATCTTAGGACTCCGATAAAGATGATAGTTGTAATGAGGTTTTGATGAAGGTTATTATTATTTAACTTTATTAGGGAGGCTTTCAGCCTTGGGCTGGTTCGCCTCCAAATTTTGATGAAGGTTTAAGACAGCTTCAAGTTTTATATCGGTCATAAAAAGTATGTCATAATGTATGTTTTGTTTTGGTTTTATTCTGCAGTTATAAGTAGTGATACAGAGCCACCTTACAGCTACCGTTAAAACTATGAAGTCTGAGTTTTAATTTAGTAGTCATAAAACAGTTTTATATTCGACTTGATGGCTTGATTTTATGACAAGCACACAAAACCGTAATACAACCACAGGCTGCAAGGGATGCTATGATAAAACAATGATAAAATAAGAATAAATCTTTCAAGCATTTAGATTGTTACTTGGGGGTACACTACCAGTCTTAAGTATGGACTCGCTTAGAAAAGTATTGCAAAACTCACTTGAATATTGCATCACCTCCCAAAATGTTTAGCATCACCTATATCTCGAAATCCAGATAATGTACAAAGGTACTGTCTTCAGCAAAGTTGTTCAGAAGACCAAGGACGTCCGGAAAAGGGACAGTTTGATTCGGAATTCTGACAATACGTGCAGCTAGGCGTTAGTGTGCATTTGAAATTGAACATTTTTGAATTTATTTTATCTCGTGATCCCGACCACCAAGAAAGTTCAAATCTTCAGCAAAGTTTTTCAGAAGACCAAGGGCGATATAGTTCGTAATTCTCTCACTATAGAAAGTTCGAGTCATCAGCTAAGTTGTTTAGAAGACAAAATTGAGCTTTTTGTAATTATTTTATCTCTTCGGGCCACCTAGAAAGTTCGAGTCTTGAGCAAAGTTGTTCAGAAGACCATGGCTGAGCGAATAGTCACAGAACAGAAGTGGTACTTGGGATCAAAAAGTGGCTCCACTTGCCATTTGCGAACACTAGCGCACCTAGCGGTAGAAGGCATCTTTTTCCTGTAGCTAAGATAGGCAGCATGGATAGTAGACTGATGCAAAATTTGACTTTTTCGCTCCACAGTGCTAAATGGTTTCAAATCAGGTCCTGATTAGCCTCTCAAAGTAACAACTCATTTGGTTAGAAACAGACTTCGCACAAGCCATTTGAAGTTTACATGTAAATTACTATGGGAAATCTCAACTTTTTGTTCATTGCCTTCTAGTCTTTTCCCATATTGAGCTGCGAAACAGTTCAATAGCCATTCTTATAGAAAATTTTCTCAGCTACAACTTTGCAAAAGATTGTTTCTATGTAAAACGAGACAGGAAAATGTTATTAATTATTTAAGAGATTTGTAAACTTATGACATGATCAAGCAGCTGCTCTGTAGGCAACACTGTATTTTGCAGTGTGACATAGTAGCCATGATTTGTGTGTCCTATTCAACGCCCCAGAAACACCAATGTTGCCTACTGAGCAGTTGATTGAGCATGATCATAAGACATCAGCGCATTGAACCATTGATAACTTTAGATCCTTGCATTTAATTAAAAAGTGGTGTTAAGCAAAGTTGTAGCTGGGAAAATTTCCTACAAGAACAGTTGAAAACTTTTGAAGCAGACCGATATGGTGAATTATTAGGTAGACATGAACAAAAATCTTGGTTTTACCATAGTAATTCCCATACAAACTTCAAATGGTTTGTGCCATCTCAGTTTCTCACCAAATGGGTTCAAATTTTGAGAGGTTAGTCAGGATCCGATTTGGAATCGTTTAAGTATTGTGGAGCGCAAATTTTCAAATTTTGCATCACTCTAATGGATAGTGTGAGTGCGCATATAAAGCCCGTGTGAAACGCTACCACAACACATCGCTTGTTGAGCAGAAAAACGAACCACTATTTGATTCACCGATTTGTTTGCACTTCCCTTTCTGTGCTGTGGGATAGTACTTAGTTCGTTTCGGAATTACGTCACTACGTGAAATTGTGAAATTTACCAGATCTGAAAATCAGAAAATCGTTTGAATATGACGTGAATCACACCTGACCATTTTGGAATCACTTGAATATGTAGTTAATCAGACATGAAAAGCTTGGAATCACTTGCTAATGAAGTGACCTAGACCTGAACAGTTTAGATTCACTTGAATGTGAAGTGTATCAGGCCTGAAAAATTTAGAATCACTTAAAATGAAGTGAATTCAAACTGAAATGGTTGGAATCGCTTGAATATTAAGTTAATCACACCTGGGAAGCTTGGAATCACTTGAATATGAAGTGAACAATTTGGAATCAATTTAATATTAAGTGAACTAGACTTGAAAAGTTATAAATCACTTGAAAACACTACCAGTCATAAGTATGGAATCGCTTAAAAAGGTATTGCACACACACAAGCATGACCCAATTCAATAAAGCTCAAAATCACTTTGAAAAGAACTGAATAACTCCAGGAAAGTACTAAATTACTTAAGAAAAGGTAGGAATTACCTGATTGTTCCATCTTATCCCAACCTCAAAGTATTGCAATATACCCTCACCTATATACGTAAAAATTGTGAAAACAACTTTAATGCGGTATTTTTTTATATGTAGGCCTACTTTTTGAAAATCATCAAGCCTTGAACAGCATTTCTCACAGCTTTACCCCTTTGGGCCTAATGTTTTCTGAATCATCTTGCCCCTTAAATGCCACACAGTAGACCTGACCGTTTTGAAATATCAAATAGACAAGACAAATTATGGAGGTATATCCATCATTTTTCAGGATACCTTCAAGAACTGGCTGTGTTGGTGTTAGATTAGATTAGATTACAAAACTGAACAAAAAATTCAGCAGGCAGCGAAGATGACATTTGCAACCAAAAAACCCTGGGAGGTTTTAAAAATTTCTTGGATTTTACAAAACTAAATAGAGATTTTATACCTTAACGGTGAGATCCATAATAAATTCTGGTAAACATGACGAATTTCTGTTCGAAAATACATAGTTTGATCAAAAATTTCGATAATACAGGAATGTTCGAGGTTAATTTTAGAACTGTCAGTAAGAAGCTGAACAACCACCGACGAACCCACATGATACCGGAGTACAGGCTTAATGAAACTCCTCTACCTCACATGAGGCTAGCTCCTCTTGCTACTCTAGTGAGTGTATTGTACCCCTCACGTTAAGTGACTACAGAGTTGCCAGAGCTTCAACATAGTTCCCATCTTTTTTGAAGCTTTCATGAAAGTTCTACGACTTACAAGGACATTTTGCAATCATCCGGAAAGCTTCAGAAACACTGTACAAACTTCAATGATTTCAGTAAAAATTACTGACCATGAAGGCCGTGATTTTGTGTGTAGATTGGCACGTGCGTACCGCTAAACTATGCCTACTGAAGTGTCAAAACTTATCCAACTCATCCAACGCTAAACGCCTTACCAAAAACTACACCAGAACATCATTCCAGCGTCATGTAATCGTTTCAAAAATTTCCTATGCTCAACTCGAAACCTGCTGGACTAATGTGAGCATCTCCAATTCCAACAATTCAAATACCTCAAAAATGGACTCGTTTAAATTATCCCGGAATGTCGTTAAAGTTGCATAGAAAGGACGCGATCGAAAAGCGAGCCATCTACCTGCCTGCCACCTGCAACCTCGTTGGGCTATTTCATCATTAAATTAGAATTAATTTTCGAACCGTTTCGTTTCTCTCCTTTCTACCCAGAATAGATCCAGCGTAAATGAAAGCTATCTTAATCTCGAGCCATCCCGCGTAGCATCATGACTTTCTTGGCTCGCCTTATCTTAACGACGACGGCCGATGTTAAATATTAGAAGTTTGTCCGAACCGCAGTCAGTTTTCAAACTGATTCCGCTCAAGGGATTCTCCCTCCATGTATGGCCACCCCGAAGAGCCGGTAGCAATATCAACAGAAGTTGATGTATAAAATTTATCGCTCTCGGAAAACCAAAAACAAAAGCTTTGCTTCACTTTTGTCGGATTGTAAATCCGGAGGGCAATAAACGAAGCCGCGGCAAGCGATATCGAAACTTTAACACGCTACCACTATTTCCCGATATTGAGCTTGGCTACTTGGGTGGCACCCAAGTCAAGCCCCTAACGACGGAATGCTAGATGGTGCACAAAATTCAATTTAATCCGAACTCGATCGATGAATCGGATTTTATTTCATGCAGGAAATTCGCCAACCAAACAACCAAACCATCGCAATCAAAAAGCCCGACCCCAGCCTGGATCGCCTGCTTGGACGGTGAGAAGAATGCTCTCCAGTCTCGCGGCTTGCTTGGGTGAGCGTAAAATAAAATTGTTATCAACTCAATTATGATAACAACCTAGTTTTCAATTCCCATTCGGACGTCGGGCCTCGGCATGATCGCCCTTGCTTTGCCGGAAGACCACCTTTTAGGGAGCATAAAGAAAACGAAACCGAGAAGAGGAAAGTGATATTAGCGAATGCCATTATAATATTAATGCGAAATAAAATTCGAATAAAATTAATATCAGAGTGGTAAGGAATTGATAAGCATGAATATTTATTGGCGCTCTCCCGGGTGGGGCGGCCCTGGTTCCGTTTTGGTTGATGAGATTTCGTGTAAACGCGGGAGTTGCGTCTGCCTACCGTGGAGGCCCTTGACTGGTGGTTTGGATCGGGCTGCCCCAGATGGTTATTGCTTTATTTATTGCTTTGAAGGTGGTGTGCTCCGAGAACCCAAACAAGAACGAAGCTCATTTGAATTTTAAATGTTTTTTCGCAGTCCAATCGGTCTGAGGTACCCACCGCACCGCGCCACCACACTGTGGGAGGTGGGGGCATTCCTTATAGGTGTGCATATCGGTTAGGTGAATTCAATTTGTAGTTTGCATGCCGACTGACAGGAATTCGAAAAGGCAGTCAGTTGGGCGTTTTGGCCGTATGAATTTTTTTATCGCACTTGGATGGCTCTCCCTGAGAGGCATAATTTGTTGGAAGATGTTCGGTTTTTCAGAAGCACTGCGGTGGTGATAGGTTATCGACGGTAGCAAATTTTTGCAATTAGTAGGCTGGGAGCCTGGGTTTGGATGCGGTTGGTAATGGTGAACGATTTTTTTCATACAATCACATCGCTCATCGAATTTTCTCGGTCCGACAACTGACGGTATATTTCGTGTATTCATCAAGCCGAAAATTCTACTCAGTTGTGAGTATTGTGCACGGTTTCTGCATGATGGGACCTTGTTCTTCAGCTGTCTATTGAACCGATTGGTAACTTTGATTATGTACTGCTTGATTTTAAAGAAAGAACTTTAAAGTAGTATGATAAGCTTGTGATATAAACCCTCGAGTTCCCGTATTATTTTGGAAATTTTAGCATGCTTACTTACGGGAAGCTCTTACACAAATTTGAAAAAACCCTAATCAACTCACCTTCCGGAGTCAAGTGCCTTATTGAATATATAGCTGAATTTCATACACTGGTCACTATCGCATGGGTACCCGGAACATGTCTGAGGATTTAGTAAATGATGCACGCAAAAAAAATCGGTCGGATATTCGTGAACAACAAACCACGATAAGCTGAACTACTAGTTCTTTCGAATTCATGACTTAGTTATTAGTGCATGCAGCTGAGTCGTATCGTCAGAATGGTGGTGAAGGTCATCAAGTTGGCCGTAATCCTCTAAGGAAAGGGTGAACCAGCGAACGTCCTGTTCCAACGAGAAAGCGACGTGAAAGCGGCACTAGTTTTGAAGAAAACTTCGAAGATTGCCACAGAGGCGGTGGATATATTTTCCGCTAATTTGAACCCTAGAAATAACATGGAAGGGAAGGTGAGCAGCACCGATGCGGCTAGCATCGGTGAGGATGTGATCAGTGCTTATTGCTTGTTATGAAGATGATGGAGGTTCTGCGTTCTTGGTGACCGAAGATCCGTTGAATTGAAAGTGTGTCCACTAGACTGATGCAAAATTTGAAATGTTCGCTCCACCGTGCTCAAACGGTTTCGAATCGGGTCCTGATTAGCCTCCCAAAATTTAAACTCATTTTGTAAGAAACTGACTTGGCACAAACCATTTGAAGTTTATATGGTAATTACTATGGGAAACCCAAACTTTTTGTTCACTGTCTTCTAGCCTTTTTCCGCATTGCACTGTTAACAAGTTCTATCGCTATTCTTATGGGAAATTTTCTCAGCTACAACTTTGCAGTAGATCGTTTTTAAGCCAAGCGTCATGCTAAATATTTATTATTTGATTAAGATATTGATAATCTTATGGCATGATTAAGCAGCAGTATTGCGGGCAACACTGTATTCTGCAGTGTGACATAGTAGCCATAATTTTTGTGACCTATTCTACGCCCAAAAACACCAATGTTACCTGCTGTACAGTTAATTGAGCATAATCATAAGACATCAGTGATTGAAATTATTAATTACTTATGTTCCTTACATTTAATCGAAAAGTGGACTTGAACAAAGTTGTAGCTTAGAAATTTTTTATCAATTGCAACTATCATTTTCTTAAGCAGAGTAGACTGGTGAATTTTGAGATAGATATGATCCAAAATTTTGGTTTTCCCATAGTAATTTCTATATAAACTTCAAATAGTTTGTGCAAGTCAGTTTCTTACTAAATAAGTTCTAATTTTGGAAGTCTAATCAGGATCCAATTTGTAACCGTTTGAGCACTGTGGAGCGAAAATTTCAAATTTTGCATCAGTCTAGTGTCCACTCTATCTGCTGGACAGATGCCTGCTGCCAATTTTGGGTATGGATTTTTCCAGCATAGTCTTCCGTTGCTTGCAGTTTCCTTCCATTTCCATGCTGTACAATCCAATCAAAAGATTGAAACTTATTTTAATGTTGACGCTTTACAGTCCATGAACCATGCTTTTCAGAACAGAGTTCACCTTTCTATGATTTCTGTTGCCTATGCTGGTGCTTAATGCAACTTAGCGCAGGTGTTACGTAAATTTTGCGAAACAATGTTCACGATTTTATGACTTTTATTCATGGTGTACTTTAGTAAACGAAAAATTTTCTTGTTCCGAAAATCGTGACTTGAGGTTGACGAATTTCGGAACGGATTTTTTCCCGTGTGTAGAATTTATGATTTAGTAGTTTGAAGTTGAGGTTGCGTGAATTACAACTACAGTAGGGCAATTTACCAATTGCTGCATGCCACCCAATTATTGTACACTTCACTGAATTTGAGATCCAATTGTGGGACCACCAGACACGAATTATGTAACTGCAGCTTCTGAGTGTTCTCCGCTGATACACACCATGTTTCACTGGCGTAAAACAGCACAGACTTCACGTTCGAGTTAAAAATTCGGATTTTGGTGCGTCGACTGATCAGATTCGCTCTCCATACATTTCGCAAACTGGCAAAAGCAGCCCTCGCCTTCTTAATCCGTGCACCTATGTCGCTCTTGGTGCCGCCGTCCGACGCTATCTGGCTGCCAAGATATTGGAAGCTTTCGACTTTCTCCACTGCTTGCCCAGCTACCGTGAAATTGGAACGGTTTTCCGTGTTGGCATCCAACGATTTGGTCTTGTTGACGTTGATGGTTAGACCTGTTTCAGAGGAGCGTTCCACAAGGTCGTCGAGCTTACTCTGCATGTCAGAGCGCCGTTGTGCTAATAACGCAACACCATCAACCAAATCGAAGTCGTTGAGATGCTCCATAGTAATAGGCTGCCACAGCAACCCATGGTTCGGTACACGGTCAACGGCTCCAACCATGATCTCAGCGATTACGATGAGGAACAGTTGCGGTGATAATATACATCCTTGCCTCACACCCGCGATTACCCGTATCGGGTCAGACAAAGCTCCGTTGTGCAATACTCTGCATGAGAAAGCCTCGTACTGCGCTTCGATAAGGTTGACGATCTTATCAGGGACTCCCTTGCGTCTCAGAGCGCCCCACAAGTTTTCGTTGTTTAGTCGGTCGAAAGCTTTTTCGTAGTCAATGAACACCAAGTACAGGGACTCTTGGAACTCATTGACCTGCTCCAGGATGATGTGGAGGGTGACAATATGGTCCACACAGGATCTTCCAGCACGAAATCCTGCCTGCTGTCGTCGGAGAGTCGCGTCGATCTTCTCCTGTATCCGATTGAGGATTTTTTTTCCTTTGGTTTGTTTTCCGTCGATCTTGTTTTCCGTGCTGAGCACCAATGCTACCGACGCCAGAGAGGCAGCTCCCACACCTGGACCCTACCTATCGACCCATCAACTCATGAACCGGGGACCAACGGCTTTACTTCCCTTGCGAAGGTAGGACTTCATACCGAGATGTTGATGGTTGGTTGACCGTTGAAACTTCGAGAAGTTGTTCAAAGTGCTCAAACCAACGTTTCAACTGGTCAGTGGGGTCGGTGAGCAACTGTCCAGTCGCGTCTGTCACAGGCATCCTTGGGTTCATCCTTGCCCCGCTCAGGCGTCGTGAAACATCATAGAGGAGGCGGATATCACCAGTTGCTGCGGCTTTCTCCCCTTCACCAGCCAGGGAGTTCACCCACGCTCGCTTGTCCCGTATACAGAAACGCTTAACTTCCTTCTCTAGAACCGAATACCGCTGACGGGCCTCGTTCTTGGCTTCTCGGGTCCTTGCTCGCTCTATCGCGTCTTATGCTTCTCTCCGCTTCTCGATCTTCCTCCAGGTTTCATCGGTGATCCACTTCTTCCTCTGAGTGCGCAGCTCACCCAGGTTGTTCTCGCTTGTTTCAATAAAGGCATTCTTGATGCTCGTCCACTGTTCTTCTACGCTGCCACCTTGGGTCTTCCAGTCGGCGTGTGTTGAATCGCCGCCCGAGTCTCTCATCCCGCCGTTGAACCCGCGCAATGCGTAGGCGGATCTCACCGACCAGGAGATGATGGTCAGACGCGATGTCAGCGCTGCGTTTGTTCCGAACATCAAGAAGACTCCGTCTCCATTTTCGGCTGATGCAGATGTGGTCGATTTGGTTCTCTGTATATCCATCACGGTCACACAGTCACAGTCCCAGTCCCTGTCAATGGTGTTTTGTGCTTATGTTGTCCCTTCGGTAGAGTTTAAATTTTGCGCTTTTTTATCAAAACAATCACACCAAAAATCAGTGATGTCCCATTTCTTAATTTCTCGATTAACAACTAATCGATTATACTGGTTTACATAGTTGGAGATGCTTAACGTCAAATATCAGACTTAAAGTCGATAGATGAGGAGATGAAAGTAGAGAGAGTTGATAGCTCCGTTAGAGTACGGCAGTGTCCTATTGTCAGGTCTTTGTCTTAGTTTGACAGATGATTAACATGTCATCAACATATATACAAATCCCCCGAAGAGCGCTGTGGTCAGTGCCGTCCACACACTGCTATTTCACGAGACTGCGTTTCAATTCGATTGAGCCATCGCGCCATCGCGGGGTGATAGGTGCATTCATTTTTACCGCCTCTATATTAAGATCTAGTGTAACCCGGCGCCGATTGTGCGATCAAACACCCATATATCTACTTGTCTTCAGCATGCAGACTGTAATGGCTGCTTAATATTCTGGATTCTTCCAGTTTTACAAAGTCATCACATCAATGTGCTTCACCAACATTTCACGATGGCTAGCGACTGTGATAATAAACGTCATATGCCTCCTAGTCACTTGTTTGCTTAGCAATGTACGGCTTTGCGATTCGAAGACAGCTCAACTAAATTCAACGTACCGTTCTCAATCAGAGTCAGGTACTCGGTCAGAGTTTAGTTTTTGGCAAAGTTCCATCTTTTGATTGTGGATAAAAAATTTAGTGAAATAGGTTTTTTGATTTAATTTCCGTCCTACTAAGCACATCCCGAACTTTACCTCTCTTTTTTTGAAAAGGTTTGAACAAAACATGGAATGTTTTTATCAAAGATAACTTCTAAATTGGTTCACCTATCCATACGTACCGTTGGATTTGGTAAAGAGTCAAACAATGTTGAGATATTATTAAAAATCTAACACTGCTTCTTGAGTTTAAATTCGTCCTAACGTTTCAATTCCGTCCTAACGTTTTGGAACGCCATTAGATTTTCTTCGTCCTACGGATGATGGTAGGAAAAGTGGATTCACTAGGAGCGCTTCTTTTGTTTTGAGAACAATGAGTGTAAATATTCATACTATGCGCTGTAATAGGCTACATGTTCTGGCTTATGAACTAACGAATCGGAACAAACGTATTATTGTTTTGTGCATGGTGAAATCATTGATATTATTGATGATGTCTGCTCGATAGAACGGAAATAGGCGATTACGACGCAGTAGCGTAAAAATTCGAAAGAAATCGATTAAAGACTACAGTGTTTTCCCGATTTTTCCTACCACCGATTTGGTCAGCGTTTTTTCACGATTTTGTCAGCCTGTATTTTCAGCTTGTAGTTTTCAGTTTTAAAACATCAATTCTCAAACTTTTAGCTCTGATTAAATTTTATTCTTATCCTTCTCTGAAATTTGAATGTTAGGAGAAATGAGGGTAAAATGGGCATACAGGGTAAAATGAACAATTGACGATTTTAAAAGCTTATTTATTCAAATATCAATCAATTTAACCCACAGGTCTTTCGGGCAATGTACCTTTTACCTCTTAAATAATTTATATTATTTATTAGATTGTTAGAGTTCACCGTTTAATAGGTAAATTGACCGTTTTACTCCCTGTTACAATACTAGGAATTATTGTTTTTGTATTGTAAACTCCTGTTTGCTAAAAATATAATTTTTACCACGGAAACCTATGTTTTCTTTGCTATTGTAATAAAAAAAACATTGTTTCATTGTCAACAACATTTATTCTTAGAAAATCAAAAAAATAAAACATCACATATTTCAACAAATGTACTGTACATAGAAGTTTTTTTTTCCTTTGGTTTGTTTTTTCCGTCGATCTTGTTTTCCGTGCTGAGCACCAATGCTACCGACGTGCCAGGAAGGCAGCTCCCACACCTGGACCCTACCTATCGACCCATCAACTCATGAACCGGGGACCAACGGCTTTACTTCCCATCCGAAGGAAGGCGTGATCAGAGATGTTATGCCTCAGAACATCCCGGCGGCGCCGACTGGTATTGAACCCAGGCCTGCTGGGGTGAGAGGTAATCACGCTTACCACTACACCACCGGCGCCGTTAACATAAAAGTTTTGATTGACTTTCAATTTTCAAGAGATTTCGTCATCGCAAATTCTAAAAAAAAATCTCATTTGCCAGCAACACTGACTGGGTGTATCCTATGGCTTACCTTCCTTACTAACATAATTCCTAAATTCCCGAGACGTTTATGAGGGGCCGTATAGAGTTCTCTATCTCTCTCAAGTAAATGTTGGACTAACATACCTTTCCTATCCCTACCAATTGTAAGGACGTGGCCAGGACAATCCTTAACTGTTGGAGCGGAATATGTATTTATCTGGAAGAGAGTAATTATTTCCTACTTACTATCTGTCCAGTAATAGATATCCGTCTTGCTCTTAATAGTTTTGAATTTTTACCACCTACGATATTGTGCAACTGTTCAATGCTAAATTTCGTCATCAGAAATTCTCAAATTTGACGGAGATAAATAACATCATCAATTGAAAGGGACCCGATTCATGATCTGCCATCATGATCTGCACAGTCGCTGGTGACACTGTACCGGCGAACTTATTCCACTTTAAACGCATTTGTTGTGCATTTGTCACTTCTTTACCGCATCCTCGAAGTTTTCGCTTGACAATTGCCCAATATTTTTCGATCGGTCTGAACTCAGGGCAATTCGGAGGATTAATCTCTTTGGCGACGAAATTAACATTGTTTGTAGCATACAATACTAGTACCTCCTTAGAGTAGTGGCAGCTGGCTAGATCCGGCCAAAACATAACGTTGGTCTTGTGTTGCCGAATGAAGGGTAAAATCCGCTTTTTCAGATACTCTTTAATGTAAACGTCATTGTATGAGATGTGATGAAAACCTTGGTTTTAAGGCCTCAATTGCAGATTCCATGCCAAATCATTAGTTTCCGAGCAAACTTATCAGCAAAAACAAATTTATACCTAGAAGGGACATCCCCACGACCAGTTTCCAGGTAAAATTTTTGTCCGGGGATTTGTTTATAATCCATTTTGACATATGTTTCGTCATCCATTAAAATACAGCCATCAAATTTCGTCAAAACTCGTCCGTGCTCGCTATTTGGCCACTAAATTTTGTTTCAGGGAGCGATTCGGATGTTTACTGGCACAAAAAGACTTATATCCTTCTCTTGAAAGGATGTTTCGCACGGTGGAAAAGTTGGAATCGTATTGTTTTGCCAAATCACGTATGGAGACACCCGGGTTGCTTTTCACGTACCACACAGTTCGAAAAAGTAGTGTAAATTTCTGTTCAATATGATGCACATAAATGGAGCGTCTCATATCATATACGTTTACATTATATATCATGTAAAGTTCTGACACATATCATACAATGTAGCAAATATTGTATAGAAAAGCCCATCTTTGTAAACAACATTGTTTGCAAGTTGCTCGGTTGCGTGAAATGAAATACAAGTCTACGTGAATGAATGTTTACATCACAATTAAAATTCAGAATTTTTATCTGTGCATGTACACCTTCCTCCTTAGCTCTTTGTCCCTAGTGCCACTTTTATGATAGATGCGCTGTGCTATCCACACTCAGAGTATCTTTGTAACGTTTGATTACAAGACTCATCGTTGACTTTGGAAATTTTAACACTTTTGCTATTTTTGAGGCAGACCACGAAGGGTTCTCTAGATGTTTGTGCACAATAAATACAAAAAACCGTGCGTCCAGATTTACTTTGAATCGAGCTTTATCATACTGGTTGCTGCTGGATTTTGTGGTTCATTGAATTCGGATAGAACCTTCCGGATGGTATCCCGTTGAAAGCGGAGATCCAGGCGTTCCTGAACATGTTCAGGATGGTGCTGCAGAAATGTCTGCATGAGGGTCACTTCCCAGACATATGGAGATACAGAAGCTAGTGTTGCTGCAAATGCCAGGATCGTATATGTCTGCTGGATACACTCGGAAAGCTCTTGAAGAGAATCATCCAAAACAGGCTGACGAAGTGTACGGAGAAAGAATACGGATTGTCGAAGATTCCGTTCAGATTCCGGAAGGGTGGATGCAATTCGGACAGTGGTCGGGA
This sequence comes from Ochlerotatus camptorhynchus, assembly GCF_037179485.1. Lineage (NCBI taxonomy): Eukaryota > Metazoa > Arthropoda > Insecta > Diptera > Culicidae > Ochlerotatus > Ochlerotatus camptorhynchus. Next base: position 1,010,428 of record NW_027040634.1, on the reverse strand, counting down.
GAGCAGAAAAGTCATCCAAACAGAAGCGCAGAGGAAAACGCTATTGCACTGTGATAACGATAGACGTCAAGAACGCTTTCAACGCCACGCCAGTTGGTGACCATCACCGAAGCGCTGCATAGAATGAGTATCCTTGCAGGATTCTAAGGAATAACTTCCAAAACCGGGTGTTGGTCTATGAACAGACAGAGATCGATTAGGATCCCAGCGGGAGGTGTACAAGGCTCCATCCTTGGTCCAACGCTCTGGAATGGGATGTACAACGGCGTGCTGATGCTGAAGCTGCACAAAGGAGTTGAGATCGTTGGCTTTCCCAAGAAACCACAGGCACATTATTTCGTCATTTTGTTTATTTACAGGCCTCATCGTAACTTACAAACACTGATATAGCCGTTGTTCAGCTGTATATAACCAAAAACTCGAAGTAATGGTTACTTGGTTTGTGAACGACGTCATCAACTCTGGACCAAGCAGTTACATGAGACGTCTCCTGGCTTGTGTATCTACGTTGATACTGAGGTATTGAGGTTCATCTTGGGTTGTAGCACTGGAAACCAAGCAGAATCGAAGGAAGCTGGACAAGTACGTACCGACTCATGTCCATGCGAGTCGTGAGTGCGTACAGATCTTGTTAGAGGCAGTATGTCGCTTCACCGTGATCCCAAGAGGATAAGCGATGGGTTTTAGTGAGGCAGCACTACCCAACAAACAATTTTAGCTGCATCTTAGCTTATACAGGCAAAAATTAGCTGCATAAGGCAAATTTTGGCTGTATTAGCTAATCTGCAGCTAAACTTGTTTGTTGGGTAGTAGATACCACACCGTGCCCACTTCATTCAGTGCCAGTCATAAGTATAACAATTTCATTATTCTGTAATAATTTTGATCGAAATAATAATGGGAATTTTTTCCCGATTTTGTCAGTGTCCCGTTTATCCCAACTAACAATTCTCACAATGAAAACGCTGTGCTCATTTCATTTATACAGCCTTAACCTGTATTCAAACCTTATACGATATGAGGTAACCATTACTCAACCTCTATATAAGCAAATCTGGCGAACTTAGTCAGCTACTTATGGCAGGTGGGACGGTTGGGACAAGCTCTTATTGTACATCCATTTACGCCTCTATACAGCTGTTATCCTGCTGTTTTTAGTTGTGTGTGAACTTGAAAGGCGATCATTCAACCTCTTCCCCGTTATCCAATAATCACTACACAGCTTTCTCTTGAAGCTGCGTTAAATATTGTTTACGTTTTTTTTTTTGTTGGAGGAATTTATTGAGTTTATTTAGCTGTGAATAAAATTAATAAATTAACCGGAATTCGTTATAAATCAGCACAGCACTAATTTTTTTAACCCTGCCAGAACCCGGAATCGAACTTGTGACGACCACATTAGCAAACCTTGACACTACCAACTTTGTAAACACATCTACATTACTTTTTACAACGAGATCACTGAGTATGGACTTTACAACAGTGCACATGAATCACTTTTCTCGACTAGTTACTTCAGCTTTGTAAAGGAGCATAGTCAAAACTGTAAAACTACACGCGTCTAAAAATAAACCTACATGACTGTAGAAATGCTAACAAAGTAGCTCTAACACAGTTGATTAGCTGAGTACAGGTTGTTTAGTTGTTGAAAAAAAATAGTTTATGTTATTCAGCAAGAGTGGTTGGTTGTATAGAACCCATCAAATGAGTTATATATTCACTTTATTAGCTTTGTTTTGCAACTACAAGTTGAAAGATGATTAATAGTTTCATAGAAGTGACATTAGCTGCTGTTATTCAGTGCAACTGACAAATTGAATAATGGTTGTGAAAAAGTTGAGTACACGCTCTCCAAAACTATTTTGCTAGCTTCTGCTTGTAGCTGTATCTGCCGCTTTGTTTCAGCTACTTTGCAGCACAATACTGGAAAAGGTGGCTTATAAAGCTGGATAAATGTTAGTTGGGTTGTCAGGCTTAAATTGTAGAAGGGGCTGACAAAATTGGGAAAGCACTGTATTCCGTTTTCTTTCAGGAACGATATGTTCTAGATGCAAATAATATCGTGCACACCTTTTACATCATTTTTGCATTCGTAGATTAGATCAGTTCCCGTACTTGCTTTTCTACAAGATTCTGTACCATAACTTACAGAAAGCTGCAGTTACCTACAGCAAAAGCAAAAAAGCAAGTACTAGAATAGACCTATTATGCGGCAAGTTGTGCCAAAAAAGTCAAACCCACTGCCATCAATCTGCATACATTTCAAAATATAATATTCTTTTCAACATGGTAGATTTTTTCGAAGCATTCCTTGTGCCTCTTTGACTTAATTAAAAGAAAACACATACTTTTTCAGCAACTATTGAAAATAGCACAAACTCACTGATGCTATTAAACGTAACAAATTCTGAGAAACTCGCTCTGTTCTAATAAAAATGACATTTTTACGGCGGCAGCAGCAACATTGGAGCCCATTTCCATAAAACCACCATTTTAGCCCGTCTGTCGTGAGCGCCGTCAACGAGGGCGCTCCAGTAATAATGCTAAATTTAATTAATTTAAGCACTACAACCTACAAGCTCGTGCCATAATAAACTGATCCAGTCAACCCCTAATTTACCGACTGAACCGTTCACGGCAGGCACTGACTGCCTCGGCCATCATTTCGGTGGAGAACCCTGACTGCACCCTTTTTTTCTGGCAGCGACGGAACCCACTCGCTACACCTTTCCCGCACAAGACTTGTCCCGGTTCCTTTATTAATTATAATAAAAACAAAAACCGGGCAATAAACCGAAATCAACCCTTTCCGCTTATCCTGACTCGTCATCTTTATAAATTTTCAGTGGCAAAGGCACAATGGAAAATACCCGGAGGGTTGTTCTTTCTGTAACGCTGTCGTGGGGGCATTTATTTAAGAAGGAGCACAAGAGATCCTTAACAAGAAGATGATTAGAGTTTCAAATTCAAACCTCCTTAGAGTTAGCTCAGCGTAGGTAATCGTCTTTGATGAGTTTTCTCAATGAAAGGTGGTGTCCTTTGAAATCGGGTTTGCCTACGGGGATACGTGCTTTGAGTTCTATATCAGCATCAACATATATGTATCTATTACTGTGTAGCTGGAAAATGTATGAAAATATTAATTACACTTTAGTTGCAGTAGTTACATGCAGAGCGGCAGAGTAATTTCATTGTATGTACTCATTGCCACCTTGAGTCATGTACAACTGCACAATAACATAGAGCAAACGCGCACATTCATTCACTCCTTTATTTACGATCCCACCCACATTTTAAAGTCATCAGTGATGGTACAACCATTTCCGAAGAATACAATGAGATGTAAATTAAGAGGAAAAAAATCATGTCTCTGTGGCTCTGCCAGTAAAAATTATACATTTCATTTTGCTCTCATACGTACACAGATATCTGTGAGAAGTGCAACATCAATGATACTACTTGGATCATTAGTTGAGTAACACAAGTCACTCGAAATTGTTTTGTTGAGCGCTAATTAGTGTTGTTTGATTGCATTTTGTTAGAGTATTGTCTCTAAAGCACAAAACCTAAGTTCGCAAGTAAGCTAGCATTTAGATAGCGAAGCGTTCCGAATTTCGTCTTTACGGACCGTAAATATTTTTCACAATCATCAGCGTGGTATATATTCGATATGTCTTTCACACACGTCTAATACAACGAGACGAAATGTGGTCATCATTTACCTGCCCTATAAAAGTACGTAAGACCTTTCTAGATGCAACCATATTTTTGAGCGGCGAATAAAGTCATAATATGAATTAACCCAATTTACCGTAGCTAATACGGTTATCAGTAGAATTAAGTCATTTTTCATTACCGCACTAGTTATGTGGTGCATCGAATGACCGGTAGTCGACTCCTTGCTACAAGCTATTAAAATATCTGGAAGCGATAAGTTCTTCTCTGCGATTTCGTAGAAACGGATGGAACTCGGTTATCTGCATGAATTACCATATTTACTATTCATGGATACCCGAACACTGGCAGAGTGATGCGAATCAAGAAGATAAGCCTATGCAAAGCATGGTCAAATTCATTCTGAAAGTCAAACTATTAATTATGTGTTTACTGCATATTATCTATTTTGTAAAAGCTAAACTAGGGTTCACAATCAAAACATAAATTTTTACTCGAAAAAAAAAACAACAACAACGCAAATTGAATCCAAATTATAATTTTCATTTGCAAATACTGCCTGTGCGACAGCCAGCTGAGTCCATAGCCATAACAATATACCATAAGCTGGCGAAAATGAAACATAAAGGTGATTGAATTTCTGTTCAATTGCAATACTGAGAGTATTGCAATTGAACAGAAATTTAATCAAGTAAGAATAAGAAATCCTCGGACAAATTCTAATAGGAAGGTTCGATTGGCTCAGATTTTGGCAGTTCATTTGGCTCAAAACATTCTCTCTGCTTATCTATCTCTCTAAGTATTTCTAATTGTGATGGTTTCTTAGAAGAAGTTGCGGGCAAGTATTGTGCCTTTCAAGAAAAAATATACACTCTAAAAAAATTTAAAAAAAAAACAAAATTATCAAACAAAATTAAAGTACTCAAATTGCATATTTAAAAAAAATATGTTTTTTATATTTATATTGTAGATTAGAGAAAGGGCTACCTACTGACAATGTGTTTAAGTTGGGCGATTCATAAACAAAAAAGTAGAAGGGTCTGTGCCTAGGGGCACGAACGGGAGCTTGACGTAGGACCGCTATAGGGCACGGAACAAATGTGAAGAAAATTTTGTTCTTTAATTGACCGACATCTATTATCTTAACTCTTTCCGTTTTTGATTTGTAGCCGTACCAAATTTGTAGTATTTGTGTTTTTTTTTCAAATAAAAAGTTGATGAAGAGAATTGATCAAAATCATTTGCACCCCTGCTTCCAAGTTTGGTTACAAGATTACAACTCTGGAGAGCATTTTGTGTGGTCGTTGGGGGCATGTGGTTCTGAATATGGACCAACAGGCAGATAAATTCTATTCTAACTTTTTACTGTAATAAGCTTGTTGGCAAAGAAAAGGGCCGCTTTGTTGCCAAAGTTGGTGATGATTTAACCTCCGAAACTGTACAGAGTTCGTCTGTCGCTTCAAAGCGTAAACGACATCGATGGCCGCTTACACTTGGCGTGTTCAGTATAGGTGACAGCATCAGGGATCACATTTTCATAGAAAACTTTCAGCACACCTCGTGTTTTCTCGTAGATCAGACCGGAGACACGTTTGACACCGCCACGGCGAGCCAGATGACTGCTTTTGCTGCTTCTGCTGTCTGCTCACCACGGCGTCCAAAGTGAGAATGAGTTGAGGCTTTTTTTTTTAGTTTAAATGATCTATATTTCTTGAATTTGTGTGGTTATCAAGTGACACATATGCGCCTTTTCAACTTTAGTTCCTTTGAAATTTCAATTATTATTAATTACAGTTCCTAGTCCTATCAGGCCTGTTTTAAGAATGACCACCTTGGTGGGATTGGTTTGTTCTGAGTTGAGACTAGTAGTAGTAAAATTTACGTTTATTTTCTGGGTTTTTATGTTTCAACATTTGATTTAACATTTCAATTGGTTAGCCTTTGGTTCTTCATCTTTGTTCTAGTTAATTTTTTATTCTTATGTGATGATTGCGTTTAGCGCTAATTTACAGGATACCCTTTGTGGGATTGTTTTGGTTTGAATTTAAAAATTTGATAACCTACCTACTTGAGCACCTAACTACTTAAACTAGGTTGCCAAATCACGAATGATCTGGTGGTTTGATCGCAGACAGGCGACTCTGAACCTTTCCAGCGTGGAAGTCTTTCGCTCCTCGAGTGTTTGAAGACCGGCCAGGTGGTGAATCTCAGAATTACGAGTTCGCGGTGGACTGTTAAGGATCATTCTGAGGATCTTGTTTTGGATCCTCTGAAGCTTTAAGTGGTGGCACTTAGCACAACTCTCCCAGATTGGCATACCATACTCAATAGCCGGCAGAATGATTTGCTTGTGGACAGCAAGCTTGTTTTTGAGGGACAGGGTGGACTTCCTGTTTATCAGAGGGTAGAGCGACCTGATCAAGATGTTACACTTGGTGGATGTCTTGTCCACATGGGATCGGAATAGCAATTTGCTATCGAGGGTGAGATCAAGGTAGGCTACTTCACTCGACCATTCAATGGAAGTGCTATCAAGATGGATCTTGACGTTAGCAGGCGGAACAAGCCGAGGTGAATACGAATGTGGAAACAAAATGGTTTGTGTTTTAGCTGCATTGATACAAATCTTCCAGCTCTTAAAATAGTCGGACAAAACATCCAGGCCTGATTGTAGTTTACTCGCCAGAGCACGGATCACTCGACCCTTATAGATGATGGAGGTGTCATCTGCGAACATAGACAGGATACCACCATCCGGCAGGGGAGGAACGTCTGACGTGAAAATGTTGAATAGGATAGGCCCAAGCAGGCTGCCTTGAGGGACCCCTGCATCAACGTTGAACGTATCAGAGGGGACATTGTTCAAGTAGACCTGGAATGATCTGCCCGACAAGTAGTTTTTGATGATCTTCACGAGGTAGATCGGAAAGTTGTATCGATGCAGCTTGTACACTAGACCATCATGCCAGACATTGTCGAACGCCTTCTCGACGTCCAACAATGCCATGGCAGATGTATTGGAAACGGGCTTGTTCCGCTTGATGATGTTAGTAACCCGTGCGAGTTGGTGGATGGTAGAGTGGCCTTTCCTAAACCCGAATTGCTCTTTGAGAAAGATGTTATTATCATTTGAAAACACCAGCAGACGGCTGAGTATCAATTTTTCGAATAACTTCGAGATGGAGGACAAGAGGCTGATGGGGCGATAGCTTTTGGCACTGGTAGGATCTTTGCCAGGCTTGTGTATTGGAATCACTTTGGCTAACTTCCAGCATGCAGGGAAGTAGCCAAGCTCCAAACATTTGTTGAAGATAACGGTAAGATGGTTGAAGAAGTCAATACTCAAGTTTTTCAACTCGAGGTTGACTACACCATCCATACCCGCAGCCTTCATGTTTTTAGTACTTCTAATAGCTGCTATCACCTCATCAGTCGATATTCTACTATGATCATGCACTACTACGGGGGTGTCAGCGACTCTAGTCATTACCTCCAGTACGGCAGGCCCATGGGGGCTCACCATGGTTTGACCAAGATTATGTGAAATCACAAAATGTTGGCCAAGAGCATTGGCCTTTTCAACTGGGGTTATCAGTAGGGATGGGTCTAAGTGGTCAACAGAGGAAAGCAGAGGGATCGGTCTCGACTTATGTTTCAAAATTTTGGTCATCTTCCAAAATGGTTTTGCACAATCTGGGAGAGAGCGAATCTTTTTGGTAAAATCGTTATTTCTGAGTTCCACCATCCTGGCCTGGATAATTTTGGTTAGCCTATTGACATTGGTCTTCAAGTGGGGCAGCCCAGAACGCTGGAACTGCCTACGGATGGTGTTACGGAGCCTGATAAGATCTTTGGTTGGGCTGTCAAGGTTCAGAGTATGACTCACCTGTCTGGATGCTGGTACGTGCTGCTCCCTGGCACGGGATATCGCCTCTTCGATGGCTTGCAGACACTGATCGACTTCTTCGTACGACTCCGGTAGGACGTCGTAATCGATTGCAGTGTCCACACTGCTGCCAGTTGACACGATGGTAATTTCGCCGGGAAACTTGAAACCTATTGGCCGAGGAACCTACTTCGGCCACCACCGGATAGTGGTCCGAGCTCAGTTCCTGATAGGCGATAGGTTGGGAGATGTTATCGCCAATGTTGCTGATGAAGATGTCGATGGTGGCATGAGCTCCGGATCGACTCAACCGGGTGGGAGTGTCCGGACACAGAATATTGTAGTGGGCTTGCTGCAGATCGTTGTATAATATTGTGCCGTTCTGATTTCGCCGACTATTGCCCCAGGCTTGATGCTTGGCGTTCAGGTCGCCAGCGATGACGAAATTTTGCCGCCGTCGTGTTAGCTTGATGATGTCTCTTCGGAGGTCTGCGGCCGAGCCGTCCCTAATGTTGGTTTGCTTGGGGCAGTAGACCGCGATGATGGTGATTGGACCAAGCGATGTGCTCACCTCAATTCCGATGGCTTCGATAATTTTCAGCTGGAAGCTTGGTAGTAGCCAGCAGCTGATGTTCCGCCTCGCAGCGATGGCCACTCCCCCTCCCCCGGAGCTGGTGCGGTCAAGCCTTACGAGCCGAAAGTCGGGAAGGAAGACGTTTAGCTCAGGCTTCAAGTGAGTCTCGGTGATGACGGCTATGTCGATGTGCCGTTCGTTGAGAAAGTCAACAAGGCTCTTCAAGGAGCAAGCATTCCAATTTACGATCTTGATGGCTTCACGGTCCATACTTAGTGACAAGGGACAGGGCAGCATGTAGCTGTTCAGATCGAGTCTTGCAGGTGCGCATGATGATGATGACCTCGGCCACGAGCGTCACAAGTTCCTCCGAGGTGAACGGAGAATCGTCGACAGGTTCACCTGAGACAGCAGCAGCGTATGATAAACCAGGGGCGGTGGATGAACCTGGATTTGGCTGGGCCGCAGCAGCAGCGAGACGATGCTGAACTGTCCGACTGCTGGGAATCATTTGGATACTCGCATGGTTGGCTTGTTGGTTGTTGAGCGGAAGCGGGGCTTGGTTCGGAACATGTCGACGGGGCTGGAGAGCTGGGTACTGGACTTCCGTGAGTACAGGAGACGAACGATGATTACGGAGGCGACCGACCTGGTTGTTGATTGTAGCCTTCCGACGGATATTAATGTACTCCACTCGCTTGGGACATCCGCGATTGGAGGCTTGATGGTTTCCACCGCAGTTGACACACGTTGGCTCTATGTCATCAACTTGCTCACAGGACGCAGTTGAGTGAGTTCCAGCACACTTGCCGCAGTTTGTCTTCATATGGCAGTTTTTGGTGCCATGACCATAGGAGAGGCAGTTCGTACACTGCGTAACATCACGATGTTGGGGTTTGTAATTCTCCCAACTGATGATGACCTGAAATAGGTCCCGGATTTTGGATCTCAGAGCCGCAAGACTGGTGGATCCCTTCGTGAAGTGCACCAGGAACAACTGGTCACGGAAGCTGGTATTGTTGATGGAACGGCGGTTCATCTGGAACACGGCCTCGGGTTGGAGCCCAAGCCGCTCCAGCTCGGACTTCACCGCAGCCGCCTTGAACGACGGTAATCCACGCAAAACCGCCTTCAGTGGCTTGCTCGATGGCAGATCATGCGTGAAGAAGTCCACGTTGTTTTCCTTCAGGAAACATCCTATTTGTTTGTACTCCTCCAGGCTGGAGCACATGATTTTGGTACCGATGCTGCAAAGTTTGAAGCGAGGCAGCAGCTTGTGTTTTGCCAGTTCTCCGACGCTCTGGGCTTGATTAGCACCTTCTTTGAAGGGCCCGCTGTTGACTCATTGGCACGTTTACGCACCATTTGTTTCGTGTTTGCAAGTTCAAGTAAACTTGCCAGAACGCGAGAAGGTGGCGACACTTCCACGGCGCAACGCGACAGCACAAAGCGAAACAAAATCTAAACGAGATCTCGAGCGAAAAATACGGACTGAACAGCTCAACAGTCGAGCAAAGAATGATGTTGAGTTGAGACTAGACAGCAGCGTTCTTTTATATTTATCTTTTCAGGTTAAAGCAGAATGATGTGCAACCAAATGGTACTTGATTATGACGACTGTGTTTGGGAACAACGTTTATTTCATGAAAACAGTGAAAAATTATCACTTTTTATTTGTACGTTGGATAATGATTGCCATTACCACTTTTTCAATAGTTTCTTGTTGAAAATCATCAGTTGGAAGCATTGCGTAGACATATTTCTGATCGATTGGTGATAAAATTATTGAAATTGATCCAGGGGCAGCTGAATTATTAATGTTCAAAATCTTTCATAATTTTGTTTCATGTTCCAATTTCGGTTTTCACAAAGTGTACCCCAGTATAGAAATTAAAGACGTAGTCCTACGTCAAAAAGTTATGAATTATTGAAAAAGTAGTATTTTTTTAAATACTATCTACAGTCATCAAATATCTTTTAAATAGTTTTAATATTAAAACACATTAAATTTACAACAAACAAGCTCATATTGCTTAAATTGCCCGAGAGAAGGATTAGTAATGCCCATTTAATTCCACTAGGGTGAACGCTTCTATAGTTGCGGTACGTTAGAAGCGTTAGGTTCCTATAGTTGTGTATTAAGTCTCCATGCACAACTATAGGAACCTAACACTTCTAACGTACCGCAACTATAGGAGCGTTTCCTCTACCTTATTTGCTTATCCTTGACAGATACGCGTATTTCGTCTACAATGTGCAGACTTCTTCAGTGTCTTGTACTAATACTCGAGTATTAGTATTGGCGCTAGTATCGATGCATTTTCACTTGGCGCTACCAGCACTTAGTGTCTAGTGTAAATTGTGCAAAGCCATTGCCATCACAAACGAAGTGACAGACGGAGCGGCTCGAAAACTTTGGTGACTAACCTGCTATTGCAATTTTTCAGTGTACCACATGGCAACACCACTACTACTGGATTGTACCACATGGCAACACTACTACTAGATTGAACTAGCATTTTCACCAAATGTACTAGAATGTTTTGGTTCTATCAACAATCAATACGAAACTAACGATTTTAAATTGGCTCACCACTTTAGTAGCCTATTGGTCCCAAGCAAACGATTAACGTACCCTATTCTAGTCGAAATTCTAGTACTACGCAATGTTTGTTTTGATTCGCTATGAAAGTTTGACAGATAAAATGAGGGGTTATTGGTTTTTCCTATGTTTCGAGGGGTGATTCGACAAGCTTGGGACCGAAGATAGTACCAGAGGTGAGCCAAAAAGTTGAGCACGTTTCTTTGGGACCTACTTGTCTTAGAGTTACCTCTATGGTTCTATCTCTTTCACTCTACTCAAAACTGAAATGCATAAAAAAATGACAAAATGATACGCACTCTTTGCACACTGTCAAAGAATCATTGTACACAAAATCAACTTTGTTCAAATCAAAACAAAAAAACTAACCCATCTGGTGGATGATGGGACAAGCTTCCAAGAAAATTCTATTACAGTGAACCACATTATTTAAATGGATTTCTTCGCCAGTTAGTCGTCTGTCACTTCGTTTGTGATTGCCATCAGGTTGTCAGAGAGGGTTTTTAAGTGGGGAAGTCACCGTTAGTGTGCTTAAGTCGAATAAGAATCTTTACACTAGTTTTTAGAGAAATTTTGTTCGAGCTTAAACGTCTGTTCCCAGTGGTTAATTAAAAGTGAATTCCACGGTTCCGACATACATTCTCAGGCCCATACGATTGAAGGCGACTCGCCCTCTGGTGGTGGGTGATGTTAGAAGCATGCTTGGCATGCACAGTTGTACACACCAACTGCTCATTTGGTAATAACTTTTCACTCAGATGTTGAAACTAATTTTTCTTTAAAGTAATTGATAGATTAGTTTCATAGTTTACTATAGATATGCGAAGATTAGGTAAAGCTTAACATTTGAATCAACACTAATCAATTCAACACTTAAATTCCGAGATGTGTAGTGAGCATTTCTCACCTCATTTTTACAACGCAAAAACAAATACAGTTTACTACTAGCATTAAAATCTACTTTTTTTTTACATATCTATAACAAGCTTACACTCTATTCTATCTACTGCTTCAAAAAGAACTATGTTCCGTCAACTGTGTGCAAAGTTATTAGTAAATGAGCAGTTCGTGACCAAAACTGTGTATGCCAAGCATGGTAGAAGCAATACAAAGCATCCATTGTAGAAGTGCTTAATGACCACTTGCAGTTGAGAGCAGGAGAGCAGGACTTGGGACGTAATAGTAAAATTTATTGAAGTTATTAACACATCTCAATAAATTTAACTAGGATGTTACTTGAAGTGTTTAAACATATTTTCTAGAACTTTTCACGGATTTAACAAAGTTTTTTTTTTTTCAATGTTCTCAAACTTTTAAAAATTTAAATACCTAGAAAAAATTAAAAAAATCTCTGAAAATTAAAAAAAAAAATCCTTAGATAATTTCGCGGCAATTTATACTTGCTTGGTTGAAAGCCGTATGATGATTGCAATTTCTCCGTTTATAACATGCTTGCAGCTACAATTTACCCCTTCAACCAGCACGACCCTGACTATTGTTGTCATCAGGATTGAATCAATTAAATTCATAAGCTACAGGAGAGGGCAAGGTTTTCAAATTGCCGACACACTTGTCCAATCTCTTGTTTGTACATTTATTAGATTTTATTAGAAAAGTCCTCTCCTGAATGTAGTCAACTGTGAAGCGTCGTATGAGATCGTTCCCCCTCGTACCGTACCGTGAGGGTGTCAATTTCAATATAAACAGTCACAGGCGAATCATTGAAACCCACTTCGTCACCCGCAGCACCATCAGGAAGGAGTGAAAACTAATATAAAAACCATAAAGCGATTTGTCCTACTGATTATCCTTTCTATTGCTGCCATGTAGATTCCTGTTGGAAAGGGGAAAATCAAATATTTGCACCCTCCTGTGTTGTTCGGTGCGGTTGGTTGTTGCCATCATTGGGATCAGGATCAGCATCGTCTATATCCACGTGCTTCTTCGGTCCGGTTCGATTCACTTGCTTTCCTTCCGCAGACAATTTGCCATTTGTCATCTTACGAAGTTATTATTGAAATGAAGAGTGATTAATGTTTGGTAATAATTGTCATCAAGACGGTGGAAGATGATTGCTTTTGTTGGGCGTTAAGACTCTTGATATTTATAGAGATGAGATGAAAGGAGGCGACAGGTAGTACCAGAAGTGTGACTGACTTGGAAATTTATTACTGTGAGAAATTATTATAAATTATGAAACGTTTAATGGAAAGGGAAGTATTGGAACCGTTTGATTACGAGTATTAAATTTCTGAAATATTCTGATCAAGTCTTTCAAACTACTGGATAGTTTTATATAGTTCAGTCCAATTAACCAATGACTGTAGAACGAATCTCTCGTTCTAATTTGATAGTATTTATATGGAATGACTTACAAATGAGAGAGAGAGAGACAGTGAGGTCCGTCCTACATCAATCGGTTAATTGTTTTCACTGAATTAAGGAAAATATTCATGTTGAATAAAACAAATGTATGAATTCATATGGTGGTGCGACTTTCATTGAATCATTTATTATCAAAAGATATTAAAATTTACCTTAGCTGCAATGATGCTAAACGTCCCCCTCATACTAATAACTGATGGGTTATAAATCGTACCCAAAAATACCCATATCATGGCGCCAGCTCACTAGCAAAAAAAAACCAATAACCATCTCCATGGCGTCATATTAAAAGTTTAATAGGTCATGAAATTAAATTGAAACTCGTGCTATCACCGACAACGAATTTCCCCCTTATTACACACTTGACGAAACGCCGGCAATATGTTCTCTGACCGAACACGTGTTATAAGATGAGAAAGCAGTCAGCAGTCAGCATTTACCCTTCTTGGTTAGCGATTTGCATCCCATCTCTTGAATAGCTATTCCTCGTTTCATCGGAGGAGGGATGAAAAATGATGACAAATGAAGGAGATGAACCAACCGGCTTGTGTTATTAAATAAAAGTTAATTCTATTCATCCGTCTGAATTGATCTGGCCATAAAGAAAGGACTCGAGCGCCCGTTCTTACGAGTGCAATAGTTCCCTTATTGCACATATCATACTTACAGCGAACGGTTGAAGAGGGTCTTTTAGCAGGATCATCATCATGTAGGTTCGTATTTTTCAAGGGGCATCACAATTATCACTAGCGCCAGGAGACCGGATCAAAAAACGGCATTGGAAAGCCACTTGTTTCGTTTTTTTTCTCGGATTGGGGTGAATCTGTTGTCGGTGCATGGGATTTTCACCAATAGGGGTTATACCCTTTGCATAAATCTTTTATTTGCTTTTTTAATAAAAATCAGATTAGTGAAGGACAAACGGATACGGTTCATGGTCTAGTCACATTTGCAGGTGGATTGTGCACTCAAGTTCATGTATTTGGAAGTTATTGTTGAGACATATAGATATCATATCCATGGAAAAATCGAAAAAATAATATCCGGAATTGTGGACTAAATGCCTGGATTTCGGTGCTTAACGGTAATCGCATTGCCATCAAAGGAGGCTATTGTGGTTGCTCTTCTAGCTACTTTCCCCTTGATCACAAGAGAAGTGGGAAGAACTAAATGGAAAAACGACATTGCTACTCCTCTTCAACTGGATTCGGCAGAGTTATCACGATAGTTTCCTAGACTAACGGCATACTACTAAGGCTGCTAACAGAGTGAAAGCTGTTGACCGAACTGTGTGCAATCATTATGTGGTTCAATTGTCTCGTTCCAGGAGTGATCGCTAACATCTTCAGACTAACCACAATGCATTGCTAGAGAAGCCTTTGAAAAGTCTACAAGAATATGAAGTCCTCGCCATGACAAAAAAAAAGTCGCTGCTTCCTGGCCGAAATCCACTAGTTGAGATATATCGTTGATCGTCATGGTCCCGATCCTGAGAAGCTACAGTACATTGCTTCCATTCCATTTTGTCAGTGGCAGCGCTTCCGAGCTGAGATCGTTATTAGAAACTGTTAACTGTTGATATGCTGAATTAATGTCCTATCGATTCAATATCGCGAACGAGCTTGGGTTTAAACCCACAATCTTTCACTCAGTACGCAAAATCGGTCTCCACCGACCTCCTTATATCACAGAACAATTACGATCAAGTTTAGCGTTCAACTAGTTGTTACTAGATTTCGATCCCGGAAGCAAACCCACCGATCACGACAACAACTGCTCTTGAGAAGGATTTGATATGGATTTCAGATCAACACATATTCTCTAAATTCTAAATTCTAATTCTAAATTCAAATCTAAATTTGATGTTGTAATTTTGCTTTGGTATTACTCAGGTTACTATTTCTGCTATCAGTGAGAGCGAACTGAAAACTCAATTTGATATCCATTTTTCCTGTTGATAACAAAAAAAGTATTCAATTTGCTGTTATGCTAAGGCAATGAAAACAAGCCAGCAACAACATATTTTTGAAGAGCAAATGTACAGCAAAATGAAAACAAAATTTGGTATCAAATTTGTCAATTACGTAAACTGAAATCAAATTATGATTTCAGTTTGATGTTGATATCAAAACTTGATTTCAATTTGCTGTCATTTTGATGCTGAACTTTGCTCGGGGTACCTTCAACCAATTCCGAATTAAAGTATAACTCTATAATGTGAAGGAGTTTGGGATTGAACTCATGATTTTCTACTCAGTAAGCAAAATTAGTCGCCACAAGGCCACCGAGCACCTCATTTAACAAAACAATTACGACCAAGTTTCTGTTCAACTTGCTGTTATTAGATGTCGATCCCGGCGGTGACATCACCAACGACGATAACAACTAATCTTGAGAAGGATTTGATATAGATTTCCGATCAACACGTCTTTCCTAAAACACGAATATTATTTATTTTAAGTAATCGTTCCTCCAACGTTTTACCTCATATTAAGAAATAAATCCGGTTTAGCGTTAGCGTCAGCGTTGTTACGGTATGCTTCGTAGATTATATACTAGCAACACTCACGTCGGTCTCAAAATTCTCAGTCTGACCATAAGCATGATTGCCGCTACTCCTAGCCACGTCCATCTTACCGTAACAAGGGATAGGGAAGGAAATGTTGATGTAGTACTTACAGGGGATACTCAAAATAACTAGAATAGACCAATTTTGGTCAACTTTGGTTGTGTTGTGTTGTAACTTTGTCAAATATGGTCCGATTTTGATTCTTCCAAAAGCATTTGACTGGAAAACTAATATAATTTTATGGTGTAGTTACGGGGATATTCCGGGTTTCCGAAGGGCTTGTCTAACACGTAAAATTTGTTATGTGATTTTCTATAGGATGCCGGTTAAAAATCAATATGTTTAGTAAATACACAGAATTTCCAAAGCGAATGATATACCAAGAATTAAAACCGGCATATAATCAACCGAGATATGATCATTTCCCTGGAATCGGTTCTGATGGAGGGTTCTGATTGCGTTCTGATTTTTTAATCACTCAAAACATGCCGTGCGACAGCTATTTCTTCATGGTTTTTAATCAATAGGCTTTCGATAGACTTTAAATGCATCATTGACTACATTAGCCACTCTCGGAACCTCCGGGATGCCCCCGGAAAAACCTGTAGCAAGGGACAATTTCATTTTTACACCAAAGATGCCAATTGTTCCCAACTACAGGTTTCTTCTGGAGGATTCCGTGGTTCTGAGAGCGGCCAATATGGTCAATGATATTACAAGTCCATACAGAGCCTATTGATAAAAAAAACATGAAGAATGAGCTATCGTACGGCAAGTTTTGGTGCAGAAACGAAAATTTTTCCTGCTACAGCCCAAGTAACAACATAAATCATGGTCTACAGAACCCTAATAAAACCCAAATTGTTACTTGGGAGGTTAACCTGAGGGCACCCGGTGCATATAAAAAAATATGAATTTAAACCACAGAGAACAGACGTTGAGGCACAGAGAACAGACATGGAGGCTCAAACAATTTTTTTCTAAAAACTTGTGTAAAGATTCCTATTTGACTTAAGTGCCACTAACGGCGACTTCCCCACTTAAAACCCATCTTTGACAACATGATGGCTCTGGCGTTGCACAAATTACACTAGACACTAAGTGCTAGTAGCGCCAAGTGGCAATTTTCAACAGAAAATTTATCGATACTAGCGTCTCCTGATTTTCTCTATAAATTTTCCACTTTCGACCAATTTGGCGCTAGTATCGATAAATTTTCTGTTGAAAATTGCCACTTGGCGCTACTAGCACTTAGTGTCTAGTGTAATTTGTGCAACGCCAGCGCTATCATGTTGTCAAAGATGGTTTTTAAGTGGGGAAGTCGCCGTTAGTGGCGCTTAAGTCAAATAGGAATCTTTACACAAGTTTTTAGAGAAATTTTGTTTGAGCCTCCAAGTCTGTTCTCTGTGATTTAAGGTCAACGATCAATAATTTAAATCATGATTTAAAAATCGAGATGAATGTCTACGGGATCGATAAAAATATCATTGTGCTCAATCCAAGCTTTACTGGGTCGGAGCGAGGGGTTGGAACATGCCGAAGATTCTGACCGACCACACAATCAAACACCAATTAATTATATGATTTGAGTAGTAGCTATACTGAAGATCCGAGAGATGTCGCATCTTCAGTGGTAGGAAAATCATTTTTGCAGTATGGAGAATATCAGAAAATCCACGATTTGTGACTAAACATGCTTTTACAAAAGGAAACAAATAAACGAGTGTTTACCTTATCACCATAGTAATGTACTCGTGCAATTTTTGTGCATCTAAAATTGCCCATAAAGACGATAATGAATAAAAACTGAAAATTTCCATGCATTTCCAAATGGTTTCCTACCATTCCCATACATTCGAAGTGACTGGCCCTCTGGATGTGGATGATGTCAAAACCAACAAAACATGATTAATTCAGAGCTGGTGCCAATCCTTCAGTGGTGGCACAAGCGGTACTCGAACTCCAGAACCGGAAATACGGAGGATACACCATTCGGTACTCGGATGGCTCGGTAGCCCAGGGAAAGGTAGGAATCGGGATTTTCGGTCCAAACCTCGCGGTATGCCATAGACTCCCGGATCAGTGCTCCATTTTCTCTGCGGAAGCCATTGCCGCCTTCATTGCAGCCACCATTCCCGATGACCGACCAATAGCCATCTTCACCGACTCCGCTAGTGTGGTAGCCGCACTGGAATCCGATACGAGCAAACACCCTTGGATCCAGGCTATACAGGAACACGCGCCAAACAACACAGTCTTTGTGTGGATACCTGGACACTGCGGGGTTCATGGTAACGTAAAAGTGGACCAACTAGCCAACTCAGGTCGTCGTATGGCCAAGTACACGCGAATTGTACCTGGTCCGGACCTCAAAAAATGGGTATCAAAAATCACCAACGAAGGTTGGGCTCGCGATTGGGCGGCCAGTGAAACCCCTGCCATCAGAAACATTAAAAGAGACATCTCCAGGTGGGTGGACCCACCGATACATCGAGAGCAGGTCATAGTATCCCGACTTCGAACACAGCATACAAACATCTCCCACAACTACAAGGGAGACGGACCTTTCCATAGGATCTGTGATCTATGCCGAATTTCTCAAACGGTGGATCACATTATCTGCCACTGTCCGAAATACGAAGCACCAAGAACCCGCTACGACATCCCGGGAAGCATCAGCGATGCCCTCGGTAACGATTCTACCAGAATTACAGCCCTTTTAGCTTTCCTGCGGGAAGCTGAGCTGTTCGATCTAATCTGATCACCTAACTCACCATCATCATCATCACCACCATACCAGATCACACTCGGAACCAGAATCTCACAACCAACCACCCACATCAGCAACTATGCAGACCAACGCAACGAAAACGGAATTCTCCAACAAAATGACAGAATTAAGACAGCCACTAAGCAACTAAGGGACCCCACCCTCGGAGGTTCCCTTCCAGGGCCACCAAATTAAAAACTCCGTAGCTAAAAACTCTGTTTCCGGGGCCCCACGCCCTTTTTCGGAAATCCCCTCTGGGATCCAAACTATTTTTTTTTATTTTTTTCATTTCGTTTATTTGGCAGGCTCAAATGTTATAAAAATAACTTAGCGGAGCCGAGTAACATAGAATACCAATTATGGTACTCAAAATACAAAAAAAAAGTATATACAAATATATTTTATCATATGATTTTTCTAGGTGGCGATCGAAGCGGCGACAAAGCGATCTTCTCCCGTGCACGCAACTTCTTTCTTACCCGAATTTGTTCCTCGTTTTCATTGAACCCGAATCGTGATCGCTGCTGCTGTTTCTGAACATCGTTTCCCGTTGCATGCTCTCCGCTACTCTCGTCGGTCGTCGGGGTAGTCACGTCCATTTCGTTATCTTCATTCAACATCTCCAACCCCGTGTCCGTTTCCTGATCGCTAATGACAAACGACGCACCTTCCACCACTACACCAGCATACGTACTGCTGCTGTTTTGTTTTCTTTCACTTTGCTTTCCTTTTTCCTTCAGTTGCTTCTCCGGTTACTTCCGAGCCTTCCACTTGGGACAGGAAAGCTTCCGGTGTCCGTCCGCCTTGCACAGAAAACATTTATCTTTGTTGCCATCATAAAAAATATTTCCTTTGCGATTGAAGAAATGTAATGACGTGGGGATTTCCTTCTTCACATCCATATATACACCGCGTATCCCTGTATATACCTCAAAACACAGATCAGTTGGAAATTTCTCCCGGATGATGCGTTTAATTTTCCCATATTTCCCCAGCACTTTATCCAGCTCGTTGTCGGGTACCTCTGGTGGCAAGTCATACACACGCACATATTGAATGAATTCACCAGCATGCGACATGCGTACCTTTGCCGTCGTTCCATTCGCATAATGGAATATTAAATTCTCCGAATTGAATGTCAGAGCATGGAGCATCGCTTCCTCTGATTTGAACTTCATGAAGACTCCCCTTTCCTCACCAATGCGATAAACAGCTTCCATTTCAGCCGGATCCGCGTCGAGTGCTTTGGCGAAATTTACTATCTCTCCGATGTTTGGTTTGGCATCACAATGGCTGAAGCTAAACTTGATGGTGTTTTTTACTTCACACATCTTGCACCGTAGCAACAAAAGGCACCGAACTGCTAGCAACGAACAAAGAGCAACTATATAATAGCGAGTCTCGAAAACAGGCTATCGTGTGGTTCACAACGGAATAAAAAATCCACTGCTGCTGTAGACAGCTGTGGAACAACTGATCCAAACTATGTTGTTAGGGTAATTTCCCTCTGGAATTCCCACCCCCCTCAAATAGGGGATTCCCCATCTGGGATTCCCAGAGACAAACCAGCCCAAGGCTAAAAGTCTCTTTAATAAAGAAAAAAAAAAATCATTGTGCTCAGAAAACCAAGCTCTATCAGATGATGTATAAAAATTGGTATATTTTTCAAAATTAAACAACCCAATTTACACGAGAAAATGCACTGCTAAGGAGATACACGCGCATTATTATCCTCTTGATAATGAACGCAGCGCCATAAATACTGACGTGGCGGGCTACGAAAGCTACAAAACGGTGCACTTGCTACCAACACCAACACAATTTATAATATAAACACAACACCGTTCAATCACAGAAAAATCATTTGACAGCTATTTGTTTTGATCTGGTTATGTAAAAACCCGCCCGGACCAGTGTTCACAAGCATGGACCAACCAACAGAATCGAAACCCGGATTACAGCGCCGGGAAATGACTGAAGACGAGAGAAAGTATCGCTATCGAGGTAAGAAAGCACGCATATCAATAGGAATTCAAAAGATTGTTGTTTTTGAAACATCTTAAACCTTTTTTCAGCTGGTGCATTTCTAGCTGGAGTCGCTGGCATGGCGGCTGTGGCAGGATTCAGCAAAACGATCATGACGGTGAAGAAATCCGATCCACAGTTCTTTGAAAGCGGTGTCCGAGGCAGTATCGTCATGCAGGAAACCGGTGCCAGTCTTGCCATGCGAGCACTCGGCTGGGGAACGTTGTACGCCTTTATCGGAACCGGTACCATTTGCTACGGTATATGGAAACTGACAGGGGCCACCAATGTGAGAGTTTAGAAATGTACTGGAACGTGGTGAATGACTTAAATTTGGATTTGTATTTATTTAACAGATGAAAGAATTCAGGGAATCAGTCGGAACCATTTTTCCAAGGATACCGAAAAATGATCCTCCCACAAGCAGAACCGAGTTCGAAGGACTGACCGATCTCATGAGCTACCTGAGCACCTGGCGTAAGGAAGACAAGTAAGCTACGACTGTTGCCATTAACATAAGACTTAACTTTATTTGTTCTGTAAATATATATAGTAATAAACATTAAAAATAAAATGACAAATGAATTTTACGAATCGTGCGTTTGTAGATGAAAAAGCTATCTTCACTCTAAACGACCAATGACGTATCACATTCAGGGATTACAAGAAAAACGTTCCGTTCTGCAGGCACTATCCTAATTGACTATGAAAAATGCAAAGAAATCGATTGCTTTAAAGTCAGCTTACTTCATCCATTCGAATGCATCGCTGATAAGATCGTCAGTTCTAGAATTCAGGAAAAAATGGTAATCATTACAGCAACTTATAAACGATGATCGAACTTACGTCATGATCAACGACTGATTGGCAGCTATCAACGACTCAACATCCGGCCCTTCACCGAAGCAGAGTAAACTCTTGCTGACTGGTTCGTTACCAAACGAATTCTGCAATGTGGAAACCGTGCCACCGACGTGGAACTTGGGAGCACCAGGCAGGTCGCCATTCACAAGAGCGCTTCCCATTATTCGTTCGATATCAGGGATGATCGGTGCACTTCCGTTACAAAGAACCGCTTGCTTCTGCGTTACTTCGGTAGAACTCTGCAGAAACAGGCTCCAGATGCTATCATTGTGCTCCAGTATCATTTTGGCCAAGTCTTTCTTGAACTTTTCCGCGTGCTCTTGTGCTTTTTCCAGAGCTTTCCTTATTTCTTGCTTTTCACGACGAATATCGATCAGTTGTCTACAATCAGAAAAATAGGTTTACCGAAAATTAACAATTCAAGCTAGGATCAACTCACTGCTGCAGCTCCTTGAAGTCGTAATCTCTCAGCAGGATATCCCGCTTCTTCAGACACTCGTACACCGCCTGCAACATATCGATGTGCGACTTTTCGTGGGTACTCTTTTCCAGGATTTGTACGCGGGCAATCTCGTACCGACCGTCTAAATGCTTCAGACTGTAATAGTCCTGCTGTTCGTAACCTTTGAGCAGCTGATGGCCGACCACCTCGCGGCTGCGTTTCAGCACCGACTCGTAACGGGTGGTGATTTTGTCTGCCACCTCCGCTAGCTTGCAGATGGTAGCCTCCATTCGGATGCACCGTTCTTCCAATACGGCGAAGCGCTGCTGGACCATGTCGAGTGGAAGCTGAAAAGCGGGATGTCCGATTAGTTGGCGATTTAAATTTTGAATTGATTGCATTGCTTCGATCACTGTTATTAAATGATACGGACGCTCAATCCAAATTTATCAATAACGAACCGATTACAGATATCATATAATCACTGTTGACTAAAGTGTTAATACAGCGCTATTTTGTCATAATCGCCTATTTCCGTTCTATCGAGTAGAAAACATCAAACATCTAAATGATTTCACCGTGCACAAATCAATAATACATTTGATCCGATACTTCAGTTTAAAAGTTACAAAACAAAGACTATAAAAGTGCAAAATATTAATATTTACACCCCCACTGTTCTCGAAAACAAAATAAGCGCTCCAAGCTAATTCATTTTTCCTACCTTCATCCGTACGACGAAGAAAATTCAATGACGTTTCAATGCATTTGGCCTTGCTCCACTTGGCCTAACCCCCTAACTTGATGCGTTTCTCTGCAACCTTTTACCGCTCGAAATCTAGGCAACCGCAATTGATGAGGGATTGTACTCTGACTGGATTTATTGAAGATCATGACCAGCATGCTATTGTTAAACCGATAGATATACTGATCACTTGAGTAACATTCAACGACGTCGAAACTGGCGTTCTCCGCACGCGATTCCTAGTGAAATGATCCAAAACACCCGAATTAAAGATCCAATTATTGTCCTTCCCTTGATTGATTGCCAGCGCCATGGCAAAACTTGCATTTTCCATCTGCTTGCTCGAAAACGCAGCGTTTTCCTACCAATGAACACTGTCTTCTCATGACTATAGTGTAGTTTTTGAAGAGGCTTCTCTTGAGTTCTCAATTTCCTTAATTATAGGCCGTTATTCTTCTGTTACTGTTTCATGACCAAAGAGCTTTTGAGAATCTTGACGGATCCTTCGAATTCGACATCCTTCGGAAATTTCGACAGTACATATGTAGATGAGACAATGACAGTGCCCATGTGTGTGTCCAACTTGTAGAAAATGAACTTTCGCAGCTTAGTCCAGATGGAAGCCATTGTGCTCGAAAAGATTCTGTTAGCGATCAAGCTAGTGCTCAAACGTAACTTCGTTTTATATGTTGAAGATAAACTTTATGATATTTGACAATAGGAACTACAAAATCGGTTCCAGTGTTCACTCGGCTGTCGACAAAAGCAGGCCACTCTCGATGTGTGCTACTCTATCGTCTGTTTTCTCGGCAGCAACCATTGTGTGGTCCTCCTCATTGTTCTTCATCAGCAGTTCTTTCGGTCGATGCGTGGTCGTCGACTTTGGAAAGCAACCGTTTCGTGATGAGTGTGTGAGTGCTGACCACGTTTTGCGTCCATTGCTGCAATGGACGCGCTCTGACCCTCGTTGGCGTACAACAATTTGCCATACAATGAAACCACTGGAAGCGGCTCCAGTTCTGATGGAGGAGGCTTTTTGGATAGCGGAAGATAAAGTGTTTATTGTGTTGTACCTTTTGACTATAGTTTTAAGATGTATTGTATAGTGACCAAGAATCCTCGGCTCTGTAAAGTTAATTCGGTTGAGCCTTATCAAATAAATTAATAAACCACCACAAAATCGGTTCCGTTCAATGCTAGGAAAAACCTGTTTGGTATTATACATAAAGGAGCAATAATTCTTTTGCTTTTAATTAATTAAATTAGTATCTATGACAGATACGCATATTTCAACAACAATGTGCAAGCGTTTTCAGTACCGCTTTGCAGCAGCACAACAAATGGATAACATTGATGTTATTAGATAAGAATATTATTTGTCAGGCTACAAATGGTGAGTCGACAAACTGGAAGGAGTGTTGTCCCAACAGCTCTGGTCCTCACAAGTTCCTACCTCACGCTTCCACGGGTCAGCCGATGACAAAGACCGCCAGCAAAAGATGCTGGTAGCGTAGCCTGGGCAATGTCACCACGATAAAAACATGGATCCGGATCGTGGTGATAGCAAAGTGAGGGGGTGCGACCCTCGAACGTCTGTTCACCATGGAGGTGCGGCTCAAACAGCGTCTGTCTCGGAGCGAGCGGCTGAATAAGAAATGCTGTATCACGTCAGCTACACCTAAGGTGGCAGCCCCACCAACATGATGTAGGTATCGCGACCCCGCTAAGGTAGCATACTGAAACCCCCAACATTACTCAGAAAAACGAAGAAAGAGAAAACAACGAACGGAATTTTCGGCAACCGACCCGGCAACGAAATAAGGACAATGAATGGAAACTCGGTACTTGGAATGTCAGAACCTTAAATGAACCTGGACGAGCGGGCCTTTTGGCTCGTGAACTGCAAAAAGTGAATGTGAGCGTAGCTGCTATTCAGGAAGTACGGTGGCCTAGATCCGGAGAACGTGAATTCCGGGCGGTGGATCCCATCGCCAACACTTCCTTCAAGTATCATATCTATCACAGCGGTGGCGATAGGGCAGAACATGGAGTAGGGTTCATAGTGATCGGGAAGTAGATGAAGCGTGTTATGCGGTGGAGACCGGTAAGCGACCGCATCTGTGTATTAAGGATTCGGGGCAAATTCTTCAACTACAGCCTGATCAACATCTATGCGCCAACCAACGATAAATCCGATGACGTGAAGGACGCGTTTTATGACAGTCTCGATAAAACTTATGATGAGTGCCCAAAACACGACGTGAAGATTGTAATCGGAGATGCAAATGCGCAGGTCGGGAGGGAAGATTTCTTTCGTCCAATCATTGGTACAGAGAGCCTACATACAGTAACCAATGATAACGGCCTGAAACTGATAAACTTCACCGCTGCTAGAGGTATGGCCATCAGTAGCACCTACTTTGCACGCAAGAATATCCGAAAGCACACCTGGAGACACCCAAATGGCGAAACTTGCACCCAGATCGATCACATGTTGGTGGATGGCCGGCACTTCTCAGATGTCATTGATGTAAGGACTTTTAGGGGGCCTAACATTGACTCAGATCATTATCTTGTTGTCTGCAAAATTCGGGCGCGTCTATCGACCGTTACGAATTCAACGAACCGGAGATCGATGCGTTTCAATATCCATCGCTTGTCAGTAGAAGGTGTTGCTGCAGAGTACCGCCAGAAGCTTGATGAGCGGATTAGCGAAATCAACGTGAACGAGGACCTCAACAATCTGTGGAACACAATCCACGGAGCGGTGAACACAACAGCACAAGAAGTGATAGGTACAGCTCAAAGACGACCACGTAATGGCTGGTTTGATGAGGATGAATTCGGCGTACAAAATACTGTCACGCGTTCTGTTTAACAGATTGAGACCGCTTGAGGAGTCCTTCGTCGGTGAATACCAGGCTGGTTTTCGTGAGGGCCGATCAACGACGGATCAAATGTTTACCCTGCGTCAAATCCTTGATAAATTCCGGGAGTACAACTTGCAGACTCACCATCTGTTTATTGATTTCAAAGCAGCATACGATTCAGTGAAGAGAAATGAGCTTTGGCAGATTATGCTAGAACATGGTTTTCCGGCGAAACTAATTAGACTGATTCGCGCAACGCTAGATGGATCGAAATCAAGTGTAAGGGTTGCAGATGAGATTTCGACCTCGTTCGTGACCTTAGATGGATTGAAGCAGGGTGATGCACTTTCAAACTTACTGTTCAACATTGCTCTTGAAGGAGCGATTAGGAGAGCTGGTGTGCAGAGGAACGGTACCATCATCACACGATCGTACATGCTCCTTGCCTTTGCGGACGACATCGATATCATCGGAATTGACCGTAGAGCAGTGGAAGAGGCGTTTGTGCCTTTTAAGAGGGAGACGGCGAGGATTGGGCTCACGATAAGTTCTACCAAAACGAAGTACATGGTAGCCGGTAGACAGCGTGGGAACAATAGTGGTGTTGGTAGTGTAGTGTTGTTAGATGGTGAACAATTTGAGGTAGTGGAAGAATTTGTGTATCTTGGAACACTAGTGACATGCGATAATGATGTTACCCGCGAGGTGAAGAGACGTATTGCAGCTGCAAACAGGGCCTTTTACGGATTACGTAGCCAGCTGAAGTCCCGTAGCCTGCAAACGAAAACGAAATTCGCTCTGTATAAGACGCTGATACTTCCGGTAGCCCTCTACGGCCACGAATCGTGGACGTTAAAAGAGTCTGACCGGAGAGCATTTGGTGTCTTCGAGCGTAAGGTGCTGCGAACAATACTCGGCGGTAAACAGGAGAATGGCATCTGGCGGCGTCGCATGAATCACGAGTTGTACCAAGTGTATAACGGTACGGATATAGTGAAGCTTATAAAACACGGCAGACTACGGTGGGCTGGGCATGTAGTGCGGATGCCGGAAGAACGACAAGCAAATATTATATTCAGCAGAGAACCCGGTAGAGGTCGTCGACTCCGGGGTAGACCTCGGACACGTTGGCTATTTGCAGTTGAGGAGGACATCAGGTCGCTAAACGTTCATGGCGACTGGAAGCGATTGGCTCAGGACCGAGTCCAATGGAGAAGAGTACTTCGTTCGGCGTTGAATCAACCTGGCGATTCGTAGCCCATCAAAAAAAAATTATTTGTCAGACACAGGCGAATAATATTTCTCTAGTCAATCATCCGAAAGTCTTAGAACATTATATACCGACATAACGGGGCAGAACACCTTTCGACTGGCATTTGGAATAGGTAGGTAAAACATTCTAGCGAAAACAAAAACCTCATTTACAACAAGACCACTCACCTGATAAGACTTCGCCTTCTCCTTGGCAAGACTCAGCGACAGCTTATGATATTCCAGCCCTCCGCTGATTCCATAGGAAACTTTGTTCATCCTTCCAACATCGTCCCGGCACTTGACTATCTCGTCGTTCAGCATTAATCCGTAATTCTTTATGCCGTCCAGCGTCGTCACATAGGTTCGCTGTTCGCTGTTTACAAAGTACCAAGCGTTCGACACAAACTGCCTCAACATGTGCGGCTTCAGTTTCAACTTAATGTTCTGGAACACGTCCGACACACTCTTCGGGATGTGCGGTTTCAAATCCGGCTGCATTATGGTTCCTTGTTTGACGACAAACAGCATCGGTTTGTCGTAGAATCCGTCTAGATGTAGATCGATGGGTTTCGTGCTGTCCGTGACACGGTCTAGTTTTTGCTCGAGTGGCAAAACGAACTCGATTGCATTGCGAGGGATGTTAGTTTGGGTTTCGATTGCCGAGCGAAGCGTTTCCATGTCAGTTGTTTCGTCAATTTCAATGCTCAAAAAGCGGCAATTGTACAAGCTGAAGATGGTAAGAATTTTGGTATCCAAAATAGAATCCAGCATTGCAAATATTTTGAGCACTTGAACCGGTTGGCCGCTCGGTGGTTCAGAGTTGTTGACCACCTTGGCGGATTTCAGCTGCTGTTCGGTAACCTCTTTATTACCAATCTGAAAGACATGTCCACGCTGTTTTGGATTCCATTCCAAAGCAAGCGTCAGCCATTTTTCCAAGTACTTTTGCAAAACATGGGAAATGTTATTTTCCGGGAAAATTTCGGTATGGTACGTATAATTTTCCCGGTTGTCCTCCGTAATAGCAATGTGCGTGGATTTCTTCTGCTGCACGAGCATCATCCATTTAGCGACGATGGAGTGCGGAATAAAGGGACGTACTCCGCACATGATTTCAAAACCAATAATCCCCATGGACCAGTAGTCGACGGAACAATTGTACCGATCACAGTAGATCAAATCTGGCGCTATGTATTCAACCGTTCCCACCAAACTGGCATTCAAACTCTGCTTGTCCAGAGCTTTTGCATAGCCCAAATCCGTCAGTTTGTAGACCGTTCGGTCGCCTACCTGCTTCAGGACTATGTTTTCCGGTTTAATATCCCTGTGAGTGATTTTCAAATTATGCAAACAGGAAATCGCATTCCTTAGCGATCGCAGAATGTCTCTCACTTCCTGTTCCTTCAATCCACAGCAGCTGGAAACGCGATTCAGTACTCTCCGCAAGTCGCCTCCCTCGCAATATTCCATACACAGAACGGGCAACTTATTTGCCGAATGTTTGACCAATTCCTGCAGAAAGCTTTCCGGTTGAACCTGCACCGTCCGGACAATGTTTTCATTGCGCACTTTATTGGTCATCAGCGACACCTCGTTACACCACCTTTCGCAGTTCTTATCAGTCATCTCGCTTTTATCAAGCAGTATGTGACATTTTTTGATAGCTGCAAATATAGAACAATGGTTACATCAGCAGCAGAGAATTCATCGAGCGCCACTTACCAACCATCTCTTTGGTCTTGTGATTTTTCCAGAGCGTCACAAAACCAAATCCACCACTGCCCAATTTCTTCTCACGATACCAATCCCCAACGAAGGGAGGATCCTCGCTCTGTGCCATCATCATTGTTCACTGTGAATCATGCAGATTTGACCGAAATTTCCAGGAAATCTGCATTAATTCTACTTGAAAACTGAAAACAACGAATGGCTGCCCGAGACGGAAAATTCCTCCGCACTTGATGTGACGAAATCCAAATCTTCAATCCGTTTTGGTTGGCGTTATTCGAGTGGAATAATGATCTATTTATAGCCGAGCGGGAGCGAATATCCCCGCGACCCGCGATGGATGCGTGAATATTGCGTTCTAATTTTATGTATGCCGCGATGTTCTGCACTGTGCACTTCTGGTTGTAGTTTCTATCGTCTGCGAGGAGCCGAGACAAAATGTGAGCAACGAGCACACACAACAAAGCGATCACAAACGAATCCGGGTAGCAAAACAGAAAGGGCACTGACGATGAGGCAGATCAAAACGGAACGAAAAATTTTATTTAAGATTTCGAATGCGTGGGTGCTGATGCTGCAGCAACAAAATAAAGTAATGGAGAACAGGTCCAACAATGCGAATTTGTTTTCTTTTTCATTCGCCCGCTAATCTTATAAAATACATTATAAGAACAGTGGGAAAATGAAAGAGGCGGCAAATTTGCTTTGCAATACCTGTACTCCAAGACATTGCAACAAAGTGACATCAGTGACGCAATCGACAGTGACAGTTCTCGCAGAACTTTTCAAAAGATCCTAAGTTACAAATGTAAAGAAATCTCTCTAACATTTGAAAAGGGCATATGTCCAAAATGTAAACAAACCAGAAAATTTAAATGTAAAATTTTCCGCCAATATTTAATTCATAGGGTATACGTCCCTAACCTCGGTCTAATATGCAGCCATCGATTACGTTTTTAATCATAACTCATCAATGAATTTACCTGCAAACGATATTCTACTGCTAAATGGTATGCTTAGATATGCTTATCATGTCGTTTGCTATCAGAAACCACGAAAAGTTGAAAAACTTACTTTTTTTAAGACAATAACTCACGAGGGAAATGTATGTAATATGGGTCTATTGTCCCCAAATTGGGTCTATTTATGGATGCAACTTCGTCCTATCTTGTTTGATCCTCAAAAAAACGCTCTTGGTAACGTTTTCTGATGTATTTTTTTTTATCACTATCACTGTTAACTTAATGCT
This sequence comes from Ochlerotatus camptorhynchus, assembly GCF_037179485.1. Classification (NCBI taxonomy): domain Eukaryota; kingdom Metazoa; phylum Arthropoda; class Insecta; order Diptera; family Culicidae; genus Ochlerotatus; species Ochlerotatus camptorhynchus. The sequence goes on along the minus strand of NW_027040634.1, from coordinate 980,790 downwards.
CTTCATTCCTCAAAACATTTCTTAGAGAAAATTTTACGAAAACTACATTAAATCACTCAATTTAAAAATTAAAAATTAAAAATTTCGCTTATCGTCTTTTGACCGCAGAATATCTAAATCAGAACATTGTGATGTTCATTATACAGGTTTGGCAGAAAAAATCTCCCTTCCTGTTCGTTCCTTATCATCCAAATGCAAAACAACATTGTTGACGTTACTCTTATTGCTATATGCTGTCAAATGAATTTCATGGGCCATAGTTAGGAACATAGAAAAGAAATGTGTCCCTAAAGTTGGGTCCATGTTTTACTTGTGAAAACGTTGTTAAACAATTAAAATAAACATAAAATATTCAAACAGCAACTGTAAGTTTTACGTCTAGTGTGTATTATCAGGTAATTCCAATCAATAAATGCCATAATCAGGCCATTTGATGATCGTCAGTCAACCTTCCCATCTTAACCTTATAAGTCATGGCGGCTAAAAACTCCGAACATTGTGATATTCTCAACCAGTTTTATTACTTACGAGAGCTGAAAATGTATTGAAATGTTGTGATATAAATTGATTTGTGTGTGGTACACATTTATCAACCATCAGTGATCAATATTTTCCTTATTTTTTGTGTAATATTCCTTAATTAATTATTTATTTGCGTGATAGGCCGAATGAAAGGACTAGACCCACATTACATACCGTAACCCTATATAAGGAAATTGAAGTATTTAAAACATTAATATTGTTCACAATAACAATAGAAACTGTATCTCAGCAAACAACATCCAAAATATGCGAAAAGTTTTCAAAAATATATGAAAATCGATAAAAAATTAATTTTATTAACTCAAGACCAACTCCATTTTGTAAACAAACCTTGTAAGACCATTTTCTCGTACCCGAAACCATACAGTTCAATCTCTCCAACTTTTTGTTTATGTTTTTCAATCATAACAAACCACATAACAAAAATAATTGAATCTGCCGTATAAACGCATAATATACATCAGAAGAATACCTCAATTTTATACCATCCAATGTATAAACCAGTTTATACAAAGTTAGTATTCTCTCTCTTTATATATAGAACCACGAGAACAGTAGCCAACATTTGTGCGTTTCATAAAAAAATAGAAATCAGTTGGTCCAGTTTTGTGAAATCGCTGGTAGAAGGTCGAGCCAAAACTGCTTGACAAAGTGGTCAATTGACAGTTCTTTCGACATGTTCAAGCAGTGTGAACACCAGCGAACAGGGGAGTTCGACAAAGTGTGTCGAAAGTAAATTCGAGCAGATTTTTCATTATGACGGCGATCAAAATCAGACCAAGAAATCAGATAGTCTAAACGGACCTTTAACACAGTCACCGAATATTGATACCGAGCATGTAATCCTACATCAAATCTACGGTCGTGTCTTGGATACAAGCTCTTACTTTTTTATTGGGCATTAGGGTGTCCATTTTCATGTTAGGGTGGTCCAAAAAATCGATATTTTTTAAGTTATCAAGTTTTGGGTTTTCGCTGTATACAAAGCTATGCGTCGGTAAGGAGAGTTGCAATTCAGCGTAACTTTTAATCTATTTAGATTTGAAAATCCTTTGAGTGTACAGTCGCAAGCCTAAAACCCAATCGGGTAGAAGAAAAATTCCTACCTGTTCTTTGTTGGTTTGCGTTGACGGACTTCGGTTCACGACAAAATGACCCTACAAGGTTTTTTTTACAAAATGGAGTTGAGGCCTTTTAAATTGTTAGTCTTGAATTAATAAGCCATTTTGTAAACCTTTCAATAGTTAGGCCCTTTTTGTTAAACCGTTGTGCTTGTCAACAGAAATTATAGGCCCTTTGCTAAGCCTTTTGTTAACGTCAAATAAATGCAAAACAAATCATCGGCCCTTCTACGAAAAAGAACGTAAGAATTCCATAAGAACCACTTATGAATTTTTGCAACAAGAAATCGGTATGAATTTCATTTGTCTTATGAAAAATAATGTTGGCAAAAAAATAATAAATCGGAGCAGTCTGGAACCGAACCATGGACCTTGAAATTACAGGGCCCATGGGTTAGCGACTCTTCTTTCAACACGTGGGAAAATGAAATGTTTAAAGGCGAATAAGAGCTCCCTGATCTCGTACCTGATGATAAACGAAAATCTTTCATAAGTCACACTTATGAAATTCATACGTGTCGTTCTTAAGTCGAGCCTTACTAAATTCTTAAGTGCATTTTGCTTCAGTGTAGATCTATCAATGGAACCTAATGGAACGAACAAAATATATGTTATATGGCCGTTTTCCCTAATAAAAAGGTGCCATAAACGAATGATAACCCAAATGATTGAACCATTCCACAAATGGTTTTGATTATATCCATAACACGTAGTTAAGCAAAATAACCATAACTATTTTATTAGGGTTAGTTATCAGGTTAGTTATGAATGATTCGAAAAATTTCGTTTATCGGCCGTTATAAAAATCAAGTTATTTTTAATGATTTTTATCGATATTAATGTGGAACATTTCTTTACGACTGGTAGCCAGGGTTACTTCCACTCACTTGCTATAAAACAATGTTTTTCGGAATTATGCAATCATTAGATGTTATAATGATATGTTGTACATGTAAGTTACAAGAAGAGGTCATGCAGTATATGTTTGACACATAAAATCTGTCAATATTGCTTTCAGTGCGTCACAATCAGCGATTTTACGACTCGTGAGCGCTCACTCTGAGTGAACGCTCACGAATCATAAGATCGCAGATTGTGACGCTCTGAAAGCGAAATTGATAGGTTTTATAAATCAAACACATACTTTACACCCTCTTCTTGTTACTTACATGTACATACAACATATCATTATAATATCTAATGATTGCAGAATTCCTAAAAATATTTTTTTATAGCAAGTGAGTAGAAGCAACCCTGCTGGTAGCTGTTTAGCGGTGCTATAGAATCAAATCAAAAAACGCTTTGTTTAAATTTTGGTCATATGCCGTTTTCAAATGCTACGCGAGAAATCGAATTATAGACCACCCGTTGCGTTGCTAAAGCTATTTTAGCTAATTAGGTTTTGCACAGTCGGGGTTAACCTCAATCTGATGACAGTTCAGTGGTACTGTTTACGTGGACTTAGTCGTTTTTTTTCTTGGGTAGATTTTCTCGATAATTTTTCAGACTGCAGTGAGATGTAAACCACACTTCTGCACTGTCCATGAGCAACATCCTTTCACCGCGCTGTTCCTTGACAATTTTCAAGTTAAAATTCGGAAATTTTAGATTTTTTTTTTCGAAAAAACGACTAAGTGCTTGTAAACAGTACCACTGAACTGTCAAAAAGGTTCAGCCTATTAACACTGAGTTCATTTGTGACGTCACGCTGCAGAACCTAATAGTACGTTCAGACCTCGGTTCAGACCATGGTGGGTATATAAATGGTGATACAGCCAAGGTTGCAAAGACTCATTTCAGCTAAAATAATGTTTTGATGGCATGTTTTACTTGTAACTTACAAGAAGAGGTTACAAAGTATGCGTTGGAAACATAAAACCTGTAAATTTTGCTTTCTATGAGTCACAATCAGCGATTTGCTGATCGCTGAGTGAGTGAGTGAGTGAGTGAGTGAGTTTGTGAAAAATCGCTGACTGTGACTCTCATGAAGTGAAATAAACAGGTTTAATATGTCAAACACATTCTTTGCAACCTCTTCTTGTATCCTACCAATTCAAAATTTGATCATGACATCTAATTATTTCATAATTTAGAAAAACATTGTTTTAGCTGAAATGAGTCTTTGCAACCTTGGATACAGCTTTGTCACTATATAGGCGAAGAGGTCGCGGGGGGGGAAAGTGCGGTTTTAGTGCAAATTGTAAACAAACTCGGTCGCTGTCCCATACAAAAATCCAACATGGCTGAATCATGAATTTGACACATTAGAACACCTATATGTAGGCACCTTGGTTCAGACTACAGAGTTATAACAACCGGTCCGCACTCGTGTTTATTTCAGTTACCATGGGGACGTAATTTGTGATTAGCCCCGGTCCCTTTCAAATTGTATCATTATTTATGTACGGCCTTATATTTGAAATCAAGAGCAAATTTTCATTACGTCGAATGTAACAAAGGTAAACAAAGTCGAGCTATCAGTGTCAATCGATTCTCCTGCTATTACACTATATACTGTCCGAATATAGAATCAATTCCCATTTTTAAATTTATTTACTAGTCAAATTGCTTTTTGACGTAATCACCTTCCGATCAAAATAGTTTTCGATGTTACTTAAGTCACCCAATTTCTATGGAGATGCCGTTTGACTTAAGTAACAGCGCTGAGAAACCCGTGAAAAGTGTACGTTCGTCGTTTCGCTTTTTCATTATTAAAGTGAATAAATCGAACTGTTTGTTGCTAAGATGATTTCGGTGGTCCTAAAATGATGAATGGGCTGCACGTAAGGAGACGTAATTGATAATTCTCCCTAATATCCTGGTAAATACACTTTGACTTAAGTAACAATAGGGGCCACCAAACGACGTATAATAACTTTTGACTCAAAAACCAGTGTTTTTTAGCATGAAAGCTAGCGATTTGCATTTGTATGATTAAAACCCTGCTAAATATGTTAAACATGGCTATCACTATGAGATTATACTAGTTTAATTGAAAATAGGAATAACTTTTCGGTCATCAAAACAAAACTTTATTTTTCTCGGATTGGTGCGAATGTTACTTACGACATAATGAAAATTTGCTCTTGAAATGACGTTTAACATTCATCTAGTGATGGCCGATTTTCATTCGAATAATCGATTAATCGATTAACGAACCGAAAAGTAAAATATTTGTAATCGGTTATATCATGCTGATATAAGCATTAACTTCTCCAGAGGATCATCACCCATCGTTTCAAACATATGCTGCACTCTCATTAGTGGAAACATTACAGCACAGCGAACAAAAAATAATCGATTAGATGTTAATCGAATAATTTAAAAAATGGGACATCTCTGATTTAGGTGTGATTGTTTTGATAAAAAAGAGCGCGAAATTTCATCTCTACCGAGGGGGCAGCAAAACCACAAAATTACCTTGCATACGGGGGGTATTCATTGGATGGAAGGGACCGTAAAAGAGGACACTAAAATAGAAAGTTTTTCTTCCGACTGTTTCATCTTAGTATTCTTCTTTGGTTATAACACGTTATAGCGCTATCTTGATGGTGGTTTCTGTGTTGCAATTATTTGACAACCGTTATAACATGTTATAACCATAGAGGTAACTCTAATAGTACGTGGTACGTAAATGGCCAGCGCTTAAGACTAGAAGGTCCCGAAATAACGTGCTCAACTTTTTGGCTCAGCTCTGGTACTATCTTCGGTCCCAAGCTAATCGATTCACCCCTCGAAACATAGGAAAAACCAATCACCCCTCATTTTATGTGTCAAACAAGGTGGCTTCATATAGGTGTTCTAATGTGTCAAATTCGTGATTCAGCCATGTTGGATTTTTGTATGGGACAGCGACCGAGTTTGCTTACAATTTGCTCTAAAACCGCATTTCCCCCCCCCCCCCGCGACCTCCTCGCCTATATAGTGACAAAGCTGTATCACCATTTATATACCCACCATGGTGTCAAACTTTCATAGCGAATCAAAACAAACATTGCATAGTACTAGAATTTCGACTAGAATGGGATACGTCAATCATTTGCTTGGAACCAATAGGTTAGTCAAGTAGTGAGCCAATTTAAAATCGTTAGTTTCGTATTGATTGTTACTACTCTCCAGTCTGAACAAGGCATAAAGCCCTACAGGGTAAAAGTATGGACGTCTGTCAAAAGTTGTTCCAATCGAACCGTCAAAATGCACCACTTGCTGGGACCAGGGGTTGGTCACTCCGCATAGTGTGCCATAAACAAGTTTGAGCACTCCTGGCCACAGTCATTGGCACTGTTTGGCACACATGATTTCAATTTTTCTGATCTTGAAAGTTACTGGCAACCCTAATAAAAAATAACCATAAACGAACCGAGGGGGGCGACTCTATCTACGATGCAGAAAAGATTGTGTTTTGTTGTGGCTAGCTGCACGTACGCTGAGTAGATAGAAGGAAGATTTATGTCGATTTTGAAGATTTCCTGCGAAAATTTGAAGCACGGTGTAGATGCGCAAAATGATAGATGATTTTTCGAAGATTGATTCGCTAGTGTGAGATTTTTTGAGCATCTAGAATTGAGATTTAGATGTGTCGCCCCCCTCGAAACGAACGACAACCCAAATAATAGAACTATTCCACAAATGGTTTGGATGATACCCGGAACACGTCGTTAAGCAAAATAACCATAACAATTTTATTAGGGAACCTCGCTGGCAACACCAAGAGGTGGTCACTCTACCTGGGGGCAGGTCAAATCAAATCAGTCAAAAGCCTACTGACTAGCCTACTGATCATTCTTGTATGAAATTGGTTCCAAACGTAATCAAACCCTGTAGGTTTCTTATGGTTTGTTTACGTTTTGAACCAGTTATGCGAGGTAGGCGTAATTGTTCGTATTTGACAGCCGCCTCCCCCCTTGAACTTTTAACACTTATTTTGCAACAACTTTTTTCTCAGTGTGCCGCGGCAGTGCCGAGAAGTCATTGAACTGACTTTTGGCAGAGTTGATAATAGAAGAGTTACGCAGACTGAAACCAAAATCTACCAATCGAACTGTCAAACCGTTTACCTATCGAGCATAGTAGACAAACTGACTCTGTTGCGTGGGAAGTATTGTTATCGAAACTAGAGGAAACTTTCACATCCCAGGTGAAGTCATCCGAGGTGTATACAAAAACAAAGGTTGCCAAAAAAAATTAACATTGATCGACATCAGTGTTGCAAGCTTCACTCTGCGTAACTCTTCTATTATCAACTCTGGAAACAACATTTCTTCCGAGATATGGACCTTGCGGGCATGGTGGGTATATACATGATGATGCAGCTTTGTCACTATATTGGCGAGGATGTCGCGGGGGGTGGGGGATGTGCGGTTTTAGAGCAAATTGTAAACAAACTCGGTCGCTGTCCCATACAAAAATCCAACATGGCTGAATCATGAATTTGACACATAATAACACCTATATGTAGTCACCTTGCTTGCGGGTGGATTTTGCCAACACATTTAGAAAATATTACCGAACTCGGTTTGATAAATCGGTAGGTCTGGCCACCCTGCGACGATCCAAGTAATTGTTTCCGTTTCGAGTTAGAACCTTCTGACATGTTTCCCCTGAAATTACTTCTCCGTTTTCTTTTCATGAGGCTTTATCATTGATATGAGAGATGTGAAAAGCTTCATGAGATGTAAGATGCAGTGTATCTCAAAATTTTGTGTACACCTATCTGAATGGACAAGTTTTTGAAACACTGTGGATAGAAAGTTTCCAAACTTCATTGGCAGAGCCTGTATTAGGTTTGAGTCATTTTAGTAAAACGCTCGATTTTTAACTTTTTCCTTAGTGGACGGATTATAGTACAATTGACAATTGGGGTATATGATTGATCTTTATTATGACTACAAATGAGTAAAATTTAAAAAAGTTTGGTTCATATATTTCAAGAATATGTGTTTTTTATTTGAGAAATATGCGTTTTCCAAAAATAGCTTACATACTCAACCAAAGAAGCTCAATACTATACCGATAACCGATAAATGTTTGATGAGCCAGTAGCCAAAAATTCAGACATGTATCCTTTTAAATTGTGCTCATACAGCAGTTTTTTTTTAATTTACGCTCAATTTTGAGATAAACTGTGATACTGCTAACTCATGGACCAGGGACCAACGGCTTTACTTACCCACTGGGCTTGAACCCAGGCCCTTTGGAGTGAGAGGCAGTCACGCTTACCACTACACAATAGATATCGGCTGTAATAAAATTCTAGAAATATATTAAGACAGTGGTTATCAACAACTCCTATTATCCTTAAAGATTCCTATTGATTTTGAATCCATACATCATACGGATATGTCTTAGCCAAGGTATACCATCCTGTTCGGTACCGACAATATTTCATGATTTTATTCAATGGTAAAGGTGGCGTTACTCTTATAGAATGTAAGCTGTTTCAAAACATACAACAGGTAGGACTCAAAAACAATGTATCTGCCTCAGCGCGGTCAAGCCATTACACTAACCCTACATCAACTATATTTGCGTATTAACTAACCCCGTGCTAAAAAAAAATGTTCCATTACTCACCACACACTCGCCTCGTCATCCCAGCCATCCTCGTTGACCTCCAAGTCTTCCACTTTGATATCGAACCGGCTGCTGTCCACCTTGATCAACGGCGATTCTTGTTCGTTCGCGCCGGACACAGATTTTTCCACAGAAACCGCGGTAGTCAAGGGAACGCTTTCACTACTTTCCTCTTCCTCACCGTCGTTTATGAGCAGCACATTCGCCTTCTGTATAACCGGTTCCATATCTTTGAAAAAGTCCATGTCTTCCTCCGCGGAAGCATCCAGCTTTTTGAACGGCTTCATTTTAATGTCCAAATTCTCTATGCTTTCCGCCTGTGATGGGTCGGATCGTTTCAGCTTGCTGTTGGGTTCATTTTTATCTGATTGCGCAGAAGTCGAATCAGTTTGGACTTCCGCCGGCTCCGTTTTGGCTGATTCCATTTCCTGTTCCACATTGATATGATGGCTGGCGGTGTGTTCGTTTACATCGTTCTCCCAATCGCTCCATTCGTCCACCTCCAGCTCGAGATCGCTGTTGGTGTGGTCAATGTCTTCTCCCTCCGGGGAAAGCCTTTCCGGCATGTAGTTGAAATCTCCTCCGTGTACAATGGACGAAAAGTTCTCTCCGGTGCCAGCAACGGCGGCACCTCCACCAGGAATGGGACTACCGGAAAGAAATTCACCGGAACCAATGACCGGAGTGATGGATCGAACTCCACTCCAGGGATTAGACTGATCGGGAACCCCCTGAGGTCGCCCGTCGGCGAAGATTTTGCTTCGATTGCCGCCGATCACGACGCCCGAACCCAGAACCGGAACCAAATCCGCTAGGCAGAGCAGGGTCTTCGCTACGAGGACGTCGTTGGTGTCTTTTATGCCAAGAAGCAACTGGAAACAGTAATAGGTAATAGGTGTAATAGGTATTCAATTATCGTATATATCAGCTTACCTGCGGCAAAATGTGGTCCTTCAAATCCTCCAAGCTGAAGTAAAGGAAATAATCCGGAAAATACTCCAACATCGTCAGACGAATTTGGGCATCCTGCACGCAGAAAACCTGCTTCACCTTTGGAATTATGTATGTGGAGAAAATTCTGGCCACAAACAGTCCCGACGAGAGATCGTCCGTTTTGGGTCTCAGAATGAACGGGGTAACGCACAGCTGAGCAGTAGTATCCAGCAGTACTATCCGGGACAGCAGCAACGAGCCCATCTGCTCGGCCACGGTTTCCGGATCGAACGTCCGTAGGCGATCCGCTAAGCCGGTGAAGAACTCCATCTTGGCTTGTGGACTCTTCAGAGGAAGTTCCGTCAGGAAGGAATGTATCAGGATGAAATCGTGATTAAACAGCGGATGAAGCAGTATAGCGGACAACTTGGGACGCATCGAAACGTTAGCATGCTTCAGGTGTGTTGCGCAGTAAAACTTGAAATCTTCCACCGCGGGAATGTTGCTATCGGTTTTGTTGTGCAGGATTTCCTCACACATTACGGCGAAGGCGTACTGCTCCACTCCTTGGCCCTTGTTCTTAAGCTCTTCCGGATCGATCGCCTTCGGGTAGCGATAAGGCTGAGACTTTTCCAGCAATGTTAAGTTGAACTCTTTACCTGTCCACAGATGCTCGAATCCGGCCAACCTCCATGCTCCATCATCGGTTACGTAGATGGAAGATATGCTGATGCTCAAGTGTCGCACATTCGCCTGTTCCATCAGAAAGATCAGCGCGCATAGAACGTTCCTCAAACCCAAACAAATCTGCACATCGCTGGTAATGTTCAAGCAAGTGGCCAGCGGTCGGCAGCGTTCCGTGGCCAACATCTTCAGCGAACCCTTGTTCCATGACGCAATGTACTTCAGTATGTTCGGGTGTCGATAGATCTTCAGGTTCCGGATGGCCCGCTCCAGCGGATTTTGATTGGTCCAAAACTGACCCGTCACCAGGGTTTCGCCTTGGAAAATCGAAATTGCCGATACGCTCGATTCCGTCGGGATTTCCCCATTGTACAGGGACCAGTAGTCCGTCACTTGGATGGCCTTCCGGCTGATCTCCAATCCCTTCAGCTGCGATTGATCGTTGCCCATGTTTAGAGGTGGAACATTTTGCTAGCACAGACGATGGGGTACACGAAAATACACGGAAGTGTGAAGAACTTTTGCGTTGAAGCTGATGAGAAAAAATCGGACGAGGACAAAACTGGAACAACAATGCAAAACTGCACACCGCACACGAGAAAAGTGCAATCTTATGTTGTTGCTGGCGAACTGTCACACACTGTCAAGAGTTTTGAAATATTTCAGATCAACTGCGTAACAGCTGTAACGCCCGCTGTCGATCCGAGTTTTGTTTATCAACAGAAAATAGCGGTTTACTTTTTTTTTTTCGTTGCGGAGATGCAAATTTTTGTGAATAATCTGCAAGTCTTCTCGTAGTTTATAAAGAACGCACCGACGCGGAAAATGAACGAAACATTGTCAATAAACCTGAAGGACGTGAAACAGGACCTACTGCTGGGCATAATCGAGTGTAACAAGCGGGGTCTGGTACAGAGTGCCAAATGGCTATCGGAGCTAAACCACGGTTTGTCTGATGTTTCTCTGAAGCATACCGGTAAATCATTCGAAAATCTGCATTCCGGCATTGCCAGCGAGGAGTACGATGACTACGTGTTGGCAAAGAGCTACTTCGACGTCCGGGAGTACGACCGGTCGGCTTACTTTACGCGAAATTGCAGCTCGACGGTTCCGCGATTCTTGCACATGTATGCGACGTACATGTCCAAGGAGAAGAAGCGTTTGGACAATATGAGCGATAATTCGATAGTGAACTCCAACAGTCATGTGAAGGACTTCTCCGAACTGCTGGCCACGCTCCGGGCGGATCATGGCCAAAAGAAACTGGACGGATATTGTTTGTGGTTGTACGGGGTCATCCTGAAGAAGTTGGACCTGAATCAGATGGCGGTGCAGATCTTTGTGGATGCCATCAATGCAGAACCGACGATGTGGGGTTCGTGGTTGGAGCTGGCTCCGCTGGTTACCGATAAAAATATGCTGCAAAACCTAAAACTGCCCAACCACTGGATGAAGCAGATCTTCATCGGATACACCTATATCGAGTTGTTCCTAAATGACGAAGGAATTAAGATTTTCGAACATCTACAAACCACCGGCTTTGGCAAGTGTATTTTCATACCGACGCAGCTGGCGATTGCCTTCTCGAACAAGCGGGACGTGGACAAATCTATTGAAATATTCCGGCATCTGCACGAGGTGGATCCGTACCGGTTGGACAATTTGGACTCGTACTCGAACTTGCTCTTTGTGAAGGACATGAAGACTGAGATGGCCCATCTGGCGCACAAGGCGGTCGACATCAACAAGTACAGCCCGGAAACGTGCTGCGTGGTAGGGAACTACTATAGCATCCGGGCGGATCATCACAAGGCCGTGGTGTACTTCCAGAGGGCGTTGAAGCTGAATCCCAGGTATCTCTCGGCGTGGACTTTGATGGGGCATGAGTTCATGGAGATGAAAAACACAAATGCCGCTATTCAGAGCTACCGGCAGGCTGTTGGTAAGACTGGTTAAATGTGGTTTGAGATAATTTTGATGAGCTTATTCTGATATTTTTGCAGAGGTCAATCGACGTGATTTCCGTGCCTGGTACGGCCTTGGGCAAGCGTACGAAATTCTGAAAATGCCATTCTACAGTTTGCACTACTACAAAGCAGCTCAACAGCTGCGTCCCTACGACAGCCGAATGCTGGTTGCCCTGGGAGAGACATACGAAAAGCTGGATAAGAGCGATAATGCTCTCAAATGCTATCAGAAGGCTTACAACGTCGGGGACATCGAAGGTGTGGCATTGTACAACTTGGCTCGTCTGTACGAGAAGCGAGACGAAATCGAAAAAGCCATTCCGGCGTTGCTTAGATTTTGCTCGGATGAAAAGGCCGTTGCGGACAAGAGTTCTCTGTGCCATGCCTACATGACTTTGGGAAATTTCTACGAGAAGAATGATCAATTTGACAAGGCATCGCACTTTGCCTACAAGTGTTTGGAGCACGAAGAGACCAAGAGGGAAGCGGAAGCCCTGCTCAAGACCATTGCTAACAAGAGATCACAGAAAGCGGCCGCAACACTTGCTGCTTCTGCCAAGGAACCATCCTCCTCGACGGGTAAGGAGAACACTACCGACATGGACCTGGAGGAAGTCGAAATGGATGAGAGCAACGTGGGCCGGATGGTGGACATGGTGATGGCCCAGGATGACATGCTGGTCGAGAATGACGAACCGGAATTTCAGCTGGAACAAGCCGTCGACGATATCTCGTCGCTTTCTATCATTATGGAACATGGTTCGGAGGAAAATGAATAAATTGGTCGGTTCGATTGATGCAAAGTTCTCAAATTTACTACTTTCTGAAATGCCATGTTGGTCACCCTAAATTTGTATCATGTTTTTTATGCTTGCATTCTGGTAGTATCCTAGCAACCACGTGGCCCATATACATAACATAATTTCAATCTCTTTAGAATACTTCAGAAGACACTTCTTATTCCTTTATCCGAAATAATTATGCTGCGAAGTGCCAACACCGGAACCATTCTGTGCGAGGAGCAGTCCAAGTTCATCCTGGACCGAATCAGCGGCGTTGAGAAACATTTTAGCGAGCTGTGCGGGGCATTCGCCGAGTTCACTCGGAAAGTAGCCCGACTGAGGGACAAATCCGACGAGCTGGCTCACGTAACTCAGGACTGTTCCTCGTCGGAAAAGTACAACAAAACCCTCGCCAACGGTTTGTCCAGCCTATCCAAAGCCATCACCTTGATAGGCGACTTTCAGGATCTGGAAGTAAAGCGACTGGAGAGTCGGATCGTCTCCGAACTGTCTCAGTACGAGCTGGTCTGCAAGCACTGCAAGGAAAGCGTAAAGGATACCATCATGGTAAGGGACAAAGAGTTGGCCAAGCGGAAACAGCTGGATCAGGCCCGAGCCCGGAATGCTCGGGGAGGGAAAAAGACGGCCAAAGATGCGGAACTGATCAAGTCCAATCTGGAGGTATCGAAGAGCCTGAAGGAGATGGAGGAGATTGTCGGGAAGTTCGAGAAGCAGAAGTTGGTGGATTTCAAGAACATGCTGATGGATTTCGTCATGATAGAGCTCAAGTTTCATACCAATGCGGTCGAGGTACTGTCCGCTACCTACCAGGATATTTCCGACATCGATGAGAACAAGGACTACCAGGTGAGAGTTGAATTGTTACTATTATGGAATCTTTAAATTTTGGACTTTAACATAATGTTAGGAATTGCGGACATTCCTAAATAACATCACAAACTCGCAGACTTTACAAAACTACTTCTAATGTCTGAACTAAAACGATTAGCATTTACTTTTTGCGTAATTGAAAGCTAAATCAGTTTGAATTTAGTCAGTCATTTAATGCGAACATTATTTTCTATTGATACGCTTTCCACAAGGGAGTTCACAAAGAAATCAAACGGCAAAATAGGGTAATCTCAAATATCTCACTCTCACTCCCCACAGAACACGCGACCTATGTTTACTAACATTCCCACCTCCTCGCACCCAATCGTTTGCAGCAATTCAAAAAGTTCCTCCAACAAGACGAACTCTCCGATCGGTACTTCCTGCAGCGCATCAAATCCCAATCGATGGGAGCATTGAGTTCGATGTTTGCGGCCACCTCGTCCGGGAATCGAAAGAATAAAAGTTTGAGTTCAACCTCGCTGAACTCTTCCCAAGAACAGGACCCATCACAGGAATCGCCAGCCGACCCAGATCATGTCATGCGTCTGATGGCAACCGGCCAGCGAAAGGGTCACCGATCTTCAGCGGTAGATGCAGCCATGCACCGATCGGCAGAATCCTTGGTAGTAAGACTCATCTTATCGCGGGAATTAGTCATTAAGGATTTACTTTCAACTTATTTGTCGTTGTTCTGGCTAGGATTCTATGAAACGGGACCTCTCGGAAGATTCCAAAACGAGCACGGAAGAAAGCGACAGTGATGACGATAGTGACACCGCAACGGATTCCGAAGAACAAGCGACACTTAAGCAGCAAGCGAAGGCAACCAAGGTGGATTCCAAGTTTACCATTATTAAGCTGAAAGATTACAACAAGTAAAAAATGGATTCCAATAAACAAGCTTCCCCTCCCTTCACAGAGCAATCAAGATTTCCACAAGAAAGCCCCTATCGATCAAACTACTAACAACGGCAGGACAACTTTCTTTATTAAATCGATCAACGGAATCGTTCGGAACATGAAGCTATAAATGAAACTGACAAGAGGAGTATTGTTACTGGGTGCTCTATATTTAAATTTGTATTCTTGTTTTTTGGTTTACTTCGTTCGTACCGATTGTTATTTTTCTCTCTTCTTCCCGTAATGCTAGGTGATTGCAAAAAAAAATGTGTGAATTTTGTCGATAATGTTATACTTCCCTCCCAATATTACTGCACCCTACCGGATTCATTCAGTTTTCCCATAAATGCCACGCCTGTATGTCGCTCGTCCAAACAGTATAGAGAAGGGAAGCCGGAACTAGCTCATGCATGCTTGCATAAAATCTAAACATAAACCTAGTAGCAGATAGCAGATTACATCTTATACCTTATTCCGAGTGATTCCTGAGAGACGTCTACTTTTCGGCACCTTCAACACCCGCTTGCTGCATCAGATCGGCAATGCTCTTCTCCAGGTCATCTATCCTGGTGCCCATGTCGTCGATACGGGAAATGATCTGGTCCGACATGGTTTGGAACTTGTCCTGTACATTTTGAAGGAGATTCTGGACCTGAAAATGATCAATCATAAAGCTTTCGAATTTAATTACGCCCTCTTTTCACCATTTATCGGCCTCTACTTACGTAGATCGTCAGCTCTTGCATGTTCTTTGGATCGACATTGCTGCCAATGGAATAGTTCTGCTCAGCGTCGCTGTCGATTTCCACTTTCATCTCGGCCATTCTTGCTGCTGGCGTTGGATTGTTGATTTGCTCCCGTCGGGTGAATACAATAAAAAAAAACGGATTGATCTACGTACAAAGGGTTCCGTTTGGCGGAAGTAAACACTAATTTTCCAATAAGGGCACTACTGAATCCGAGGCAGACGGGGTTTTCACTGAACGTTATTTTCTTCAACGGGGCAAACAACTCCCAGTTTTTTTTTTTGCACCTTCTGTCGATGAATGCTTATGCTGGAATAAACAGCGCGGAGAACGTTTGCGGTTTCACAGAATCGTTATATTCGCACTTTTCTTGTCCTTGTCCTTGGTTTTGTTACTTTCGTCGATGATAACTTTATCCGCGGGGTTCGCGGGTGAGGAATACTGAATGTCAACAGACAAACTGACGTGTAATCAAGAGATGGATTCTGAAATCAATGGTACGTTATGTACGCTACGATGAGAGTAACTGAGAATTGAGTCGAATTCAAATTGGGTTCTTTACTGGTATTGAGGAAAGTACCTCGGTAAGTACCCTTTTTTGCTTTTTTGCTGATGACGTGTTCAGGCCGTTCAGGCAGGTTAGCCTGATCATTTTTTTCATTATGGGTAGGTTCTCAAAACTTTTGACGTAGGACTATGTCTGTAATTTCTATATGGGGGTACATTTTGTGAAAACCCGAAATGGAATATGTAACAAAATTATGAAAGATTTTGAACGTTAATAACTCAGCTATCCCTGGACCATTTTCAATCATTACACCGTATATCACGTGATATACGCTGTCTTTCAATTAGCACTCATACATCTAGTTTTCACTGGAAATCCTATGTATGAGTGCTCATTGCAAGATAGCTTATATTACGTGATATAGGCTGTAATGTGAACGGGGTATAAACAACAATCAATACGAAACTAACGATTTTAAATTGGCTCACCACTTTAGTAGCCTATTGGTCCCAAGCAAACGATTAACGTACCCTATTCTAGTTGAAATTCTATTACTACACTATGTTTGTTTTGATTCGCTATGAAAGTTTGATGGAGGCGAACCAGCCCAAGGCTGAAAGCCTCATTAATAAAGTTAAATAATAATATGAAAGTTTGACAGATAACATCAGGGGTGTGTGGATTCATGCAGAACATGCAGGGGTGAGTGAAATAGCTTGGGACTGCTTGGGACCGTTGTTCTGGTACTGAGTGAGCCAAAAATAATAATGATTTTCTTCGGGACCCAGTGGTCTTAGAGTTACCTCTATGCTGGTACTGAGTGAGCCAAAAATAATAATGATTTTCTTCGGGACCCAGTGGTCTTAGAGTTACCTCTATGGTATAAGACTTCATCATTTTTCAAAATGTCACTATTGAAAATTGCCCGAATGTGCAATTCCTACACAACACACAAGCTTCTGCTGCAGTTAACAAATTAGATTTATTACGTGGGCGGTGAGTTCGATTCCCGGTCCAGTCGAGGGAATTTGTCAGGTTGGAATTTTTATCGACTTCCCTGGAAGTGCATTTAGAACACTAAGTTGAAAGCACGCAATAAGCTAATATACGCTAAGCAAAAAGCTTGAAATGTGAATAAGAGGAAGAAGAAGTCCTACGTCACCATTGCGTACAACCAACAATCAATACGAAACTAACGATTTTAAATTGGCTCACTACTTGACTAGCCTATTGGTCCCAAGCAAACGATTAACGTACCCCATTCTAGTCGAAATTCTAGTACTATGCAATGTTTGTTTTGATTCGCTATGAAAGTTTGACAGATAACATCAGGGGTGTGTGGATTCATGCAGAACATCCAGGGGTGAGTGAAATAGCTTGGGACTGCTTGGGACCGTTGTTCTGGTACTGAGTGAGCCAAAAATAATAATGATTTTCTTCGAGACCCAGTGGTCTTGTTACCTCTATGGTACAACCCCATAGAGCTGTTCCTTTTTAGTTTTATCGGTAGTCATCGGTAGGCCGCCTTATAAGAAGGTTTTCGAGAAATTTGAAACATTTGTGAGTGGAGATTAATGAAAACCAACCACGCGCAATTGAAGAATCAAAGTAACGATTGACTCTCAGATGTCGAGTGGGTGAAAATAGTAATGACGTTTTTATATCTGTCAAATTGAATGACATTTTTTTAGTACATCATCATTTTTGTAATTGCGGATCTTAAAACTTAGACGAAACATGTCAGAAGGGTATAACTCGAAACATAAACAATGACTTTGAACGTCGATTTCTCTTGAACATTCACGGAATCTGAGTAAACCAACTCATGGAACAAACATTGTTCTGTCAGATGATTTAGTTAGTTTGAGTGGGTGTGTTGTCATTCATAAGAAACCGACGATCCAAGTCATTGTTTGCGTTTCGAGTTAGACCCTTCTGACATGTTTCCCCTAACTAATAGCGAATTTGTTTATTATCCAGCTTGGAACCAGTTCCAACCCAGTGCGAAACCGAACTTTTTGTCAGTGCGAACTTCAACCTGAGCTAGGTTTTAAAAACAAACGAGCAAACTGACGTTTTTCAGAAAACAAGCAGACCCAATCTTGATACCCGATCCAGGTTGGAACTGAATGAAAAACAAATTCGCTATAAGTGTCGCATGACCCTATATCTGCTCAGCAACCATTCGATCAACCTTCGTTATTGTTCCCCCTAGACTCGTCCTGCAAGAATTAACCGCTGGGTGTGGGCCGGATCTCTCTGATTTGGTAGTGCGTATATCCAGCTTTCCATGCTCGGTAATGGCGGCCTGTTTGTATGAATAAATGTATCCTTCACTGTGCTTTTTGACACTAACTGGAGGGCGTATGTTGTTCCATTTTCTACTGTTCCTGGGAGAGGGAAAGGGAACCCTAATAAAAAATAACCATAAACGAACGACAACCCAGATAATAGAACTATTCCACAAATGGTTTGGATGATACCCGGAACACGTCGTTAAGCAAAATAACCATAACAATTTTATTAGGGAAGGGGTTGAAATTCGAACCTCCAGATAGTGTCAAAAAGCACAGTGAAGGATACATTTATTCATACAAAGAGGCCGCCA
Organism: Ochlerotatus camptorhynchus; assembly: GCF_037179485.1. Taxonomy (NCBI): domain Eukaryota; kingdom Metazoa; phylum Arthropoda; class Insecta; order Diptera; family Culicidae; genus Ochlerotatus; species Ochlerotatus camptorhynchus. The sequence goes on along the minus strand of NW_027040634.1, from coordinate 962,531 downwards.
TTACCGAACATGCACGAATAGAAATCTCCTTATACTTTTTGGCAAATTTTCATTGCTGATAATTCATAAAATGTATAAGTCAACTAATAAGCAGACGCCTTGCACAAAGTTAATAAAGATCATGTGTCAAATGAAATGTATAAGCGGTCACACATACCTTTTATGCATTCTAATAGGACCTATGTGGTTTGTCTTATGGAATGTATAAGGCTGATGCTTTGGCAAAAATGTATGAGTGAAACACATGAATTAAATAATTGATTTTCGTTTCGTGTGGAAAGCTGGATAGAATGACTACCAAATTAGAAAGACATATCTTTCTACAGCCATCGGTCAACCATTGACTTGATGATTATTATCCGCTCATTTCTTCATATAGTTACGGATAATTTAGCTTATTGGAGGCTGAAATTGTCTGTTTTTATAATGTTGAGCTTGACGTTGAATCATTATCCCCAATTGTGGGAGTCCTGAGTCCGTTTCCCGACCAGATTTCTGTGGAATCCTATCGATTGCTGGAGGGTGATCGAAACTTAAGAAAAATGCAACAAAAACAAAAAGAGCATCACACGAATGTAAACATACCCCTCATGGTGATTGAAGGGTGTTTGAGTGTATCGAAGAGTGTTTTTTATGTGTTTAGCACAAGGTGGCGGAGTGACTTACCGCCTGTTGTGTTCCAATCTAGGTTCCGATGGTGAATTTTCACTTAAATTTGACAGATGTAAAATTTTCAAATAAACCTAGTATTCCAGGAGATTTATTTCTGACCGATCAGGAATCAATCTTAACAAACACCTTCTAAAAAATCGTACGATCAACAACAGAGGGATTTATGAAAACAATATTTTATTTTTGAAGTGTAAAGTTTAAGTGAAAATTCACCAAATGGAACACAGCCTTGAAATCTGTGATTCTCGGTAGAAAAAGTGAAAAATCGGTAGTTTTGAACCTTTCGTCTGTGAATCGGTAGGCATCCCAAAAATCGGTAGGTCTGACCATCCCCTGATTTTGTTACACTGGAAATATTTTAAATAAGTACGATTACATAAGCAAAATCACATTCATAGCGCCTCTCTTTGGGGATTTGTATGAGAGCGAGCTTTCATAATTGTTTTTTTATGGGCAATCATTCACATTTTTGCAAACATTAAGTCATTTTGGATCTTGTATTTTTTATTCAAAATGACCTTGTCTCGAGCCTTGTCTTCATTTTTTACATTTACATTAAATATATAAATTTGCAAATAGTGGGGTTATCAAAGGGCACTCACCAAGGGGAATGACACTCATTTGGATGTATTTTTTCAGTCTAGTAATCACTTGGGATTTTCGGGGAAAAACATAATTGATGAGGTTTTTTGAGTGTGTCGTGTTGACGAAAATGACGAAAATAGAGCACGGATAGAAAAAAAAATAGATGAGATAGATCAAGGAATGGATGTGATGTGAGGGGTGTTAAAAAGTTTCAGAGGAATACAAGTCCGAACCCGAAGAGGATAGGTGTAAAAAGAAGAAAAATCTGCTGCAATGCAGCGTCCATAAATTACGTGACACTTATATATCGTTACGAATTATTGCATAGGGGAGGAGGAGTAAAGCTTTTCGTTACGTAAAAACGAGGACATTTTGTTTTTTTTGTTTCTTGATGTAAAGTTTGAAAATACAGGTCAAAAAATGTCATCACTAAATCTTGCATGCAAAATGGATATGTTTTAATTTTATATCATGAGATTTTTGCTATGCAAAACTTTTGAAAAGAAGGTACTCAATGGTACGCTGATCTTTTGTTTTTATTTTGAATATTAATAATACAATTACCTAGAAATAAAAGACATACCGGAATCAAAAATTAATGAAATGAGACGGTCGGATGGGGGGGGGTATATTTTAGAGCGTAACGTAATAAATAGAGGGGGATCATTTTCAGAGTAACGTTAACGATTTTTAGCGTTACATAATTAATGGACACCGCCCAACAATGTTAACCAAAGATCACAGTTCAAGCAACAATCAATACGAAAGCAACGATTTGAAATTGGCTCACTACTTGACTAGCCTATTGGTCCCAAGCAAACGATTAACGTACCCCATTCTAGTCGAAATTCTAGTACTACGCAATGTTTGTTTTGATTCGCTATGAAAGTTTGACAGATAAAATGAGGGGTTATTGGTTTTTCCTATGTTTCGAGGGGTGAATCGATTAGCTTGGGACCGAAGAGAGTACCAGAGCTGAGCCAAAAAGTTGAGCACGTTATTTCGGGACCTTCTAGTCTTAGAGTTACCTCTATGGTTCAAGTGCAGAAAATGGTTCCGTACCAAGTAGGTTGAAACTGCACAGTACGAAGAACGGGTGGTGGCGATGGATCACTAGCTTCCGGTTAATATTCCCAGCTGTATTTGGACGGGAATTTGATTCACAATATTCTTGCACAGAAGCTCCATCAGCCGGTGGGTGTCTTCCTTCACCATTATCTCTTTCTTCTCCGAATCCTTGACGAGTAAACGAGTAAAACTTGAGCCGAGTGGAAAAATGACCTGACTTCCTTTTCCACCTGGTTGTCGTAACTTCCATGCTACAGCTCACAGACACCTGGGCTCTTATCCGTCAAATTTGATCGGTTTGAGTCCGAGAAATGGATGAGCGTTGCCGTCTTCTCCGTGATACACTTGTTGTTGTCTCGCGACCGATTTTAGACGAGCCGTCACCTTTTTTAAGTTTTCGCCAAGGTTTTCGCACCGATTTTTAACCGGCATAGCCACACGGATAGAAATCTCCTTATACCTTTTGGCAATTTTCTATCCAGCTTTCCATGTTCGGTAATGGCGGCCTGTTTGTATGAATAAATGTATCCTTTACTGTGCTTTTTAACACTACCTGGATGTAAGAGATGAACTAGCCTATGGCTAAAAATCTCTATAATTAGGTAAAAAAAAAAAAAAAAAAAACTACCTGGATGTTCGAATTTCAACCCCTTCCCTTTCCCTCTCCCAGGAACAGTAGAAAATGGAACAACATACGCCCTCCAGTTAGTGTCAAAAAGCACAGTGAAGGATACATTTATTCATACAAACAGGCCGCCATTACCGAGCATGGAAAGCTGGATAGCTGATTATTCATAAAATATATAAGTCAACTAATAAGCAGACGCCTTGCAAAAAGTTAATGAATATCATGTGTCAAATGAAATGTATAAGCGGTCACACATAACTTTAATGCATTCTTATAGGACCTATGTGGTATGTCTTATAAAATGTATAAGGCTTATGTTGGCAAAAATGTATAAGTGAAACACATGATTAAAATAATTGATTTTCGTTTCGTGCAGCTAACATACGTGGTGTTTATGTGAATAAAATTGAAAACTGACAGTGGTTATGGCAGAGTGCTTCCCGGTCGACCAGAAAACTTCGAGAAACTGAACGGCTTGCTTGACAATTTGTGTGCATGCAGAAGGGATAAGTTGAGAATAGAAAGAATAGATAGGATGGATTGAAATTTTGTTCACGTTGAAAATTTTATGAGAGGTTTTGGTAAAAATGGGATAATCCTGAAGTGTCGTTCCCCCTGGCACTCACTAATCTTTCAATAGTACGCCTCGTGTAAATCGGAGATTATACAATTTATTATTATTATTATTTATCTTTATTAAGGAGGCTTTCAGCCTTGGGCTGGTTCGCCTCCAAATTATGCAATTTACTCACAAGTAACTTATTGGGCTGATCTATATATCGTTGGATCAAATCTCTCGTTACTTTTCAGACAACAATAACGAGTGCAAGAGAGAGGCTCAACTCAAAATTAAGTTAAACGAACTCAAATTTCGGGTAGTATTTCTTCTCCGTGTAGCAAACCCAATTTTACAGTTGAGAAATTTTTAAAGTAATTTTCCATTGGCTTGCACATTAAAATCGATTGACTCCGCAGTACCAAAATTTTGTAGCTGTGAATAATAATTCATATGTTTTTACAATGAAAATATATATTCTTGATTTAAATGAACAAAATTCGATAATTACCCGATTGCTCCACCTCGGTAATCCAGCTCATTGCTCTTGACTCGCTCACGTAAACTAATTTGGCTATTTGAAAATTCACTCTCGATTTATAATTCATTTATACTCACCATCAAGCCCACCGCGATGAGCTGAAATATTTCAATGTTGTTGTTGTATGTCGATTATTTTGCTTCCTTCAGCGGTTAACAAAAAATGTGTAAACCCAAGCAAAAACACTGTTGGATCGGTTGGAGGCACGGTGTTTATGTATACCGTGTGTTGGAGAACATAAGAAATTATTATTTTTGCCTAGTAGTAGGTAGTTAATAAGCTATTAACAGTGAACCTAATAAAGTAATAATTTTCAGTTTTATCAAGAGTGCATCATGTACTGCTGGGTAAGTCGACCAACGAAGCAAACCAGCAAAAATAAAATAAATTAATCGGCAATGGTAAATCACCTTCTACTTATTTCCAGGGCGCCAACAGTCACGGTCAGCTCGGTCTCGGTTTCAGCTCAGAAATGTGCGAATGTCCGCAACAGGTTGAGTCACTTCCTTTCGATCCACGCCAAATAGCCGCCATCAGTGCTGGTGGTGGTCATACGCTTATTACCTTGGACACAACGGGTGATGTGTACTGCTCCGGGTGGAACCATCGAGCCCAGCTAGGACTTGGCCATACCGAAGACGTTTGTCGATTCACGTTGGTAGGGAAGTATGGCTTTAGTTCGATTTCTTGCGGTTGGGATGTCTCCGGTGCTATCTCGAATGAACGCGATGTGTACCTGTGGGGATCGAATGTGTGGCATCAAGTGGGAAACCGTTGCGAGAAATATTTATCAGTACCGACGAAATTGGCACTGCCAAATGGCACAAAGGCGAAAAAGGTTTGCTTTGGGCTGAGGCATACTTGCATCCTAACGGAGGATGGTAAATTGCTGTTATTGGGAAAAACCAAATGGTTACAGAACGAGGATATACAACCGAGCGTGCACGGAGGCGTGGAATTTTATGAGATGGGATTTACGGAACCCATTACGAATGTTGCGAGTGGCGAAAATCATCTGGTTATTCAACTGGGACAAGGGCGAATTGTTTGCGTAGGGGATAATAAATTTGGACAATGTCCCAAGGAGAGCGAACTGAATCGGGACCAATGTCAGTTGGTGAAACAGTTGGAATCAGGGTGGTCTCATTCTGGTTATCTGGCGAACGACGGGCGAGTTTACCTTTGGGGAAGGAACAATTATAGGCAGCTGGGTGTGGCCACCGATGGGGATCACAGTGAGCCAGTGCTGTTGGATGTGGAGAGCAAGGTGGAGAAATTTTGTCTGGGTTCGCAACATGGGCTGGCGTTGGCAGTGGATGGTTTGTACACTTGGGGTTGGAACGAACACGGAAACTGCGGAACGGGAGGCGTGGAGAATGTGTAAGAATTATTGGCCTTTGCGCCGAAAGCGCATGAATGATTTATGATTTGATTTTCTCACTTTTCAGAACGTCACCGACTAGGATAGAAGCTTTAGTAAATATCAGGGAGATTGCCGCCGGTGCTGGATTTTGCTGGGCGTTGAAAAAAATGTGACAGTGATAGGTACCTACAAGTAAGTCCATACTGTTACTTCTAATTAAGGGTCTTATTGAGTCAAAATTTAAAAAATGCTTGATTTTCAACAGATACAAAAACTGAAAATATAATTGATTTTACATAATTGCAGTTAGGAGGCGTGTTGAAAAAATACGATGCCATAAAGAAGGTGGGTCCGAGTGAAGCCAAAATAGCACAGCAAATATTTGTTCTTAATAATCTACCTCGCATACTTCGTAATCGAGTGGTATTGTCTTTGGGTTTATGTCTTTATAAAAAGCATACAAAATTTAAAGGCCAGTCATTTAGTATAGGTAGAATACGTTTGAGTTCAAGGGCTACATATAAAAAGAGGAATGTTTCCACAATAAAGCAGTCAGTTACTAGAACGTGGGACACATCCATCGTTAAGAGTGCATAGTAGTTCAATGGGGGGAAAGTGCAGTGGTTCGAGGAAGAAGGTTAAGAAATTACCTGAATCCAGAATGCCAAGTCCTCGTCACAGTGGCGTCGAACAATACTACAGTGCCGACATCCAACATCTGCTGCCAAACGTTCAACAATCGCGACCTTTGTACAGATTCAGTAACCGCGATCAACACAACCGTGCTGATTTGAACGCGCGCATCGTCGATATCAGAGACGTGGAAGACGATTTGCGCATGGAAAGTATGTTTCTGAAGCAAAACAACAACATTCCACTTGGGCGATGCTCAACTCCGGACCCTTCGTACTGCTATCACTGTGATCACAAACATAGGGGTCGATGCTGCTTGTACTTGGGCGATAAGGAGGACGATATCAACCGTTACTCGGCCTGGACGCAGGATTTCGAGAAAACTCCAGTCAAACCTCAGAATGTAAAGTGCATACCGGAAGCAGTTTCCTACAATAGTACACCTTACTGGTTTCCACGGTATACCTGGGTTAAATCGAATCAGACTTCTGTGCACAAACCAACACCGAAGCCGTTCTTCCAACCATTTCAAAGTGCAACTACCTGGCAAGAGTTGCTGGATCCTAATCGACCAACATCGCTGACTCCGTACCAGCAGTACATTGTACAATTGCGTCAGTTGACCCAGGAGATGCCATCAACAACATCGTGTCAATTCGATCCATACAATCCGTACTGCGCACAGAGTGAACCACGGAACCACGGCATTACCTACATTCAGCAATTCAACAATCAGCACATCTACAACGGACCAGTATTCATGCAGCAAAACAACTATTCGCCCTACTTCAACCCCTATCCATACCCGTACCCATATGACACCTACCAAAGCCAGCAGCAGCGTACAATCGATGCCACTCCGCTAACCACTCCCATCGGTTACCACCCAGAACAACAGCCAAGCGCTTTGCATCCGCATTGCACTATGAAAACAACTCACCCACAACTGGACTCCCATTTCCCGGGGTACTCCGTGCCGAATCAACACCCGCCACTAAGCTACGCGAACCCAGCGGCGCAGGTACACTCCGATGGAGTGTCCTTTCCGCTTTGGATGCTGTTCAGCTACAATCAAACTAAAAGCAACGGCGATGGCGGCAACGGGCGGAAGAGATGCGCCCGCCGACTGTACGAACCGGATGTGGATCATAACTGCAATGTCTATCACCATGCACCATCATCAAATGGTTGTGACATGCCGCTTCAAATGGAAGTTGACGGCAATGATAAGGACACGGACGACTGTCCGATGCAACATCTGACTGGCAACCCAAAGGATTGGAATCAATTTTGAGGGCAGCGTGACAGCGGCAGTATTTGTACAGGAGTAAAACGGGCTGGTTTTTGCATGGGACCATGTATAGATGAGGCAGCATATTTTTGACCAATGTTAGATTGTAATTCCCTTTTATTGCATGTAGTCGTTTACATCTTCTACAGAACAGGTGATCGTCACGCTTCTTCCTCTAAAATGTTGCTTCATTTCATGGTGAATAAAAATAGCAAGAATAAGCTGATTCTATAATTAGTGGGTCTTTTGTCTCGTACCTATCTATAGCTTTTTAAAAATTAGGTGTATTTTTTAAACTCGAAACTACCTACCAGAATCATAGACCGTTACTTCGATTATTGAATCATAGTAGAATTATTGCCTATTATAAAAATACTGCTTGAAAACCCAATTACGTACCTAAGTATTTAGCTGCGAAATTAAAAAAGATGTTCTATTTACAGTGCTTAAATTGTTAGCAATATATTTCAATTGTACATAAATTACCCATGTTCTTTGCTAGTTCTAACATACCGAAAGTCAATTTATTCCACAGTAAACATATACCACCGATGAATGTGTCTCGATTGTCGGGTTACATTTAATCCACAGTTAAAAATGACAGTTTGAAAGTTAATTTCCATCTTCGAAAATCCCTCATCTGCGGTTGACGAATTCTAAAACCTTTTACCTTTGCCAGACATGATTGTAGCATAGAGGTAACTGTAGTGCCGTTGTGCCATAGAGGTAACTCTAAGACCAGAAGGTTTATTTGTTTATCTGTTATGTTTGCATCAACAGACTAGAAATAGTCCCAATGACGTGTTGTAAAAAAAGTACAGATTATACAGACTACATATACTGTTACAAACGAAAATAACTTGGAAAGAATTGTCAGGTTTCAAAAAATGTATATGTCTTAAATTTTAGACTTAGCTGTTGGGCGTCAAGCGCCTTCAGTCAGCAAAAAAGCCAGAGAATCTTCGGCGAATGGCCCCATTATTGTTGTTTGGGCTCCAGACTGCAGAGCAGTATTCCAACGTAAATCGTACGAGAGAGCAATAGAGCGATTTCAAGCAGTAAATGTTTGTGAAGTTCTTAGTAATATTGAAGACAAAACCAAGAGTTCTGGACGCAGTCCGCATCGTGCTCTCTTGCCGTGCGGATCTATTTGCTTTTTGCTTAAGGAAGTGTTACTACTACCTAAAGCTACAACAAATTTAAACAGCACTTTTCAGTGCTCAACCTGTAAAAAATTTCTACCTTGTTCAACTCCTCTTATTCCTCTTCGATCCTTGTTTGGACCCTACCCGAGGTAATCCTTCTTGGATATCGATTTGGAAAATTCCTCTTCGATTCTTCAGATTCTTATAGTAATCTGCTTGGAAGTCGATTTGGATAAAACATTTACTGCCGCCATGGCGCCTAAACGCAAAAGAAAGGGGCAAACTCTTGACCCCCCTTCTGAAGAAATTAATTTGAGTAATCAATTTGATTTGCTAACGGATGATGAGAATGATCCATCATCCAAGAAAAATTCTAGTAAACTTTCCCGGCTTAATGCCAAGAAGGAAAAGATTCCCCCTATTGTGATAACCACTACCGATTTCCATGCTCTTCGCATGGAACTTTTGAATTTCGTGAAAGTTATGTTTTCACTACAAATTGGACGTCGGGGTGAATGCCGTGTATTGGCTGAAACCTTGGACGGATTTAAATGTCTTCTCAAGTATCTTACTGAGAAGAAGCACAAATTTTTTACTTACGACACCAAAACTGAACGTGTGTTCAAGGTTGTCATGAAAGGACTGCCCAGTGGTGAATCCCTGGATCAGATCAAAGATGAACTGGCAAAATTACTTGGAGTTGTGCCACTCCAAGTAATCAAAATGAAAATGAAATCCCGTCCTGGCGATTCGCGCAACGGGATTTCTAATGATTTTTATTTAGTTCACTTCAAGTCTAGTGAACTAAACAACCTTAAGGCCTTAGAAAAAGCTAGCCTTATGCTCCATGTCCGAGTGAAGTGGGAACACTTCAGGAAGACTGGAGGAAATTTCCAAAACCTCACTCAGTACCGTAAGTGCCAGGGATGGGGTCACGGAACTAAAAATTGCTACATGCCAGCTAAATGCATGAATTGTGGTGATTCCTCTCACGCAAAGGACGACTGTCCTGTGAAGGAAGATCCTAAGAAATTTAAATGTTCAAATTGTGGTGAAAACCACAAATCCAATTTTTGGGAATGTAAGACTCGCAAAGCGATCCTACAATCTCGTTCTAACCGACAGGTAGGAAACGCTCCACGTTTCCGAACGGGTACAAATTCCTCTGCTGTTAACAACGGTCAGCGAGGAACAAATTCTACATTCGTACCCGTAGGTACAAATATCACCCCTGCTTCAAATGTTTCATCTGTACCTACTCCCCTCGCTGCTAACAATGTTCAGCGAGTTAATGGAGCTACCTATGCTGCTATTGCAACGGGTAGAAATCAAAATACTAACCAACGTTCTAATGGAAATTTTGACAATTTTGACTTAGGAAGCATTACTGCCCCCAAAATGGAATTTTTACAGAATTCATTAATTGACATGATTTCTGATATGCTTAAATCTAACTCCATGTTTGATGCTATTCAAACTGGAGTAAAATTTGCAAATAATATTGTCATGACTTTAAAATTCAGTAATGGATTTTAAAGCATTAAATATTGTAAATTGGAATGCTCGATCTCTTAAAGATAATGAAGACGAGCTATTTAACTTTTTAAGAGTTCATAACGTGCATATTGCCGTTATAACTGAAACGTTCCTTAAACCTGCCCATAAGGTTAAGAAGGACGCAAATTACTTGATTTATAGAAATGATCGTCTTGATGGACCCTGTGGTGGCGTTGCCATCATTATTCATAGACGAATCAAACATAAAATTCTTTCTTCATTTGAAACCAAAGTTTTTGAAACTTTGGGGGTTTCTGTTGAAACAAAATTTGGACAACTTACGTTTATAGCTGCCTATTTGCCATTCCAATGCGTAGGCCAGCAAAAGAATTTTCTCAAGGGTGACCTCCAGAAACTTACCCGTCATAGGTCTAAATTCTTCATTATTGGTGATTTTAATGCAAAACACCGCTCATGGAATAATGCTCAAAGCAATTCCAATGGTAATATTCTGTTTGATGATTGTTCTGCAGGTTATTACACTATTCAATATCCAAACAGCCCAACATGCTTTTCTTCTGCAAGAAATCCCTCCACTATTGATTTGGTCTTAACTGATTCATGTCAACTTTGTGGCCAATTGGTTACCCATGCTGACTTCGGTTCTGATCACCTTCCAGTAACTTTTGAAATATCCCAAGAAATAATTTGTAATCCCAACAGCTCTACTTTCAATTACCATAGAGCTGATTGGGAGCAGTATCGAACATTTATGGAATATAACTTCGATCCAAACATTCCTTTGCAAACCAAAGATGAAATTAATTATGCTCTTGAATCTCTGACTACTTCTATAGTTGAAGCAAGAGCTGCCTCAGTACCAAAATGCGAGGTTAAATTCGATTCAATTATAATAGACGATGATCTTCAGCTCTTGATCCGTCTTAAAAATGTCCGTAGGAGACAATATCAAAGAACACGCGATCCTGCCATGAAAGTTATCTGGCGGGATTTGCAAAAACAAATTAAAAAGCGATTCTCTGCCCTGAGGAACAAAACTTTTGAAAATAATATTTCTAAATTAGACCCGAGTTCCAAACCCTTTTGGAAACTCACAAAAATTTTGAAAAAACCTCAAAAGCCTATTCCAGCGCTTAAAGAAGGTGGTAAAATTTTGATAACAAATTTGGAAAAAGCTCAGAAACTTGCTAAGCAATTCGAGAGTTCCCATAATTTCAGTTTGGGTCTTACTAGTCCTATTGAGAATCAGGTTGCTCGGGATTTTCTGAATATTTTCTCTCGGGAGAATATTTTTGATGATTCCTGGGGGACTGATTTGGACGAAGTAAGGTCTATAACTAAAAATTTTCAAAATATGAAAGCTCCAGGTGATGATGGAATTTTCTATATCCTCATCAAAAAACTCCCAGAGAGTACCTTGTCTTTCTTGGTAAAATTATTTAACAGATGTTTCCATTTGGCATACTTTCCTGATAAATGGAAAAATGCAAAAGTTGTTCCAATTTTGAAGCCGGATAAAAATCCAGCTGAAGCTTCTAGCTACCGTCCAATAAGTTTGCTTTCTTCAATAAGTAAACTTTTTGAAAAGATAATTTTGAATAGAATGATGCTTCACATCAATACGAACTCAATTTTTGCAGATGAGCAGTTTGGATTTCGCCATGGGCATTCAACTACTCATCAACTCTTAAGAGTTAACAATTTAATTCGTTCAAACAAATCTGAAGGCCACTCAACTGGAGTTGCTCTTCTAGACATAGAAAAAGCATTCGACAGTGTTTGGCATGAAGGTTTGATTGCTAAATTGAAAAAGTTTAATTTTCCACTTTATATTATGAAATTAGTTCAAAATTATTTAACTGACAGAACTCTTCAAGTAAATTATCAAAATTCCAAATCTAATCGACTACCTGTTAGGGCAGGAGTTCCTCAGGGTAGCATTCTTGGGCCTATATTGTATAACATTTTCACTTCGGACCTCCCTGATTTGCCTCAGGGTTGCCACAAATCTTTGTTCGCTGATGACACAGGCATTTCCGCTAAAGGAAGAAGTCTTCGTGTTATTTGCAGCAGACTGCAGAAAAGTTTAGATATTTTCTCTTCTTATTTACAAAAATGGAAGATTTCTCCCAACGCTTCCAAAACTCAACTTATAATATTTCCACATAAGCCTAGAGCTTCGTTTTTGAAACCTAGTAGTAGTCACATAGTCACTATGAACGGAGTTCCAATTTCCTGGTCAAACCAAGTGAAATATCTTGGATTAATACTTGACCAAAAATTAACTTTTAAAGATCACATTGAGGGCATTCAAGCCAAATGTAACAAATATATTAAATGTTTGTATCCTCTTATAAACAGGAAATCCAAACTTTGCCTGACGAATAAACTTCTAATATTTAAACAAGTTTTTAGACCGGCCATGCTTTACGCTGTGCCAATATGGTCTAGTTGCTGCACTACCAGGAAAAAAGCACTTCAAAGGATTCAGAACAAAATTCTGAAAATGATTTTGAAGTTGCCTCCCTGGTACAGTACAACCGAAGTACATAGAATTTCGAATGTTGAGACTTTAGCTCAAATGTCCAACAAAATAATTAATAATTTCAGGCAAAAATCGTTGCAATCCTCAATTGCAACGATTAATTCCCTTTATACTTAGATAAGATTTAGTTTTAGTGTTTAGTTTTAAGATATCAATTGTTATACTGACATGCAGGTTAAAAAACCTGTTTAAAATACTGAATTGCCAAGACATGAACAATGTAAAAACACTTAGATATATATCATAACAATTAAGGCTGGTACGTTACTGCAGTAACTGGAGCACCTAGGTTAAAATGAAATGTAATTTATTTTGAATTTGGAACAAATAAAGAGTTAAAAAAAAAAAAAAAAAAAAAAAAAAAAAAAAAAAAAAAAAAAAAAAAAAAGAGTTCTGGACGCTTTGTCGACGACATACGATATATGGTGTGGTTCTGTAGGACGAAGAAAATCCAATGGCGTTTCAATGCGTTTGGACGGAATTGAAACTCGTAGGACGAATTTGGAATCAAGATACAGTGTTAGATTTTAAACAATTTTTTTTTATTTAATTAAATCTTCAACATAATGTTGTACATATATTTTCTAGGCTAGGTGTCGAATTCTATGTCTGTAAGTAGACTTACTAATGTTAAAATCATATACATCAAACGTTTCATTAAACACACGACAGCACAAAGTCCACGGTTCGTTGCATCCATAGTTGGTCCGATGGGTAGGTTGCCACAGAAGCGTGTAACCAACAATCAATACGAAACTAACGATTTTAAATTGGCTCACCACTTTAGTAGCCTATTGGTCCCAAGCAAACGATTAACGTACCCTATTCTAGTTGAAATTCTATTACCACACTATGTTTGTTTTGATTCGCTATGAAAGTTTGACAGATAACATCAGGGGTGTGTGGATTCATGCAGAACATGCAGGGGTGAGTGAAATAGCTTGGGACTGCTTGGGACCGTTGTTCTGGTACTGAGTGAGCCAAAAATAATAATGATTTTCTTCGGGACCCAGTGGTCTTAGAGTTACCTCTATGGTAGAACTCTTTGAGGAGCATTGATGTAGATTTGGCTCACAAGAGAGTTGCAATCCACGTCACCGTTAAGCAATCCAAACACGAAGACGTGTCCAGGTCAATCAGCCTGCACCGTTCATCGTAAGGCGGCAAATTTACCGAATCGTTCCAGGGCAGAACACGTAAAGCGTATCTTACGAAGTTTCGCTGAATGGCTTCGATTCTGTTAGCTTGAATAGCGTGAAAGGGTGCCCACACAACAACAGCATACTCTAGAAGACTGCGGACGAGAGCACAGTATAGTGATTTCAGCGCGTAGATGTCCTGGAATGCGTTTGTGTTTCGTTTCAAGAAACCTAATGTGGCGAATGCTTTAGCAGTTATCATGGAGATGTGCGCATTGAATCTGACTTTAGAGTCGATGATAACACCCAAATCCTTAACTGAAGAAACGAAGAGCAAACTACTGAGTCCTATCCTATAGTCATGTTGTAAGGGCTCGCGTGAACGGCTAAAAGATATTGCGTAGAATTTTGTGACATTAACCTGCATACCGTTCAATGTACACCAGCGCAAAAGGGAATCAATATCCTTCTGGAGTGCGCAAAAGTCAAGTCTTGACTTAATTGTACGAAAGATCTTTAAGTCATCGGCGAACATAAGTCTCGAAGAACACAGTCGACTACACAGATCGTTCACGAACAGGATGAAAATTAAAGGCCCCAAATGGCTACCTTGGGGAACACCAGAGGATATCTCGAAACTAGGCGAATATTAACAATGCTCACATAGGCTGAGCGGTCAGTTCGTGGCCCAATTAGGTAATCCCATACACCTCATTTTGTCCACTGCAAGCACATGTGGAACCCTATCGAACGTCTTACTGAAGTCCACGTAGATCTCATCAACTTGTAGTCGTTTTTCAATGGAGTTGATCAGCGAGTTGACAAACATCATTAAGTTGGTTGTTGTTGAGCGTTTCCTCACAAAGCCGTGCTGATGTTCGGTAATTATTGGCCTAACCGCTTAATATACGACCTCATATACGATCTTCTCCAGAGCTTTTGGGAGGCAGCTTAGAATCGAAATTCCGCGATAATTTTCAACGTTGTGGATGTTTCCAGCTTTGTGAATAGGTGTGATGGACGCAACCTTCCACATTGTGGGGAAAACACCTATAACTAGCGAACGATTGAATATAATCGACACAGGTGAAGCGAGAGATGCAGAAAATTTCTTAATGAACGATGGCGGCAAACAGTCTGGGCCAGGGCCTTTAGAAGGATCTACAGATGAAAGAACTTTCATCACCTCTTCAACAGATACATCCAACTGCGGCAAATGCAAGTTGTAATGAGCTATGCTGCTCATCCAGTCACGACGATCATCCGGAGAATGAGCGGGAGAGGTAGTCGAAAAAACATCCTTGAAGAATTTGGCGAAGAGATCAGAAGCTTCTTCTGCGGAGTCAGCACGAGCTTCTTTATAGGACACATCGAGTGGTATACCGCCATTCCACCTAAGTTTCTTCACGTAGGTCCAAAAAGACGATGGATCCCGCTTTGCCTCCGACTCAATGTGCAATACATATTGATGGAAAACTGTGTTCAACCGGCTGGTGTAGTGCTCCTCCACGTCGTGAAGTAATCGCCTGTTTTGCTCAGTCCGTTGTTTGAAAAGACGTTTCCTTGCTTTCCGTAACCTGTTTCGGAGGTTCCTAAGTTCCGTTTCGGTTGTGCTTAGTAGGACGGAAATTAGATCAAAAACCCTACGTCGCGTTTGCTTCCCTTTTTATGAACAGGAAACATATCCGCAGTCTTCCAGCAAGACGGAAAGATGCCGCTGGAATATGCGGCGCAGTGGATCTAAAAAACAAGTTATGTTCTTTTTAAGAATAATCGACGGAACACCATCGGGTCCAGCCTTAGCTCAAGTCTTAAGTTTAGATGCTGCTCTAGAAATCGTATATGTAGTGGCTTCGACCATGCTGTGCGTTTGGTTGACCAAAGGAACATTACTGGCCGCGGAAGTAATGAGATTAGCGTAGCGTTGCTAGCAAATTTGGCTGATAACAGGTTGCAAATGTCTTGTTGATTGCCAGCAGTTTCACCATTAGAAATCAAGGAAGAGGGTAAGCCGAATTCCCCCTGCGTTGCTCATTTACGAAGTTCCAGAAGGATTTCGGGTGTGATTTTAGCCGCCGTTGAATCCTCCTTTGATAGCGTTGAAAACAGACGACTTCAGTGTTCACTCGGCTGTCGACAAAAGCAGGCCACTCTCCTCCAGGTGTGGTCCTCCTCATTGTTCTTCATCATCAGTTCTTTCGGTCGATGCGTCGTCGACTTTGGAAATCAACCGTTTCGTGATGAGTGTGTGAGTGCTGACCACGTTTTGCGTCCATTGCTGCAATGGACGCGCTCTGACCCTCGTTGGCGTACAACAATTTGCAATACAATGAAGCTACTAGAAGCGGCTCCAGTTCTGATGGAGGAGGCTTTTTTGATAGCGGAAGATAAAGTATTTATTGTGTTGTACTTTTTGACTATAGTTTTAAGATGTATTGTATAGTGACCAAGAATCCTCGGCTCGGTAAAGTTAATTCGGTTGAGCCTTATCAAATAAATTAATAAACAAAAAAAAAACAGACGACTTAACCGCTTATACCAGGGAAGTGGCACCCCTATCTCTACTAATAACAAGTAGCCGTAACGAGCATAACCGCGGGCCCACGCTTGGGCCTAGCTTTGATTCCTTTGTATTAACTTTTTATGCTGCCTACGAAAAGATGGCTGCGTGCCAGTCCCTTGGCTTACACTCTAAAAAATCTTCACGTCCGATTTACGTGAAATATCACGTACCTGATCTGTATACAGAAAATCTCAAATGTTACGTGATGTTAGTAACTTTGACCTGCATTGCATGTCATGTCCACTAAAAATGTTGGTGAAATCGACCGCATATTCACGTAAACAGATTTCGTGTATTTGTGTTTGTGTGTTTGGGACTTCGATATTTCCGCAAAACGGGATTTACGTGATTTTCAGGTACGCAAACAAAATCAATATGGCGTCACCGAGCGTGGTGGAAGAACACTTCAAAGATTCAAAACTTTCCAGCAGCTTGCTGCAAATATTGGACGGTAATTTGATTCTTTTACATTAATTGATTTATGATTATATGTCGCATTTTTCTAGTTTTATAAATTCAGCGGCAAACAGTTGTTACAATTTTGTCAGAATTAAAAAATAACTCATACACGTTTCTACTTAATAATAATCATTTACATCATATTTACAATTTTATGAGTAGATATAAGCATTAATTTCAACACGTGGATTTTATATCTGCCCGATACAAATGCATAATATTGACTGCTTTTGTATATACGTTCCATTATTATCATTCAAAATTCACGTACAAATTACGTGAAAAGCATTTTAAACAAAACGGAATGTTACGTAAAAGTTACCAGTTGTCCAGTAGTTTTCACTCCGATTTCACGTAAGCAGTATGTGAAAATCAGGTCTTATTTACCTGACTAATCACGTAGATAATCGAAGCAGGATTTTGATCGGCTACGTGTAATTCCGGTTAAAGTTACGTGAAAAATAGGGTGGACGAAAACCTCCTATGTTTTCACGTAAATCGGACGTGAAGATTTTTCAGAGTGTAGCATTTCAGCGGCAGTGTGCGGAGTTTGGTAAATCTTCTGATAGCAGCCTTCTTAGTTCTTTTCAACGAGCGAAGATCTTTCGTCATCCACGGGACGCGAGAGTCGATATGGATGATCTTTTTGGAAACGTGTCTGTCAATGACATATGCCAAGACATGAGAAAAGGTTTGTGCAGCAATGTTGACGTCTACAGGATCTAGAATATGCTCCCAATCTAGGTTAGACAGCACATGGACAATACTGCGATGATGCACTTCCTTGACTAAAGGTTCGGTTGCCATGGAAAGGAAAGGAGCTGTATCACGAGCACTTACAAAGCAGAGAACCAGGGTGCGGTTGTTTTCATTCAACAGGCCATTGATTTGTGACATAATTGCGGTACTATAACCATAGAGGTAACTCTAAGACTAGTAGGTCCCGAAGAAACGTGCTCAACTTTTTGGCTCAGCTCTGGTACTATCTTCGGTCCCAAGCTAATCGATTCACCCCTCGAAACATAGGATAATCCACTAACCCCTCATTTTATCTGTCAAACTTTCATAGCGAATCAAAACAAACATAGTGTAGTACTAGAATGTCGACTAGGATGGGGTAGCATGCGCCTCCATTGATTTATAGCGACTGATTTGTTCTTGCTATTGTAAGACGAGCTGCATTGATTTATTCAAACAGCTATAAATACTCACCGCAATCGAAGCGAAATCGGCAAATATGCTAGCGATTATGTGTTTGTAGATTGTCGCTTATTATTATATTACAAAGCAACTTTGTAGGAGATCCGATGTTGTAGATGTTTTGATTTCGTCAGCTAGCTGTAGATTGTGATAATTTTCTACGGCCATTTTATACATTTACGATTTTGTTAGCAGATGGCAAAGCAAACTGTATTTCTTGTACACAGTATATACTAAATATTCTCTGTAGGATCACAATGTTTTCATTCTTTATTCACAACGCGTGTTCTGTTAATAAACAAACTCAAATACTCACTTCCACGCGCCGGTCTTCGCATAAGCTGATCTAGAATCCTGTATGGCCTTGTTGCATTTTGATTTGCTTCGATAGGTAACATGCAAACAGAATGCCGAAGAACTGAAACGAAAACATAAGCGTTACCACTACAGTGAGTTCGCGAATTCAGGAAATGTTCTCACCTGTATCACCGCAACCGCAATACCGGTCGCCCCCAGGCTAACAGCATGCGACTTGATGAAGTTCCCAAACGATTTGACGCAACCAGTTGTGCGTAGAGTTTCCGGGTGGACGGGGTCGATACAGCTCACCGTTCCGATGGCACCTGTTGCGGAAAGATTTTTGTTTTAATTGCTATGAAGAACTCCTTTTCAAAATTCGGTATGGAAACCAACCCGTAGATGCGCGACAGCAGGTCATGGGGAGGAAAGTTTCATTAAACAGCTGGTTGTTGGTGATAGACCAATCCTTGGAACTGTTAACCCCACAGCAGTCGAACTGTGGAATATTTAAATTTTAAATGTTATTATTTTTCTTCCATAAATCGACATTCTGCACTTACATCAACTTGAATTTCATCCCAAATGATGGTGATCTCCTTGCTCGTGTTACCACCGTACTTGCTCATAGAGCTCTGCAATGTAGTGGATACCAGATTGTAAGTGTCGTTTCTCAGCACGTAGCCACTGATTCCGGCGGCCAGTTCCAGGATAAAGATAAACACCAACAAGATCGAGAACTACCGGGAAAAAATAAGTTCAAATTAAATCGAAAAATCATTCCTTTCCAAAATTAGTCAAATCTTACGGTCAGCGTCATGCAATAGTTTTCCTTGTAGGCTCCGCAGCATCCAAAGAATGCAATGACAAAGATGAAACTTCCAATCACGACCAAGAAAGTGGGCACGCTGAAGAACTGCGGATCGAGTATTTCTCTAAAGTTGTGATATGCACCTTGCACCGTTAGGCCAATGGCCATAATCGCGATACCGGTTATCTGAAACACACATTTAGAGAAGAAAAGGATCCCGAGATAAATGATTATTTGGGCGAGGCGGGGTCAGGCTTGTAATCTTACCACGAAGAGAAAATTGAATAGAAATAGAAGATATTTCACTAGGTTTGCACTGGTGTTGAGCGACATCTTGTCGGTTTGTGTTTGGTTTCCTGGAATGAGAAAACATTGTGAAACAAATGTGAGTAATCCAGGTCGTATAATATATACAGGTTATTTTCTTATCTGAAATTAGTGGTGGAAGCTCGCATTATCTTATCGAAGGTTCTTTGTGTGAATTTTGAATTTTGTTGTTCTTGAAAAAAAAAGTTGCTAGGAATTTGCTTAAAAATTTCAACATTTTGCATTAAGATTGTGCATTACTATTTTTTAGCATAAGAAGTTCTACATCAAGAACTTCTTATGCTCAAAAATAGTAATGCACAATCTTAATGCAAAATGTTGAAATGTTTAAGCAAATTCCTAGCAACTTTTTTTTTTCAAGAACAACATGGATACTCTACACGAAACGAAAATCAATTATTTTATTCATGTGTTTCACTTATACATTTTTGCCAAAACATCAACCTTATACATTCCATAAGACAAACCACATAGGTCCTATAAGAATGCATAAAAGGTATGTGTGACCGCTTATACATTTCATTTGACACATGATCTTCATTAACTTTTTGCAAGGCGTCTGCTTATTAGTTGACTTATACATTTTATGAATAATCAGCAATAGAAATTTGCCAAAAGGTATTAGGAGATTTCTATCCGTGTAGTACGATGAACATATTTCCTCCTATTCTGCGAGTCACGTGACTCTCTCTCTCTCACCGGTGAGGTGACCCTCCATTTGATTTGCACGGAGAGTCACCTCACCGGTGACAGAAAGTCACGTGACTCGCAGAATAAGGGCGATTACCAATCTTGCTGAAAAATGGTCAGTTTTTCTCAGAACGGTGTTCAAACATTATTATAAGGAAGGTTATGAATTGGGTTGTTAGTGGCCAAGAGCAATAAAGATGATTATTTTCCATTTAATTGCTGTTTTATTTAGCATTCCGCTAACAACCCAATTTCATTACTTCATTATGATGGCTACCAA
The DNA here is from genome assembly GCF_037179485.1 of Ochlerotatus camptorhynchus. Classification (NCBI taxonomy): domain Eukaryota; kingdom Metazoa; phylum Arthropoda; class Insecta; order Diptera; family Culicidae; genus Ochlerotatus; species Ochlerotatus camptorhynchus. Next base: position 942,220 of record NW_027040634.1, on the reverse strand, counting down.
GCCTTTGGGGATTTTCCTTATTAGAGAGTTGTATAGATTTTTCTCCTTTAGCTTACTTAAATCTTTGGTTTTTATTAGTTAGGTAGGTTCCGATTCAACACATTGTAGTTTCATTTTTATACCTATGATCTTGACTTTTTTTTACCTAGGGGATGAGTACTTAAGGGGGTTAGATTTTGATAAGTTCTTTAGTGGGAATGACACTGATGAGTCTTCATCAGTGTCATTCAGTCTTGCACATTGTGCAGTCTTGCACATTGTAGTCGAAATACGTATCTGTCATGGATACCAAAATTAATTAAGTGGAATTAAATGGAAGATACCTACATATTTCACATATAATGTGCAGTTTTTGCCAGTGTAATTCCCACTAAATACCTATTAAGTACTCATCCCCAATGTAAACATGTCAAGATCAGGTATAAAAATGAAACTATAATGTGCAGAATCAAAACCATGTTTTTTTATTTAAAAAAAAAGCAAAATAACGGAGTACATCATTTTCTGGGCATCACGATGGAACGTGACTAGGAAGGTACTAGTATCTGTCCCAATCAAGCACTAATCCGAAAAGTTCTGGTACGTTTCGGAATGGACGGCTGTAAACCTGCTAACACACCCGCAAAAGACCACTGAAGGATTCAACTATCCTTATCGAGAAGTGGTTTTAACAATTTTAAGAACGAAGATTTGACTGCAGACCATCAACTGAGTGGAAGTGAAGAGTTGGATCAAAGGAGCAGTTGATTTATGTAACAAATTGTTTACCCGCTATCAACAAATGAAGAACTTATTGCCAGTACAGAGAAAAATTAGCATTTGGCGTCAGATTATCAGCTTTAATAGCATGCTGTGGCTGTCAGTGCGTCGAATTATTTTCCCTGAAACGGAAATATCTAGTATTAAACCCGAGGGGGGCGACACATCGAAATCTCAATTTTAGATGCTTATAAAATCTCACACTAGCGAATCAATCTTCGAAAAATCTTCTTGCATTTCTCGCATTTACATGCATCGTGCATCATCTTTTTGCAGGAAATCTTCAGAATCGTCATCAATCTTCTTTCTATCTACTCAGCGTGCGAGCAGCTAGCCACAGCACAACACAATCTTTCCTGCAGCGTAGATAGAGTCGTCCCCCTCGATTAAACCAGACTTCCTACTGACCACACGTCTTTCTCTAGAAGAAATTTACATAATTGCACAATTGTCGCCTCGGCTGAGCTGGTCTCCATTTTATTTGCACGGAGAGTCACCTCACCCGAGGTGATAATTGTCACCTCACACGGCGCGCAGAATAGGCCTAACTTTCGTGTCTGTTTATCCAGAGCATTGAAATGAAGCTTATCAAAACAGTTAAGCTTTAGCACACTCAAACATGGTAGTTAAGAATGACAAAAACAAATAGTTGCTGCAGAAGCAGAAGTATCCTGCTATTTTTACCAATATGGAAAGACCAAGCAAAGCACGGAGGTCTCTTCGCACGGATGCCTAAGGTAACCGTCGTAAAGGTTATCTAACAAAGTTTCGCTAAACCTTTTCATGACGATGGCAGAGTGTGACATGATAAGAAGCCCGCACAAGAACGGGATATGCATTCTAGTGTGTAACTAGGTTTTCAGGTTTTCAAATTACAGTTGCTATTGATAAAAACCACGCATAGCAAAAGCTTTGGCGGCGGTAGTTCTCGCAAAATGCAGCACAAATGGCATGAAAATAAAATGGAAGTGTGTAATTGTCTGCATTTTTTCTTTACGACAAATTTAATAGGGCAGTCCTTACAATGGACTGTAAAAGCGTACAAACAAGAATATATAGTTTCGTATAATCTTCACGAGATAATTTTCTAGTGTCAGTGTATTGGAAAAAAATAACTTAGCTCGATTTTTACCAAACCTAGATAGAGCTGAAATTAGGGCGTAACAGCTTTTTTAATCAATGACTTCTCTCGATGATTTTTAGGAATTCAAGGCACGCCAACGCAAACCAACATAATTATCGGAAAGCGGAAGTCTTCACCTACCCGATGCCGGGCCGATGGTGATGTTGATTTGTGTGAGCGAGCCTTGACCTTCTAAAAATCACCAAGAGAAGTCATTGTTTACAAAAGCTGTTACGCCCTAATTCCAGCACTATCTAGAAACATAAACACGACAACATTATTTTTAAAAATATTGTGGCAGCGACATTTCAAAATTTGTTCATCTGTATCAATCTGTACTAGTCTATACTCATCAATCTGTAAAGTGGATCCTACACGTTATTTCAAAACTACCCAAATTTGGATAGTATTCATCCAGATCGGTCAAAACTGACCCACCCAAAAATGGGTAAACTATGTTGGGAGTAACAAGTTGACAACATCAACATTAATCTGATCGACTTTGCCCATTTGTCAACTTGTCAGTCCCAACATAGTTTACACATTTTTGGGTAGGTTCAGTTTTGACCGATCTGGGTGGATTCTACCCAAATTTGGGTAGTTTTGAAATAGCGCGTACATTTTTGCTTTTATTGTCAATAATCGTAAAATGAAACCTTAGTATGCTATATTGACGTCAAAACATCGGTATTGACAATAATTTTGTAGTCACATCCACCATATTATTGTTAATAATTCCCCTTCGCGTTAATATATTGATACCACAGACAACCAGACATAACTCTTAGAAAAAAAAATCTTCAAAAAATATAGTCAAGCGTATTTGGCAACCGGCGCATCCCTCGTTCATGCAATTTTTTCACTAGTTGCTTTTCCCTTGTTCTGTCAACGTGTCAGCTGTGTTGAATAAAAACAAAACAGATGGAAGTCAGTGACGTCGGTTCTATGAAATTTTCGGTAGATCTATTGATAAGTCCGAAATAATGTGTCAAACTGAATACATTTTTGAAATTTCAACCAAAAAACTATTATTTTGTATTTATTCTAGCGAGTTTCTGTGGGAGTCAAAACATGATCCGAGCAAAAAAGTAGTACTCGTAATAATGGTATATAATTCTGAATTTTATCGTGCTTTGTTTCGAAAATATCTTCCAAATAAACAAACATCATCCAGATCACCCGATTCGTCCACCGACTAAATCTATTGCCACTTAAAAATTAATTTCAGTCGGTGTATTAATCAGCAGATTAAATCGTTTTTCGTCTGGTGCTACACCGAGCAATCGGCCTATTTAATAGTTTTTCGTCGATGGATTTAGTCGGCCAACTTTGTCTGCTGTTTAATCGGCAGATGACTTTAAACCTTAACATGTTTTCTGTAATTTAACTGTCTTGAAGTAGCTTTTTATTTAGGAACAATGCATTACAAAATAATTTTATGCATTTTGTACAAGGTTCATCCATGCTGACAAGAAATTTGCATGAAATTACATTGAAATTAAATAATTTTGCAAACAATCAATGAAATTGTCAAGGGCTGTCACAGACTTATCACCGTCGGTTAGTGCTTATTCCTGCCACCAGGCGCGCAGGAGTTTAAGTTGGATTTCTCAATAGATTTGATTGAAATTTTCAGAAATACGAATTCGTTGGAGACATTCTCAGAAGCTCAGTCCTTTTGAAGGATTTGTTTTGATTGTTTAGTGTGAAGCAAACAATATGTATTCTGTATTCGTCAGATTAGTATTTGGTATAGTAATGACTCGATTTTGTCGGTCCCTCCGCGCATCAGACTTTTGTCATTAAATAATTTCATAAAATCTCAATTCTAAATCATTCTCATGCATCTACAAGATAGGTGTTTAAAGTATTCTTTGGTGCAATAAGACCACTGAAAAAGCCCTGGGTATTGTAGAACATTAGAAAAGTTTTTCAAAAAGGTGGCTGACAAAATCGGGTCATTACTGTATATGCCTTCAGTGGTATGCATTGGTCCTCGTATCATTCTCGAGAGCTGACATCTACTAAATTTACTTTAAAAGAACTGGCATCACTGATCAGTTCAAAATGTAGTGGATTGCTTAAAGGCCCACGCACATTAGATCCATAGAGGTAACTCTAAGACCACTGGGTCCCGAAGAAAATCATTATTATTTTTGGCTCACTCAGTACCAGAACAACGGTCCCAAGCAGTCCCAAGCTATTTCACTCACCCCTGCATGTTCTGCATGAATCCACACACCCCTGATGTTATCTGTCAAACTTTCATAGCGAATCAAAACAAACATAGTGTAGTGCTGGAATTTCGACTAGAATGGGGTACGCTTATAGATGTACTTGGGACCAATAGGCTGGTCAAGTAGTGAGCCAAATTAAAATCGTTAGTGTCCACCGGTTGGTATTACCAGTCCGGTCTAGAAATCTATTGGAAGTTGGACATTCTCTCAACTAACCTGGGAATAGAGTAGGTATCTTTGTGCTTGCCATACGATATATAAATTCATACCATTATTGTAGAAGGGCTTTATAGAACAAGGGCTCGCATTAGAATCGTCAAAATTCAAGAAGAAGAAAGTAACGATTTTCAATAAATGCAACCAGCTATTATCAAATTATAGTGTGTATGTCTACAAATTACACACTTTATTTTATTTGTCGAATATCGGCAATTTTTTTCCGAGATATGCCCAAAAAATAAATTTTAATATTACATCCAAGAGGATGCACTTCAATCATAGACGTAGCTCTAAGAATAGAAGGTCCCGAAATAACGTGGTAAACTTTTTGGCTCAGCTCTGGTATTCTCTTCGGTCCCAAGCTAATCGATTCACCCCTCGAAACATAGGAAAATCCCCTAACCCCTCATTTTATCTGTCAAACTTTCATAGCGAATCAAAACAAACATTGTGTAGTAGTAGAATTTCGACTAGAATGGGGTACGTTAATCGTTTGCTTGGGACCAATAGGCTAGTCAAGTAGTGAGACAATTTAAAATCGTTAGTTTCGTATTGATTGTTGGGTACGTTAATCGATTTGCTTGGGATCAATAGGCTAGTTAAGTAGTGAGCCAATTTTAAATCGTTAGTTTCCACCCGTTGGTTGAAGTGCATCTACTTTGATATGATATTAAAACTATTTTTTTGCTGTGCAGCCGAGCTCCCGGCTTACATATTTTGCCGAGATGCGCAACAAAAGTGACGTTTCGTTGTTGAGTCTCGGACTATGTTTTGCTGAATCTCAGCAAACACCCCACGTCATGTTTGCTGAGATAACAGTAAAATTTACGGTGTTGAATAAAAACAAAACAGATGGAAGTCAGTGACGTCGGTTCTATGAAATTTTCGGTAGATCTATTGATAAGTCCGAAATAATGTGTCAAACTGAATACATTTTTGAAATTTCAACCAAAAAACTATTATTTTGTATTTATTCTAGCGAGTTTCTGTGGGAGTCAAAACATGATCCGAGCAAAAAAGTAGTACTCGTAATAATGGTATATAATTCTGAATTTTATCGTGCTTTGTTTCGAAAATATCTTCCAAATAAACAAACATCATCCAGATCACCCGATTCGTCCACCGACTAAATCTATTGCCACTTAAAAATTAATTTCAGTCGGTGTATTAATCAGCAGATTAAATCGTTTTTCGTCTGGTGCTACACCGAGCAATCGGCCTATTTAATAGTTTTTCGTCGATGGATTTAGTCGGCCAACTTTGTCTGCTGTTTAATCGGCAGATGACTTTAAACCTTAACATGTTTTCTGTAATTTAACTGTCTTGAAGTAGCTTTTTATTTAGGAACAATGCATTACAAAATAATTTTATGCATTTTGTACAAGGTTCATCCATGCTGACAAGAAATTTGCATGAAATTACATTGAAATTAAATAATTTTGCAAACAATCAATGAAATTGTCAAGGGCTGTCACAGACTTATCACCGTCGGTTAGTGCTTATTCCTGCCACCAGGCGCGCAGGAGTTTAAGTTGGATTTCTCAATAGATTTGATTGAAATTTTCAGAAATACGAATTCGTTGGAGACATTCTCAGAAGCTCAGTCCTTTTGAAGGATTTGTTTTGATTGTTTAGTGTGAAGCAAACAATATGTATTCTGTATTCGTCAGATTAGTATTTGGTATAGTAATGACTCGATTTTGTCGGTCCCTCCGCGCATCAGACTTTTGTCATTAAATAATTTCATAAAATCTCAATTCTAAATCATTCTCATGCATCTACAAGATAGGTGTTTAAAGTATTCTTTGGTGCAATAAGACCACTGAAAAAGCCCTGGGTATTGTAGAACATTAGAAAAGTTTTTCAAAAAGGTGGCTGACAAAATCGGGTCATTACTGTATATGCCTTCAGTGGTATGCATTGGTCCTCGTATCATTCTCGAGAGCTGACATCTACTAAATTTACTTTAAAAGAACTGGCATCACTGATCAGTTCAAAATGTAGTGGATTGCTTAAAGGCCCACGCACATTAGATCCATAGAGGTAACTCTAAGACCACTGGGTCCCGAAGAAAATCATTATTATTTTTGGCTCACTCAGTACCAGAACAACGGTCCCAAGCAGTCCCAAGCTATTTCACTCACCCCTGCATGTTCTGCATGAATCCACACACCCCTGATGTTATCTGTCAAACTTTCATAGCGAATCAAAACAAACATAGTGTAGTGCTGGAATTTCGACTAGAATGGGGTACGCTTATAGATGTACTTGGGACCAATAGGCTGGTCAAGTAGTGAGCCAAATTAAAATCGTTAGTGTCCACCGGTTGGTATTACCAGTCCGGTCTAGAAATCTATTGGAAGTTGGACATTCTCTCAACTAACCTGGGAATAGAGTAGGTATCTTTGTGCTTGCCATACGATATATAAATTCATACCATTATTGTAGAAGGGCTTTATAGAACAAGGGCTCGCATTAGAATCGTCAAAATTCAAGAAGAAGAAAGTAACGATTTTCAATAAATGCAACCAGCTATTATCAAATTATAGTGTGTATGTCTACAAATTACACACTTTATTTTATTTGTCGAATATCGGCAATTTTTTTCCGAGATATGCCCAAAAAATAAATTTTAATATTACATCCAAGAGGATGCACTTCAATCATAGACGTAGCTCTAAGAATAGAAGGTCCCGAAATAACGTGGTAAACTTTTTGGCTCAGCTCTGGTATTCTCTTCGGTCCCAAGCTAATCGATTCACCCCTCGAAACATAGGAAAATCCCCTAACCCCTCATTTTATCTGTCAAACTTTCATAGCGAATCAAAACAAACATTGTGTAGTAGTAGAATTTCGACTAGAATGGGGTACGTTAATCGTTTGCTTGGGACCAATAGGCTAGTCAAGTAGTGAGACAATTTAAAATCGTTAGTTTCGTATTGATTGTTGGGTACGTTAATCGATTTGCTTGGGATCAATAGGCTAGTTAAGTAGTGAGCCAATTTTAAATCGTTAGTTTCCACCCGTTGGTTGAAGTGCATCTACTTTGATATGATATTAAAACTATTTTTTTGCTGTGCAGCCGAGCTCCCGGCTTACATATTTTGCCGAGATGCGCAACAAAAGTGACGTTTCGTTGTTGAGTCTCGGACTATGTTTTGCTGAATCTCAGCAAACACCCCACGTCATGTTTGCTGAGATAACAGTAAAATTTACTGCCGAGCACTCGGCTGTGCAAATCTCGGCAAGAAATTGTCGAGCTGGCGAAAACAAAACTAAGTGTGTATGAAATACTTTGCCTTGTTTTGCGATGATAACCAACCATATGTACCGCAATCCGAATGTACCGGTGACCCACAATATTCATATCTCAATCATATATCGAGAATAGATCCGACAGTCTCAAGCAAAGCTGATGCCAAACTTAGGTCTAGACGTTTCCGTAAGTACTCTTATGTAATGTAACAGTTTGTGGACAGCTCTACCACAGTAGCATGTCCATATCAATTTAGTCATACGTAAAATGAAACCATAGTATGCATTGTAGTGCCACTTGAAAACTACTACTTCTTCTTCTTCCTCGCATTTAAAGCTTATTGCTTATCGCATATTAGCTTATTGCATGCTCTCAACTACTCTACTACTAGATGCACTTCCACAGTTATTAATTGAGAGCTTTCGATGCTTGTACAATTTTTGTACTAGTATGGCATGTACAATCTACTCTATGCCCAGAGAAGTTGATACATTTTTAAACCCGAAAAATTCCTAGATTTTACCGGGAATCGAACCCAGCCGCCTCCAGCATGGTCTTGCTTTATAACTGCGCCTTTACAGACAGGGAGGCCAATTGAAAACTACTTTCGATCGAGTTCAAACTACCAATTATTTCTTATGGCATACGATCCAGATACTTGATTTCAATACATTCAGTGCACAGAATTCCAGTTTTAGCATGGAGTCATTTTTTATGCTTCTTAAACCACACAACCTTGCTGCGGTGCATACGCAGCACTCTTTTGACACTAACCGGTTCACGATTTATATGTCGAATCCGTTTGTTTCACCAGTTACCACACTATGTTTCTGGCTCTTTACTCTGGGCAAAGAAAAATGATCCACTATCTCTCACCGCGATGAATAATGACCTCGAACTAAATTTAACTTTCATTCCAGCAACACTGAATGGAGGTGATTGTTTCAATGATCGATTTCAAATTATTCTCGAACAAAACTGGCTACGTATCGATATCGATCATTTGTTCTGAAAGTCTTCAATCGAACGCGCACAAAGCGATGTGTAGTTTTGCCCCTTATCAGCCATCCATCTGTTTTTTTTTTGCAACACACATATACTTTTAAAAAATAAGAACATCACGGGTACGTGTAAATTATTCACAATGCGATGTGAAATGCGCACAATGCTTCCAATCATTTAGTGCGGGTGGTAACATGAACACAGTGATAATACGACGCTACTGCTTTAGAGCGGGTCAACATTTACCTTTTCCCGATAAAATAAGTCACGTACAATAACACTTCTACGACACAGGTGAACAAATAGTTGAAATGAACCTGTCTCGTCACGGCCTCTCCAATGGAGCGATAAAATACTACTGAACTCTCGGTAACATTGTGGTTCGATAGCACCTTACAGGGTTCGGACTGTGTCACTGTGAGCTGAGTACATGTATGCTCAACCGTCGACTGTGGTATTGATGTATGATTGGTCAGGATGTTGCTGTAGAATGTGTGTTTTTTCTATAGTTCTATCCTATGCAGGTATATCATTTCTTTTTTTTTGCTGACCTACGAAAAATGGTTAACAACAAACAGTTTCATAACGTTTTATGAAATGGGAAAACCATATTGGATTTGCGAAATGACGGCACCGGCACTGGTTATGGCACAAATGGATAGATAGTTGTATTTAACTGGCAGTTTGAATCAAGCATGACTCATGTTGTTTTGAGGAACTAGTTATATGGGGTTTCACCGGTCAACTATATTTGCATTAATGCATGTAGGTGTAGATACATCCCTAGTGAAAGAAAAATGATCAACAGAACTCACATACAGCTCGTGGATCAGTAAATTAATATGAACAATTTGATGCGGCCCGCCAAACATTCGCGAGGTGCCGGTATATGCTCATAATATGTATATATCTAATTTTTAGCTACGTCAGTACAAGGCCGGATACTTTGGGGTGTAATGGCACATGTATGTGTATTACAATACTGGTTGCATGAGTAGCTTAAGCAAAGTTTGTGCCTTGGTGAACGAATTAACCCTGCACAATTCTCGCGTCACTTTTCAAATAGACCAATGTAACATATCCACCATTTTGAGAAAATCGAAGTTGAAGTTCGACAGATTATTATTTTAATTGTTTAGAAACAATACATTTTTCAATACTATTTTTAATGTAGTCAAAGAAGAAAGAAACGGTAAAGTCACAATTTTGCTATGAATTTCATGCTGCAATATAGAAAAAATCACATAGGACGTTTTGACTAGTCAAGTTGTACGTCGGACATGTTACATTGAATGATTTTTCTCAATGACATAATCAATGAGTGTTACATTGGATGTTTTGTTTTACATGATACTAGATTCCCTTTCACAGATTTCATAGTAGAGTACCTAACTTTAGATTGGCTTCGCCTTTAAAAAATGAGCACCAAATTTGTTTGGGCAGTCCGAATTACCGAAGTAACAATCATGTACCTATCATTTAAAACTGTACGTTGGACAATTTTTGACCTATGATTATCTTAAATAAATGAAAGTAAATTTGGATGGGTGTTTTTGCATCATATACAATGATAGAAGAGCAATAGTTTGTATCGCTTAAATCGATTTGTTTACATTTGTTAGTTAGGACCTTTTGAAAAGTGACGTGAGAATTAATTTGTTTGCAATTTACTTTGCTGAGATTCAGTCAAACAATTTCCTAGACTCATATACCAAAATTAGATTTTTAACAAACAAGTATGTTGCAGAGATATCAACACAAGTAAATGCCGAGGAAATCGGCTGTTGGAGTTTTTATCGAGCTAGATTGAGTGTGTGAGATGATGCTTTGGAGTAATCTTTTATCGCTACTTTTCATTATCATTCATATCATTTCATTATTATCATTACTTTTAGTTATCTCTTTTAGATTTAGGTGTTTGTACGCTTTTAGTAGCATTGTATCATGTAAAGGGTGTACCGTTGAAAATTCGCACACACAAAATTCATTCTCAAAATTCGAGTTTTTATCCGATCATCACCAAATTTTCAGGGAGTAAAAAGAAGGGGTCTAGGTTTCCTGGAATCTGGTTGAAGTCCGCCTTCACATATGTCTCGCCATCCATTACGCAGCAGTGTGGTTTCGTTAACTTCTGGTCGTACAACTTCCGGGCATGGCTTTTTGCGACCGTATTCTGTTTCTCGTCTCGGTTTGGGGACTTCTGAACCTTAAACGTACGTAGTCCAGCTTGAGTTTTGGCATTCTGCATGAAAGTCTCGCTCACATGCAACTCGGTTTCCGTTCCACGCGTTTGTGATCGTTTTCGTTGACCTGACAGCTTTTTTTTACTGGATCTTCGCTTCCGATCAACATTCAGACGTTCTTCAAACCGTTTTATGATACCAGACACCGTGGACCCAACTTTTTTTTCCGATGGCACGATGCGACAGATCCTTATACTCAAAGTACTCGTGCAAAAATATTTGGCGCACGCACTGTTCTTCCGTCGCCATTTTTAATACTTTTGCGCACCTGATGAAATCAACTCACAGAGTGTACACTGAAACAAAGATAATAGTTTGGAATACTATTTTGCAGAAAACACTTATTTTCAGTATAACTACGCTTAATACCGTTAAATCTACCATGATTTCAGTATATAATCAAATTTACTACCATTCTGTCAAAACTACTATGCTGACTCAAACAATATAGTAGTTTTGATAGAAAAATTTGTCAATTTAAATGAATTTCGTTTCTGCACAAATCTATTGGTGGGAGTTTTTAATTTAAACCATCAATATAGTATTTTTGCAAATGGATTTTGTTTCTGTGTAAGCAATACAAATTTAACTATGTCTACGCAAAATTTCAATTAATTTTACCCAACGGATCAAAAGCTAGAGCAATTTGAGTGTGTGCGGATTTTAAACGGTAGAAGCAGTGTTGAAAAAGTTAGCGAAATTCTATAAATTTCTCCATTAGAATAGTTTGCCATTACCTTATAATGAGGTTTTCACAGACTTTTCGATAACTTATAAAAGTAGAATACAAATTTATTTACAGATTCAATATTAACTAATTGAATGATATGATCTTTGTGAAACTCGATTCAGCAATGGGGCAAAAGTTCGCAAACTTAATGGCATTTATTGAGAAGTTGTGCCACTACTTTAAGTGTCCCACAATGGTGTGAAGGACATAATTAAACCAACCGGTGAAAACTAACGATTTTAAATTGGCTCACTACTTGACTAGCCTATTGGTCCCAAGCAAATAGATTAACGTTCCCCATTCTAGTCGAAATTCTAGTACTACACAATGTTTGTTTTGATTCGCTATGAAAGTTTGACAGATAAAATGAGGGGTTCGTGGATTCTCCTATGTTTCGAGGGGTGCATCGATTAGCTTGGGACCGAAGATAGTACCAAAGCTGAGCCAAAAAGTTGAGCACGTTTCTTCGGGACCTTCTGGTCTTAGAGTTACCTCTATGCTTATATCATGATGCGTCCATGTTTTATTCTCATGCTTTGTAAATCGTTTATTTTAGTTTAGTTCTTATGGATTGCAGACTTAGAAACATATGACGAAAATTAAACATTTTGGTTCTTCTATAATGTGTAAGTTTAATGCATGATGTACTCTGGAAAGTTTTAAAGATTTCTGATTTAGTTGTTTTTAAAGATCCTAGGCTTGAAAAAAAAAATCCACTGAACATTTGAAATATCTTCAGAATCGAATATTAAATTTAAAAAATTCTTCAATCTAAAAACCTGAAAAAATCAACTTTTATGAGATTTTGACAAACTTGCTTTATTTTTCAGAATCATGTCAATTTTTTCGTCTCATTGTAACTGAATGGAATTGAAGTAATAAAAATGGGTTGTTAGTGGAAAGCAAAAAATGTTATCTTCCATTTAATTCCACTTTATTAATTTTGGTATCCATGACAGATAAGTATTTGGACTACGATGTGCAGTCTTCATCAGTGTCATTCCCACTAAGGATTTTGAACGTTAATATCTCAGCTTCCCCTGAACCAATTTCAATAATTTTAACTCCAATCGATCAGAAATATGTCTATGCATCTGTGAAATTTAAGACTTTATCATTTTTCAAAATTTCATGTGCTACTGTTGCTATGATAATTAAAATTATCACCGATTGCCTGTGAAAAGCGATTTCCCTAACACAGATTTCAATGTTGGATTCCATCTGGTCTCACCAAACGGTGTTTATTCGTGCTCTTCGTGAGTCGCTGTGGGCCATCTATGTCAAGCGTGTCATACTAAAGAGTATAAACAGAGAGAACCCCTCTATATGGAGGTACACTTTGTGAAAACCGAAAATGGAACATGTAACAAAAAATGAAAGATTTTGAACGTTAATAACTCAGCTGCCCCTGGACTAATTTCAATAATTTTATCGCCAATCGATCAGATATATTACTATACACATCTGTTAAATTTAAGACTTTATCATTTTTATAATGTCACTATTGAAAATTGCACGAATGTGCAACTGTTGCTTTGATTATTAAAATTATCACTGATTGCCTACGAAAAGCGATTTCCCTAGCACAGATTTCAAAGTTGAATTCCATCCGGTCTCTCTAAACGGTGTTTATTCAATCACCTCGTGGTGAGTGGTGGTGTTCTCAAGTACACAACGAAAAGCTACCTGGAAGCTGCGAGCTGCAGCCCACCTGACGAGCTGCAGCCCACATAATAAATAGTGTAAACAGAGAGAACCCCGCTCAAATTCCTATTCCTACACAAAACACAAGCTCCTGCTACAGTTAACAAATGAGATTTATTATATAAGACCAAGTAGTCCTACGTCACCATTGCGTACAACCACTTGTAGTTTTTTTTTTATCAAGAATTCCCTTTGAATTGTTGTTTGACAACCCTCAGTTTTCTCAGAATATTTTTGTTCTAAATGTTTCACGAATAATCTTGAGATTATCTCTGGTGTTTCCTTCTATTTTTTTTCTATATCGCTGTAGGCATTCTCTTAAAAATCGCTTTAAAAATGACTAAATATTGATTCTTCAATAATCTTTTAATGTTTAATCATTCTCACCAGAGCTGTCATAATTGTTCTCCATAATGCTCTATAATAATCCTTTGAAATATTTGGCAGGATTTCCGTAGCCATATGTTTAGCCTTCATAATTACTAGAATTGGAACTCGCCTTACAATTCCTTTGGAATAATCTTCAGATTAATATTCCTTTCGAACTGATATTAGAACGAGTCTCAGAATTTGTTTGGAATTCTTGTCAAAATGCCAATGGAGCTTATGTCAGAATGCCTTTGTAATTCTTGTTAGAATTCCTTTGGCATACTCCTCATAATTATTTTCAAATTTCCTATTGTCTTTCGATAGAACTTTCATCAATAATTCGTTCGAAATATTCTTAAACTTCCGTTGAAAGTTTCTGAAAATTCTGTAAGAATTCTCTTTACAATCTCCAATTCTCTGTACATATTCTGAGCCAAAACTATATTAGAATATTATTCTCAGCTACTACTACTACTACTACTATAACCTACGATTTTTTTCTCAGCACGAGTCTCAACATTCCCTGAGTAATCTCTTATTGGGAAAATTCATGTTCTCCTTAGAATTCATTTGGAATTATCCTCAGTATCAGATTCCCTAGTTGTTATCATACTTCTCTTAGAGTTGAAGTCTGACTTCCGTGGAAATTTTCATTAAAATTTCTTTGGAATCATGATCCAAATTTTCTTTAGAGTTCCTTTGAAGACATAGTTTTGAAATTCTGCTCAGAATTTTCTCCTTACAGGGTGATTCGAAATAATTGTCACTTTTAAAAATGGTCATAACGATTGAACGCATGCATGATTTTTTTTATATCAGTATATTCCAGATATACCACATTAATTACCAGCCACAGATGGAACGCACGTTTTTGCTCCAGCATTTTTAGAGTCCTGGAGATGTGCCTAAGCTCTGAAATTGAACGGTTTTTCCACGCATGGTTCCTTTTTACCGCTATTTTAGTGATGCGAAAAATAAATGTTTCATTATTTCGAAGAGATTTCAGTTTTTAAAAGATACCACATGAATTTATACACTGATTACGAAATGCTCCATGGCTGCTTGAAATCGAAAACGAATGAAATCTCAAATCCTACTATCAATACAAGCTGATATTTGTACACACTTAAAACAAAAATACTTGAACATATACCCATTTTACCCATTGAGACTCATTGTTTATTTCTGAAATCGGTGATAGTTATTCTGAATCACCCTGTACAATCTCCATGAAGTTCTCCTGATAATTGCCATAGAATTCACCTGAAGTTATCCTTGCAGAGTCCCAGAAATTATTTACAGAGTTATCTTGGAATTCGTTTCAGAATTCCTTAAGGACAGTCCAGAATTATCTAGTTGTTCTCTTCAGAATATTCTTGGAATTATTTCCATCGAACGTCTTTTGAATCTTGGATGAACTAACTGTAAAGTTCATCCAATTTTCCAGGGCCTTGATTTAATTTTCAAATATGGGTTCGTGGAAAATTTTCAAAGTGCGTCAACTTCAAGTTGTTGTTTCATAATGGCCAATGTCGCAAACGTAAACAATAACTTCTTCCGTGAACTTCTCGAGAAAATCACCACGATGATTGTGTAGAGGGAGAGTCCCCCTATCCGATATGGTTGCTTACATTGATAGACTTTGAATTATGAGAAATTTACGAAAGAAACGATTGTTTACGGTTGTGACATTGGCCCTTATGTACAATCTCCATAAAATTTACTCAGATTTGGAAGAAACTGCAGTTACTCATAGCTTATGAGTAACTGCAGTTTCTTCCAAATCTGAGTAAATATCGTATGGAAAGAAAATTCTCTGAGTCAATTATTATCAGTCGCTGAGTTGGTATGATTGGCCATGTATTCAAAGAACTCTACCTCTGGAAGATGAAAATCCCTGCAGATGAAAATCACGATATGAAAAAATCTCTTTCAAGTGATTCATAAATATTTTTAAAATATCCAAGGAAACCGATGATAAAAATTATTGTTCAAAAGTGTGTTTTTTGCGCCTGTACTCAATGCACTGCTGGACTACTGGATTGCTGCAAGATTAAATAAAACATTTGTTTTTTTTTTGCCTAGTAATCAGCCTAATGCTATGCCATGTAGTTTGCGTTAGCGTTAGCGTTGGCGGATACGAAATCTCTCTCAATCTCTCTCTCTCTCTCTCTCTCTCTTGAATTCTCGTTTCTCTTTAGAAACAATCTCTTATAATATCCTATTATCTCGATTACTCTCCCATTTTACCTGAGCGTCGCGACGCTATATTCCCAAATCACCAAGGGAACTGGCACTGGCGACGAGCAACAGAGCAACAAACAAAAAAGAAAAAAAAAAAAACAAAATAAAAGCGTCGTCTGGGCAGGGCTGCCAGACATGCTTTTAAAAAAAACAAAATCTTTTTATCTTTTATCTTTCTTTATTAAAGAGACTTTCAGCCATCGGCTGGTTCATCTCTGCTATATCAAGATACTTAAGAATAAAATATCAGGATTAAGGGCCTACATAGACTTTCTTTAGTCTTAAAATCAGGATATAAGGAATCCTTGCGTCTGGGGTCTGGCTGTTGCTGCTAGTATACACGGAGAAACGAAACAACTCTAAATCGAGATATAAAGTACTTAACATTAAGTAATCCGTTAACAGTACTGTGTTGGATACAATTCTGTTCTAATTAAAAAGTACTTTTAACATAATCTTGAGGTATAATCAAAGCAGTTTCACGTATGTTAATTGTGTTCAAACAGTAGTCTTGTGAGGGTTGTTACTTTTGAGGGCTTTCTAGAATAATGTTAAGTTGTTTTGTTTTCCATGCCTTGCAAGTATTCAAAATCAAGTGTTGCAATGACACTTCATTTTGAATGGAAAATCGCAATGTACGGCCATGTTCGTATCGGGCTAAATTGCTACTGCTGAAAGCTCGTCTGGAACTAAACCGAAGAAGGTAAATGGAATATTAAAAAAAAAAATTGTAAGGGTATTTTCAACCTCGTTCCTTGTAGATCTCCGTGCGATTTCTGGAATCTCTGAAGAGGCATTTTTCATCCTTGCTCCATTTTTAGTCAGGCCTTGGGTCAGGCAAGAGGATCATTTATGAGCGAAATGGCCTCCGCCAGGCAGCTGATGATTATGCAGTTCGTGAAGTGCATCGAGGACAGTGGACCATTGAATGAACTAAGAACTATTTAGTTGCCCTCATTTGAGAGTTGATTGATTTTTGTGCCCCTTTTTTTCAATGAACACTTACCTTTAAGTAATTTTTACTCAATATTCACTCTTCATTCAATAGTTACATTCAACTCAAAACGATGTCTTTCAAGACTTAAAATTGGGTACTTCGTAAAAAAGTCAATTTTAACTGGTTGCACTTAGCTGCCAAGATGAGTATAAAAGAGTTAATTTTGAGATGAGTCGTCTTGCCGTGTAGGTTCCGACCAGGAATGTCAGGTTTATTTTGAAAATATATTACAGAACCCAAAAAAAAGTGTCGCAAATGTGCCAGAACTTTGAAATTAACATAGGGAATTCGCCAGATTTCTCAAAATATATGGCTGGGAGAGCTTAAATGTCTCTGGCAGTGTCACGTAAATCTGTAACCATACATATTTTTCTTAATATTTTGATACTGATATACAGATTACATTAAGATTTTTTAGATATTTCAAATAAG
This sequence comes from Ochlerotatus camptorhynchus, assembly GCF_037179485.1. Lineage (NCBI taxonomy): Eukaryota > Metazoa > Arthropoda > Insecta > Diptera > Culicidae > Ochlerotatus > Ochlerotatus camptorhynchus. The sequence continues at coordinate 924,905 of NW_027040634.1, read as the reverse complement.
TGGACCATATTTTTGACTCTAGAATATATTTATTTATTCCGATAAATAATCGTGTTATGCTTAAAAGCAGCTATGAGCACCAAACGCAAATTGCATTTCATTAAATAAAACATTATTTTATTATGACCAGCCTAAGGCTGAAAGTCTCGTTAATAAAGGAAAACAAATTATTTTATTATCTTCGATAATTTGAACGGACTTCGGTTGTTCAGATGTTCAGATATATGATTTTTCGTTTATGGTTAATTCAATTTTTCGGTTTGTGACTCGAAGATATTTTGACATTTGAATGGCGTTATATCATTGTATATATACTGTATGCAATTTGACTAAACATCCAAATAAAAGTGTTATGTTGCGACAAAATATAATAAAATTGATAAAACACATGAATACGATCGTACATAGAGAAATACAGATGGGACTATTTCAAAGGTATACAGGTTCGAGCAACAACAAGCGAATTAAATATCCTTTCAAACTACCAAAATAAAGTTGGAATTGGATTTAATTAGAAAAATTTGAGAAAATGAAACATCCAAAATTAAAATTTAACAAGTAATACTTCATAAAATTGTAATGTTCGATTTTTTTTAAATTGTTGAGTTGAAAAAAAAACACAATTACCAAATAAAGATTTTCGTATTCTTGAATATAAACATTCACATTCTAGGCAAATGTGATTGTTACTTCACTAACGAAATTTTCAGGTTTGTCTCTCACTACTGGGACTTTTCTTTTTTGTATTTTTATACTTGTAGAAAAGATACAAATCAAGCTGAACATTGCATTAGGTCCTAAGAAAAAATGACAGATTCTCTTCGTCGACTTTCTCTGTGTATCCCCACGGCCATGTAAAGACATTCCCAGGTATTTTCAGCCCACAGATCGATAAAAGAACCTTTTATCTAGCATCTAATATTACAAACACAACAAGAAACGATTATGTGCTCAAGTTAATAACGAAAGAGAAAGTCGACGAAGAGAATCGATCAATATTACTTAGGACCTAATGCAAATCTCAGCTTGAAATCACAAGAAAAAATAAGATGCAGTGTTTTGAGATTTTTTAAACAGATTAGAAAGCAAAATCAAATGATTTTTCAAGAATCTCAACATTGAACATACTCTATTTGAACTTTGATTGAACTGAAAGGAAATTTACGAAGATCATAATAAATAAATTATACAGATTATTGTACAGATTTTTGTCAGTCAGATACGGATTAAAAAAAAAAATTACGGTGAAAATTCAAATTGACACGGTAAAAAATGTGGCAACACTGCGTTCGACGGTTCGTTCTCGCTTACAGAGATCCGTTGTGCTGTTGTGTACAGTTACCAGTTTACAAAGAACCTTCGCAGCGTTCGGTCGTTCATGGTGTATAGGTCTCGCGTTTTTCGTTAATAAATCCGGTGTTTGTACTCAGTCAGCCCAATCGAAGGAAAGGTGAAAGTACAGAATAGTGCTACTCTACTGGGAGTTCAAAGCAGCATTTTGAAAGGCGTTCTCCGCGGCATCGTGTCGATTTCGGTGTGCCCATCTATTGTTTGCCATATTGTGTTGCGTTTCATTTTCTGTCAGAGAAAGCAGACGAGTGTTGTTTTGCACTACTGGTTTGATTTACGGCTCACGGTGCTAGATAACAGGTTATACTTATCAAAATCAGAAAGGAGCTATTTCATCTGAAATTCTTGTTTGTGTTTTGAAGTGAGTGAGTCTGTGTATTAATCATTCTTCGTCAGACGAGTAGTTTGAAGCTGTTGTGGGGAAGAAAGTGACGAAGCATAATAAAAGTTCAGCATCCATCTATAGGATTTCGGTGCCTCCAATACATAATATAGTCTGCTGTGTGTGCCGCAGAGGATTGCATACGTTCATATTTGGGACACGATCTGGCAGCGTCTGCACTTGCTGTTGCCGTTGTCTGGCTTCATCTGCTGCGTGATTCATTGCACTCAACGCGTGGTCTTTTTTTCTGGGAGTTATTCGCTGAATAAGGTTTGTATTGTATTTCACTAAGCTTGCGTATGGTGTGGGTGAAATGAGGGTGATAATTAGAATTATCAAGCGCTTGCCGTACAAGTTTTAACATGTAATTCATAAGTGTAATAATAAAAATAACCAATCTTCGCCACAAAGGGATTTGCTTCATGCAATATCCACATATATAAGCAGAAAAATAACTAATGTTTTTTTCCGTCCACAAAATCATATCATGCGACATGTGACTTGCCTTTATCTCGCTGCCGCAGCTGCATCGCCAGATGAAATATAATATTTATCTGTCTAGATTAATTTCTCTGTTTGGTGCATTCATTCTGTCGGATGGAGATGCTTTTGTATTGGTTATTAAAATCTACATAAGAACACCCTTTGTATTTAAGTTTCAGCTCTGAATGTGTATTTTCTTCTAAGGATTGTACATTATGCTTTGTATTTGGTAGATCCTTATATTTTTGTTATTAATATATATATACTAATATTGATACTACATATGGCGAATAGCGTTTTGCTAATAGATGCCTGGCAAGACGATGAAGAACAAAAATTATAGAACTCGTAAATTAAGCAAATTTGGAGGGGAAAACTATGATCGTCCGAAATTATGAATAATATTTCAAGAAAATAGTTATGCATCTACTAAATACGCGCATGGGCACAGCTACAAAGGGGCTGTTCATAAATTACGTAGACAGCTGGGGGGGGGGTGGCAATCATCCACGGCCCATACAAATTTTATTTTTTTGTATGGGAAATTGTCTACGCAGGGGGAGGGGGGAGGTCAAGAATCCCAAAAAACTGTCTACGTAGTTAAAGAACAGCCCCAAAGCAAGACCATGCTGGAAGTGGCTGGGTTCGATTCCCGGTCTGGTCTAGTATTTTTTTTGGGTTGGAAAATTTCTCGACTGCCCTGGCATAGAGTATGATTGCACATGCCACACAATTAGACTAATGCAAAAATTGTGCAGGCATCGAAAGCTCGCAACTAATAACTGTGGAAGTGCATCTATGACACTAAGTTGAAAGCATACAATGAGCTAATATGCGATAAGCAATAAACTTGTAATGCGAAGAAGAAGAAGAAGATGAAGAAGAAATACGCGCAAGTTTCAGAGGTGTAAATTTTTGTATTTATATGAGGATTGTATTCAAATGGTGCCATAAAATATAAGCTGCATGACCTCAGAATGCACTATGAGAAGTAATTCTTGAAATGGGTCGCTGGATCTACAAGTCTCACTTTTTACCTCCAGGACATAGCGCCAATATAGAATCAATTGACTTTCCTTGTCTAAACCCAGCTTTAAGAGAAAGTGATGATTTTTTCTGAATACTTCTAGTTATTGTTCCTTATTGTAATCTTAGCAGCATGACTAGCTTATTAATCACTTTTAAATTAATACAACGCCTAAAAGTGAATAATCAATGCGATTTATGTGTGAAATTTCCATCCGTTACCAAAATACCAAATATAATTGAGTTTTATATCAGTTTGAAAAGCAAGGCAGATTCAATTGTTTTGTAACAAATAACTGGTCTTTCAGCAATATCATTTCCACTGTAATTTGCTAGATATCCAGTAAATGTTGCTGGATTTCCAGTAAACAGCTGTCACTGGGTCTCCCTTAGCTCAGTCGATAAAGGCGCAGCTACAAAGAAAGACAATGCTGGAAGTGGCAGATTCCCGATCCGGTCTAGGAATTTGTCGGGTTGGAAAATATCTCGACTTCCCTGGACATAGAGTACAGTTTTACTTGTCACATAATTATACTAAAATGAAAAAATGATACAGGCATAGAAAGCTCTCAATTAATAACTGGGGTAGTGTATCTAGAACACTAAGTTGAGGGCACGCAATAAGCTTAAAATATGAAGAAGAAGAAGCTGTCACTTTTACGTAGGGTCATTTGCTGGTCGTTCAGCGAAAATATTTTGCTGGAAGAATTACTGGTTTTGCTGGATTTCAGCGATATAAAAATAGTGTGTACGTAGACAAGCATATAGAGTGGCTTGATTGTGTATTCTAGGTCTTCATTGGAAACCTGCTTAGCTCGTAAAATTAGCTTCTCAGTGAAGTTTTAGTATTGTAATGTTGCTGGTATTGCAATTTAGATAGAATTAACTTACAAAATTTTAAAGGTGAAAGCGTTGTTTTTACGATTTTCCACTGGAGGAATTCGCCCGCGAATTAGTTTATTATCCGGAATAATTTTCTTGCGGAGCTGTGTCTCAAAATGTGCTCAAGGCAAAACAAGTATAATGGGATTAAAATCAAGTGTTTCATATGTAAACTGTAGACTGACCAGTGAACCGGGAAAACCGTTAAAAAGCTGGGAATTTGAAGTCAATGAGGAAAAACCAAAAGATGACAAATCTGAAAAAAATATACCTCGTCCTCTCTTCGAAAACAACAAGATTTCAAGACCCTTGGACTGGACTAGATTTTCAGGATGCAGTCACTTTGAAGAACTATTAAGCAAATTTTAGATTTTTTTTCGAAAGCAAATTAGAGCAGATTTTAGAATGAATTCTAGAGATAACACCAAGGTATTTCAAATAATATTTTCTAGGGAGCTTTAGGAAAATCTCTAAAAGAATTTTTACTAGAACTCCCAAGATTGAAGAGGATTCTAGGATTCGTGATAAATACCAAGTGCATTTCGAATGGAGTTTCTAGAGAATTTTATTAAGAATTCCTAGTAATTTCCAGAAGAATTTATAGGTGAACTCCAAGATAATTCTGATGTGAAGACAATTCTTGACGCCCATGGTGTTGGCAGGGAAGGGGGATTACAAGTTTTGCTCATAAAAGTTAATAGACCCTTTTCAATTGTTGGTCGAGAATTTGAGGTGAATTTAAATTTAAATTAAAAAAAGCTTCAGTGAATTCTTAGAAAGAGTTAAAAATTCAAAGAGAATTTAAGCATACATTAAAAAAAAATGGATTTTTATAAAGACATTTTCATTTACAGAGAGAATTTCAAATTTATTTTAGAAGAATTCCAAAAAAAGAACGCTCAATCAAATTAAAGTCTGTAAAGTTTTGAGCGAAGACTTCGAACGTGTCGCAGAACCAAATTCAAGATCCAACAAAGGTGCTGCTGTCTTAGAAATGACCCATTTAACCTTCAGTTTTCGTATTCAGTTTTTTGCTTAATTCAAATGTATATTGCTAAACCGGGAAAATTTCCAAAATTCCGGGAGAAAAACTGAATAGAACCAGGAAATTGCTAATTGAGATTTGCTGGTAACCATGACGATGAAGGAGATCGGTATGAATGTATGCCCCTAGGGCTGAGTTCGGAAGCGGTCAGAAAACGGGGCAGTCAGGGTGAGAAAATTGCCAGCTCTTATCGTATCAGTGAGTAAATCTTGGTAAGAAACGGATTATGCACACTAAGATTTTGTTTTCGTGTTCGGCAAATTTTACCGAAATCAGAACAGCTGAACGTTCGGTAAAACTTTGAACTTCATTTTACAGGCTATTGAAATTGAAAATAATTCCAAAAAAAATAGTAATAGTAAAAATTACCGAAGTCGGAAATAATTTCTAAGTGTGTGAACTTGCTGAAAACTTTATCCAATTTGAAATTGTGCTGGGTTAGAGGTAGGGGTTTTTATCTAATTTCCGTCCTACTAAGCTCAACCCGCGCCTTACCTCTCTTTTTTGAACGGGTTTGAACAAAAAATTTAATATTTCTGTCAAAGATGACTTCTAAATTTATTCACCTTTCCATACGTACCGTTGGATTTGATAAAGAGTCACAACTTGTTGAGATATTGTTCAAAATCTAATACTGCTTCTTGATTCTAAATTCGTCCTACGAGTATCAATTCCGTCCTAAAGCATTGAAACGCCAGTTGATTTTATTCGTCCTACGGATAAACGTAGAAAAAGAGGATTCGATAGGAGCGCTTTGTTTGTTTTGAGAACAATGAGCGTACATATTTATACAATGCTCTCTAATAGGGTTTATGTTGTAGCTAATGAACCAATGCATTGGAACAAGCCTATTATTAATTTGTGTACGGTAATATCATTGATCTTATTGATCTTTTCTGATCGATAGAACGGAAATGGGCGATTACGACGAAGTAGCGGTTTACCCTACATGTTATTTAGTTTAGTTAGATATTTCATGAAAAATATGTCCAGAAAGCACTAATATACATATATCTGAGAAAAGTATTTGCTGATGAGGTTGGCACTACACCTAGAATTTTTTTGAAAATTACTGGAAAATCAGGGAATATCAGGGAATTTCGTTTTCTTCATTGAGTCGACAACCTGTACAAATATTGATGCGAAATAATAAACGTAAAGAATGTACACACCAAAAATGGGTCAAAAGCATCGAGCTCCTATTTTATGTTTATCGGGTCGAACATATTTCATTTATTCGTAAAATGAAGAGAATCTCAGCTTTCGAAGAACAGTACAGTTTCATTCATTTTGTGTGATATGGGTTCGAAAAAAAAATGCGTTTTGCACATTATTTTGGACCTATACTGCATTAGTTTTTGAAACGATTTTTCCCATGACCATTTTGTGGTGTGTAAATCCTTTTAATTATTTATGTGTTCTTATTTAGCTGTGAATGATCATCAAATTGTGTGCTTCTTTCTCTAGCAAATAGAAGGAATAAAGGCATTCAGGAAAGCTGTCATTGTTTCCACTTGAATGGTCCAATGTTAAAGGGTATTTCAGGGGCAGAGATTATTTTCCTCACGATACTTATTGCATTCACTAGCAGCTAAAAGAAATCCTTTCAACGATTTCAGCTATGCTTTTTGTACACGCAACCCGCATCATCTTGTAGTTCCACAAAAGTTAACGTCGTCGTCGAGCTTCCGCTTTCGCCCCATTCACGGTATAATTTACGCATGTAATTATTGGGGTGTATAAGTGTTAGCGGTATTTCTATTAAGCACAACTAGTTGTACAATGAAGGTTTTTGTTTCAGGACAAGCCTTACACTCCATTCGTAAATCAAAGCAACCACCATATTGGTTTGACCTACATTATATATATATATGTTGCACATACTTACATTCATTCTGATTCATCAAGCTTTCGGAAAATATCTGAATAGACGCTCATCAAATCTCCAGATGATGTTACCAGAAATGAGATTCATGCTTGCAGAAACAAGAGATTAATGCAAACTATTCATTACAGAGTTTCTGCAGCGCGGATGGTTGATAATAAATTTGTCTTCCTGTCTCGAGTCTTGCATAAACTAAACTACCATTTATGTTTTTTTTTTTTTTTTTTTGGTTTGTTTTTTCTGTCGATCTTGTTTTCCGTGCTGAGCACCAACGCTACCGACGTGCCAGGAAGGCAGCTCCCACACCTGGACCCTACCTATCGACCCATCAACTCATGAACCGGGGACCAACGGCTTTACTTCCCATCCGAAGGAAGGCGTGATCAGAGATGTTATGCCTCAGAACATCCCGGCGGCGCCGACTGGGATTGAACCCAGGCCTGCTGGGGTGAGAGGTAATCACGCTTACCACTACACCACCGGCGCCGCTACCATTTATGTTGATTTTTCATCTGCCACGTTGCATCGTTTTTTTTGCACCACACGTAAGGAAATTCTCGGCAAGCAGAATATCCAAACCAACATGCTGAAGCCGGTATACAGATTATTAAACGACAAACCTACGATTGTTTCGTTTGTTCAACTCTGTATCTTATTTCAATCCTGTTAGTAAAGAAAGACTAACATTTTCATAAATCTAAAGCTGACCCACAGCAACCAACCAATCTCGATGGACAAACGTTACAATGTAAAACCAACGAACGTATCCAATATCCAGACCGATTCGCTCGAACGATGACATTCCCATAATTTATTTATAGCCATCAGAGCCTATCTGGTGCAAGTCCTTGAAAACCGGTAACTGCTGTGCCCGTTTTCTAGGGAATCTCCTTGATGGGGTAAACAAGTTCGAAGTTGATACACGTCAATATTCATTTCTGTCAGACGATTTGTTCACCTCTCGGATTCACTCTGTGGAACTATTATGAGAGAGGTGTGCTCTGTCCCGTGCCATAGAACTCGTCCATAGGCTAAAAGCTTTGACTGAGGATTAAGAGGATGAGAGCAGCATTATCGGATTGTTGTAAAAAGTTTCCGACAAATGAATTGATTCAATAGCAGGGCAATCGGTGCTACCATGCGTGTAATGTGTTTCATATCTTCCGTATAAACTCTTTTTGGGGCTTGGGGGTATTTTTGTGAATTGGATGTCCCGCTGGGGTTTCCTTGTCATTCACGGATCATCACACTACAACGACAGGTGCTAGGGTACTGAGAGTATAAAGTATAGCCTCTTGTGTAATGCGATATGTTGAGCTTAATAATATATAGACCATAACGCTGTCGTCATCATCCACTGATGAGAAGAGGGCGAAAGAGTGCAATTGAAGTCGCAATAAAAGAATCTTTATTGGAAGTAAAAATGAGATGGGCGATAAAAGTATGCGTCAAGTGGAACGATACTTTGTTTTGCAAGCACAAGTATGCCTTCGTTGCGTTGATCTAGAAGCTTGAACTAACGTCAGATTCAATTTCGCCACCAATGTTTTAAATATTATAATTTTATTTTATTTTTTCTATTTGGAAAACTCGCAGTTGCAGTTCAAAATCTGGAATTTACTAAATTTATTGAATTACATAGTAATCTTCCTTTTTGCCTTTGCCCCGTAACGTGGGTAGATCACCTTTTCGTGGTACGTTACGGGATGTAAGATCTACCACCGATTCCTAGTCTTGACTACTTCAAACTAGGGGAACAGGATTTTTCAGTAATCAAAGGAACACATCTTAGTCCTTGTTACTTTTTATGCCTTGTTGATAGTGATAAGTCCTCGGGTTGCCTGGACCGAGGATGATCTTGAAACAAGGAAAAATTAGTTAGTTAGTCTTCATCTATGTGATTCCTAATCTTCTATTCATTGTTCCCTAGTTTGAAGTGGTTAAGACTAGGGTTCTGATGCATGGTCACTATCGGTGTCATTCCTTAATTTTGTTGCTAAGGAATCCAATTTTGACTGACGAAGGGGCGCGCCTTTGGAACGTGTTCCAACACTCCGAAGGGTATAAATAGCGGAACCTTTCAATTAGAATCGATTCCTTGCGATGAAGGCAAGAATGACAACTGGATCAAAACCGAATACTTCATCATTTTTCAATAGTGATGAAGTAATACGATATGCACTAAACTAAGGACACGGGATATACTACAATAGATCAAATTACTGGTCTCAGTAGTTTTATGTCCCGAACAGAGGAGAAAAAAAATCTTCCTTTCTTCCTTATTGCAGACTTACCGTATGCGTGATAATGTTTGCGCCATTGAGCAATGTCAAAATTATAAAAATTCTCAAAAATTTCGTTTTCGAGTTTTTTTTTATTTATTCAAAGAGGGGATGTTTCTCAGAGTCTTAAACTATGTTAATCATCGATCGAGTTTCCACTTGCTGCAATTACGGCCTCCACATGCTTCCGGAATGCACGGCAGGTTCTAATAATGTAGTCTGGATCCATTTCTCTCCAGGTACGAGTCAATGTTTGTCTGAAGCTTGCTGTACCGTTTAGAACAGGCCTTGGCCTTCATGACGCGCCATATTGAGTAATCCAGCGGATTAAGATCGGGGCTGGATGGCGGCCACATATCCTTCGCCCATAACGGAAGATGTTCCTGCAACCACTTCTGAGTGCGGTTCGAGGTATGGCACGGAGCCCCATCTTGTTGAAATACAACATTTGGCTTCGGACCGTACTGTTCTTTGATCCACGGAAGAACATACTTACTTAAAATCCCGATGTGTCGCCTTCTGGAATGAACACCGGGTCCATTTTTTTGCCATCGGAAGCCGCCAATCCAAACACCATAACGGTAGCAGGATGCTTGGTCAGATACACGTTCTTGTGCTCGTCGGCCACGTCTTTTACCGAAAGAGAACTAATATACCGGTCGGTTTTGGAATTTGATAAGGGATCGACGGTAAACATGCTCTCGTCGGTGACCAGGATTACCGGATTTTTTCGCTTAAGGAAGTTCAAGATTTTCTTGCATCGTTCGACTCGTAGCTCTCGGATGCGGTTGGTAATCATGTGAGTTTTTTTTTCCGTGCCCTCGACTTCGCCCCGCAATCTTCCTTTACGGTCTTCCGTGTCGTAAAGTCACTTTGCCATTTTTCTTATTGAACGCACTGGATTCACCCAAATCTTCCTTTTGATAGCAGCGATAACCCTCGGAACCCAAGTTCACCTCGGACGACTTGTGGCCACCTTCGCGTCCTTTCTATTCTCGGTCTAAAAGCCTTTCGACGGTCCACCGGGACACTCCCACGGCGATTGAAATGTCATTTTGCGACATTTGCGCGTGGGACAAATCACGATACGCTGCCACTTCGTCATGGTGCAACTGTCAAACTAAGTAAATCATTTTCTTTTATACACAGCCTACTACGCCTACTACAGCCTTGGCTTCTAGTTGCTTGCTTAACTTGACTGCTCGGGTTGCTGTCTATGGCAAACCTGTCTAGGTGGACAAAACCTGGAAAGCCATTTCTCTCTGTCCTTCTCATGAACAATCTAACTGAAATCCCCGAATACTAATTCTTTCTCTTGGAGGAATTGACTCCATATTTAAAACATGAGCAGTTCATTGCTATTGACCAATATAACTTACATACTCGAAAGCCATTGCTCTCTCTTGGAGTTGACCCCTTCTCTATATAATGAGCGTTTCTTTGCAGAGGAATGCTTTTGAACAATCTTACTGAAATCGCGAAAACTAATTCTCTTGGAATTGACTCCCTTTTTTGTAAACATGAGCAGTTCTTCGACAGATGAGAGCCAATCAACATTTTTATTTTATCATTTTTAAATGAATATTACAATCCTTTTTAATAGGGTAAATTATGGCTTCGGCACCCATTGACTGTTTTCGGCAACCGAAATTGAAACGTTAATTTCACTGTATTTTCCCATCAAAACTCTTCGCTGAATGTATAAAGCCGATTCCTTACCTTTTCAGCTTCAACCTGATTACATTTTTACGACTGTGCAATCCTGTTATGCCATATTTTTCTTTAAATGAAATATACACACTACAAAATACGGCTGATTTCGAGTTGCCGATAATAGAACAGCTGGTTAACACGCAGTTCAAATGGAAAGGGTGCCGAAGAAAAAGAGACTGCCGACAATAGTCTCACTCACCTGACAAGTTTGGAGCGTTGTAAAAACATGTTCAACCCGTTTTGATCAATTCTGTCGATTGGAATTGGTAGAACAGGAAGCAGCAGATAAATGTCAACAAACAAACCTGTCTTGTATGTGTGTGACGCTGAGAAATCGCTAATAGAAGTTCGGACGCTGCTTAGATTGACGAGAATACGTAAATTCCCCTAGTATAAGCAGTTTATAGTGATTTGGAACATCTCGTTTTAACCCGTACGTATACCCTGCTGTAACAATGTAAAATGTATTTATTTTCACTTCGTAGCGCTGCATGTTTTTGAAAAATTTGAAATCTCTTAGTAGCACCTTCACAAATCTTAGTCTTTTTTATTTTTAATATGAACTGCAGTGATCCACGTTCTTTATTTTCCGTTCACCAAAAAAAACTAATGAAGCAACGAGTATTATAAGAAGTATTATCAACCGGTGAACACTCGTGTTTATTTCAGTTACCGTGGGGACGTAATTTGTGATTAGCCCCGGTCTCTTTCAAATTGTATCATTATTTATGTACGCTTCTTATATTTGAAATGACGTTTCACATTCATCTGGTGATGGCCGATTTTCATTCGAATAATCGATTAATCGATTAACGAACCGAAAAGTAAAATATTTGTAATCGGTTATATCATGCCGATATAAGCATTAACATAATCATCACCTATCGTTCAAACATGTGCTGCACTCTCATTGGTGGAAAAATGACAGCACAGTGAACAAAAAATAATCGATTAGTTGTTAATCGAGTAATTAAAAAATGGGACATCTCTGATTTTGATGTGATTGTTTTGATCAAAATGAGCGCAAAATTTCATCTCTACCGAGGGGGCAGCAAAACCACTAAATTACCTTGCATATATTCATTGGATGAAAGGGACCGTGAAAGAGGACACTAAAATAGAAAGTTTTTCTTCCGACTGTTTCATCTTAGTATTCATCTTTGGTATTATCGCACCTGATCAGTTAAATGTCTTCGAAGCAATATGGAATTTCCATAGGCCATAAGTGGAACGCACCATAATAGGAACGTATAGCCATAACTGGTACACCTGACCTTTAGTAGGCATTAAGAAATCTGTTTAAAAATATTACTAATTATTCACCTGAAATTTGAATAAAGTTTTTGTCCTTTCGACCATTTTTCCCTTTGCCATTTTTCCCTCCGACCTTTTGTCATTGATTTTTTGTAGACAAATTTAATTGCTTATTTTAAGATTAGGTAGGTAAAATACAATCATAATATTAAATACCAGCGGTATCAACATAATCAAGACAATAAGTAGGTAAGCTTGATTAAATCATATTGTCCAATTAATTATTATGTATGTCATATTTTTACATGACTGGACATACCTCCTCTTAGATTTAGCTATGTTTAAGATTTTCTTAATAATTTGTTTCGAAAGGCTTCTGTAAAAGATTTAAAAATGGTTGAACATTATATAGATTTAAGTTTCGATTACCAGTTACCAGTTTTTTTGTGCCAAGACTATTTTTGCCAATTTTTGCACTAACAGCTTTACAACTTTCAACCAGATTTAATCAATAAAAAAAACCTAAACAGAATCTTAAATATTGTGATGCGATTTGCTACGGACTTTTGGAAATGATTATTTCACCAATTTATCGCAAACATTTAAACAAATAATCTTAAAAAAAAATCAATCACTTGCACGAGCAGGACTAAATCAAAACAGTAATGTTCAGTTGCCTAAAGACTGCTGCACGAATGTCTCGAAACAGATAGTAGTAAATACAACCAAAGAGGCGAAAAACTCAAAAATGCAAAAAAGGTCTTTCCTAAGAGCAAACTTGCATGAATGCACAAACACCAAATGATAATGGAATCTGGTATCATCTAATTACTTATTTTTTGCTCAGTGAAAAACCATAATGTATAGAATAAATGTAAACCGTTTTAGTTTATCTTTTCCAAATACTCACTCATTTGTGGCAAACGAATGCCCTTAAAAAAGACTAAGAATGGAAAGAAGCAAAAAATTCATCCACACAACTACATACAGAATCAGTCACGGCCACGGCTAAGATGTCATTTTTTTCTCGGTTTTGCGATCAGCGATGAAGTTCGTGGCAAAGTGTAAACGAACGAAATCCAGGGCGGCTCACACTATACTCGCTTTTGGTAATAAAACCATTTTTTCTGCATACAAATAGAACGAGATTGGGGTTGAAAATTATCCTCTGTTGTGAAAACCTTGTTGCTAAAAAAAAAAAAAAACATTGTCAACAAATGGTTAACCAAAAAGACACATAATCAACATCTGTTGCACTGCTGTGGATCGTCTGAATAAATTGAATTCAATTCATCCAATTTCAGCACTTTAGTTGGAAAGGTCATCATTTCTCTCAACCTTTCCCACTCTCCATTCTTTTCTTTATTTTAATTTATCGTTAGATAGATAAAATCAAATTCTTATTCATTCTTCTCAATAAAACCTTTCAACTCGTGCATTAGCTTGTATATTTATGTAGTCCATGATCATAAAACATATTTCCGATTTATTATCATTATTTTTTTCGATGTCTTTCTCGCTCAAGGAATGCGTAATCAATTTATCGCATCAGGAAATTTAGTAAACGCGGCAAACAATACAGGTCGTCGCACAGTGGGACGAAATCAAAAACAGTGGGACATGGCCATTTGCGACGAAACTACTAAGTGTAGCATTTTGACGGCTTCTAGAATGTTTCTTCATTTTTTGAATACTTTATTTGAGTGGTGAAAATTTTTGTTTGGGGTATACTCAGATAAAAAATAATACTTTTTTATGTCTTGTTAAAATTGATGAACATCTATGGACACAATGTAGATGATCAGTGTTCACTCGGCTGTCGTCAAAAGCAGGCCACTGTCGATGTATGCCACGCGATCGTCTGTTCTCGGCAGCAACCATTGTGTGGTCCTCCTCATTGTTCTTCATCAGCAGTTCTTTCGGTCGATGCGTCGTCGCCTTTGGAAAGCAACCGTTTCGTGATGAGTGTGTGAGTGTTGACAACGTTTTGCGTCAATTGCTGCAATGGTTGCGCTCTGCCCCCCGATGGCGTAACTGCCATACAATTGAAGCGGATCCAGTTCTGATGGAGGAGGCTTTTTGGATAGCGGAAGATAAAGTGTTTATTGTGTTATACCTTTTGACTATAGTTTTAAGATATATTGTAAAGTGACTAAGAATCCTCGGTTCTGTAAAGTTAGTTCGTTTGAGCCTTATTAAATAAACTTATAAACAACAATGTAGATGAAGTCATTTTAAGATACTTTATCAAAGATGAAAATTTTCTATCTCTCGAGTGAAAACGAAGAGATAGCGATTATCTTTCTTCGCCAAAAATGTGCATTTTTAAAGCACTTGCTACTTTGGACAGCATTGAAAAAAAACTACAAATTCGATCAAAAAAGTTATGGTAAAAACACAGTTGTTAAGGAGGTACTACCGTTTGTACTCCATTTTCACCCTATAACTTCGTCCACTTGAGATATAGACAATTGTCTGCGACACTTCATCTACAATGTTTCCAAGATGTCCAATTTTAACAAGACATAAAAAGTTTTTTTTTAATATGAGGGTATATCCCCCTTAAGCAAATTATTGTGCCACTCAAATAAAGTACTTAAAAAATCAAGAAACATTCTAGTCGACATCAAAATCCTACACTCAATAGTTTCGTTGCAAATGGCTATGTCGCACTTTTTTGGATTTCGTCTCACTGTGCGTCGCCGTCGTGGTCGTCGGTTCGACATGGTAGCTTGTCAGTGTCGAATCTTATCTTATACGACTGCCGATTGACATTCCGAACAACTTCATCAATGATTAATACAAATTTGCTATCGTGATGCTACGTCATCATAACACTGCTTCTGGATAAGATGACGAGGGAGTCATCATTTCAGTGTTGTTTGTTTTGCGGCTCATATGTTGAGGAATGTTTACCGAAAACTAACCTAACAGCAACAGCTCGTAGTGGCGCAGACAAGTGCCAAGTGAGCTGCAAACGTAATCAGTTTTCCATAAGCTCGAGAGTGGATGACGCCGCGAAATCCATCAAGAGCATGGCACTTGGCATTTCCGCTGGAGAGCTATCTGAATATAACAGCACATGCCTTCACGAGTGCATGGAAAATATGTTCTGGGTGCTGGCAGTGAACCTCTCTCAGCCATTGTTTACCAAGTCCTTTTGTTCTTCGTTGTGATGTATCCACACAGGGAAAGTTTTGGCTGACCAGTTTCATTGCATAGTTAATCGTTCGTGACCAGTCGGTTGATAGGGCGGATAGGTTTCAATTTGGCATGATTATCAGCATCGGCTAGGTTGACGTGTCAACTACTCTTATCGCTAGTTGCTCATGCCTAATAATATTGACTGCCACCATGGATGATGTCCTACATAGCTTTGATGTTGATTGTAGACCGATAGAATGGATGTTCTATTTTCAGTGTATATAGTTACGGAATACCGTCATGAGCACGTCTCACATTCTTTAGCAGTTCACTCTCTTGTTGAGAGTACGAGCATCTGCACTTGTAAGGAAGACGAATTAAAGAGGAAGCTGCTGTTAATCGTTTTAATTAAACATGACAAACTATGTCATTATTGATCTCACAGAAGAACTCCTCTCGACCTTTGAGCAGACTTCCCATAACGTTTCTTTGTTCTCGAACTAGCCTTAACCTATTTATACAGTTTTCCCCACACAAAAGCGATTTATTAGAAACTTGTGTGCTCAAGGTTTTCCGTCGAAATGTTATGCTCTCCACTTCGTGACAGGCCCCAAACATCACATATATCAAGCTGAACACAGCATTAGGTCCTAAGTAACATTGACAGATTCTCTTCGTTGTCCCAGGTATTTTCAGCACACAGATCGATAAAAGAAGCTTTTATCTAGTATCTATTACGACAAACACAGCCAGAAACGGTTGTTAACACAAGTTATTAACGAAAGAGCAAGTCGATGAATAGAATCGATCAATGCTACTTAGGACCTAATGCAATGTTCAGCTTGATATGAGGGAAAAAAACCGAAAACTTTTGCGTCGTCGTCATAATAAAAACTCCCCTTCTTTGTTTTTGCTACTATCATAATACCTACGCCGAAAAAGGCACACTAGGGCAGAGTTGCCCTGAAATTGAAATTCAACCGCCTCTTCGTACCTCCACTTGATTCCACTTCTGGTACCACCGAGCGCCAACGGCATTCATTCACTTCGACATGCCGAAGGGAGAAGGGTAATTCCGTCGTTTGTAGCAGGCTTCGAAATGAAAGTGGAAAGGGCCTAGATCTAGATTCTTTCACGTTTGTTTGACTTTGCATAGCGCTACGGTTACGTGGCTTCAATGATTTCAATACGTAAGATTAGAGTTTAATTTTGAAAATTGTACGCAATGGGGATTTGTAGGTGCTAATTAGCTCCTTTTTATATTTGTTTCGGGCAGTAAAAACTGGAGGGTTTAATTGCAATGCGTTAGGTTATTGGATTCAAGGAATTTGGGTCACTGCTTCTTTCTTCTTCTTCTTCTTCTTCTTCTTCTTCTTCTTGTTCGCATTTCAAGCTTATTGCTTGGCGCATATTAGCTTATTGCGTGCTCTCAACTTAGTGTTCTAAATGCACTTCCACAGGTATTAATTGAGAGCTTTCAATGCCAATACCAATGCATGAATTTGTATATTGTGTGGCAAGCACAATGATACTCTATGCCCAGGGAAGTCGAGAAAATTTCCAACCCGAAAGATTCCCTCGACCGGACCGGGAATCAAACCCGCCGCCTCCGGTAATACCGTGCCTTTACTGACTAGGCTATGAGGCCCCACACTGCTTATGAACTTTGAATAAGGAAATGAGCGCGTCTGCTCCAACATTTTGAATTGGAAACTTTCCTTGCACTACTTCTAAAAAAGCACTCAAAGCACCACCAGTGGGCGAACTACTTTTTAACTTAGAGTAGTGTACTACTTGGGCATCTTGACATATTTTCGTAATAATTATCAAAATATTAATGATTTCTTTGAGTCATAAAACTATGCAAAATGGCATGTTCATCAAATGTAAGTGTGGTGTTCTTACATCCTCTGTACATGTTCTTTATAACAAATTTAATGGCATTTCTTACAATGGACTGTAGCCTACAAGTAAGTTTTTCCAGAATCACGAGATGATATTATAACCACAGTGCATTTGGGGAAGCAAACATTGTTCGAACATTTAGCTAACATAAAAATGAGGATGACTCCGGCGTAGTGATTAACATCCATACCTCTCACGCCGAAGTCACGAATTTTCCTTAGAGTGTTAAAGTGACTATAATAATAGTAATAAAAATATTATTAATGCTGTATACTCTTTCAAACAAATCTGTAATATAATCTTACATTTTTCCGGTGGGGTGATTGATGATACTAATTGCTAAATGGTTCGATATTGTAATAGTTAATTGTATCCATTTAAAAAAGATAATAAGTAATGAACATCTATTAAAACAATGAAAAATTTGAATTTTTCGCTCCACAGTGCTCAAACGGTTCTAAATTGAATCCTGATTAGCCTCCCCAAATTTGAACTTATTTAGTAAGACACTGACTTGGCACAAACCATTTGAAGTTTATATAGAAATTACTATGGAAAACCAAAATTTTGGTTCATGCCATAACATTATCAATCTCTTAATCATTTCATAAATATTTAGTTTGACGCTAGGCTGAAAAACGATCTTCTGCAAAGTTGTAGCTGAAAAAAAAAACCCATAAGAATAGCGATAGAACTTGTTAACAGTGCAATATGGATAAAGGATAGAAGACAGTGAACAAAAAGTTTGGGTTTCCCATAGTAATTTCCATATAAGTTTCAAATGGTATGAGCCAATTCAGTTTCTTACCAAAAGAGTTTAAATTTTGGGAGGCTAATCAGAATTCAATTTCGAATCGTTTGAGCACTGTGGAGCGAACATTTCAAATTTTGCATCAGTCTAACACTACACACTAACATTTTTTTGCCGAGATGGGCACCACCGAGCAGCTCGGCATTTTATTTTGCTGGAAATTCAGCAAAAAATATGTTTGTTAGCTGAGATCTCGGCAAAATTCCCGTTTGTTAGCGGAATCTCGGCAAGTTTTTCACTGAGAACCAGCAAAATAAAATGCCGAGCTGCTCGGTGGTGCCCATCTCGGCGAAAAAATCTAAGTGTGTAGGTTTTTTAATTGCTGAACTTTCTCGGTAAAAGTTTAAAAATCTGATGGACGTCCAAAACTGAGATATTGTTTTCCTAACTTGAACAGACTTAGTTGTGTTAACTCCATTTAATGATAGAAAATAAAATTTGTTGATTTCATCGATTCCTCACGGATAACGGTCATTTGAATTTTTACCGACTTTTTCAGCAATTCAAAAACCCAGTCAAAATACTGTCTCCTGTAAAATAATCTATACCTGTACACTTATTCTACCCTATTACCCTTAGAGTAATTTGCTAGTGATGCAAGAATTTATCCATGAACTCATGTTTTCCGAAGCACTAACCTCAACATCCAGCAGTCGTGCATATCTGAAAATTAAATGCGGTGTTTGCTTCTTTGTAGCAAACACTTCGATACATTTTGAACATCGTGCATTGTGGCCTGAAATATTACGAAGTGGTAAATCAAATTGTAAATGAAAAAAATCCATCAAATGTGTCCTTGAATCCTTTATTTTGGAGTTATTATCAACAAACCTCCTTGCGGCTCAAATGATAAAACTTAGAAGTTAGAAATAGGTTTAAACAAATTTTCTTAAAGCGGTTTAGTGTTGGAAAGGTTCACCAAAACTCACTATGACTCGCGAATTTTTCCCTTGGTGAACTTCATGAAATATCGCGATCTTTTCCAACGCTGAAGCGGTTACGGTTGTGTCAAAGTACCTATTACGAATTTTGTTTTTTCCTAAAACAGATTGTTTTTAAAGCTTTATTAGCAAGATTTTTAGCTCTCTGACTAGTTCATCTCGTTAATAATCGAAAACAGTGGCGACGCCATTGAAAATGTTAAGTTGTAACGTT
The DNA here is from genome assembly GCF_037179485.1 of Ochlerotatus camptorhynchus. Classification (NCBI taxonomy): domain Eukaryota; kingdom Metazoa; phylum Arthropoda; class Insecta; order Diptera; family Culicidae; genus Ochlerotatus; species Ochlerotatus camptorhynchus. The sequence continues at coordinate 905,588 of NW_027040634.1, read as the reverse complement.
GTCCATCTGTTTTGATTAGTTTAGGTTCAGAATAGGTTTCCAATCTAAGGTATACCCAAATATGGACCATCTCCAATGCAACATATTGAATATATAGCACGGTTTGTTTATTTAATAAAATGCTATAAAATGTTATAATATTTAAATTTCAATGCCTTGTTTCCTATGCAACTTCAAATATATATCAACACTTGGTTACCACTTTATGGAATAATGTTGTTTTTCGAATGAAATGGAAGATGGCTTTAGAGCACAAACAAATGAAAGATATTGGAATTCCGTCTAATCTAATCTAATCTAACACCAACACAGCCAGTTCATGAAAGCATCCTGGAAAATGATAGATATACCTCCATCTTTTTTCTTGTCTATTTGGTATATTTTATAAATCAGAGATGCGCAAAATATATCAAAACGGCCAGGCCTACTGTGCAGCATTTAAGGGGCAAGATGATTCAGAAACATCGGGCTTGTTTAAACAAAGATTTAAACACGATGCTTCAGAATCCAATAAATGGATGAAACGTGGACATCTCGTACCGTACGTTCCGTTGTTATAAATGATTGGGCGTTGGGAGCATCTAATCTAAAATCCATTTTCCTCGAGTGATTGGGACATGAGCACTAGCTCTTGTCTTAGCCCTATATGGCTTATGGTTATAGCGCCATTACTCGCTTTCTGAAAAGAAAATGTGTATAAACTAAAAAAAATGAGTCTCTAATCAATCTACATGAAAAGTTCGTTAAAACTCACAATGACTCGCAAACTTTTCCTTTTGTGTGTCTATATTTACCGTAACTAGGGATAGGAAAGTAAATGTTGATGTAGTACTTACTCAACGAGAGGCCAACGAATTAGTGACACCCTCATAAGTACTACGGAGTTGGGGTACGGTATTAGGTCAGGATACGAATCAACCAGGCGATACAACCAAAAGCATATGATTGTTTTTTAGGCATTTGATCAGTGGCGTCGCCTTAACCTTAATCTACCTGTGCACCAACTCTCAAAACATAACCAATTATTAAAAAAATTGCATGCAATGGATAGATATCGAGTTAACTAGAAGATTCAGTGTATTTTTCAACCGATTCGAGTATGAATATGACATTAAATCTGTTTTTGAAAGTTGGTGCACAGGTAAAAAGTGAGGTTACGCGACGCCACTACATTTGATAATTAACCCACGATTTTATGCACAGTAAGCAAACGCAGCAGCCGCTATGCTAGCCGAGTTCTTCAATTTGTTTTCTTAGTACTGTATTAGTGAAATGTATATGGAACATAATGTTATGAGCTAAATAAATAAAAAGGAACAATCTCACCCGAATAATCCTTGAAGCTCCCGAATACAGTTCAGAAAAGTTTCTTGGATCTTGATTTTGGAAAACCGCTACTCGTTGCCATCCCTCGGAAAGAGATGCATCAAATGCAACAGTCCGGCATCTCTCGGTATCACTAAAAGTCTGCTGGATGCTGGGATATTCGTTGCCCATCAGCTAAGACAGCTCACAACAAACACCGCTCCTGGATCTTCCTTTTTCACTTATCACCCGCCATGGTCTGATCTATTTCGATCCTTCCATGAGATTTTGAACAATTGAACAATCGGAAGTTTGTTAACATTGAAAGATATTGGAATTCCGTCTTGCCAAAAACGTGAAAACTCAAATTTCATTTGAAGTTTTGAGTTTCCACCCATACACAGATGTGTAAGGTACTAATCAATCAACAGAATGGTTTATTAGCTTGTACCATCTCGAACTTTTCAATCAAAATTACCTTCCCGAAAAGGGTACATTGTTTGTCCAAGGCTATAAATAAAAAATGGTTACTTATTTATTCAAGCAAATTGTGCTGGACGCTGGATGATAAGCAGTTCATGCTGATGTAATAAATTGTAAGTGTTTACGGGAAAAACGTTAGCTTATCTCCATCAGAACGTATACGTAAAGAAATTTTAATCACGTTTTTCGATGTTCTTAGTTGCTTTGAATTTCTGATGCAATGCTAAAATGATATGAGTTAGGACTATTCACTCAGCAGAAGTTCAAAGTCAGTCAAATATCAAATGTGAAGTAAATACTACCAGTCCCATAATTAATTCATCACTGCATGCGCTCGGAATGTTCTCCCTATTAGAATCACCACAGTCACAAGAAGCATTATTGTTCAATGAGTTAACATTTAAATCCTTCTCGTGTCAGCTACACCACTGTGCATGCTTTAAGCACTGAAATATAACTCATTGCACTGAGCGTAATATCAGGTGCTGTTTTCACACAATTATTTGCTAAAATCGGGCAATTCTGAGTACTTGTACACAATACTGTGAGCACCGAAAAAAAATGTTACAGGAAATGCAAATGATCCGCATTGTACCAATGTTGAACATGCTCGTGGTGAGAGATATCCTCTCGTCATACAGGGGAAGGCCAAAGGAAAACAAGGACACAGCCTTTGGTATCATATTACAGTTGAACTTGGTTGTGTGAAAACAGAAATCTGTTTGCGTTTGGGTGCCCGGTCTATTTTAATAACCATAATTATATATGTCTATTTGCAGAATTTTAATAATAATAACAGAGTAGAAATTTAATTTCCACTCTGGCATGGGGAGTAGCCTACAGACGAGTTGGAGCAAAGTGAAATTTCGAAACAATGCACATGGGGTGGTTTGCGGAAATCGCATCGACTGCAAGTGTGCTTTGCGTATAGAATGAATCATATAGCATTAGCTGTATTTTGAAGAGAGGTTCCCTGCTGTTTGCCGTGGTTTTGTACTAGTTTGTGGGAATTATGCTACCAATTTCATGTATTAATTTTTGCTTTAATTGCAACACATATACATTATATTCAAGCTACAGTATCGCACACAACTCGAGAATTATTAATGTTGACCATGGTGCTATGCAGTAGGTGGTCAGGAACGGAAATCAATAATGGGAAATTGGCACATCAATTATTTATAGAATCATCATGTTGGCATACACATACTTAGCATTTTCACAACAAATAACAATCAGCTAACGCAAAGGACTCAATCAAAAACAAAAATACTTCTTCATTCTGATTCGACATATGTTGCTGGATGGCTTCCTAGAAAAACAATCATCATCTAGTGATGACTACAGTTCCTCGGAAATGATGACATGACATAGGATAGAACAGCTTCAATTCTCCCTAGGACTAAACGACAACAATTCTAAGGTACAGGGGCCTAATTGGGGAAGTCGAAACGAAGTGTTTTCCGTATGAACTCTTCTATGAAGAAGTCGGTCTGCGGGATTTTAGTCGTGAACACAATGTGATTTAAAATGGCAAATCTGAAATAATTTACTAGGACTACGACTCACTTGTTTCTCAGAACATTTTAGTCTTTTGGATATGTGTCTACGATGTCCACTTGACTAACTCGTTATCCCGGCTTATCTATGAGCTCATCTGTACGTTTTATTAGGGTTATTTGGGTTTGGCTCATCGTGCTTCTTTGAACTTATGGTCAAGATCTGCCTCGAAGTCTCCTATACTTACCCTGGGTCTGTTGTTGTCTGTTATAAAGACAAAAATAATTGCATATTTGATTTTTTTATATTTTGGCAACAGTAAAAATAAAAACACTTATTCATGCCGCCATAAGGAGGACAAATTATCGTGTCAATACCCTATGTAATCAAACACAAAAAAATATCCTCCAGCGTGACATGCCTATCGCCCTCCCTCAAATCAGAATAAATTTCCCAACCGAACAGCAGGGCGGGAATGAAATCGACGGGTGATTCAGTTTTCTTGATTGTACCTTCCGGTGCGATCCGTTTTCGGAAGGCTTCCCTATGTTCCTATCACTTGTCGTCCACAACACAACACACGTAATACAACAAGGAAGGAAATGTACGTACCAGACTGTTTCCTTTACTGGCAGTCCATGTTATTGTTCCATGTAAGGAGAATCTTCCTACTCTTTGTAAAGCACCGCAGGTGCTAGACTCTTCCACTGATTCTCTAAAGTATGGTTGAATTTCCAGGAACTGCAAAAGAATATCTTCCATCTGGCGTGCATTGTGATAACGTAATTGACCGTGATGTGCTTGTGTCAATCTGAAACATTCTATTCATGCACACGAGAACGGATAAATAGAAAAGAATTACCCACAAATCTACGCATTCAACGGATAAACCGTACTTACTATACAGCAACGACCATCTGAGAAACGTACGCGAGGTGGAAACGGTTGGTCGCTGGCGGTAGGAATAACATATGAGCAAACTAATTATAGGGCACAGCACACTGTCCATGTGTCTATCTGTATTAGACTGGACCAATAAAATAAAATTTGAAAAATTCCATGGGCAACTCCCCATAAATGTTCCTAGAGGTGAGAAAATTACTCTCTGGAAGTTTCAGCTCATTTGGTTGTAAGATAAGCTGCGCTTTTAGTTTTAATTTTATATGGGGATTTTGGTTGAAATATATGGAAAAATTCCTTCACTCTTTGCTGCACAGAAATGGTTCAGAATACTCGACTAAGAGCAGAATTTCAGCACCTTTTACAGTAGCTTAGAGCTTAAACTATGAGGAACAACTTTGCTGAAGTCTTCGGAAAAGTAGTTCTTAAGCTACAAGTTCTAAAATTCTGAGCCTTATCGAGTATACTGAATCTGTTATATGCTGTTGATTCTCCAAACATTTCAACCAAAATCCCTACATAAACTTTAAACTAAAACCGCCAGCAGATTTTCTGACCTAAAGGAACAAAGCTGGGGGTGAGCCAAAAATTGATAAAAAGTATTCTCCCATATAATTTTGGGCCAGTTTAATCTGTAAAGTACGGACGTATGAGGCAGTCCCTCGCTTCCGCCTGGTTCTAACCCGTGCCTATAGTTTTTATAGCTACGGCCATATTGAAACTAAAGGTAGGAAAGCACACAGCTGGTAAAGAGCCTGCCTAGCATTGAGCGCACCCATAGCAGTGAATGGGAGGAAAGAAAGCCCGTGAAAAAAGATGAACGACAATAGCAGGTATAAATTACACCGATTAATGGCCGAAATTGCGCGTGAATACAATGGAGGAAGACGTCGCCGGCAGCAAAGGTGCGGCAGTGGATTACAGGGTAGAATGTTTCGCCTGGTGTAGACTTTGTAGCAAATTGGTTCGATTGTTTATACAGTTTGATGTTTGACCAAAATATTTCCCGATTTTGTAAGCCCCACCACGCATCAGGCTTTTATCTTTCAATAAATTCACATAACCGTAATTCTAAATGTTTCTGATATATCTTAGAGATGGATGTTTAAGGTATACTTTGGTGCAATAAGATCACTGAAACAGGGCAAGGATTTCGTAGAACATTAGAAAAGATTTTCAGAAAGGGGGCTGACAAAATCGGGTCATTACCGTATATATTGACCTAGAGTCCTGTTTCGAGTAGTTTAAAAAAAAACGTACTACCACGCGAACTTCCAAATAAATCAAGATTATGAGCTTATTTCGCCTATATCACGAGAAAAGTTGTTAATATTTGTTGGATTTAAAAAAAATAGTAATGGTACTAGGATAGGTGTACCAGTTATGGCTATACGTTCCTATTATGGTATGTTCTAATTGGATTCCATAGTTGGAACATACCATAATAGGAACGTATAGCCATAACTGGTACACCTAACCTAACCTCATAATATATGAAAATCATTCTGTCAAAATGAGTTTGACAGGGTTTGTTACCCTCTAAATTTCAGTACCATACTCTCACATAGCCCACTGATGCATTCGAACTTTATAATCTCTATATGACCATCTGATATAGGGCTGTGCAGTTATCGATATAATCGTGTCACTATTATCTATATAATGTACCAATAGTGCCAATTTTTGTATTAGATTAGAATCATTACAAAATGTTCATTAACTGGTATCAAAACCTAAAATTTCATGAATTTTTATATATTAATTTACATCCTTTTCTCGTTGGACTCTTCAATGATTTTTAGTATGGATCTCAGATTTAAATATTCTGAGGAATAGGAAATATTTTTTTTTTATAAATTGACCGCAAAGGTAATAAATATTGAATTGTTTTGCAGTTTAGAAAATGCTTTTAGAAAATAAGAATAGGTTTTTCCACTATTTTTTTTTTTTTGCTTTAATTGGATACTGTATGCAAACTGCGCCCTATGTTCCTTTTACGGTCTCTCATATTTTTTTCCGACTGCTTGCGGACAATTGTAAATCAGGTTTTTCGGAATTCATCTCTCAGAAGTCTCTTCCAAATTTATAAGTCATTTAAATTCCTCCGGAGCTTCTTCCGACTTCTGCTGGAAATTTATGTCAACTTGTGAAAAGATTCATGATTGCCGATCATTTGCTTCTCAGTATCTTCTAATTTTTCCAAAAATAATTTATTTTACTTAAAGTCGATTAAAAAGCTTATGTCAAGCTCCTCCGGAAGTTTCTTACAACTTCTTCATAAATCCGACTTTCTTCGTTAGTTTTTTTGGCTTCCCTTGAAAATGTCACAAGAAAATTTTTCTAGCCACGAAAACGACACGTAAATTTCAGTGCCCTGAGACCGACACATGCCCTTTTGACATAAGAATCAGTTGAAAAGGACGAGAAAATCAATTCAATCAAACGCACTTTTCGTCGAGCTGCATATGTTTCAGTTTCAGTACACTTAATTTTACATGCCATGTTTGTTTACGTTCCATGATTTACGTCAAAGCTTAATTACGTCTCGTGTAAAATTAATAATTTCTAAGTGTGCATCTCCGGAAATTTCTTGTGGCTTTCTTCAGAAGATTCTTCCACCTTCTTCTGGAAAATTCTCCGATTCTGGATGTATTTTCCAATTTGGATGCTTTTTTCATTTTCCTCAGGAAGTTTCATCTGACTACTTTCAAAAATTGCAGGACTCTTTCGCCCAAATGTCATTCATAAATTGACTACCTCTCCCGGAAGTTTTATTTTCTTACACAATAACGCCAATTTTATCACAACAACAACATGCTTGTTGACCATTGTCATGACAAACACATATAAATTTTAATATTTTTCAAAGTTTGGAAAACTACAACCGAAGTTAGAGTAATATCAGTGAAAATCTATAATTTCCTATACTATTTTACCGAAATCTCCATACAAACATCAAATCATTGGCATGATCTCTAGACCATTATCAATCTTTGCCATTTTTTGCACAGGCTCCTATTTTAATGGCTTGAATCGAACTAGAGGTTGGCCCATCAGAAATTCATCACTTTTTTTCAACATCAAGCCGCCTAATGTTCAGTCTGTACGACTCAGTCGAAGATGGTGATAAGTACTTATTTAAAAAAAAACTTTCTGGCGACCATATTATCGCAACTGTTCATGCGACCAAACATAGCCAATTCTGCATACTTTTCATGCTAATATGTAATAAAATCTTATATTTCCCGGTTGGGTGCATGATTGTGTATAAAAGTCCCAAACTGTATGTGATCTTGAAGTTTAAGTCCCATAATTATGAAACATATTTTTAGCCCATGCATGTCAATTTTATATATATATATAATTAATACTCTGAAATTCATGCAACTTTGTTTACACAAATAACACATATTCATGGAATTATGTTGAGTAAACCTATTTAAAGAGAAAACCAGTCATACAAAGGTTGTATTAAATGTTATAGAACTTGTGTGTTGCTTGAATATGTCTATGGCCTTGATCAAAATTGTTGTAGCATATTTTTTTTTCCAAAATTGTGATTTTTTTAATGCTTTTGAAGTCTCAAAAGTATGTTAATTTGTGTATGTGTAACATTTTAAAGAACTTTACTTGTCCAAGATTTGTTTTTAAACAAGCCAATTCTCAACATTTTCCAAAAATGAAAAAAAAAAATCCTCAGAATTTTTCGAAGTTTGTTTCTGTAATTTTGTCTCGGAGTTTAAATTTTCGATACATAGCTGAGAAAATTTGCTACAATTACTGCTATCATTTTTAAAAGCATAGTGATGTGGTGAATTTGTTAGATAGATATGAACAAAAACATAAGTTTTCCCATAGTAATTCCCATATAAACTTGAAATGGTTTGTGCCACGTCAGTTTCTTACTAAAGTAGTTCAAATTTTGGGAGGCTAAACAGGACCCAATTTGAAACCGTTTAAGCACTGTGGAGCGAAAATTTCAAATTTTGCATCAGTCTAATGAGCAGTAATGGCAGTGATTTTTACTTAATTTCAAACATTTATTTTTCAGTCACAGCATAAGAAATTTGTTTTCGGGATGATATTTATCAAACCCAGCATAAAATATGATCCTGAAAATTTAGTGTTGGTTCCAGGAAAAACCTGGAAAATTCAGGAAATTTTGTTTGAACTTTTGAGTTGCCTCCCTGGATTGCAGAAGAAGAAAAACGAAGAGTTCAATTCCCAAAAAGTACAAATAAAGAGCCCCTCGGCTCCGTTTAGCTCCTAAAAATATTGAGCCTTACAAATAAAAACCATAGAAAAAAGTAATAATACACAACCGATGAAATGTGCACATCGATGTAAAATTTAATCAATGCTGCGATTTGTCATTGGCAAGGACAGACTTTCGCGCGATATAGAAAAAAATGTTGTAACAGGTATGCCAAGCATACGTTACATTCTTGGTTGTAAATAGCAAATCAATTAAATTCAAACATTAGTAGGAAAGCTTTCGATTTGAACAGATCATCATCACTGTCATACTCAACTTGATCGAAAATAAACCCTTGAAAGTATTTGCGCCATTAACTAGGCAACACCACAGGACAGGACGTTACGCACTACGTTTCGCGAGGTCAAGAAGAGAAATACTCTCACGCAATTATTTCGGATCAAAAATCGATTCACTTCGTGTCCGTGAAAATCGTGGGAAAGTGGGAAGGCAAGATCTAATGCAGCCTGTAAAAGCGAGATGCATGACACTCGAACGAATCAACTTCAACGACTTTGTCAAGGCATTCGGGTGTGACGTATTTCCTGTAGCCAGATTCCTTATGGTATTTATCTGAGGACTCGAGTTTTTCTCGTCCATTTGCCTGGAAACTCGATATAGTGTAGGAAGTGTGGCTTTGCCTGTTTTTCGCGGTAATCGAAGTACGAATTTAAAACCTCGGAAATCTTTTAGGTGCTACTTAGTTGTGTTTAATTACAGTGATCGGGAAACAATAAATTCAGTGCTAGGATTGTTACGGTAGTGAGTGAGAAAGTAATAGAAGAAAGGTAAAAGATTAGATTGTGCGTGAGGTGCGTTGTCTAACTGTTCGTTGTCGAACAGCCGTTCGACGGCTTTCTATTCCAGTTTTTCAAAAGTAATTCGATCAGCCGTCGCCGCATTTTTCCTTCGGGTTATCCGTTTGGCAAATTCGTTGGCCAACCGTCAAACCGGCCAACAGGGACCGCACCATCAACATTGCGGCCAAAATACTCCATTCGGCGAAGTAGTCGAAGTAGAAGGTGAAGCAAATAATTCCACCGTTCCCGGGATAGTCTTCGCCCTGCTAGGTGGCTTAGTACAGCACTAGCAGCGGCAACGCGCGCAGTAGTGAGTAGCAAACTCGACATCACCACTTCACCACTTCACCACCTCATCACCTCACCACCGAGCTTTCGGATCGCCGAAGATCACCTCGTTGAGTCACCGTAAGCAAAAACCAGGCCTGTAAGTACCAAAGAGCTCTTTCCTTTTGTCCTTGTGCACATGTGACCGGCGACCAATAATTGTCGTCCTCGATGAAAACTCCAATTTAAGTTGGTGTCATCGACTTGCCTGTGGGCTATTTGCAAGCGCTTTTGTTTTTTTGACAATGGTCCGGACGGAACAGAGTTAGACACGCACCGTAGATAGGGAAAACCAAACAGAATTAGAATAATTAAAATGAATTTGTATAAATGAAACCCTTTCTGAATGTTGAATATATCCCTTATTAGATTTCCCAGTTACTGTTAATGATTCATGATAATTAGTTCCCTGAAAGATTTCCCTTTGCGCGCGCTGTTTTAAAATTGGCATCGATGCAGTCTTGTGCTTTTCTGTATGAAGGCAAAGTCCCCTTTCGTGACGGTGTCGCTTTCTAGCGTGAATAGCGGAAACTTCCAATGATGATAAATGAAAGCTTTGAAGGAGAACTTTGCTGACCGTATGCCTATGACTAGAGCGGGTGAAGTTGGGGATAGCCGGACCGTTTTCTGACCCTTTTCAAGGAACAAACTGAGCCTACCGGTAGTAAGGTCTCATGTCGGGCAAACTAAACATTGACGATCGGTCCTCATTAGAGGTGGCGCATAAGCCGTTCGTTTAACAAAGTCGGAGGCGAAACGGTAGTCCCTGGTGGTTTCTTTGTGGATAAGTCCTTTCTTTTGGAAGTAGAACGCCAATCGTTGCTGGACGATTTTCGGCGTGCTACAATGTTTTTCACATAGTCAAAAAAAACCTTTGTCAAATTATCATTCTTTTTTCGTCAATGACAAAGATTCACCTGGTAACAAAAAAGTGTGATTTCGTGCATTCTGAGCAACATTATCGTTATCCAAAGAATTCAGGACGAAGATGCTTGTTCATTTTAACGGCTCCATGTTATTTTCAAATTTAGCTAATAAAAAAATCTACATATGTTCGTCACAGACAGCATTGTCACTGACAATTGACATGTTTTGCCTTGACGATGACTGTTAGCTCAAATGAGTGACCAAAGCAGAATTTTGAATATCGCCGTTTAAATTTTGTCGAGATTTTGCAGCACTGTATTGAATAACTTTTTTTATGTATTAAGTTAGTGCACCTTAAAGATCACACAACTTCAGTGGCTTAGTGATACAGCATGGGACATGACCGACGAATTTCATATAGAACAAAAAATACAAAGAAACACATCAAACAACAAACAACAGCCGGTGTCAAAGCCCCAAACAGCATTACAACCGAATGGGGCGCGTCCGCCCGGCTTATGTATGCAAATGAGACACCATTATCCCCTTCTGAATTCGGCTGGCAGTCGTATAGGGGAAAAGCCTGAGCTGTAACATACCTGTATGTTGAGCTGTAACATACCTACACGTGGAGGTGGTGGTGGTCTTTAGAGAGACATTTATGTATTTTCATCGGCCTTTCAATAAGCGCAACACCGTGCTCACGCCCATTTGGTGATTTGATTACGCCATCCGATAAGCTACTACCGGCAACGACCAGGGAATCGACACGTTGCGTGTGGAGATTGAGGGAAAGGAGGGCAGTAACTGCGTTGTAAGGTTTTTTTTCGGCCGGTGTCGGATGTAACCGTACTTTTGTTTATGATTACTCAGAAATGCGTGCATTCCCAACCTGTCAATACCTAGTTTTTGCTGAGTGATGAATATCAGGGGAGGCAGAGGTTAAGCTCTCTAGTAAAAGTATGGACGACTGTCACCACAAAATTGAACAAAGTTGATCCAATCAAGCAGAGTAGTGCACATTTTGGCAGTTCGATTGGAACAACTTTTGATAGACGTCCATACTGTTACATGTATCCTTTTGAAAAAAATGTTATCCCTGAGCTTTCCTAGTAGTAGTAGTAGTAGTATCGCACTCAGATCCAAATTCGATAAAACGGAATTCATCACTTTGTTGTCAGAAAATATGGTTGCTTCTACTCAACCTTTACTGCTCTACCTTTTAATCCAATGTTTTTTTTTAATGCGATTGTAGAAAGTATATTTTCTGATAGGATAAATGAAAACAGTTAAGGGGTTACGCCTACCTGCAAACTTTCAAAAAATCGATTTTTTTTTATTGTCCCAATAGAAAGTATATAAAGTCAAGAATATTTCCTCAAAAGATCAAGTTGATCCGATGAAAATTGTGAAAGTTATGCGACGTACAAAAATATTCACTTATAATGGACTAAACCCAACTTGAAACTTTAAACGCGATTGTCTCGGAATCATATTTTCAAAACCGGTGCCAAAAATTTCTCGAAATGTATACATTCGATTCGTCCGATTCGTTTTGATTTCTGTTCAGTACTATTTTGTGCAGTCCACGATCGTTCGGATTTCGTTTATCATTTAATTTCGATTTTTTACAGCCGATCAAAGACAAATTTTAAGGATAAAAAATCGGTACTTTCACTTTGCAAGGCCGCCATTTTGTCAAAAAAAATTAAAAAAAACCGAACGATCAAGGACTAGTTTAACACATGCTTAACGATTTGGCATGGTTTTTTTTATTTCAGATGATTACATCACAAACCGCAGTTGGCACCGCAAAAAGCGTTTTTTAGAACATCGTCCACGGGGAGCAGCCGTGCGGGGCACCAGGACCTCGTTTTTACAGCATCGACTGATAAATGTACCATTTAATGTGTGTTCAATAAACGGCAGAAAACCGATTTTCAATATGTTGCGTCGTTTTCGAGAAAAACAATCCAAACTTTCGCTTTTTTTCGGTCTTGCAGGTAGGCGTAACCCCTTAACTGAGTATTTTGAAAAGAAACCGTTTAATTCCACCACCTCAATTGCATACCTCGACACTGCATAAGTCTTAATTTCTAATTTTAATTATTCTTTACACATGTTCTATGTTCCATGTTATGCACACAGACGCCAGTATTAGAAACTTTGAGAATTTTGTTGTTGTCTACAATCGGTATTTAATTCGATGAGCTGAATGTTCACCGTAGTCGCCAAAGTATCTAATGTTTGCATGGGGATCTTTGGAAATATATTTGTTTGCCCCGAACACCTATCCCGTTTGAACTGAAGCAACACTTTTCCATTAACGATTCTCTTGCTCGATGCGGGCAGAAAAAATCCATCCGTCTTCCATACTAATTACTGGCTCGACTGACTACGCTCATTAGTTGGTCTTCTATAATAGCCTTCTTTTTTATCTTTGTGTGTGTTTGTCTCTCTGGGTGCAAAGGGTGAACATCCGGAATGATGGGGGAACGGACACCGTGTGATCAGACCTAATTAAATCTGTGCGGTACTTATTTGGAGATTTGGTTTCATGACGCCCAGGAGGGACAGCTTGCAAAAACATTGTCGTTGTTCCCAGAGGTGGTAAGTGAGATAAATTGGTCAAATAGCTGGTTAGTGATAATGAAGTATATGTGGATCAATATTGATGAGTATTGGTATAGGAGGGTGGGGGTTGGCAAGTGTCTACGCTCCATACAAATTTCATAAAAAATTTGTATGAACGATTATCTACTCGAGGGGAGAGGCCCAAACAATAAAAATCCACTTTCAAGTTCCGTAGAGCACAAATAAAGTTCCGACAGAACTTTTCTGCTGCTTTAGAAACTAAACGAAGCACACGAGGAACATCAGGCTCCAAAAAGGAACCCATTATTTTCTAAATAGTCAACATATATCTATTATTTAAATGCGTTCCAAATTCATTTTAATTGTATATTGATTCATGATTAAAATTCGGTGAAATGACCCATTCGGCGAAACATCCGCCGGCGAAACATCCGCCGGCGAAACATCCGCCGGCGAAACGTCCTTCGGCGAAATGACACAGCCCCTTTGGAACTATTCTTAAAACTCGATGCCCTCAAAATTCTTGTTGGGATTCCTTTAGTGCTCTCTTCAGAATTCCCATTAAGTTCTGCCTAAAATTTCATGAGGATTATTTCTTTAGAGTTCTTTTTGAACTTTCATCAGAATTTGTCTGGATGTTGCCTAAAAATATATTGGAATTGCTTTGAAACTAGTCTCATAATTCGCATAGAATACTCTTCGGAAATAATCTGGAACTATCTTCTGAGTTTGAGTCTCTTGGATACTATCGGTATTCTCTTTGTGGTCTCGTTAGAATTGGAACGCTCCTATAAATCTCTTAATATTCTACTCAATATTCCCTGCATTCTTTACATCCCCCATGCAATCATTTTTCAGAATTACCTAGTTCAGAAATATGCTCAGAAGTGCTTTAAAATTCTTAGATAAAAATGTCCAAGTTTTGAATATCTATCTAAGTTCCCGAATTTTTAAATTTTCTACAAATAAAAAAATCAAACCGCCTTCATGGTCTGATATCTTGAAAAATAAATTCCAAGTAGCATGATTCAGAGTTTTGCACATTTTCTTTAGTTCCAGCTAAAGATTTATAAATCAATTTCAATCTCTTTCCAGTTTCCTTTGCAAAATTCGTTCTAAGGCTCATTCGGCCTAGTAGCGTTCAGCCGAAAAATGATTCCATAATAAAATTTAAAAGTCATATTGGAATACTGTTGAAAGCTCAGAAGAAATGAAAATCTTAGCTCTAAATCTATTGTATTAGTCTTTTGCATGCTATGCTCGGACTAAACGTATTTGTAACTATTTTTGTAACTACGAACAATTGTGATGCTGTTCTTGTATCACGAATACGCTTATAACATGTTAGAACTCCCTAGTCTGAACATGGTATCAAAAGTCAAATCAATCGTAATTATGTGCAATGCGTTTACGCAAACAGGTCACTCTCTGTCCTGATATGTATACGTATGTACAATACACATTTCCATCTATTTAATGCCATAACTGGTACGTGAATTGGAAATTTAAACCAACATAAATTTCAACCGGTACGGAACGGTGTCTTGAATTTCTTGCTAACTGAAAACTAGGGTGGCGTCCCTCTTTTTCGCTAAAATCCAGGATTGAAACATCTTCTGGTTGGATAAAAAATAAATAGATAATTTGCTATAACCTTAGAGGTTTAAGTGATTGGCCCACAAATGGTGCATTGCCCTAGCTTTTCTTGCAATCGCGTCGGTACCTACTCGATTCTAGCTTTAATTTCAGTAGCAATCATTTTCGCATGAGTAGAAGCGGTAATCTTGGTTCGGGCTTTCGACATGATTAGAATTGGTAGCCGTCTACGTTGGTTGGTTGGCTTTGGTCCTTGAATAAGGATCATCGTAAACATCCAACCATGGGTAGGTATCCAAATGGTAATAAACCGCCGGCTTCACATGAACCTTTCCGCTGCTGGACCAAAACGACAAACCGGAAGCGTAGGTATCCGAATAAGAAGTATATTTGATCCTTTGGGTCATTACGGCTTGATGAGGTTTTAGCAACACCGGAAGAAAATTTATGCGTGGATCTCGAGGGTATTTTGCGTTGATTGAGATTTTTCTGGGTGTGTGTCACTGGAATGGGGACATTTACCGAATAACTTTTATAACCTTAACCTGTTATAGGGACCCCACAAGTCAGTCTTCTTTTTTACGACATATCCGATGATGACCGACCAGACTCAGCTTGTGAGCTATAAGAGTTATGATTTTTTCCTATTTCTTCTATACCCGGTTACGACCATCACCCGCAGTTGGAAAATATGGGAGATAGACAAATACTAGAAAGTTTTTCTTCGCTACGAAAACTGCTGGTGGACGTTAAGCTATTAAAATATTTACCGAGGCGACCAAGGTAGTTACAGTTTTAAGTTTCACACCGGAGTACATTATTATGATTGGAGAAGTTTAGCAATCAAGGAAATTATTTATTTTTTTAGTCTTTTACCTTTAATTCATTGACAAATGGAAATATTTTGAACCGTGCGGAAGTTCCCGCCCTACCTGTCTGATTACTCATTTCAGCGATCCTAATTGTCTCATATAATTAAGACTCTCATGCATTGTTCTATTCTCTCTATCTTTCCAGGTACGTCTATTGAGGACAGCTATAGAACCACGTGGAGGTATTTCATTAATTATAAGTCCGGGGATGAAGGTGCACATCTGCAGCATGGACGAACGAGCAAGTTTGCATAATTCCATGCTTTCTCTTTGTGAAAACGGCAACTATTAGCACGTTCTGACTGCTGACTGCTGTGTGACCATTTCATCCGCATCTTTATCCTTTGGATTCTCTGAAACAATGCCAGGAGGATTCTAGAATCCTACCACGCTGTGCTAGTGCTTCGGTCCTAGTGGTGGTAGTAAAACTATACAGTATACAGCCATAGATGAAGTGCAAACGGAACAACGAACCTGATTGGGTCGGTCGGTGGTTCGAGGTAGACATAACTTTTTTCCATTAAATGTGCATTCCCATCGTGGCCAACCGTGGAAAGCTGGAAGATGATTTTCTTTCTGCTGCAGTTGCTGTCTGTTAAATTTGACGTTCTATGTTTTTCTGGCAAAGGAAGTTTGCAGCAAGTCGGTAATAATTTCAGCAGCAGCGGAAATTACTGATCATAGATCATCGTTCATTACCATTCAATTAGGGCTGATTTATTGGAAACGAATAAAAAAGCGATTCCAGAAAAGGGGATCATCAACTTTAAATTGTGTTGAAGGTGGACACTACTTGGATGAATTTCAATTGGATCCAGTGAACAACTTTACAATATCTGTCACTCTTGTTTCCGGTTACGACGATTCACGTGCACTCAGATGGACCACTTTGATGACGATAAGGATGACAAATATAATTAAAATCTACTTGCTTGGTTTCATTTCGTTTCGAGTGCATATACTCATGTATTCATCAGAACGTAAATACCAAGCCCAAGCTGCCAAACGTACTCCAGGTTTTAAACGTACTCGAGTGCACTCTCGTAATTGTTAGAGCATTATTTGAGATAACAGATAACAAAAGTGAAACCTACCGCTGAGGTGTCATTGTTTGGAAATTACAATAATTCTACCTAAGCTGTTGTGGAAGATTGATGCGTATTGCTCGATTCATATTAATGATTCTGACACACTGAATTTAAACCTTATGCGAACCTAATATTGCATATTATTTTGAGGCAATTTTCATGCATCCAACCGGGAAATGTAAGATTCCGTATAGGTTTTGTATTAAAGATGACTGAAATTAAACACGTTACAAAAATTCATGTGTGGAACGCGTCATAAGTTACTGCATGAAAAAAGTGTTGGCTACGTCCTTGCAACTGGAATTGGAAGAAATGTAAGTTGACACATTTTTCTGGTAGATGTAGATAGCCTAGTCAATAAAAACAAAATATTGCCCAGTCATATAACAACAGGGTGTCTACTGCATTGAAAAACCTGGAAAATTCTGGAAAACATGGAATCATCTGGGAATTTATTTTTCCTGGAAAAACTGGAATTGTCAGGGAATTTTGAAATCCTTGTATCATTTAGGCTTAGAATATATTGAAGTACGCCATGGAACGTTCTCAAGATTTTCAAAACATTTAATTATGCAGCCAACTTTATCTTCCTCGTGAATTGGAGTGGATTTATCGTCAGTAACAACATAAATTCAGAAACGTGTATAATTTCTACAGATTTTAAACTATAATCATTTTTTGAAACTCTGGACCTTATAAAATCAGACTTGAAAAATATTTCAAGAATCTGGAACGTAACATTTAATATTTTCCAAGAACCCAGATTTATGGATTTTATTGAACAAGTTTGATGAGAATGATACAACTTCAAGTGCAATCTAAGGATTTCTGTTTAGTTAGACTTAGTTATGATGATTTCCAGAGCCCAGGTGAAACTTAAAGAGAATTCCATAGTATTTTCAAGTAGACTCCCAACCCGAGCAAAGTCGGTTAACAAAATGAAAGCAAATCGATATTAAAGTTTCCAGTTCCTATCGTAATGAAAACTCATTTTGATTTCAATTGTCGCGACAGAAGTCTGATATCATATTGTGCTTTCATTATGCAGTCAAGACTTTTTAAATTCAAGCAACTTAACTTGAAGTTCTGCTGTTAATTTCTTGTTTAAAATTTGATTTAAGTTCATCTGTCGTTCAACTAACGATTATTGTTTATTTGTTTTGTTTAACACATTTTAGGTCATTCGTGACTAGCCCGAGGTGACATTTGAACTCAAATCTTTTAGCGTAGGAAGCATGGATGCAAACCATTTACGACAGGCCCGTATGCAGTCAAACATTATGAATGCAAAATCCGTAATCAAATTGATTTCATTGACAGCAGAATTAGTTTTCCGTTTGATTCAACAGTGTAAAATTTTGCTCTCATTTTTGCTGTGTTAACCGTTAAGTCAACCAAAATGAGATCAAATGGAGTATTCAAAATAAGTTACAGCATAACAGCAAATTCTGATTTCAATTTGATCTCTAACTTTGCTCGGGAAGGCAATCCTGAGTATTATTCAAAGGAAGTTTCCAACATAATGCTTAGGATGATGATGATATGATGATGGTTTGGAGGTATCATTCACTGTTGGAAGACAACGGTCAGTAGACCTTGGACTATCCTCGCTGTTCGAATTGATCACGTTTAATAACCTTTAATTTTACTCAACTTGACATTGAATGAAGGACCAAAAAACGGTTCGGGTGAATCTTTGGGCAACATCGGCCACTTGCATCCACGGGAAAAATAAAAATCTCCTTCCAACATCAGGATCATATAACCGATCGAAAAACAGGCCATCCAACAGGAGAATGCCCAAATCAATGGGAAAAAGAGCCCGTCCTTTATTCACGAAATGTTAAAGACAGGAAGTTAGCATTTCCACTCTTCCCATCCATTTCGCTTCAATCGGGTGCCCTGGTGGACCCTCCCATACCCAACATTCAATTTTTCATATAATAATGGTCGAAAGTTAAGAAAAAAAAAATAAAGGAAAGATCTCACCCGATATGTTGCAAAGGAATCCATGACATCACGATGATTTCGAAGAGCTCCCATAGCTATCTGCCGTTACTTCTTCAACCGGTGTTAAAAACAGCTCCCTCGCCGTTCCTTCCTCACACAACCCCCATCAACCACGAAACACTGCGACCACTTTCCATCACCAATCACTCGTAACCAGGCTTCCAAATAGTACAGCCTCCTCGCGACAGTTGGTTTATACCTGAATTGACAGTTGCTTTGTGTGCTTTACTGCCGCTTGCTACCGTACGTTCAGATCTGAATTCGAAGTGTATTGGCAACAGCGCACGCACGAACGAATGAAAGCTGTATTAGAACAGTCGCATCTATACCCGCTTTGCTAAAATCATCGTGCTTGGAACGTAGTGAACCGAATGGGCTGTATTTATACATTTCTTTATGACCAGGTTCTCAATGTTTCTGTCGTCATAACAGCCTTCACAAACCGACGACATCCCTCAGCTTACCCAAGTGGCTGTCACGAAAAGGCTGTCACGAGACATTATATACAATTGATATACGGCAGTGGAGTATGGAAGAAACCCAGAATAATGATCCCGAACAGATATGTCGGCCCGATGTCGGATCAATGTAAGGTCAATTTATGGTCGACGTCGGCCAAATGTCGGGTCGATGTCGGGTCAATTTTGTGTTTATGTCGGGTCAATGTCGGGCCAACATCGGGTTGGGGTTTGGTAGAAGTCAGGTTGGTGTCGGGTAGGCTTATATTTTTCGCCGGAGACCGCGCGTTTTTAAAAAAATATCGGATGAAAATTTTGCAATGGGCAGCACGAACGTGATAGCAACCGAACGAGCTCCGGCGCCACACTGGTAGTGTAGTAGCAGTCTTACGACATACAAACAAAATTTCAAAGACAGCAGCAACGAATCGGCAGTTCGACGGACTGCTTGTTGTATGTACGAGGAACGTTAAGAATGACCATCCGAGGCTGTCATAGCCGAACGAACAAAATACGTGACTAAGAACGAGCTGTCGTGTACTGCACAAGACGGCAACGTTGCATGTCGTATAACAGCCTCACTGTGGGCTGTCGCTTATAGTTCAATCTCAAGGCTGTCGTAGGGAAAAGAAAGCGACAGCCGTTGGAATACTGTCATGAGGCGGTACTTTTGGTATGCCTGCTCGTAACACAACGGCTTTAGTTCACAGTCTGGAAGACGGAACGCCAGCCCTTTACCGGCCAAATCAATTCGCGACCGAAAACAAACGCGTCTAATAGCGGCCACGGCACACTTCGATGGCATTTCTGAAACACAACCTCAACACACAAACACGACGACGACAACATTCGACAAGTGCCTTTCGTCTGGGGGCGGAGCGCCAGCACGCATAAAGCTTAGGGAAGAGAAAAAAAATCCACAAACAGAGCACGACACGAGTTGAAATGCTAACGTTGAAAGCCAAACGTGATACAACAGAATTCTCAGGATTCCGAGCTAAATCTAGAGATAATTCCAAGAGAGCTCTGAGTGAAATTTCAAAGTAATCTTTACGGGAATTCGAAGCGATTTGTAAGGAGAACTCTAAGTAGAATTTCAAGTGAAATTCATTGTTAATTATAGAGGAATTCTAATGCGTTTTTCAAAAGAATAGTAACAGAAATTATAAGAAAATTTCCATAGAAACTTTGAGGTAAATTTCAAAAAAATACTTAAAGGCTATTCCTGCAATGATTTAAGAGAACTCAAACAAGAATTCTGAGAAGCATATCTAGGAATTTAGGAGACTACTCCAAGAGAATTCTGAATGTAATTTTGAGGGTATTCTGATGATAATTCCAGGGGAATTTTAGAATAATACATACACACTTAGAAATGGATAAGACGAAAAAAAAACCTGTCGTGTAAAATTAAGTGCTCCGTAACTGAAAAGTTCGTTTGACTGAGCTGAATTTGGCGTTTGCTATGACTCAATTTTATGTCAAAATTGACGCTCGTATATGTCAATCTCAGAGTACCTTAATTTGCATTAATTTTGCTAAGCGTGCAGTGAATACTCATGAGAGTTTATTTCAGGGGAATTCTTCGAAGAATTCCTAGAATTTCTCAGCGAATCCAATTTAAAAATTTTAATAGAATTGCAAAGCGAATCAAAGAGCCTTCTTATAGAATTTCTAGAGTATTATGAAGCAAGAGAGAATCGAAAAGAGTTGTAAGATGTACTCTGGAGGTATTTTGAAATGATTTTAAGGAAATACTTTTTTTTTTAAGAAATCCTGTGTGTTCCAAGAGTATCAAGACGAGACACATATCTTTTTTTGTCGAGAACGCATAAAAACAAATTGAAATGTAGGATAAAACCAAGGATGAAACAAAACAAAATCAAAATCATGAGAATTCGATTTTTTTGATTTGATTTATAATACTTAGAATACTGCTCTTGATTCTGGATTAAGATAAATCAGGACTTATAAACGTAAGTCCTTAGACCAATATTACGGGCATGGAGAAATTTTAAGATTCTGGATCATGAGAAGCTTTCAAGATTCTAAACTAACTAACGCTTTACACATAGTAATAAAGCGATAAATTGAACTAAGTAAAACAAATTATTGACTCCTGGAACTGTTTGTTATTGAAATAAAAATTTTGTTAGTTGGGTAGATTTTTTGTTGCCAAACAATACCCCTGAAAATAGCACAATTTCTGTTAAAAATTAAAGCATTCACACTTAAATTTGTTCGTCGAGATTCCAACAGCCGAGCAGTTCTGCTGAGATTCAGTAAAACAATTGCCGAGACTCAGCTAACAAGTAACTACCGCATTTCCGGCCTACTAAGCACAACCCGCACTTAGTCTTTCTTAATCTAGCGCAGTTTAGCACTAAACGGAATTTTATTATTACTGATGGCTTCCAAATTTATTTACCTTTCCGTACGTACCATAAGATTTGATAAAGAGAAACCAATCGTTGAGATATTGTCAAAAGTATAACACTGCTTCTTGACGCCAAACTCGGCCTACGGATTCTAAACTCGGCCTAACGCATTGAAACGCCAATGAATTCACTTCGGCCTATCGGATGAAGATAAAAATTGATTCGGTCGGAGCGCTTCTTTTGTTTTTGGGAATAATGGGTGCCAACCTTCATACCACGCGTTCTCATTGACTTCGTTCGGTAGCTTATTAACTAAAGTATCGTACCAAACGCATATTTGACTTGTTAACTCTGATATCATAGATTTATTTGAAGTTTTCTGCTCGATAGGCCCAATATGGGCGATTAGGCCGAAGTAGTTCTCTACCCTATCAGCTAACAAGCAGAGATATCAGCAAAAGTAAATGCCAAGGTAATGGGCTGTTGGAGATTTTACCGAGCTAGATTAAGTGTGTTCAAAATTCAGATAAGATTTGATCGTTTCTCTTTCGTTAATAACTTGACTGCATATTTCGGGCTAATTTCTCTATACAGTCTGTTAAAAGAAAGTATTATTAAGCGTATTTGATGATAAGAACAGCTGAACATGTTTTGGGAGCCGAGTTATTAACGAAAGAGAGAGTCGATGAAGAGAATCGATTAATGAAGATTGGTCTATTTTAAAAGTAACGCGAGAAATGTTGAACTTTTAATCATTTTGATTATAATGCTGTTCTTTTTAAACTGTATTTGGCACTAAAGTTATGTTAACACGTTTGTGGCATTTTGATTTATTTACGTTATTCTACAATAATGCGATTTTCTTTAAATACAAAGCCAACCAACCATCGCCCTTAAATTTTGATATTATATTCTTAAAGCTGGGGCTTCCCGAAAGTCTAGTCAATGTCAATGTTGCCTTTTATCAAGTCCCATCAAATTGAATTGGGCTATATTTAGTAACGAACAAACCCAAATAATTCAAGATTAAGGATGAAATATTCGCCAGCCAATGAAGTTTTTGCTGTTTAGGTTCCGTCCAATTTGCGGTCAAAACGCACCACCACAGAAAATCATATTGCCGTCAACTTTTCCAACTCTATTCAAATCAGGTCAGATTCATAATTTGATCAACCCATTTTCCCCAGCCCGGTGGTCCATTGATGATGGTCTGCCATCCTGTCACGCCACCGCCCATCAGCCATCATCAGCTTGTCACATTAGCGAACTGTTCAAATTCGGCAACGATGATGATGAACGGTTGCAGATTTCGTAGTGTGTTTCCTTTCGTCACTGACAACAGGGCATCTATAGCTTGTTTAGTATCGGCTGGCGGAAACGGGACCAGAATGTTAATCAAGTTAGTTCCCCGCCTATACTGCTTGATTGTTGGACATTCTGATTTTAACCAGCTGTCGCATCCGTTCGCTTGTTGGAGGATTGATTTTTGCGGGAATTTTAGCAAGTATGGGGGTGGTTAAGTTTTTTTTTCTTTTCTGATCCGGAAAGTAAAGACTAAGAATGGACTATGCAACCACCCCGTTCAAGTGGGAAGATGAATCACGACGATGTAAGTAGCAAATGGTTAGAACATTAATCACAACTAAAGAACGTTCACTGTTGGTAAAGGATTAATGAAGAAGTGAACTGGTTTGTGGTGGTGTTTATATATCAGATTACAAGCGAGGAAAAGAAAAATAATTATAAATAAATGCGCTTCCGGAAAGTTTCAAAGTTTTCAAAGTCAAAAGGACAAACAGTGATGTATGTGATACAATAAATTTACATTTTATCACCGTAATATATATTTTTTAACAAACAAGCCAACAAGTGCCAATAAGCTTATAGAATCAAAATCGCTTCATTCCGATTCCTGCAGTTGTTTTAGACCGACTTGCCTGGCGAAGGGGCAAAAAAGAGTGAAACTGATTTTCTCCAAATTTGTATCCATTCTCATATCCTTTCGCAAATATTTGCCTCGTCTATTAAAGATCTCACATCACGGTTGATGGCACACTCCGGCACGTTCCTGGCAGCCATCGATAGCTGAGTAGACGCAAACAAGTATCGAGGCAGGGTAGTCGCCACGCCGCGCCGAGCCATGGCTAAGGGGGTGAAGCAGAACGCAAACTCCTAGACAACCCCAACCGAAATGTGGGGGTGTGACGGAGATGTGTTTATTTATTCATTTGGCGTCCCTAGCAACGGGTTTGTTATGTCCTCGGCGTAACCTGGGACCCGGGATGGGAACCGCAACGGGTGTACGTATGTCTGTCGCAAACTATGACCGTGTCCCATCCCGTCCATGTTCAGTGGCCGGTTCAGTGGTGTATTTGCGTTGGAAAGGGTTAGAAAGTTGGTCCCGTTCATTTTGTGGTCGTTTATGGGGGTTGGCAGACTGTGAAGAACCATAACTTTTCCTTCCGAGAAACATCTTTCTCTTTCTTGGTTGTCGTTGAAGCCGTGAGCGTGAACTTGAGTTACACCAGTTGTTTGTTTAATTACTGGAAAATGCACTCATTTGACAATTCTGGATCAACAATAGAAAAGGAATTAGAATTACTTAAATCGATTGTGCTTGCTATCAAAGTTATTGATAGCGTGTGAATGTGAAACAAAGTTGTATTGAATAATTTTGGATACATTTTTTTATTGAACAAATAACACCCTTTTACGAATAAATTTACATAGTTTCAAAAATTGCGAGGTGTTACTACAATGCTACTGAAAATTTCTGACAAAAAATAGCCTAAGGATTTCTAAAAAAATAAGAAAAATAAATTCTGGTAATAAGACGATACGTAACTGAATGCTGATTTGAAACGTCCTCAGACGTACCTCAGTGCTTGCGCCCGATATTGAATTTTCATTCCTTCACGTGACTGAACATTTTGGTGGCACCCATTTCAAAATCTATCCACTCTGAACTGGGACAGTTCAAGATCAACAATTGAAAAGGCCTCAACTCCATTTTGTAAACAAACCTTGTAAGGCAATATTCTCGCGAACCCAAAACCGACATTCGCAAACCTTAAACACAAGCGGGTAGCGGAAAATTTACCCTACCTGTTCATTATGTTGGTTTGCGTTGGCGGACTTCGGTTCGCGACAAAATGGCCTTACAAGGTTTGTTTACAAAATGTAGTTGTGGCCTTTTTAATTGTTGGTCTTGAGTTGGCCGGGGGTGACAGAACGTGGGTGACGCTATCCGCCAGTGTGTTAAATATTTATGATTCCGATTTTTCCACCATTCGCGCACTGACACGCAGCATTCCTGTACTCCACGGACGAATGATACCGGTACCGTCTGACGATAAGTTGTCTCTGTAGGTTAAATATAGCGAAAAATTGATGCTGAAAGTTTGGACAAGTGTGTCTGGTATGGCACCACCTTCGTCATTTATTTCTACGAAAAATGTGCGGTGGCAACGACGTCGACAGAGATGAATGTTGCATTCGTTTGGGTCGAGGACTCAACTTGAAACAGAGTTGGCAGTTGTTAGGATGATGATTATGATGACGAAGGGCACGTGATGTCAATCAATGACTTTTGTCAACATTTGTGTCCAGATGACGTCGTCATCACTGGAATGGCTCCGAAGCGGTGGCAGTTTATGAGCTGAAGAGATTTGTTTCGATCAAGTTTTCGTTTTTCTTTGATGGAGTGGAAAACACATTTTCAGGGTGGACGACTCTTTGGCAGTTTGGCAAAAGTTGCTCCAATCAATTAGGGTGTGGCTTTGTTGTGAGGTTCCGTTTGAATAAATCTTAATATTTTACTCTTGTTAAATCGTGTCCAATTTGCATCCGATTACTCGAATAATCAAAAGCTCAAAATCAGTTTTAAAATTTGAACCCTTTTCATCCTCGATACCCTTTCTATTTTCTCACGAGAACGGACGTGAGCGTTTTTTCCTGTAAAAGTTACACGCGTTGAAGGGTGTTATGATGAGGATAGCTTCAAGTAATTTAAGAAGATGTACAATGTACACAAAAGCTGTCCATAGTCAAACAAACATAACGCTTCGAATAATGTTCATCGCTCACTCATTTACGGGTTTGTTTAAATTTGTGTTAGTTGGTAGGTGTTGTAGCGGACATAATGAACATTGACGGTTGAAAACTTAGCGTGCTATGCCCTGTTTTATGTCTGTATGTCTGTGAGGTAGTCTTTTCCTCATTCGACAGATGATCATCAATTTTCAAACAAATTAAAATTTTATGAACCATGAACGAATAGGCAGAACATACCAACTGGTGTGAAAAAGACGTGCTCTGAATGAACTGATAAAAGTAAATCCAGAATTGCATAAGCAACTTTCCTAATCATTTTCAAATTTATTTACGACAGAACAGAGCTAAAGTTTATTATCTGATTAGAGCAGTGCTTTTATGGGGGTAAATGTGGAAAACTCAGACGATAAATTCAACCCGCATTTTCGAGGGAAAAGTTGTCTGCAGGATTCGAGGAAAAAACTTCTCAGCAAACATCTTCGAACGATTCCTGGAAAAGAATCACGAACGGTATTTAATCAGTTTGTCCTAATTTGTGACATAAGAAGTGATTTCTTACCTCCTTACTAATGTTCGCTTTTGCGTTTTCTTTCATGCATTTCACCTCATCCATCAAACGAACTCTTTCCGCCTGTTTCTTTTGATCTTTGTCGTACTTTACCAAGAATGCTGCGAGGAACTCAATCGGATCCTCCGGCTGGTGCAGGAACGAGAGAGCAAGCCCTTTCCGCAACGGTAATCCAATTGTATCTTGTATATATTTAACATCAGAATCACGCTGTCTTCTTATTTCTTCAGAAACTCCAAATTCTGAGACTATTGATATTATTTCATCTGACATTACCTCTTCGCTTAAATTTCCCAGAGAAACTACTTCCTCAGATAATTTCCTACTCTCGATTCCACTAGCCATTGAAGCTTCCAGATATATCCTTTTCCCATCACTGTCAATATAGTACTTTCCAAACTCGTCTTCGAAGAATCTTTTCGTGTAGATTTTTCTTCCGAAACTATCAATGTAGTATTCACCCTTCTCGTCCATCAGCTTTTCAAATGCTTCTTTTATCTTCTCCCAACAACCGTCTTCTGTTAGAATATACTCCGACGCTCCCGATTCCCTCTGATAAACCTTCTGTCCGAATTCGTTGATATAGTACCTTCCACGCTCATCTTCGTAAAACTTCGGTCTTGCTTGTGCCTTGCCCAACATTTCCATATTCTCCTCAAACTCCCTTTGCAGTTCGGCAATTCTCGCGTTGATTATCTCCAGTTCCGAAGGCGTCGCATTCTTCTTCCGCTCCTCAAGCTCCCTGATCTCATCCAAATGCTTCTGGGTTAACTCGTCTCTGAATGCATCCAAATCATCGATCATACTTCTTGACAAGGCCTTCACCTCTTCACACTTATCCTTCAGGAGGCGCTGATCTGCGTCGTGTTTCTCACGAACCGTTGCAATCTCCCCTTCCAGTTCGGCCAACAACCGTGCTCGTTCTTCCTCCGTCAAGGTATCGTCCTCCAGTATGGCCAACCTTTTCAGTTCCAGCTGTTCCAACTTCTCCTGAAACTCCACCATGCGATCCGAGATCTCCTTCTCGATCTTCTGGATCAGCTTCTCCAAACGTACAACCTCGCGTATTCCACTTCGTAAAGCTTCCCGCTTGGCCATCAGTCGATCATGAACCCTCTCCCGTTCCTCAATCAGGTGGGCAACCTGTTTTTCCAACCCCTGGATATCGGTCTGCAGTAGATCGATTGATCGGATCCGATGCTCCAGGTCCAACTCCTGAACTTCCAACCTATCAATAGCTGCATTCCGTTGCTCCTTCAAGCTGATCGCCGAGGGAAACAGTTCCTGGCGTAGTTCGGTTATTTCCGCCTCTTGAATGAGTATTTCTGTGCGTGATTTTGTAATTTCCTGGTTCAATCTGTCGCGGATCGATTCTAACGAGGATCCTCCTTCACTGCTATCCATCTCGTCGAGTAGATGCGTACAGCGGATGAGAAAATCGTGCAGAAGGGTGTTCACTTGCAGTTTGAGACGTGAGATGTTGTATATTACCTGGAATCTGCGGGATTCCGGTTGGAGTACGTGGCGAATGTTGTTGTGATTTTTCACAACCGTGAGGTAAAGAAATGCGGTACGATCGAGCAGATTTTGGTACTGAGCTATTTGGTAGATGTCCGGAAGCTGGTGGAGCAACTCTTGGATTTCTGCTTGAAACGCTCGAAAGGATTCTTGGAACACTGTGGTGGTTCTGAAAAAAAAGAGTATTTAGGTCAATCACTTCAAACTGTCAGATTCAAACAAACCTTATCAATCGCTGGTAAAATATCTTTTCGAATGCAGATGCCTCGCAGTTTAAAATGACTCGCTTGAAACCTTCAAGCTTCCTCAAACAGAACTGCCTTGTTCGACAGAGGCTTATAACCTTTCGTTCGATAACAGTGAGAAAAATAGTGCCAGTCGTATGTGATTCTAGATTAATGATGATTTCTTCTAAAAAACGTTCCGAATCTTCGACGGACTCCGTAAACAGAAGGAAATCGCAATCCAGAACGAAACGGCTGAAACCTCTGAGCTGACGATTTTTCAGCGCAATGCAATTGGATATTTTACCCTGCAGCTTGTCCGAAAGGCTGCTGCTCATTGTCCATCTACTGACATACGATGGTACATGACATCCTCAGAATAGGAAAACTAGATCTGAATCTAACTTACCGGTTCGAGAAACACGTGAAACAAAATATTGCTATAAGGTAGCAACATCATTTCAAATTCTAGCTCGAGCATAAAGCCATCGCTTGCTTGCTCAACAAGAAAAAAATCGAAGCCATGCAATCGAGATTCAACATCCTTCTACACAAGAATAGAACAAGAAAATGCACTTCATTCTCACAAAAGAAAAACAGAGCTGCTTTGTGCAGGATTAAACTTTCACATGCTATTGCAGATTTTACAACACTCACTAAGCTGCTACACACCAGCTAGAAAAAGTTTACTCGCCAGCAAGAATGAGTGTAAATTATAATGCTCATTGCATTTGAACACGCCCGTCAGTAAATTCTTTCGGGGCACATTTTTTCAAGTGTTAAAACCCTCTTTGCAGCTGTTTATCTATTGACACTTTCGTTTGATATATTGTTTTTGTAGAGATAATTGATTGATTTATCTTTATTAGGGAGGCTTTCAGCCTGGGGCTGTTCGCCTCCACCTTTTGTAGAGATACTCGCCAATGACCATTCGTTAGATCAGTCGCCATTAGCGTAGTGTCCATGAAACACGGTTATTAATTAAGAGCTAAACTGCCCATAATCGCAAGTCAGTCCCATCTGTAAAAAACTATCGTGAAATTTTTATTTTATGGCCAAAATCTGAGTAGGACAGACTTGCGATTACATTTAACGTCAATGAGAAAAATATCCGCAAGTCAGTCACAATTTCATGATGATGCTGCATTAGTTTAGCACAGTATTGAACAGTAGAAAGATACCATGGTTCCATAAAACGCTATTGAATGTTTCTGGATTTGTTCCGCTGGTTCCAGAGCAATGGCCAGAACATATTTCAGTGAGTATAGGTCTTCATCAGACCAGAGCTTTTCATAAACGTGCCAAACCCACCATGAGATAAATCAATTCACATGTGAATTCAAAAATAAGACCAATAAGAGTTATTATGAGTGACCAGCACCATGTAGGCCACACCCGAACAAGTTCCGGGTATCCCCGGGGAAGTGGTAAATCCTATTTAAATCAAAATCCTTCAAGCGATACATCAAATCACATGAGAAGTCAAAGCCATATTCATTGGCGGCCAAACTGTGTATCGTAAGAACTATATTTGCCACATCAGATACCCTAGGGGAAGTGGACAAAATCTATCTTGAGACAAATCTTATGATGCGATGTGTTGTCTAACATTTCTAACATATTGTTTTCTAATGGGACTGACTTGCGGCTACTTTTCGCTGTGGGACAATTTGATATGGATTGATTTTTCTTGAACAAACCACCTTTTTTCAACAGCACATCTAAAAAAATATAGAAAGATAAATTGAATAATGATGCTAACTCAAAATTGGTAAAAATGCAGATGGGACTGACTTGCGATTACCGGCAGTAAACTAATGCATGAATTTGTAAGTTGCATGGCAGGTACAATGATGCTGTGCCCAATAGAAGTCAACCAGACTGGATCGGCTATCGAACCCGTGGCCTCCAGCTTGGAAATACGGTGCCTTAACTGACTAGTCAATAATAGCCGGCTCATTTTCAGCAGCCTTTGTCCATTTGTATCACTTTTTATGGAATATTTTAGTTTTGCGATTGAATTTTTAAATCGAAACAAAGTTCAAAGGAAAAACCTCAAAACCCCTCATCTATCAAGTGTAAGCTAAACCACATTTAAAACCTCCTTCTTCTCTTTTCCCATCCAAAAAATTGTAAATCTACACTAACCTCGAGACGACCGCGAGTACTCGGTCCAGTTCCTTTAACTTTAAATATAAGACAGTAATAATGTATAACGCAAAGGATAACTCGGCTCTGTAAAGTTTATTCGATTGAGCCTGTACAAATAAAGTAATTACAAAAAAAAAAAAAATTAAGTGTAAGCTAGATAAAGGAGTTGGCATTTGGTTTAGTTTTGTCAGTGGCGTCCCCCGCCATCACTGATAAAAGAGATGATCGCCGATTTGCTCACGTACCTTCGATGTGCGGAAACAGTTCTATCGATTGTTTCACATTCAAGTCGTCATGTGAAATTTGCTTAAACTAAGTTCTATACCTATTAAAAGATATTGATGATAACATAATTAATTTAATTTACATACAGACAATATAAACTGTCAGGAAGCTAAATGTGCATTATAAAACAGAATCTTAAGCCTAACTCGGGAGATATGTAAATCTAAGCAGCTGTAACATTTGTTGAAAATCTCGCAAATGCTAGTTATCGGCTCATTAGCGCCGTAGTTTCTGCGCAAAGCCGGGATGTCGATAAAAAATTAATGTAAATTTACTCATCTGACATTCAATTGATGAATAAGTGAACCGTAATCAATGTCCGATCGTAGGAGATCGGCGATGACGGTAGGCTTAGAGACACCACCGCGAACACTAAGTAATTGTAGGGACATGCAATTACAGCGACTTTCACAACTAGGGTAGTTGAAAGGATCACTCCAGCGTAGCCAACGAAGAGCGAAACGTACAAATCTTTGCTGAATGGCCCCAAACGCCCAACGTGGTGTAAAGTCACGCGAAATGGTTGTCAAAAAATCGACATCCTCAACAAAGAAAACTTAAACATGAAAATAAACGGATCCGAGGGAAAGCAGCATAAGCATAACCATTTTAAATCTTATTGCGAATTTTACATAATGTTGACTCAATCAACCAATTTGAAACAAATAATGAGAAAGCCACAAAAGAGTTCTCATTTTTGCTCTGGAAAAAAAAGGCGCCAATTTGTGAGCGGAGTTGAGAGGATGTAAACAAAGGCAAGAAAATTAATATTTTTCAAGCAAAACAACTTGAAAATTGAAAGTGATCGACTCTCCACCGCTCAGTTCAATACGATTCACTCGGTTGCTATAAAATGGAGCCCATCCTATGGAACAGCACTCTACACACTTGGATTATTTTGCCGAAATCTGTGAAATTTCACCGAAATCTCAACAGCTGAACATTCGATAAAAAGTTCGGTGATTTTTCACAGTTTTCCTGTAATTTTTCAGCGAATATCTATGAAAAAATCATAGAAAATCTGTCAAAAATCACCGACCTGTTTACCGAACGTTCAGCAGTTGAGATTTCGGAAAAATTTCACAGATTTCGATAAAATAATCTTAGAGTGCAATGTGGAGTGGACTAGCGAACAATAGAGTGTTTTTAAACAGAAAATGTCCCTAAACGGTTTGGATAAACGAAATTTGAAACCAAATTGAGAAGAGGCCTTAGCGGAAACATAAGCCACATGGTCCTTGAAGGTGAGTTGTGAATCAAGCATGACGCCTAAGTCTTTATTGGTAGACTCACGGTTTAATATTTGCTCCTGCAGACTGCATGATTTTTTCTTGGCGAATGTTATAATGTCACATTTAGAAGCATTTAATATCATCGTGTTCTTGTCACACCAAACAGCAAAAATGTTCAGCTGCTGCTGAACAAACAATGCATCACTTCGATCTTTGATGATAAATTATAGACAGCTTCAGGCATAGAAAAGTGATCGTCATTCAGATACAATAAAAATATGAACGGTCCCAGATGACTGCCTTGAGGTACACCAGAAGAAACAGCGAACAGTTGAGAAATATGATCTCCTATCTTCACTGAAATATGTCGACCGGTGAGGTATGAGCGAAGCCAATCATGAAGGGAACCGTGAAAGCCAAGTCGCTCTAGTTTGGCCACTGCAATCTCGTGATTTCTTTTATTAAAAACAGCGGAAAGATCGGTGTAGATAGCATCCACTTGATTACCTCTTTCCATCTCGCGTATGATTGATAATGTGTGTTGAACGAGACTTGTAGCGGTCGCGATGTAACTGGAGCACGTGTGATTTAAATAAGCTAGCACCAATAGTTGAAGAAGTTTTAAGACTGCACATAAAGCAGCGATGTCACGTTAGTTGGCTGACTGCTTATTGCCTTTTTTGAAAACAGGGAAAACAAAAGAAACCTTCCAGCCGCCGGGGAAGATCCCCGAATCCAAAGAGAGGTTGAAGATGGACGCTAATGGTGCGGCCAGGGCTCGAATACTGTTCTTAATAACCATACAACGACATTAGAATTAACTGTCAACAACAGAATGCATTGATTTCTATTGTTATTTTATTGTAATTGTATGGTTATTTTTATATGGGCCTGTATGAATTTTGTGCACTTTTTTGAACCGATGGAGCCCTTATAAGTATGAACACTAGGTGTACAAGAAATCAAGCCGAACAATGCATATGGCCCTAAGTAACATTTCCAGATTCTCTCCATCGATTTTCTTTATGCCATGTAAAGACATTATATGCTTTTTCCTACAAACAGGTCTATGAAAGAAGCTATAGAGCATTTTACGAGCTGATTTTTAAATTCATGAATGAACTTTGACAGGAGTTAGTTTCCGTCAGAAACAACATCAATATCATAATGTTTGACAAGTCGGCGCCGGTGGTGTAATGGTAAGCGTGACTGCTTTCTAACACCCCAATGGGTCTGGGTTCAATCCCAGCCGAGGTCGGTGGGATTTTTCTGAGGCATAAAAATCTCTGGTCACGTCTTCCTTAGGAAGGGAAGTAAAGCCGTTGGTCCCGGCCTATGTGTGTTGAATGGGTGCGATATCCTACGCAGGTGTGGAAGCTGCCTTCCTGCACATTCGATTGCCGTCAATGGATGGCAATCGATGTCCGTCGGTGATTGGCACTAGATTGCGGAACAGAGACCGACGTTAAATAAAGGAAAGAAGCTAATTTTTGACAGGCAAACTGGCTACTGTCAATTCGTAAAATGGTATATTGACTAATACGCAAATACGCCAAGTCGTTTAAAAAAATCGATCAATGTTACTCAAGAACTTATGTATTGTTCGACTTGAATGCTCTTTCAGTTTAAACGAAAAGTTGTTCAAGGTGCGTACCTATAGGTATTCTAATGTGTCAAATTCATGATCCAGGTTAGTTAACAATTTGCTCTAAAATCGCACTTACCCCCCCCCCCCCCATTTTTTTTCTATCAACCTTTTCCTTAAAACTTTCTTCACCTAAGCTTAAGTCTTAAATCAGGTTTAACTACATATATGGATAAACCTGGTTTAAGATTTAAGCGCAGGTGAAGAAATCTGTTATTATTGACATAAACAAAGTCAGTTACTCACAATTTAAGTTAATGTATAATTACTTTAAGCATTCGTTGAAGTGGGTTGAATGTTTTCAACCCCCAACATTTACGTACGGAAATTTTACCGCCTGCATCCACACAATTTAAAACTATCGTTCTTGCTACTTCTCTATAAATACAAACCATTTTCTTCGGGTTCGCAGAACTATTAGATGATGCTACTTAGCATTGGAATGTGCACTAGCGTTCGTAGGTAACCTACGTGTGACTGTTTATTCACACAATACAGCATACACTCGACTGAAAAGCTTCGAAAAGACGACGCCAAGAATGATGGGGGTGACGACGGAGAAGTAGACTAATTGTTGCCAATGGCAGCATGGATGGCAGCAGCCTTTTCTCGACAGTCAACCAGGATGCGAGGAGCCAACTTTTTTTTTTGTTGCAAATGCTCACACTGTTGCTGTTGCTGCCGGCTCGGATCCGGGTGTAAGGACCAAGATTGTTCCGGTTAGAAGGTTAAACAGAATCAGTCGAATATGTATATTGCTTTGGTATTGTATTGGGCAACATTGGAAACGAAACCATTTGAAGGGACGATGCATGTGGGATTTCTAGAATTTCTAGTAAAAAAGATAAGATTTTGCAATACGAGTAACCTCTGAACTGGAAGAATCTTGGCAAGGACGTGTGAAAAGCTAAGCGCTGGATGGAAGCTTTCAAACGGAATGCGATGAACTGTGAGCGGGTGTGATGGGCGTGTGTGTGTCTGGGTATGGTTTCAGTGAATGAGCTCACGGTTGTATAAACACTTCATGAATATTTTACGTGAACTTGACACCCGTTACTGGGTAAATAACACTGTGCCATAGTCGTTGGCGTTGAATTGGATCCTGTCGTTGATGGTGGGCGCAGCGAAAGAGTAGGAAATGCAGCGCAGGAATCCCCCTGAGGGCACTGTCGGGAGACAACAATAGCCATCTTTGAACTGCGTGGATTTGTACGGTTCGGCTGACTTGCTGGCTGATGGGAAATCGCTTTGCACATAGAACAATAAATAGTTGCAACTCGTTTCAAAGCTATCCGTAGTGGGTAGAGAAGTCGCTCTCGTCTATGCCATGGTTATGCAAATAAATGGAAAATCACGATTCAGGAAACTCCGCGGGAGCGCAAATAAAAAGCTATGCGCATCCGTCCGTCGTGCACGGAAATACGAACGGAATATAATATGTAATATGTCCGTAAGATGTAGCTATAGTATTTATTTGCATGAATATTTTCTCCGCTACTAGACTTAAAACGTTTCGAATTTGGTTTCTCTATGTGAAATTAGCTAAAAATACAAAATTTGTCAAACAACCGTCGAGGTCTAAGTTGATAAGGTTGAATACTTGAATACCAAAATAGTCCTGAATTCGACACAATCATAAAATATTTATAATATTTCGGTTCGAACAGTCAGTAGACTTGAACGACGATTGAGTCTTACTCAGTGCCTGATGCACACGCTGTATCCACAGAGATGCTACTATGTAAATCATCACATTTTTTCGAGCTTCCACCGGAAAAAAAAAAAATGAAAACATTTCTTTAGCAATATTGACCTAACCAAATCTCCTTTAAAAGCATCAGAAAGATAAAACACAAACAGAACAAAAAGCGAAAGAAAGTCTTTCACTCTGCCGGGGTTGGAAATTGCTTAAAGTTCTATTTGATCTAAGAGGGCAGCATACCCCGGACGCTGACAACAAATCATATTTCTTTCACAAACAGCAACCAGAAAAATCATCTCAAGTTCGCTGCAATGGCCTACGGTACGACAGTTTTGGCGCTCAACAAACCTTGTTAATTATTCCAGTGATAATTTTCAATTGCCCATCGGAGCAATTAATTTGAATTTTTCGCGAATGTTGGAGGTAGCGCTTCTCACACTCATATTGTCCTTACATTTCTTCTGCAGAAATTGAAATTAGTTTTCCGGAAATTCTAAACAACGAGCGCGTGGGAAGTCTACGTAGCAGCTGCTGTGGACCGTCGAAACAGATGCTCATTCTCATTAGCAACTAAGATCACAAACAAAATCCCAAGCTCCCTAGAACATACCTAGCGTTCGAAGTGGGCATATAAAATTGTTTTTAATCGCATTAGAAATCCCGTCTTTTCCACCGTCGTCGTTCCACCTTGTGGTGAACCTTGGCGCAGGTTAAAACAAAAAAGAAATCCTATAGATTTTGCTTTATAATGAGTTTTCTATCTACGGACGATTTGCTGCAGGGCAAAGCTCCACTCTCATGCACCCTAATCCAAATAGGATCTGGAAGCTGGACAACAGATCGAATTGAGTCGTTGAATGGAATCGGATCTGTTCCTGCTCACTGAATGTACAGGGAAACAATGGTGAGCGAACATACCGGGATTCGATTATCAATAGGAGGCATCCAACTTGAGACTGATGAATTGGGAAACTACCTGAGTTTGTGCCATTCCTCATGTGTGTGTCGGAGATGGAAGTAAAAAAGGTCAAGAGGCACTTGCAATCCGAATTGATGCACGATGCTAGTGGTTTTAACTGAGCTTGAAGTCTCAAAGGATCTCCCTCTATCTCTATATATGTATATAGGTCAATCGAGTGGCACTTCTTTTCTGCTGACCCTTGTCAAGTTGAAAAGGGAATTCTAATTAAACCTTCCAATAGCTTTGGGTAACGTACGAAATCATGACAGACCTAGTGTTGAGAACTTAATTGAGACTTTCTAAGCCTGGTATATCATTGCATTCCTTAATTTTGTGGCAAGCAAATTTTCCAACCCGAACAAATCCTAGCTCGAACCGGGAACCGGACGCGCCATCCTATGTCCCCTAGTAAAGCATCTTCTAATTAAATTAACATTTCTTTGAAGCGAACCCTTACGGAAAAAAAACCCGTCTACTATTATCTTGGTAGGGGTTGCCCAAAAGAACAAAGTAAATAGTGAATGGATTCTCCCTAGAGCCTTTCCCATCATCATAATCATCGTTATAATCTTTCCAGACAGCCACCGCTTTTGAGTGGGAACCTTTGCAGTCGACCTTGACATTTTTGACAATCAGTAGCCATCCCCATTATCGTCGTCGGTCATTGTGACAAAATGCAAAAGGGCAAAAACGGAAATGTTCCGAAATCAATCTTGTTGAAATAATCCAATTTAATCTAGCTAGGAATTGATCCTTTAATTTGGCAACGAGTTGCAGGAAGGGTCTGAGGAGGTTAATCCGGAAAATGAGTGGTATTTTTGGTAGTTGAACATTTTGGTCACAGGCTACAGTTGCTGGGTGGGTTGTGAATGATTGTCTTTTTGTGCTATTATAACACTGAATTTAAATATGAATGTGGGACCCAATATCGGTTTAGTAAACATATTTACAAGTCTCCTGATATTTGATAACGGCTCAGCGATTGAAACCATCCTTGGAAACGAAACGTTGGAACGGGGATATAATTTGAACCATTCGAAATAAATATGAATTGGTCTACGTCAAATTAGTGCCACGATATACCTTCTCCACGGTCTCAGCGTCATTTACTGTTTTATTCAATAGTTAAAAAGTAATTTCTCCACTAATAAAATCAATTCACTACTCGGAACAGTTAGAATCCTCACTCCGGTGCGGCCACATCTTCCTCCACCAACCCCTTAAGTAAAGAAAGAGAAAAAATATCCTGTCACATTCTGGCACATTTGAGCTTGATGATTCCGCAGACTGTCTCCGTTCCGGATATCGTTGCTAGCACTGACTGTTTGTTATTCTACTGATTTCCATGGAATTTTCGTTATTTCTCCGAAGGAGAGGTGAAAATGAAAAGCCAGAATGACAGATTTATGACGCTTTGCACCAGTTGGAATGCATAGAAAAACCTCTCTTAGGAACGATGAGAACGAAATACATGTGATACCTTTCTGTGTAACCTTGTCTATACGAGTTAGACAGGTTTTTGTTAAAGCTTGCCTTCGAGCCACATAACGAGCGAGGATAAAATAGACTCGAAAAACATATATTTGAATAATAAAATACAACTCATGACAACACGGCCGGAAAGCCATCAGTCTTCATCCTCCGCCAGCAGAGCTTCTCCATCGAGCTTTTTGAGATTCGGTAGCCTCTTAAGGGCCTCCCTCTGGTATGCTCCGGCATCAATGTTTTCAACCAAGGGATTTCCGACAAACAGTAAGTCCTCAAGAGTGCCGATTGCCTGTAGCTTCTGAAATTCACCCCAATCACGAATCGAATTGTACCCTATGTACAGTACCTTGAGGCGCTTGAGATTCTCGACACCCTTCAGCTTATCGATGAGATTGTAGCTTATCCACAGCTCTTCCAGTGTGTCGCCAACTGCTTCCTGGAAGTTATTAGCATTAGAAAGTGTGGTAAAAGGAATGTAAGTAGCTTACAAGTCCGTTCAGCGTTTTGATGTAATTTCGACCCAAGGAGAGAATCCGAAGATTTTTCATACCATTCAAACCGATTATCTTGTCGATCATATTTGAAGAGAGGCTAAGTTTTCTGATTGATAGTTTTCGTTATGCAATGCAGAAGAAACCTATTAATAGAAGCTAATTTTATGAGGGACACTTTCAACACTTACTCACATTCCACCAGCGTAGATAATGTTCCGTCCATTTTCTCTATCGGTGGCCATTGAAACTGCAGTTGTATGTCCTTGGCCTTTGTGGGGTCTTCCCCATTCCGTGCGACCGACCAGCGTTGAAGAGCTTCCTTGATGGTCGTTGGGCGAGCCATGTTTGACGGAGAATCGTATCGGATCACACGGCTACTTTGTTATGAATGCATTTTTGGTCCTTTTAGTCAAAACTTTGTAAAGTTCAATTTGCTTCCATTCTTTGTTCTACCATCATACTTCGTTGCCCGCTAACGACAAAAACGAATTTCCAATAAAGGAATGACACGTTCTATAGCCAAGGAAACACCTGGTACAGCTGCAGACGTGTTACACTGCGGGACCTTTGTTACAGTTCCATCTCATCTCATACCTTTCGAAAGTCAAGCACACAACACAAAGACGAAGTTCTTTTTTCTCCTTGCTGGTATACTCCCGTACATTTGTTTATTCAATTTAAAAGTCGAAAAAATAATAAAACTTTTTAGAGAACCACATATCTGAACCAAAAAAACCGCAACTAATGTATGTGTATTAGACTGATGCAAATTTTGATATTTTCGCTCCACGGTGCTCAAACGGTTCTAAATTGGGTCCTGATTAGCCTCGCAAAACTTAAACTCATTAATTAAGAAACTGACTTGGCACAAACAATATGAAGTTTATATGGTAATTACTATGAAAAAAAAAACAAATTTTTAGTTCACATCTATCTCAAAATTTACCACATCACTCTGTTTTTAAAAATGAGATGTATGCTTGTAGGAGATTTTCTCAGCTACAACATTGTTGAAGACCACTTTTTGATTAAATGTTAAGAAGAAAATGTATTATTGATTCAAGTTAGCAATTTCCTGATTATGCTTAATCAACTGTTCAGCAGGCAACATTGGTGTTTCAGGCACGTAGAATAGAGCATAAAAATCATGGCTACTGTGTTACACTGAACAATACAGTGTTGCCCACAAAACAGCTGCTCGATCATACCATAAGATTATCAACCTCTTAAACTCATCCCACTGCGTCCTAGCAAGAAGTACGGTCGACTTGTTTCGCGCTCCGTTGTTTTGGAAGTTTTTTCGGTATTCGCTTGATATAATTTATCAGTTTTTTTCTCACTTAGTGACTCCTGGCATAGTTCCCGGTAAATTGATCGAAAAGTGAGTTTTTTTTAGTAGAAAGTGTCATTTTCGGAAAGATTAATCCGTGCTATTGGAAATTCGCAAACAAATTTGGGCATCATCGTTGCGTGGTCACGCATACGCGCTTACGCATACCCGCTCACGTATCATCATCATCGAGTGTGAGCACGATGGGAAATACATAGGTGCCACAGTCGGAAGAAGTGTTAGTTTGTTTACATAAATGAACCATTCCCATTTTGTTATGGCATGTTTGCTATAAGAAATGCGCCTCTTGTTTATTAGCGAATTTCACATCAAAGATTGATTAATTGAGTAGGAAATCAGTTTGGCACGGCATTTGTGACCAGCATACACCTTCCGGTAGTATGAAACAAGTCAAAAACTGTTCAAATCCGCAGATAAAAATTTTTGTTTTGAATTTTTGTATAGCAAAATAGTGAACTTTTCGTGAACATTAACGGCAAAGAACTCACCAACACTGGGAGACTGTGAGTTCCTGCCCACCTGTCATTTCCCATCGTGGAGTGTGAGCACCCGTTTCTACATCTGACGGATTTCACGCCAACTCATCCAGTGGTTGGCAGCACCCTCTCAGAACCTTATGGAACTTTGTGGGTGTGGAGACTTAGCAATTTTAAGCAACTTTGCGTACTTATTTTTTTCAAAATTTATCTCGCCTAACATTTGATAAGGGTCAAAGTTTTTTGTCGATTTTTTTTTCAAATCAATATAGCTTAAAAATGACTAGCCCTACAAAAAAGTGATGTATGGCGAACTTTTAGCAAATAATCTGAAATTTTATAAAAAAATTTAAATAAAATAAAAAATCGGTTTCTACACTCTAAAAAAATATATTTAAAAATTAAAAGTCATTTTCCCAAAAATGGTACCCCTCAGATTTGCTTGATATTTTTTCTCATGAAAGGCAATATAATTACCTAACTTTTCTTCATACATCGCAAAGTGGGCGCTTTTAAGGAAAAAAAGTTGTTCGAACAACAACTTTTTCATGTTAATTTTTTTTTAGCGTGTTTCACTCAAAGTCGAATAGTAATACGCGCACAACCTTATTAAAATTCGATTAAACTTTATGGGTATACTTTTCGATAATCTGGGCGAAATCTAGCCTAACATTTGAAAAGGGTACAGAGAAGTTACCTGCAAATCG
Source organism: Ochlerotatus camptorhynchus (assembly GCF_037179485.1). Taxonomy (NCBI): domain Eukaryota; kingdom Metazoa; phylum Arthropoda; class Insecta; order Diptera; family Culicidae; genus Ochlerotatus; species Ochlerotatus camptorhynchus. Next base: position 865,299 of record NW_027040634.1, on the reverse strand, counting down.
TCCAATAAGAGTTCAGAACAAAACGTTCTAATGAGGAACAGCCATCTCAGCATGGTTTGCACTTTCCTGTGATGGATTGTATTATAATATATGCATACACTCTATCCAACTTCTATAAAACCACCCTCAAATTGTTCCAAATCAACAGGTAAACTAAGTAAAAATCACTTAGTATGTTTTATTCATGAAAAGATTTCAATTCATGTATTTGTGATTAATTTAATTAGAAAAATAATCATTCATTTATTTTTATGTATTAGGTGTGTCCATTAGTAAGCAATATGCATATATATGTTTATACCTCATCTCTCAAGTGAATACATATAATAGCGCAGGTAACTTAACGATTATTTAAGGCATATCGAAAATAATCGTTAAGTTACCTGCTATATAGCAGTTATATAACAACGCAGGTAGTCACATGAGAGATATAAGGTATAAACTTAAAGCACCGCAGTCTGTTTCTACCGACATAATCTAATATTTAAGTTTGGTGATATCACAACAATGCTCATAGTTGCTGTAGTGCATAGTTGTTGAAAGTGTAGTGCTGCATAGTTGTTGAAACGAAAAAGTGTTTATATATACAACAATGGAAAAATCTGCTGAATTGATTATTAAAAGGGTGCAATGTAGTGCCAACATAAACAATCCCAATTGCAGCCGCAATAATTTACGTAATTTATCATCAAGTCTCATAGAGAAAATACATTCATGGGGCTTTGATCATCAATTGGATGTAACAATGCGTATTTGTGAATCGTGTCGTGGAATTTTAGTGCACAATAGGACACCTCTCCCGAAAAAGAGGCGATCGGATGGAAACGAATCAAGCCATGCTCGGAAGTTTGAAGAGCCGCAACCATCAACAAGTCATCAGCAATCAGAACATCAGGAATTTGATGGTACACTAGGTAAATAATAATAACTTTAACTGTTTCAACTGTGTGGTTTAAGGATTGTACATCGAAGATACAACTTCATTTTCAACATTTTTTTAGAGCACGAGCTGGATGAACCGCTTATCGTACAAATTTGATCGATTGGTAGGCCAACCTTGGTGAACAATCTATCAAATTTTCACGACTGTACGATATGCGGTTTATGCAGCTCGTGCTCCACAAACATGGGGAAAATTCAGATACGGCTTCGATGTACCGTAAACGGGGATGTCTTTGATAATGGAGGTAACTTTGATAATGCAGCTAATCCAAAAAGTTATGACTTAATGCTCTTCGTATTCATTATTTTGGAAGGGAACATCGGTTTCCTATCCAAAATATTGCGTACGATGTGCCTTAAGTCATAAATTTTTGGCTTAGCTGCATTACCAAAGTTACCCCTATTATCAAAACCACCCCCGTTCATGGTACTATCACCTTAACAGCGTTATATATTAATGTGTGGTAATATTTTTTTTTTTCTTTAATTTTACAGATACAGATCCATCGCTAGAATCAATCCCATCAGCGGATCAGATCCAAGGTCCATATAATGTGGAACAATTCAATTGTATAGCTTCAACCTTACAGTTATCACCAATTTCATCGAGAAGTATGAGAAGTATGAATTATCGTGTTCAAAAATCTGCAGAGATCACAAAGGCAGTGCGTAAAAATATATTTGGGATGGATTCAGACGATGTCAACAAATCAAATGATTTTGACGAAATGATCATGCAGTTAAAGGAGAAATTTAATTTGCCTTCTACGAGTACAAATGACAAATTAAAAGTGTTATCAGTGCTCCCTAAATCATGGTCAGTGAATCAAATAGTTAATGAGTTTAATGCACCCCATCATACAGTGAAACAGATGAAAAGGCTAGTCAGAGAACAAGGTATTCTTTGTAGTAAGAAAGCAAGAAGTGGTCATGGATTTAATGATACTGAAAAACAAATTGTTTTAAATTTCTTTGACAGTGATGATATTAGTAGGCCTATGCCAGGAAGTAATGATTATGTTTCTGAATATCGAAATGGATATAAAGAGCATGTTCAGAAACGTTTATTGATGATGTCTCTTAAAGAGGCTTTTATGATTTTTGAAGAGAAATACAAAAGTGTTAAAATCGGATTTACTTCGTTCACTCAGCTCCGACCAAAGCATTGCATACTGTTGGATAGTACAGGTACACATAATGTATGTATCTGTACTATACATGACAATGTTAAATTGATTATTAATAGTGTAAAATTTGATTCATATAAAGAAATTGCAGACAAAATACTTTGCAGTAGTCCTATTAGAACCATAGATTGTTTTTATCGTACATGTGAAGAATGCATTTCCACAGATAGTATCGTGAGGGAACTTACATCAATATTAGAAGCAGATGATATGGAAGAAGTTTTATTTCAACAGTGGTTGACTACCGACCGTTGTAATTTGGAAACTATTATTAAACCTGCAGATGAGTTTGTTCAATATTTGACGGAAAAAGTTGAAAAGCTCATAACCCATGATTTTATTCATAAAGAGCAATCATCTTACCTAAGTAATAAAAAAAAATTCTCTTCAAAACGGTGAAATTTTAGTGATTTGCGACTTTTCTGAAAATTATTCATTTATTATTCAAAACTCAGCACAGGGGTATCATTGGAACAATAATCAAGCTACGATACATCCTTTCGAAATTTACTACATAAAAGAAAACAAGTTGGAAAATTTAAGCTTTATTATTATTTCAGAAGTATTGACCCATGATACAATAGCAGTTCAATTATTTATATCAAAATTGTTAGATTTCATTAAACAATCTATTAGTTTCACAAAAATTACTTTCATGTCAGATGGAGCAGCGGCTCATTACAAAAATAAAAAGAATTTTGCCAGTTTGTGCAACTTCAAGTCCAAGTATGGATTGGAAGCAGAATGGCACTTCTTCGCAACGTCTCATGGGAAAGGCCCATGTGACGCAATTGGAGGAACTCTCAAACGAATGGCAAAGAGAGCAAGTCTTGCTCGAGATTATGGAAACACAATCACAACTCCACAAGAACTGTATGACTGGGCAGTTAAACAAACAGATACAAGCATAACAAAATTGAACTTCTGCTTCATATCAAATGATCAATACACAAAGATGTCCGATGAACTCAAGGAGCTGTTCAGTCATGTAAAAACTGGTACACAAAAATTTCATTGTTTTGTACCTATTTCTCAAAACATAATTTCTACTAAGCGATTTTCACATTCAAAGGAAACTCCGAAAAATTTCACTCTGTTTCCGATAGACTAATAATCAATGAAAAACTCAAATTATGTATGGAGAATTATAGGAAAATAAATTATGCACTAAACAAAAACACTAGAGTTTTCATTTATTAAAACACCATTCGAAATGCAGGAAAATCCTCTGTATTAGGCCCTTTCAAATGTTAGGCTAGATTTTTGTTTTAAGCACGCCCAGATTATCAAAAGGTCAAAATCTTTATGCTCATTAAGTTTCAACGGATTTTAATAAGGTTGTGCGCGTATTACTATTCGACTTTGAGTGAAACACGCTAAAAAAAAATTAACATGAAAAAGTTGTTGTTCGAACAACTTTTTTTCCTTAAAAGCGCCCACTTTGCGATGTATGAAGAAAAGTTAGGTAATTATATTGCCTTTCATGAGAAAAAATATCAAGCAAATCTGAGGGGTACCATTTTTGGGAAAATGACTTTTAATTTTTAAATATATTTTTTTAGAGTGTAGAAACCAATTTTTTAATTTATTTAATTTTTTTTATAAAATTTCAGATTATTTGCTAAAAGTTCGCCATACATCACTATTTTGTAGGGCTTGTCATTTTTAAGCTATATCGATTTGAAAAAAAAATCGACAAAAACTTTGACCCTTATCAAATGTTAGGCGAGATAAATTTTGAAAAAAATAAGTACTCAAAGTTGCTTAAAATTGCTAAGTCTCCACACCCACAAAGTTTCATAAGGTTCTGAGAGGGTGCTGCCAACTCCGAAGACGAGTTGGCGTGAAATCCGTCATCTATATCGTTCATCATTCATCGTGCGCCTGTGTGCGCTCAGTGCCGCGCCTCGATCAAGTGCACCACAGCGAAGGTCATCCACGCTGCGCGTCGCTTCCCAGCCATCGGTGTAAACGCCTAAACATATAACGCTCGGTGGTAGTAGTATAGGATTATCAGATAAGTTTTTGTTTTTTTCTTGTTTCTTTTACTCCCCCATTAGTTAAATTTTCATTTTGTATTTCTGTGTTTGTAGTGTTTTCTGTGTATTGTGTCTGTGCATTCAGTGGGAGAGCGTTTTGCGCTCCCACTAGTTGAACAAAATGGATGTTTTGTCAGAAGACGACATGGATGACCATTCATCTCAGAAGAATGATGATGTCATCCCTGGTTCGTCGTCTCAGTCTGTCGATGGGCAGGCTGAGAAAAGCACCAGATTGCGGGCCTACCCGAATGACTCGACTGGCCCATGGGTTGTCTATTTTCAGCCCAAAAACAAACCCTTGAATGTTGTTCAGATATCTGATGATCCGACAAAGCGATTCTCTGCCGTGACCGAAATAACGAAGCTTAGGCACAACAAACTTCGTGTGACCGTCGCTAACCTGAAACAGGCCAATGAAATTGCTGTTTCCCAATTTTTCACACTGGAATATAGGGTGTACATTCCAGCCACTGATGTGGAGATCGAAGGCGTGGTCACTGAGGCGAGTCTGAACCCCGAGATACTGGAGAAGCAAGCGGTTGGCCGATTCAAGAACCCCTTGCTTCCTCCGGTAAAGATACTGGCCGTTCATAGAATGAAGTCAGTATCGCTCAGCGAGGGTAAAAAGAGTTTTACCCCCACAGACTCGTTTCGGGTGACCTTTTCTGGATCTGCCCTTCCTCAATACATCGAGCTGGGAAAACTTCGTCTTCCTGTGCGGTTGTTTGTACCTCGGGTCATGAACTGCCAGCATTGTAAGCGGTTGGGACATACGGCCTCCCACTGCGGCAACAAGGCACGCTGCTCCAAATGCGGGGAGAAGCATGAGGATGGCGCCTGCGCAGCTACTGCACCAAAAAGCGTGTACTGCAACGGAACTCCTCCTCATGCTCTCTCGTCGTGCCCGGCGTACAAACAGCTCGGGGACAAAATGAAACGCTCCCTTAAGGAACGTTCCAGGCGGTCTTTTGCAGAAATGCTTAAGACAGCCGATGGCGTGTCTTAAGCATTTCTGACAAAAATCCCTTTTCTCTTTTGTCAGATGACGAGACTGACTCTGACTTGGCTGAGGAGGGAACTTCTTTCAGTTTTCCGGAAGGTTCTGCACGGAAACGAAAGCGCATCCGTTCGCGGATTGTTGCAAATAAAGAACCCCAAATCAGCTTGCCTAAATCAAGGAGTGGTGGAAAAAAGGAGACTTCTACTCCTCCTGGATTCCGCAGAACCCACTATACCCAGGATTTTCCACCACTTCCGGGGACATCCAAAACCCCTGATGCCCCAATTTTAAGAACAGAAACCCCTTCTTCATCTGGGTTGTTCTCATTTGATGACATTGTGGACGGTATTCTCAAATACCTCAACATTTCTGATCCTCTGAAAAGCATTGTCCTCACATTGCTTCCCACTGTAAAATGCTTCTTGAAGCAATTGACTTCAAAATGGCCCCTTCTTGCAGCTATCATCTCCTTCGATGGATAATTTTCCAAACGAGGTCGGGGATTTGATCACTGTTCTACAGTGGAATTGTCGAAGTCTTATTCCGAAATTAGATTCGTTCAAGTATTTAGTCCATAACAATAATTGCGATGCATTTGCCCTCTGTAAAACATGGCTCTCTTCAGAAATTGATCTCCCTTTTTACGATTTTAACATTATTCGATTGGATCGTGAGGATTCACGTGGAGGAGGGGTACTTTTGGGGATCAAAAAGTGCCATTCCTTCTATAGAGTGAATCTTCCCGAATTCCCCGGTATTGAAGTTGTCGCATGTCAGGCTACCATTAAAGGTAAGAGCCTTTGTATTGCTTCTGTATATATTGCTCCTAGAGTCTCTGTTAATCGCAAACAACTTTTCGACATATGTGCGGTACTTCCCGCTCCATGGTTGATCATGGGAGATTTTAACTCCCACGGTACAGGCTGGGGGGAACTGTACGATGATAACCGTTCTACTTTGATTTATGATCTCTGTGACAACTTCAACATGACAATCCTTAACAATGGAGAAGTAACACGTTTGGCTGGTCCATCCTCGAATGGTAGCAGATTAGACCTCACCTTTTGCTCCAATTCACTATCGTTGGATTGCACTTGGCATGTAATCCAGGATCCGCACGGTAGTGATCATTTGCCGATCAAAATTTCGATTGCCAGTGGGTTCAACTCGTCAGAATCCGTTAACGTCGCGTATGATCTAACCCGTAACATCGATTGGACTAAGTTCCAATCCGCGATAGACGATACAGTATCGTCAGTGGAAGAGCTTCCGCCGTTGGAGGAATATAATTTCCTCTCTAATCTCATCGTCGACAGCGCACTTCAAGCTCAAACACGACCGGTGCCGCGATCGTCAATCCGTAAGAAAACACCATCGCTCTGGTGGGATCAACAATGCACGGAGGTTTACCGTAAAAAGTCCGACGCTTTTAAACTTTTTCGGAAACGCGGAACACGCGAGCATTTCGACGCATACACATCTCTTGAACGCGAACTCAAGAGCCTCATCAAGGCCAAAAAACGGGGTTACTGGCGGCAGTTTGTAGACGGATTGTCGCGCGAAACGTCTATGAATACGCTTTGGAGTACGGCGCGAAGAATGCGTAACCGGTCTACTAACAACGAAAGCGAGGAATGCTCGGATCAATGGATTCTTGAATTCGCGCGAAAAGTGTGTCCAGATTCCGTGCCGTCGCAGTTGATTCCTCACGAAACCGCGAATTCGGTAGACGAAATCAGTCAGCCTTTTTCAATGGTCGAACTTTCACTCGCTCTCCTTTCGTGTGGCAATTCTGCCCCGGGATCTGATAGAATCAAGTTCAACTTGCTGAAAAACCTCCCAGACGTCGCTAAGAGGCGCATGTTGAACTTGTACAATCAGTTCTTGGAGCTCAATATTGTTCCCGACGATTGGAGACGAGTAAGGGTGATAGCCATTAAAAAGCCTGATAAACCCGCGTCGGATCACAATTCGTATCGGCCCATCGCGATGCTGTCGTGCATTCGGAAATTGATGGAGAAAATGATCCTTTTTCGCCTCGACAAGTGGGTTGAGACGAACCACCTTCTTTCAGATACTCAATTTGGTTTCCGTAGGGGTAAGGGAACGAACGACTGTCTCGCGTTGCTTTCCTCGGAAATTCAGTTAGCTTTTGCTAAGAAAGAGCAAATGGCTTCTGTGTTCTTGGATATCAAGGGGGCTTTTGATTCAGTATCCGTTGAAGTTCTTTCAGAGAAACTCCACGTTTGTGGATTGTCTCCATTAATTAATAATTTTTTGTACAATTTGCTGTCAGAAAAACATATGAGCTTTTCTCATGGAAACTCTACAGCTTTTCGATTTAGCTACATGGGTCTCCCCCAAGGCTCATGTTTAAGCCCCCTTTTGTACAATTTCTACGTTAGAGAAATTGACAATTGTCGTAGTGACAATTGCACGTTGAGACAACTTGCAGATGATGGCGTAGTGTCTATCACAGGGCCAAAAGAGGTTGACCTGCAAGGACCCTTACAGGATACCTTGGACAATTTGTCTACTTGGGCTATTCAGCTAGGTATCGAATTCTCCACGGAGAAAACTGAGTTGGTCGTTTTTTCTAGGAAGCATAGCCCAGCACAACCGAAGCTTCAACTTTTGGGTAAACCGATCACTCATTCCATGTCTTTTAAATATCTCGGGGTCTGGTTCGATTCCAAATGCACCTGGAGATCCCACATTGAGTATCTGAGAAGAAAATGCCAACTAAGGATCAATTTCCTTCGATCAATTACCGGAACGTGGTGGGGAGCCCATCCACAAGATCTTCTGACGTTGTACCGGACAACGATTTTATCGGTTTTAGAGTACGGCAGTTTTTGCTTCCAGTCGGCAGCTAAAACGCACATCATCAAGCTGGAACGGATCCAGTATCGTTGTCTTCGTATCGCGTTAGGATGCATGCACTCGACTCATACTATGAGTCTCGAAGTACTGCCGGGCATGTTGCCACTATCCGTCCGTTTTTCAGAGTTATCTCTGAGGCTCCTCACCCGTTGCGAAGTAATGAACCCACTGGTGATTGCAAATTTTGAGAAGCTTCTGGAGCTAAATCCTCAAACATGTTTTATGACTTTGTACTACCTATATTTAACACAGGATGTCAGCCCTTCAAGAAATATTCCCAATCGTGTAGTCTTCTCCGATTTCGGCAATTCAGTGAATTTTGATTTATCTATGACGCAGGAAATCCGCGGAATTCCAGAGCATCATCGTCCTATGATTGCTCCGTCATTATACGCTGCAAAGTTTGGCCATGTTGATTCTGCAAGAACGTTTTTCACAGATGGATCTCTAATAGAGGAGTCCGCTGGTTTTGGTGTATTTAATGAATTTCATAGCGCCTCTCGAAAACTTGAAGCTCCTTGTTCTGTGTATGTGGCTGAACTGGCAGCAATTCACTACACTTTGGAAACTATTGCTTCACTTCTTCCAGACCACTACTTTATTTTTACGGATAGTCTCAGTTCTGTCGAGGCTATCCGTTCCATTAGGCCGGTAAAGCACTTCTCGTATTTTCTCTTGAAAATACGAGAACTGCTTAGTGCTTTATCCGTGCGCTCTTTCATCATCACCTTCGCGTGGGTCCCTTCGCATTGCTCAATTTTGGGCAATGAGAAGGCGGATTCACTTGCGAAGGTGGGCGCTATGGAAGGCGACATTTATGATCGACAGATCGCCTATAGTGAATTTTTCTCTATTTATCGTCAGCAGTCACTCGTTAGCTGGCAACATCAATGGAGTAAAGGGAGCTTGGGACGATGGCTACATTCAATTATCCCTAAGGTGTCGAAGTTTGCATGGTTCAAAGGGTTGGACTTGAGTCGAGACTTCATACGCGTGATGTCTCGTCTCATGTCCAATCACTATTGTCTAAACGCTCACTTGTTCCGTGTGGGGTTGGGAGACAGCAATCTCTGTGAATGTGGACAAGGTTACCAGGACGCTGATCACATCCTTTGGTCTTGTGTGGAGTATCGTGGAGTCAGATCACATTTTTATGATTCCCTTCGGGCTCGAGGTAGACAACCTAATGTTCCAGTTCGGGATATTTTGGCTAGACGCGATCTGGAGTTTATGAAACTCATATATGTTTACTTTAAGGATATTAACCTTAGATTGTAAGTTTGATTAACCTTGTGTTTAGTTTGTGTTTTGTACGTCTGGGGGGTTTTTTTTCAATGTTTGTTTTCAAGATGAATAGAAATAATTTCATGCTTTAGGATTAATTAAATAGTTATATCGTAAACCACATTTAAAACCTCTTCTTCCCTTTTCCCATCCAAAAAATTGTAAATCTCCACTAACCTCGAGACGACCGCGAGTACTCGGTCCAGTTCCTTTAACTTTAAATATAAGACAGTAACAATGTATAACGCAAAGGATAACTCGGCTCTGTAAAGTTTATTCGATTGAGCCTGTACAAATAAAGTAATGACAAAAAAAAAACCTCTTAAACAATTAATAACTATTTAATTTGACGTTTGGATGAAAAACGATCTTCTGCAAAGTTGTAGCTGAGTAATAAAACTACAAAAAGTTTGGTTTTCCATAGTCATTTCCATATAATCTTCTAATGGATTGTGCCAAGTCAGTTTCTAACGAAATGAGTTCAAATTTTGGGAGGTTAATCAGGATCCGATTTGGAACCGATTGAGCACTGTGGAGCGAAAGTTTCAAATTTTGCATCAGTCTAATGTCTATGCTCACGACTGAGCTGCCAAATAGCTAGCATATATTCATCAGATCCTAAACCTTCTATATTCGTATTAGGGTGGTTCAAATTATCGATTTTCCTACACACAACGGCATCTATTGTAAGTTAGGTTCTGATCATCCTTAAAAAAGAGTTTTTGAATTGTCCAGATTATGTAGGGAAAATGGTGTTAAAGTTGGCCTATGGACAAGATTGGGCCAATTGTTAAAAATCTCGAAAAAAAAAATCAAGATAAATATTTAATGAAGTAATGACACTGATGAAGACTGCACATTTAGTCGAAATATGTATCTGTCATGGAAAACGAACTTAATTAAGTGAAATTAAATAGAAAATAATCTTTTTTGCTGCTTTATTCAAGATAAATAGTTATTTATTGATTTCGAAGCAAAAACGACATTTTCAACCACCCCATTATTATCTCTTGCGTTCAAAATCATGGGGCTTAACTGCGATGGCCAATTCTCTTCATCGATTTTCTCTTTGAGTTACTATACTTAAGTAAATCAAATTTACGCTTTTTTCAATATCGTGATGTAAAAGGTGTACTGACTAGCAAAAGCAACAGCAAACGCACCGAGGGAGATGTTAATTCAGCCGAGTGAATAACAAAATATAAAATCCATGAAGAGAAACGATCATTACAGTTCGGCCCTTATGATTCTTAACGCTATTCCTCTGTGGGTTAAACTGAAAATTTTCCTCATCATATTTAATTAAGAAAGTGAAACCCCCATTATATTTTATTAATATACTTCGAAACAACAATGCACTGGTTCAATTTCAAGGATATTGACTATGATCTGATAGACCATAGAGTGCACTTTGTGGAGCATAATTGGTAAATGGAACCACCCTAGTTCCCTGGCACGGTGCTTTGTTATTGTTTAATTAGGCTAATGTAGCCGGGATGTTGCGTATTGGAAACTGTATTGAGATGAATTTCCTCCGTTCAGCTCTTTCTCCTTGTGTTAGAACTTATCAAATTTCCGGAAGGTGTTGAAAAGCTTTTCACATTGTTGGTGTGGCTTGTGGTTTTCGAAAAGTTGTACTAACAGAAGTTTTCTTCTCTTTTCTCATTACAGGTGAGCCGGAGAAGTTGTGTTTGTCACATTGTTCACGTACATGAAACAGTTTTGAATTTCTACAACGGTGTCAGGCAAATTAAACGATCACTATATACCTACCTAAAAATTTTCGGGACGTTTGGCATGTGGACGTTCAATACAAGCTTGTTGGGCTTAATGAACATTTGCCCGATTGAACATTTGACCAAAAATTGTATTGATTTCAAAGTGTTTTTTTTTTGTTACTAACAAACGATTTTCAGAGTTGATTGGAAATGCTATCTAACATGAAGCTTTAGTGTGATAATTTATTTAGCTAGATAAAGGTCTGAAGAAGTGGAACTATCAACCTACCCTCTTCAGTTATAATGACTAATACTGTCGCATTAATGGCCCTTCGCTCATTTTCAACTTCTATTCAATTTTCATACTGCCCGATGGGGACGACTCTATCTACGATGCAGGAAATATTGTGTTTTGCTGTGGCTAGCTGCGCGTACGCTGAGTAGATAGAAAGAAGATTTATCACGATTTTGAAGATTTCCTGCAAAAAGATGATGCGCGATGCAAGTAGATGCGAGAAATGAAAGAAGATTTTTCGAAGATTTATTCGCTGGTGTGAGATTTTTTGAGCATCTAGAATTGAGATTTAAATGTGTCGCCCACCTCGATACTGCCGTACTGTACAGGAACTATCAACCTACCCTCTTCAGACCTTTCTCTAGCTAATAAATTATCACACTAAAGCTTCATGTTATATAGCATTACCAGCCAACTTTGTATTGATTTTTTGTCACCCTGACCCTGACAGCATGAAGCACAGACGATTAAACACAAACATCTGTGTGTTCACCCTTCAAACATAAAGAGACAGGCAATGAGCTTAAGCTATGAGCTTGTTCTAATAAAAAATGTGCGCTCATGCGGAATGTGCGTGTATTCTAAAATTTAACAATATTTAAAGCTTGAGTGAAGAATAATAAGAACGGCGCCGGTGGTGTAGTGGTAAACGTGATTACCTCTCACCCCAGCAGGCCTGGGATCAATCCCAGTCGGCGCCGCCGGGATGTTCTGAGGCATACCATCTCTGATGAAGGAAAGTAAAGCCGTTGGTCCCCGGATGGGTCGATAGGTGGGGTCCAGGTGTGCCTCCTTGGTGTTGGTAGCATTGGTGCTCAGCACGGGAAACAAGATCGACGGAAAACAATTCAAGGAAAGAAACAACTAGAATAATATTGTGCCATGCTATGAAACTAACATCCAAAATTTTGCTTACTATACACTGATTTCGGAAATTTTTATAAAGGAATGAGCTTATCTTGTGCTTACTAGAACGCTCTTACCCACGTTGCACGTAACTCAACATTACTGCGTGCTCTCTCTGGACTCTTGCTTTTGAAAAAAAAAAACAAATCGTGACCAGCGACTACGAAAACCGGGAAATAACCGAGAATTTGAAAAGTAACCGGGAAAACTGGGAAAAACTCGGGAATGCGTCGAAAGAACACCAGAATCTCAAAATAAACCAATAAACCAATAAAACAGAGTATTTACCAATAGAATGGCTTGCCTTTTTTGCTGCATAATTTCCATCAGTTTCCCATCTTTTTCTTTTTTAAATTTTAATCACTTAGTAATATTTCAAATCGATTTTTCGTCCTATTCCAATTTCCGATGTGAAGTGCATGGACTTTAAAATAAAATATTGAAAATGTAGGACTTTGGCAAACAATATTTGTAATAACTGAAACTGAACTGTGCCTTTTCGAGGTTTTATTTTTAAATTTAAATTCGACATAAAAATGATCATTTAATATGATTTACAATTCCCATGATATGAATTCCAGAATTAACTTGGGCGTCTGCGCTGAATTATAATCGAATTCTTCGTAAAATAACTAGAAGCCCTAGTTGCATCCCACTCTAAACTTTAGTTCTAAGAGACATTAAATATTTTTCAATCGCTCATAAGTATTCTTAAGTATTTTCAATCTTGCCTTATATTAATCATAGTGACCGGTTGCTATTGCAGTTGTTTGTTGTTGTTTCTCACAGAAATGTGTTGGTAGTACTTGAAGCAGTTCCGTGATGTGTATGTAAGTTTTAAGTTATTGGGTATACTGCGTTTGATTTCTTGGTCTTTCTACATGATTGCAGCTCCAATGTTTTTTTTTGACACCGCCAGTGCCGATTAGCTGCAGGAGGAATCTCATTTCTATGTCCCACGAAGAACAAAGAATTAACCAACAGAATTCCATGTGAACACGTCTTCATACGTTGTCCTGGATCGTATTGCCCTGGGTGTTATTCAAAAGGATGCAACCTATACCACCAGCAAGAAAGGGTTTTGGACATTTTGGTTACATGGATTTGGCACTACCTATATTTCGTTGAATATGGTTGACGAATCAAAATCATTTATACTTTGCAAAGAAGTCCATCCATCACCAACAGTGAAGTAATCGAGGAAAAATACAAAGTGTTTATAATGCGATACTTTAAACGGACTGGTTAAGAAATGAACAGACGTTTAATGAAATTATCTCGAATGAAGGGAACCAAAAGTTGTCACAGACGATTCATTTGTGAAGGAATTGAATTCAATCTAGGTGCTAGATTTGTTTAGAAACATTTCACTGTTGGAAATGACTTCGCCGGAATTGAATCTTGCAAATCTCATCTATATCCATGTGTGTGTTTTACAGGTTTGCGTCCGTCTGTCGGTGGGTTCCTTATCTGTTATAAATTATGATTAATTTTAATAAATAAAATAATGTCAAATTATTACCATTTATTTTATTATGCTCCATTGAATTTCTCCACATTCTAGCAGTTGTGTGGCAAGTTATTGACTATTTAAAATGGCCGCTGAGTGCCCAACAGATAAAACTTTAGTTATTTTATTCGTAAAGTGTACTGAGTGTGCATGAGATGTGGCACTCCAGATTCCACAAGTATGGTGGGAAAAGCTTGCACAACTTATGATTCATATTCAATCCTAAGCTAAATGTCCTAAGTAACACGGTCATGATCCTAATGGACGAAAAATACATCCATACGGTATAACACAATGAAGTAATTTTCCAATCGGGAATGGAAAAATGAATTAAAACCAAATGAGCAACGGATCAAAGATTCCCATGATACGATCAGGCATAATGCAAAAAAGTCACGGCGGTAATTTGTTTCCTAAATAGGAGTCTTGGTCGAAAACACTCGTTTTCACCATACGCTAAGAGGTATAGAAATAAACGTAATTTTTGCAAAAATATCAAAGTGCATATGGCTCAAGGTGTAAGAAGCACTATTGAAAAGAAAACATATTGTTTTCAGCATGTAAATATTCCAAGCACAGTTATTTTCACAGCTAAATTGTTATTAAGGGTAAACAAACAAATTCAATTTGTCTAGCAACGGTGGTAACAATCTGACACTAAATATTTCTTAAGTATTTTCAAGTATTTCCTGGTATCTTAGATATCAATAAGAACTTTATATGTACAAAACGAGAAATATAAAGTTTAGAGTGGGATACCCCTAGCAGAAACCTATAAAAAGCAGCAACTTAGAATTTCCTTTGAATATTATTTGAAACCCTTTCTAAATATTTGATTTATTTGAATTATTTTTCAAATTTTCTGTTAAACGAAACGAAACCCCTTAGAGCATTTTTAGGCGTTCCTTTCGAACTCACAGTCATTTTTTTAATAAAGTCTATTGTAATTCTGTTATGAATCTTCCACACTATTCCTTTCAAATTATCCCCAGTAAACTTTTTGAATTATGTTTCTTGTTAAAGCCTCACCATAAATTTTGTGGAATTCTCGTTAAAATTCATCTGTAATTTTCTTCACAATATCTTTTCAGTCTCATCAGAATCACGTAGGAATTTTCCTTGAACTTTTCTTCACAAATCCTTTTGAAATCTGCTTGAATTACCTGTAAAATTTAGAACTTTATCTGTTCTTCAAATAAATTCCTGCAAAATTCATCTAACAATTTCTTAGGACTTCATTTCAGAATAATTTTGGAATTCTGCTCATAACTTCTCAGCATATAACCAGTATTTTTTTTTAAATCAACACTTTGATTCTTTTAAAATTTTAATAAAAATTGCAGGGTGGTCCTCAAGATTATCAGCTATTGAGCTTAAAAACAGTTATACAAATTGATGTTTCAAAGTATCTCGAAAAATTAATTAATTGTTTTGGGTAAATTTATTGAATCATAGAGTTGAATTATGCTTTACATAATACTTCCTGCAGTTTTGCTTCTGAAGATAATTTTCCCACAAATAACTTTAAAAAATGTGTTCAATTTCGTTTTTGTTGAACATTCACAACCGGGAGATTTTTAAGATATAAACCGGGAATACCAGGAAAATACCTGAAATTTAAAAATGAAAATTCGCTGAACACCCCGCTAAGAGCGCACAGCAAATCCTTTTTTGAGGTGCGCGTTCTTCCAGACGATCCCTGGCCCTGACTTAAGGAACTTTTGGATTATCTCGGACATAAAGTCCGAGGGTCTCTAGACCCTCTTTATTGATGATGTTTGTGTAGTGTGTATTTTTTTTTCTATAAAGGCTATCTATTTTCCTATAACTACACTACAACATGATCGAAGTTAAATGTCCGATTAGATGATACGTTTTTGTGTTATGATTTATTGAAAAATATCGAAAACGCCGGCGAGAGTCAAAATGGCCGATATCCAGCACACATTTGAATGCCGTTTAACACATTTTGGCTTACTTTTGTATTACACTAGTTTACAAAACAGCATAAAAAGTGTGAACTTTAGTGGTTGACCAATGTTTCCAATGCAAAATCCTACGCTGAATTCAATGCCGTGGTCAGAAAAAATTAAAGTAGAGCCATTTTTGAGATATACAAAAATTTTGATTTTTTGAATTTTGGACAAAAGTACGATTACTAAAATGTCAATATCTTTGGAACTAGTGCACCAATTTTAAATCTTTTTTTATGAAAATGAAGCTAAATAAATTTGCTATCGTTCACTAGAATATTATGTCTTAATTAAAAATTTAATTTTGAAGTCATTTCAAAATTTACAGCATTTTTTTTTTATTTTTCCTGCGAATTTTCCATAAAAATCTTGTTTTAATCAACATTTTTAATGGGATAAAAAGATTCAAAAAATCATTCCATAATTTATTCTTAAAGTCCATTCAAAACCGGAGAAAATGAGCCTTTAATGGATGAAATCGGTTGAAAATTGTCGAAGTTATGTTTGTAAAATCATGGAAATTGAATGTTCCAAGATTGGCCGTTGTCCCGCTACTAGGTTCATGCACCACTTCCAGTAAGCCTTTCTGCGGACGTGTACGCATACGGTGCATTTCACTAACACTACCAGCTGTCACGCAAAATTAAATGGGATATTTTCAACAATATAATTTACGCTAGTGTTTGTGAGACCGCTCGGCGAGAACCTAACGCAACCAACTCAATTTGACAGCTTTCTTTCTTTAACATTGCTTAACGATGTATACGACAAAACGTGAATTCAAGTGTAAAAATGATCCTCAAAAGTTTTGTTACGCGTGTGGCAACTATATATTTACAACATCGGTCAATTTCACTGCTTCGTTGCCAACTGCATACAGGCTTTATTTTAAAATTGATCCTGGAGACTTTGACGAACCGTGGATTCCAAAAGTATTATGTTGTTCGTGCAAAACGTGCTTGGCTAGGTGGATGTCAGGCGCAAGGTAAATTGACTTTTTGAATAACTCTCATATAAACAATTTATGTACAGCATGGTAGTGCTTTGTTCTTTCCTGATCGACATTATCTTACTTCATCTATTTTTGATAAGTGTTAATGTCTTACTTACTAACTCACTTATTTGTTATCTGTCAGTCGCTATTTGTCCTTTGACATGCTCACCATATGGCGTCAACCGTTTTGTCATGCAACGGATTGTTATTTCTGCTTGACAAAAGTTAAGCAACAAGGACGTCACAAAACAGTTGAGTATCCACAAGTGGCTTCTATGACAAAACCTGTTCCACATTCAAGTTCGGTCCCGTATCCTGTTTATCCAAAGCGGAAACGAGCGCCCTCTGTTGAATCGACCGTTACAAAAAGTGAGGAGGAATTCAAGGAGGAATGCGA
This sequence comes from Ochlerotatus camptorhynchus, assembly GCF_037179485.1. Classification (NCBI taxonomy): domain Eukaryota; kingdom Metazoa; phylum Arthropoda; class Insecta; order Diptera; family Culicidae; genus Ochlerotatus; species Ochlerotatus camptorhynchus. Next base: position 848,168 of record NW_027040634.1, on the reverse strand, counting down.
GGAAGACTTCGAGGTGGAATTGGAAAGAAACCCAAAACTGTTTACACAATCCGAATTTAATGATTTGGTGCGAGATCTCGACTTATCGAAGGAGAAATCCGAATTGCTGGCATCACGCTTGAAAGAACACAACATCCTGAGCAAGGAGGTCAAAATATCTTGTCACAGGAATCGTCACAAGAAATTTGACAAATATTATTCTACAAAGGACAAGGCATGTTTTTGCCATGACGTAAACGGCTTGTTTGAAGAGTTTGGTGAGCCATATGATCCAGCTGAATGGCGTTTATTCATCGATAGCAGCAAGTTGAGCTTGAAAGCCGTTTTACTGCATCAATGGAATGAGAAACCTTCTATTCCATTAGCTCATGCCGTTAATATGAAGGAAACGTATGAATCAATGGCTCTATTGCTCAATTTGATAAATTACAATCAAAACAATTGAAAATTTGTTCCTATCTTAAAGTGGTTGCCATGTTGACTGGATTGCAACAGGGATACACAAAATATATGTGTTTTTTTGTGTAAATGGGACAGTCGAGCTCGTAAGGAACACTACGTCCGAAAAGATTGGCCAAAACGGGATAATTTCACAATTGGTAAAGACAACGTTAAAAATGATCCTCTTGTGGTAAAAGAACGCATAATACTTCCACCACTACATATAAAACTTGGGCTATTCAAAAATTTCGTCAAAGCGTTGCAAAAAGAAGGGCCGGCATTCCAGTACTTGAAATCAGTATTTCCAAATTTATCTGACGCAAAGATAAAGGAAGGTGTATTTGTTGGCCCACAGATCAAAAAACTGCTCAATGATTCCGCATTCAATACAGTTTTGACACCAGATGAGGAAGAAGCGTGGAAATCGTTCCAGCGTGTTGTCACAACCTTTTTAGGAAATTTCAGAAGCCCAGATTATGAGGAAGCCGTCGATGAATTGCTCAAAAATTATGAAAAAATAGGTATAAATCAAAAATATTGTGTTTGTTACATATAATTAATTTCAAATCCTTTTATTTCACTTAACACAGGTGTGAATATGTCTTTGAAAATACATTTCTTACATTCTCACATGGATTTTTTCCCGGAAAATCTTGGTGACGAGAGTGATGAGTACGGCGAACGTTTTCACCAACAAATGAAGATGATGGAACGTCGTTACCAAGGGTTTTGGGATGAAGCAATGATGGGTGACTATTGTTGGTTTCTGATTCGAGAAACAAGTTCAAAACATCGAAGACAAAGTCATTCGATTCTCAATCATTTTTAATAAAACCTAAATAAATTTCTTTTGCATCAACTCGGTTTTAAATCCTGATATGCCTTAATCAAATTGATATGTAGAGAAAAGAATCTCCCATGAAAACTTTACATGCGATTTGGATGCTTACAACGATACCTAGAAAAGGAACTCTAAAGCTGTTGTATTTCAGCAACATTTTTAAGTGTTTTACAAAAATGCTCATAACTTCGACAATTTCCAACCGATTTCATCCATTAAAGGCTCATTTTCTCCGGTTTTGAATGGACTTTAAGAATAAATTATGGAATGATTTTTTGAATCTTTTTATCCCATTAAAAATGTTGATTAAAACAAGATTTTTATGGAAAATTCGCAGGAAAAATAAAAAAAAAAATTCTGTATGACTTCAAAATTAAATTTTTAATTAAGACATAATATTCTAGTGAACGATAGCAAATTTATTTAGCTTCATTTTCATAAAAAAAAGATTTAAAATTGGTGCACTAGTTCCAAAGATATTGACATTTTAGTAATCGTACTTTTGTCCAAAATTCAAAAAATCAAAATTTTTGTATATCTCAAAAATGGCTCTACTTTAATTTTTTCTGACCACGGCATTGAATTCAGCGTAGGATTTTGCATTGGAAATGATCATCACCTTACCGAGTTCAAAAATGCTGTAAACTAGTGTTATCTGTTGAGGCAATTTTAATTATAATTACTTTTAATAAATCATTTGTACCACTTCTTTCTCCGGAACGCTGTCATCTATCTGTTTGATATCAGAACAAATACCATCAGAAATTTCTCACATCGCTAGCTATTACGTCTCGTATGACACACGTTAGTTAACCCCAAACTCCTAGGAGTACCAACAGGCAACCATCAGTTGCAGGAGTTCAATATTAAAACAATTTGCTCGCAATTTATGCTCCGGTGCACACGATATTGCCGGACTTTAACATTCCTTGGAATTGCATTTACCTCTGGACGATCACTCACTATGCAGACAAAGATTCATTTTCAGTTTAAGATATAATGCAATAAATTGCTCCAGCTTTTCCCCGTAGATGTAGCAAAGTGTTTGAAAACTCGAACGGTTGTGTCTGCATAAATTGTCCAGTATCAACCCACTTTTCCTCCCACTGGCAGCGCATGTCCTGGATTAACATGCTTTGCTCACTCGAGTAGAACACCTGGTGAATTCTAAGTAATTGATATTAGTGCACTGATCCACACAGAACGGGCGTTGCGATACTGTAATAACGAGAAATCACTTGATCGATTCGAGCTAGGATGCTGCCAAACTTTACTAACTCTGAAAAATAGGATTGAAAATTACAAGAGTTTCATATAGTTTACCTGATGAATTGATATACTATTTTCCCCGAAAGCACTTTCAGTCAATCTTGAACCCGACAAAGAGCTCCCATCCACTTTGAGAAACGAACCGTAAACCTGACGACTGACACGAATTGTAGGTAGGATCAAATACTGGAGAAAAACCTGCACTTGACAAAAACCAGACTCTTCCTTCCCTCGGGGGACAAATTGAAACAAAGAGTTTTCTTGCCTGTCCTACCCATACATATATATGTTGTTCTCCTCACCTCACTTGTCTGACTCAGTTCCAGCGCAAAAGGTAACGTCTGTTTGCAGGATTTGCCATCCACCTTGAAACGAATGTCAAATTGCACTCGGAAGCGCCATCCGAGAACGGGTGATGTACATGCGTTTACCGCAATCTTGTCGGTCTCCATGGGACCGCCCACTTGTCGCTCGATTTTAAATAATGGAGTACATGTTGCAGACGAATGTTTGCTTCATATTGCGGAAAACGACCTGTAAATAGCTTTTCGAGTGGTGCTTGAAAGTTTTTCGTAGAATCTGAGCTGAGAGTTAATTCGGTAGAGTCGAGATTCACGTGGACTAGGCTTCTGAAAGTTTGCTTGGTATAATAATTTTTTTGCGCTAGTTGAAAATACTACTAGTGATGTGGTTGGAAGGTGAATTAAGCGGCTTTTAATAAATACTTTATTAAGTACACTGGATGATGGGCATAATTTTTAACATAAAGGATATTATAATAGACAGGGAAAAGGGAAGCAACATGTATCGGGAAAAGAAGGCGAAGATCTAACAGTGGACAGCCCCAAACCCTAGGCTACCGTGAGACTCGTAAGTTCGAAAATTTAATCATTTGAGGGCACTCAAAATAGAATATCTGATAGATGACCTTGTATCTCTCGCAGTGAAGTCGCGTAACCCCACTTTTTACCGGTTCAACAACTTTGAAAAGGTTATTTAGGGTCATGTTTACATTCAAATCAGTTTCAAAAGGCATAGGGTATTCTAACTTCACTAATTCTTATCCATTGGAACCAATATTGTTTTGTTTGTTTACGTGTTGAGAGTTGTTGAACAGGTAGACCTCAGGGCGACGCCACTGATCTCTCGTTAAATTTCATATTTTCCACCCATAGAAAACTTCAAAGAATCCTGTTTGCGAGAAATGACTTCACACAATTTCCATTGGATCATAACAACTTTCTTACATCACGAATCGCATTTAATAAACACAATAAATAGCCCTCTCAATTTGATCGTCAGAGTGTCGTAGCGTGACATCGCAACAGTTTATGCACAGTCATTTCTTCGATCCACATCAACTGTCAGCTATAATCCAAGCCAAGAATGACAAATTGCTTCGACAAGACACTTGTTGCTTGTTACGATTGTGATTTCTTGTTTCTACTGTACTTGTAGGTGTTCTGATATTTTTTTTCCACTCTGAGAAAAGTGGGTCATAGTGATTGGTTTATCCCCCCACGGCCCCACCCCAACATCCTTATGGTTTGGATTGAATAAAAGCACACGCTCATCGCTTCTAGATGGATTTTTTTCTCCAGTTCGTCGACTGGCAGAAAATCGCTTTTCCCTTGATGGTAGCTCCGGTGATTCGTTTGTGAAAATCGAAAGCGAAAAGCTGTTTATTTTTGAGTCAAAATCATCCATAAAAGTGTTTTCTTCTTCCTAATCTCTGTCGGCGTGTGCTCAACAGAGTGATACAATTTCTCATAACTGCTGACAGAAATGATTAATCTTTGATCTTGTTAACGAATTAAACAAACGGAACCAGTATATTTGCAAACAATGATTCCAGAAATCCTTGGACCATCCTTTAGCCAAGTCTGTAAAGGCACGGCTACAAACACAACCCATACTTGACAACAAATTTTATTTTTTGGTTGGAAATGTTCTCGGTTTTCCTGGACATAAAGTACTTATCACTGTACTTGCAGCACACACGCACACAATACATTGTTATGAGCTGGGCCTGCAAGCGAGATAAGAGAGTTTGTGTATTTAAATTTATCTTCTTTTTTTCTTCTGATATCCTCATCGTTAAACCAACCCAACGTATCGTACCTAGCTTTGTTCTGGTGCTTTGTCATATAGCAAGACATTTTGCAAACAATGACGAGATAATGTCATAACCGTGTTTGCAAATTATGACGTGCCAGTGAATGAATATGGCGGTGATGGATTTAATAGTAAATAGCGTATTTGGCTGGCGACGTTGACAATTTAATTAATAATTCTGCTTATAATCTCCATAATATCACCAACCAAAGGATGTAAGATTTCCTACAATTATGAGGGATTCATCAACGCACGATGTTAGTAGTTAGACCGCATGATCTGAGGATGAGATACACCGAGCTGCGGTTCAATGCGAGAAAATAAAGAAAAAAAAAATTGTGGAGTGCATTGGTGAGTCAAATGTTGAAAAAAATAGGAAAAGTTGCACCCTGGGACTTGAATCTTGAACGTTGTGAATATCAGTCTGTACCGTGCTTTCTCCACTGCCCCAGCGCTCATTTTCTCGCATACTCGACTTCGTATGCTTTTGACGTAGGACTACGTCTGTGATTTCTTTATGGGGGTAAACTTTGTGAAAACCAAAAATGGAACATGTAACAAAATTATGAAAGATTTTGAACGTTAACAACTCAGCTGCCTCTAGACCAATTTCAATAATTTTATCACCAATCGATCAGAAATATTCCTACGCATCTGCTTATCTTAAGACTTTATCATTTTTCAAGATGTCACTATTGAAAATTTTATGAATGTGCAACTGTTGGTATGATAGTTAAAATTATCACCGATTGCCTGCGAAAAGCGATTTCCCTAACACAGATTTGAAAGTTGAATTCCCTTCGGTCACAGCAAACGGTGTTTATTCAATCACCGCGTCGTGAGTAGTGATGTTCTCCAGTACACATCGAAAGGCTCCCTGCAAGCAGCTGGCTATCAAGGCTTGCCTCAACCGCTGATCGGATTCAGTTCCAATCACCGTGTGTGGTGGTGTGTGGTCGTCGGCATCAGCAGCAGCAGTGCTTTTGGCGCGTGGTGTTGAACTTTGTTCTCTAGTACACAACGAAAGGCTGCCTGCAAGCAGCGAGGTGCAGCCCACATGAGCATCCACAGAAGGAGGAAGAAGCCGCACTGCTATTGATCGGAATCAGTAGCTCTTCGTGAGTCGCTGTGGGTCATCTATGCCAAGCGCGTCACCCTCATTCCAATCAACATACAACTCACCAGCCTCATCTGTGGTTCAGCATTAATCAACCATCACGACAAAACGGTCCGTTTCAGGACCACCATAAATTTGTAAAAGAGTTTTTTTTTTGACATTTGTCAAGGTCATCAATCGGATGTCAGTTCCTATATCTAGATAGAGCTGGAATTAAGGGGTAACAACTTTTGTAAACAATGACTTCTTTCGATGATGTCTTGAAAGTCAAGGTTCGCGCACGCAAATCAACAACCATATTCCAGCTCTACCTAGTTATGTTTAAATCTAACATACCATGTTCTTGAAGGCAACAATGGGGGTGCAATTTCAAAAACCAAAGTCGGTCGCGGCATGAAAGTGGTCTGATTTTGATCCAGCCAATCGATAGGAATTTTTTCTTCAAATCTGTTAAAATTAAGACTTTATCATTTTTCAAAATATCACTATTGAAAATTGCACGAATGTGCAACTATGATAATTAAAATTTTCACCGATTACCTGCGAAAAGCGATTTCCCTAACACAGATTTCAAAGTTGAATTCCATCCGGTCTCACCAAATGGTGTACACAACGAAAGGCTCCCTGCAAGCAGCGAGCTGCAGCCCACATGAGCATCCAGAGAAGGAGGATGAAGGAGGATTGATCGGAATCAGTAGCTCTTCGTGAGTCACTGTGGGCCATCTATGTTAAGCGCGTTATACTAGAGTATAAACAAAGGGAACCCCGCACAAATTTCTATTCCTACACAAAATACAAGGTCCTGCTGCAGTTAACAAGTAAGATTTATTATATAAGACCACGTAGTCCTACGTCACCATTGCGTACAACCCCATAGGGCTGTCCCTTGTAGTTTTTCTGCTTAATGGGAATTTCAGAGAGCCGTGGCAAACGTGTGCGTCGTTCTACAATGTAATAAATAAAAGTTTGCCAGTATAGTCGAAAGCGTAGACAGAACACGAGATTAAACAAAGAGGACGATAGCAAATGCAACTAACATTCAATGTCGTACATTTTTGGTTGGCGTGTAGTCTCTTCAAAATTACCAAATCTTTTTATTTATTTTTTTCTTCATTCGAGTGATTTTTAGCCAGTGGCTGTACCACATCATTAATTATCCCTACAGTTGCCTTGAAATGCTTCTGAAATTTACCTGCAGCTTCTGGTCAAATTCCTTTAGAAATTGCACCTTGAATCCTTTTAGAAATATTCCTAGAGAGAAAGAATTGTAGAGGAAAAAAAATATCCTCAAAACTCATTTGGAATTATCATCAAAATTCTCTAGACAATTGTTCAAAGTGTCAAAATCCTTAAATTTTGTTTATGTTGTAACCGTTCGCGAAGAATGCTTGAGGTTCAAGTGAAGCTCGGTGGCTTAAGTGCCACTCTCTTTACGAAAGACCACCGGTCATGTTTGCTTTGCCCGACTTAGAGACTTAACCTCAGAGGTCCACATGAACGGTAGTATTTAAAAACCTTCCTCAATGAAATTTGAAACTTATGACGGAAACTAATATTTATCGAAAGAACACCTTTATCCGATCCATTTACCATCAGAGAAACCCGCAATCTCAAAGATGTCCACAAATTATAGTTCCAATTTTCATTAAACCTAACGCTAGAGCAAATGCAAATCCAAGACGAGCCCAAGAACTCCATGACGTGTGAACCAGCTAAAAAAGCGTGACGGAAAATTGACACAACGAAAAACTTTAAATTTCAATCTATATTCACATAATTTTTCAACATTCATTCGGGTTGGACTTAACTCGGTTCAAAAAAGTAAACTATTCATGGCCATGAAAAAAATGCGATGCGATGACGACGGACGAAACGGTGATGGAGACTGATGGAGCGGCAATGGCAGCCGGTTACCTTATCAAGGACCTGGCGATGGTGACTGTCGACCTGTGATGGTGGCGGCGGTCTCGGGATGGCGCCGATCTAGCTGCGGTAATGGCGTGCAGCGACGAAAGGTGACCCACGAGCGGTATGGCCGACGGAAAGCTTCCGATTTATTTTCGAGAGAGCTGAGCATCGACGGAGTCGAGGTTTTCCCGGAGATTCGCTCCGCGGAGTAGAGAGACCAACGTACCGTCGCACGGCTTCGCGTACTATGTTTTCGCTATGACCGCCCGAAATTAAATGAAATCTCCCTCTTTGGTTAAAATCCGAACCGAGGTACGCAATTGGCTTCGTACTTCTGCGGTCCAAGCTCTCGAGTGTCACGATCCCCGGAGTTGTAGCGTAATGGAGACTCTACCAACGGCTTTTGGCGACCGTCGGGAAAAATTTCGTTTAATCAAACTAGCGACGTCACGACACTACACACTTAGAAAAATTCATGTAAATTTAAGTGCTCTGAGACTGACATATACGAGCGTCAATTTTGACATAAAATTGAGTCATAATAAAGGGTGATACGGTCAAAATTTGGTCAATATCAGCTTGACGTATTTCTTTCAATTTTGCATTTAAAAAACCTGAACACCCCTCATTTTGAAGGTGTGTGTGTGTAGATTGTTGCTCCTATTTTGATTTTGGAATTCACTCTTCAGTTGTCAAAATGCCGTCCAAGCAAGAAGAGCAGCGTATCAAAATTTTGCTCGCGCATCGCGAAAATCCGAGTTACTCGCACGCAAAGTTGGCAAAATCGCTAAAAGTTGCCAAATCAACCGTTACAAATGTAATTAAAGTGTTTGGGGAACGTTTGTCGACAGCCAGGAAGTCTGGATCGGGGGGAAATCGAAAACCGGAAGCCGCTGAGACGACAAAGAGAGTTGCCGGTAGTTTCAAGCGAAACCCTAACCTCTCTCTCCGAGATGCCGCAAATAAGCTGGGTGTATCGTCTACAACCGTGCATCGAGCCAAAAAACGAGCCGGACTATCGACTTACAAGAAGGTAGTGACTCCAAATCGCGATGATAAACAAAATACGACGGCCAAAGCGCGATCCCGGAGGCTGTACACGACGATGCTGACGAAGTTTGACTGCGTGGTAATGGACGACGAAACCTACGTCAAAGCCGACTACAAGCAGCTTCCGGGACAGGAGTTTTATACGGCAAAAGGAAGGGGAAAGGTAGCAGATGTTTTCAAGCACATGAAACTGTCAAAGTTCGCAAAGAAATATCTGGTTTGGCAAGCCATCTCTACCTGTGGCATGAAAAGCAGCATTTTCATAGCTTCCGGGACTGTCAACCAAGAAATTTACGTGAAAGAGTGTTTGAATAAACGTCTGCTGCCTTTCCTGAAGAAACACGGTTGTTCCGTACTGTTTTGGCCGGATTTGGCATCTTGCCATTACGGTAAAAAGGCCATGGAGTGGTACGCCGCCAACAACGTGCAGGTGGTTCCCAAGGACAAGAACCCTCCCAACACGCCAGAGTTCCGCCCAATTAAGAAATACTGGGCTATTGTCAAGCGGAACCTAAAGAAGACCAAAAAAACTGCTAAGGGCGAGCAGCAGTTCAAGGCAAACTGGCTTTCTGCGGCGAAGAAAGTGGACAAGGTGGCTGTACAAAATCTGATGGCAGGGGTCAAGCGTAAGGCCCGGCAATTCGGATTTGGAAAAGCGGAAGCCTAACTGAATATTTTTCCTGAATTTTATACTAATTGAACTTGAAAAAGAAATTTAATTTGATTTTTTAAATAAACGATTTCACCGATTTACACGCGTTTTCCCTTGACCAAATTTTGACCTATCACCCTTTAGACGCAAAATTCTGCTCAATCAAACGTACTTTTCGTCGAGTAACCAACTTTTCAGTCTCGGAGCATTTAATTTTACATGACATGTTTGTTTACGTCTCATCATTTATGTCAAAGATGGATTCTGTCACGTGTAAAATTAGGTATTTCTAAGTGTGTACCTACAAGAGATGCACACGGGTCTTTGTCCAAATCCAACGGACGGAAATGGCGGCCAAGTTGACGCCAAGACAAACCAGACGGTCAGGCAACGATGGATGCCGAACTCGCCTAAAAACTCCAGCCTGTACAAAAAAAAACCCGTTGAACGAGCTGTCCAACGCGAAATCACAAAATTACTCATCTAAAATTTAAATATACGAAGTTAATCTAAAATTATCTTTTTTTTTTAGTTAAAAACAATATTTACACAGCGGTTTGATTCGCAAACTACTTGCTTCAGGCAAGGAAAATCTGAATGCATAAAAAAAAACTATTGAATTAATTAACTGACATGAAATTAATCACTTTTATCTTTTTGATCGAATTTCACTGAGTTCACACTTGACTGACGAACCGCGTCAAACACTACCCAAGTAACATTTTAAGTTTTATGAAATACTACAAAGCAACTTTAAAACAACATTCATAAAACCATGGTCAAGGTTATTTTGTCATTAATGCATACACCTAAAACTCATTAAGACTAGAATATGTCTAGTTGGCCCACCCTGGAGAAGGTTCTGAAGGGTGTATTCTCGAAGCTCTTCAAGATTGATTTACTGCAAAAGCTTGTATGACGAACGCATTGAGAACCCTTTGAAAGCTACAATAAAAGCTATTTAGCAACAATAAAAACCCTTTCCGAGCCATTTACCCTAACCGCATGCTAAATCCACTAGGAAAGCATCAATCAAGTACAGGTAGAAAAGGATTTATGAATCAAATCTTATCAAAATAATTAAAATAGTAACTGATGGTATAAAAATCTTGTTTTATATCCAAATTTATTACAATAGTTCTCATTAAGTGGCCTAGTTTTAAGTGCTATATTAAATTTTATGTGAAATGTACGTGAAAACATCGAAAAAAATAAGTCCACCCTCGTAAAAACGTCGATTTGAATAATTATTTAACATTGAAAAAAAAAAATTCTTCAGATCGAGCTTGGCCGAGATTTTTTTTTATTATTTTCGCATTTAAATGTTTGCTCATTGCTAAATTTACCAAAACATAGTTATATCTAAGGAAATATAGATTGAAAATCGAAGATTGTAAAAAACAACCAAACTAATTGTAACATGGAGGTGGCATAAAAGTTGATTTTCATGGGTCATATGTGTTTTGCTTTCAAGAATTCCTTAACAAATTCATAAGGTTTTAAAATGACTTTGATGAAGAAAACTTGCAGGCTGCTTGCAGAAACCTTGCTTCATCCTAACCCGTTCAGATTTATGGCAGCATTTATGGAGGCAAAGTTGCCTGCAAAAAGTTAAACGTCAAAGTTTGTTTATCTTTCGATAGTTGCACTGTGGGATCCAGGGTTCTTCCAGGTGGTTTTCTCCCGATAGATTGGGAGCAGTTACTCAGATAGTTTGCTACACTGTTTCGCAACATTTCGCATTTCGAACAGCTGGAAGCTAATCTCCGGTAACTAACAGTTTCAGTGGTTTGCTGTCGGTTGTCATCTATTCGCAAGATCTGGAGAAGACTGGTATGTTTTTTTTAAACTTTCGACAATGTTTTATGAATTCGAGGGGCCCGCTCAGTTTGCTCTTCTCCGCCAGATGGTCAGTCGTTGATGGTGTGCTGGTTCTTCTAAAGAAGTAATTTTTGCTGAAATCGACCTGAGTTTTTCATCCTACTTCGTCTATCCTTCGAGATTTCCTTGTCATAAATTTTAATTTTTATTAACTATGAGGAACCATCTTTTTAGCTAAATTTTTAAACAGAGTAATTGGGAATTTATGATGCACTTTAAAATACCTAGAAAGCAACAATAAATCCTTTTTGCTCTAATGCAAAACCTAATGGTTTTAGGGTTGCTTTTATAATGATAGAACACGTTTATAAAGTATTTTATCAAGACATTAATAAACAATTACATTTATGCTTGAATTACAGAACAGTTTTAAGGAGGGATTGAGTCTCTCTTTATTAGTTTTTGTTTGTCTTGTCCCCCCGTCTCGATGAGTCTCATCGTCGCCCACTGGTCACCATAGCCGGTCGAACTCCATACGAAACTAGAACTGCACTACCGTACATACTGCCCTGATGAGACAACGAAACCTTACCCCAAGCTCCTCCCCTGAACCTATCCTTCGACAATGTACCTCTCTAACCTCGAGTAAGCCCCGAGTATTCGGCCCAACTCCTACTAGACATAGAAATAAGTGAATTTTGTTACAAACAAAGAACAATGAACTATCGGCTCCGTAAAGCTAACGCGATTGAGCCTTCCAAATAAACGAACTAGTTAAAAAAAGGAGGGATTGAGAACTGATATAAATTTATTTTTAAAACAAGACGGTTTTTGACTTTCTTGCCAGCCTATAAAAGGTTTTTAAAACAGCAGAAAGTTAAATTACTAAGTAGGAGTGGTTTACACTTTGAAATGCTGTATTTAAACTAAATGGATCGTTCATTGCCGTTATAAAATCATCATTAATAAGAGTGGATGCCAAATGGATACTGAATTGTTACTTGGGTACTGCTCTCCAGCCGATTTTTTAGCGAAATGGCAGAGACTAGAATTTCTTTTTCCCAATAAACAACGGAATTTCTTAAAGATAAATGGATCGGATCTGGTGTGAAAAATCAATGTTCGTCTTCGCCATTTTACTCAGGTGTTCATTTGAATCATATCTCTTTCATGTATCTTCTTCTTCTTCTTCTTCTTCTTCTTTGCATTTCAAGCTTATTGTGTGCTCTCAACTTAGTATTCTAAATGCACTTCCACAGTTATGAATTGAGAACTTTCGATGGCTGTACCATTTTTGCATTGATATGATTGTGTGGCAAGTCCAATCATACTTCTATGCCCAGGGAAGTCGAGAAATTTTCCAGCCCGAAAAATTCCTAGATCGGACCAGGAATTAAACCCAGCCACCTCCAGCATGGTCTTGCTTTGTAGCTGCGCCTGAGCTAAGGGAGGCCCTTAACGTATTTACCAAGCTCTAAAGGAACGATACATCTGCTAGCTTGCTATAAAAGCTTCATATCTACAAAGCTAACTTTTATCTTGCCATAAAAATCCCGACAAATGTACGTATCACGAAGCTTTTTGCTACATTGTATTGGAACCGAATCATGCTATACAATCCCGACAAGTGCGCTTAGCCAAGATACTTTTTTTTTATTTTGAATTTGGAAACGAATCACTCCTTTTTTTGCATTGAAATTCTTAATTAATTACGTGATTCAATTACTAACCATTAAACGAAATAAACGCACGACGTTACAAAATCCAAGAGTCACTATTATTTTTAATCTGGGGTCTTAAACATTTATTTAAAATTTAAATTTTTTGTAAGTTTGATATCACAAAAAATTCTTTAACTGGCCTAGTCTCAAAAACTTGAAAATTTTCTATCGTAATGTTAAATGAAAATCTTAGTCTGAGATCTCAAATGACGTACATTTCGTAGATCTATTTCGTTTTCTTAAAGCATTTTATAATATTCGGTTCATTAACCCACTTAGCGTTCGGCCTAGTGCCCTTCGAAAAGTTTGCATGTAACTTAGACAAATTTCAAATTTCTGAGACCGAAAAACATGTCAAATTTCGGAGTATTTGGTAATCTTTCCGTTCACCACAATCGAAGCAAATCCGACATTTGTTTGCCAGCAGACCGCAAATCTTTCTAACAACGATATAGACACAGCTTGGCAACCGATCGATACATTTCCAAGTGTCACTTGATGGCAACCCACTCACCCCATGCTCAACTGGAAGAAAAGATGCAAACGGAACGGGAGCCGTTGTTTGCCTATCTAGGGGATCTGGGTGTAATACACGTCAGCGGGGTCATATGACTATTTCCCTTTTTTCCAATTACTTGATGCAGATGAATTGATATGAAAATTTCACCAGCTGATGGATCAGTAGCCCACCTAGAAGTTTCGGGATGGAGACCAATTCGATTGTGTTGGAAAAGTTAATGATAATTTTATCTTGGTCATATCACACCGCAGGTGCGTTTTACACCAGTTCCCCCTATTCGCTTTATATTCACGGAAATCCAGTCTTCTAGTTGCGGCCCGGCACATGGAAGAACACCACGGGAAGCGGGAACACGTCCTTTTTTCAATAAGCCTCCCACCCGTCTGCCAGTCAGCTAGATGCGCGAATAGAGTGGGAACAGTAGGTGGTACTCTGCAAAGGAGACGTCCGTTGCGCGTTCTCGAACGAAAAATGCCAATAATGAATGACATTACCTATTCCGATACTAATCCCACCCCTGGGAGTAAAGACATATCATTCCAACAGTTGTATACCGTTTTGATTACCCGGCGGTGCTAGATCACTTGATTTGTCATTTTTCTGTTATTGAGTTCCGGTTTTTCCGTAGATTGAACTGATCAAAATTCATTGTTTCAGTTTACCTACACTGCCGTTCAATCCGGCTCAAATTTGCGTTTTGTTTTCTGACTGTGTATATTTTCCCTCGATCTTCCTCAAATATCTGCGTGATCATGAGGAAAATCGAGACATTTTTTATTCAGTCCACAAATATATTTATTATATCTTCTTGTTCTTCTTCATCGCATTTCAAGCATATTGCTTAACATAATAGCTTATTGCGTGCTCTCAATTTTGTGTTCTAGATGCACTTCGACGATTGTTAATTGAGAGCTTTCGATGCCTGTATCATTTTTTCATTAGTGTAATTGTGTGGCAAGTACAATCATACTCAATATGCCCAGGGAAGTCGAGAAATTTTCCAACCCGAAAAATTCCTAGACCGGACCGGGAATCAAACCCAGCCACTTCCAGCATGGTCTTCCTTTACCGACTGAACTAACGGAGCCCCGAGTATATTCATTGATTTTTAAAATTATCTACGGCATTTTTTTTATATTCGAAAAATTCTTTGAATTTATTTTTTGGAAAATTTTCTCAGTCCATGAATGACCACGGCCGTGTACTATTTCACCAGCTCAGTGTCGGTGCAGAATTTAAGGAAACAATACGCTGGCAGAAATTTCATTTATTCATCAATCACCCAACCGAACTTTTCCTAAACCTGCAGTTCTGGTACGAAGGAAAATTTAACTCAAATGCTCACCACGCCATTCCGCACGCACACACTCTTCCGTAAAACCATGGTGTGCTGCGACGTTCGTTCAACCACAGAGCAAACCGAGGAAAAAACGATCCAGTTCGGTAGAGCCTATTGTTTTCCACCATCATCCCCATGTCACTGACCGACGGGAGGCTATTTCCGGTCCCGGTGGCACAAACTCTATGGAATTTTGAATCACGTAAAAAAGAAACATAAACTGCGGAAGAGCATTAAATAAATAATGTATTGGATCGAGTTGTAAAACGATTGAAGTTTCCTTGATGGGCTATAAAGCTTTTCCGTTGCCTGTTCTCGGATGTTGCGAGGAGGTTGAGTGCGTTAGATAGGGTAGCCTATTCTTTTTTGGTTATGTTGTTTGTTGATTTGAAATATGGGATGCGTTTCGTATTTTGATTCCTCTTTGAATGACTTTTCCTACATATGTGATTGCCGTCATAAATTGCTTCGTCCCAACAAAATCCGTAATGATTCCGCCGCAACGCAAAGGAGGCGATGGGAAGAAATGATGAAAGGATCCAACATTCTTGTAAATATTGAGCGTAAACAGTTTTTCAAGGGTAAAAATATAGACGGATCGTAAAGAATTCACACCTTCCACTTAAAATGATCACAATCAGGCATGGAAAATCATTTGAATTCATTTCGTGCATTCATTTAACATTCATTTGCCTCCAACTTTGTTCAGCAGTAGAATTCCGTAAAATGACGTATATAGCTTTTGTAGGTCTTGTTATTAGCTACAACTTCTGTCCAAAACTCAAATCTGTTTCTCTTGTGCATGACGAACTAGATCGAACAGAACTTATTATTGTTTTTTGTGAATTTAAGGTAATTTACATACAGTTCTGTTCGCTCTAGATCCTCATGCAAGATAGATACAGATTTCATGTTTGCTTTCCCAAGTAACAATTTTGGTTTTATGAGGGTTCTGTAGACCATGATTTAGACTTGTAGAATGCCATACAACCGCGATAAAACCTGCAATGTTGCTTGGGTTTAGGCTACCCATATTCAGAAGCATGGAGAGAGCAGTGGGAAAGCACAGGTCTGATAATCGCAACGTTTGTGGTTCGAGTCCAGTCGGCATCCTTTTTCCTATTTTTTTTCGACATAATTCATTTCACTCACTAATACAGTCCACATTTTTCGGTCTCCAATTTTCTTGCATTGGACCGCAGCTAGGTATATCGCATCCTCGGTTCATGCGGTCTCCACTAACATCCTCTGATGATGAATCCCACATAATTGTAAGCGAATCTTACCCGGTTGGGTGTAGAAAACTTTTTTCGCCAAATAAAAGTAAAAATAAATTGAAAAGTAACAACATAAAATTAAAGAGTAGCAATTTATTGTTGCTTTTTTTACGGTTTTTCCGACGAAAAAAATATTTTCCACTACTACTTTCCACTAGTCGATTGCTAATTTGCAAGAGTTTATTGCTCCTGAGCAAGCAGATTTATTGCTAATTTCGCATTAAACTATGATAGTTTTCCTGTCTTTTAGTGAGCATTTACTAGGCTACCTTTTTTCAATATCCTGTCGCTTACGGGAACACTGTTTTTTTCATTCATCTGTTCTGTTCACATCAAAAGCTACCATCGTTTGCACTTTGTATGTAGGTAGGTACCTATTTCTACCTCTAAACCAGAGATCGGTGGGACGGCAAGCAATGCTATTCGTTCGCATTCATTGGCTTTTCTTCTCTCGTTTTCATTGCTTCTAGGAACACTTTGCCCGCCATTTTTCTTCTCTGGCGAAGCCTTCTCATTCTAAATTTCGATTTATTTTTCGAACTACGTAATGTTTTGTGTTGTGTTTTTTGTTTTTCTCTCTCTCAAATCAGATGATCATGTTTTATTTTTGGCACTGTGTTTTCAATGTGGATGATTAATCTGAAGCCCCCACAATCTCTAGAGCTCAACGGAAATGAAACTTGAATTGTCGTAATTTCCTTTTGCATTTGGGAGCCTGAAATGGAAATTTATTGTATGGTGATGTAACTACCGTCAGATGTAAATTATCGGAAATCGTGAATTCGATAAGTTAGAAACAGCAGATACTTTACTAATGAGCCTTATGGTTTCATTTTCTACGACAGCGATGAATAGCTTTCTATGGGCAGTGAAGTAGCTCTTTGCCCAATTTAATTCATCGCCTATGGAAATACGCGGAAAGGAAAACCAGCAATTGTAGCTAGATTCCTGTCATGTTGCTGTTGGCGATTATTGATTTTCTGATTACTTATTCAGATAAGGAAACAGGTCTTTTATTACGCGGTCATTTTGAGAAAGTGAAGTAACTTGTCTTGTAAGATCTGATCGTTTATTATTATAGTCGCTTTAACATATTTTAGGTCATTCATAACTCGTCCGAGGATAAGATTTTATATCGTGAGCATTAGTGTGAGACGCATGGATGATAACCGCTTCGCCGGGCCTGTCGCCTCTCTAAGATCTAATAGTGAGATAAAACAAAATAGAATATTTCATGATTTATCATTTAATTATGAATTGTGACTATCGTATGTTAGTCTAACGTAAGCATTTATATCTAAAATTAAGTCACTTCCCTTCAGTCTTTTTTGGGTTCGATAAAACTCCCACTGCAATTCTGACTGGGATCGACTGTCGTGTTTTTCCTAAATATTTTGAAAAATGCTTTTAAAAATGTTTGAAGAATCATAAAACGAATCATGGATATTTTTATGGGACCTAAAATTTTCCCCGAATGCACTTATTTTCTTCACTTCCGCAATCATTTCCAAATTCGTGTTTTTAAAATCCTTTCAAGTGTTGTTCCTTAATCTTTTAAAGAATTTTCCCTGCCAAAATCCTTCAATAATCTTCCAAGAATACCTACTCACTATAATCATTCCAAAATTTTCTGAACGATGTTCATGGCAATATCATGGAATACATTCTAGGATTTTTCTCAAAATCATTTTAATAGGTTAACCATAATTTTCTGTTCAGTAGTATCCTTTCAATATTTTTAGAATTTTCAAATAATCCTCCCGCAGACTTTTGCCGAATCAATTCAAGGAATTTTTTCTAGATTTATAGATTTGCTTGGAAATATTTTCAAGTTTATCCTTTAATGTTGTCAATTTTCTGTAGAATTCCATTCAGAACAATTTCATATTTGTTTCATGATCCTCATAATGATTTCAACATTCCATAATGGTCTTAAAAATTTCCCTGAGTTCTATCAAACATATCCCGAGAGGCTTTCTGACGTGTTTCAGAATCTTTTCACTATTTTGCCGTAATTTTGTCATCAAAATTATCTAGTTTCTCCAAAGGTTTATTTAGAGTTATTCTATTTTTAAGGTTCCTTGAAATGATTTTCTTAGAATTTAATTTTTTTTTCTTTTCTTCAATATCATTTTAATTGTTTTGTTAGATTTTTCACCAAACCAAACATGTGAATACTTTCATAGGTTTTCCTGAAATCCTTTCTAGGATTTTCTCAGAATTCACAAAATTTTCTCATAGCTTTGAAAAAAAATTTCATGCTTCTATTGAACATTCAATTAAAATGATATCAATTATTAGTCAGAATATTTTCAAGAGTTTCCAAATTTGTTGGCAATCAATTCTGTATCATTTTTTTATGTTTTTTCCACTTTCTCCACAAATTTTCTAGAATCGCTTCGAGCATATTCCCAGATTCTTTACTATGATTTTCTTTGAAACGTTTTTTTATCTTCCACAACTCTTTTAAGAATTTCCCCTGTGTTTTAGTTTGTCAAGTTTGGATTTTCTCAGAATTCTTTATTTTAATTCTTTTTTTTAAGGTTTTCCATGAGCTTAGCTTGAACATACCAGTGGTTGATCATATTAAAGAAAAAATTGACAATGAACCAGTTTCAGTGGCCCCATAAATTAATAATCACGGGCACATTCTTGAATCAGGTTGGAGTCGGAGAGAAATATTGGAGTGACTTTTGGGGATCGTGTTTGACTCTGCATCCCCAAAAAAATCACATGAGTTTCCTAGATAAGTGATGTGATCATAGTATTGATAAATTGTATTTTTTTTTCCCATATTGACTCGAGTAAGGTTTGCGTTGTACAAGGCCTGATAAGTAAACGATGCTCATGTTAAGCCCTGCCATTTTAGAATTAGTACGCTTTAAATCGGGTGAATCTCAGAACTTGTTTGGTTTGGAATAAAACGTTATTAAAAGAAAATATTACGTACACAATTAGAAATTATTAATTTTACACGAGACGTAATTCAGCTTTGACGTAAATCATGGAACGGAAACAAACATGGCATGTAAAATTAAGTGAATCTAGAATCTCTTAATAAAAATAGTATTTTTAATGGTTTTCTATTTCAACCAAAAGTGTTTCGAAAAAAATCCCAGAGTTTTGTCAATTTTGTTACGCATTTCTTTAAAGCAGTCTCATGAATTTTCGTTAAATCCTTTCTTGAAATATCTCAAAATCTTTTCAAGACTTATCCATATTTTCATTATTATTACTAAGCACGATAGTTTCTAAATTCGTTTTTAGAAATTCCAGTAATCTTTAATTTTAATTAGTATTCTTCTCCGGATCTGCTCGGAATTCTTTATTTTTTTTCAGATTCCTTACAGAGATTTTCTTATAATCCTTTCAATGGTTTCCTAATCAAAGTTCTTATATAATTTAATTTGCCCAGAAATGCTTCAATTATTTCGCAGGAATTATTTAATGATTTTCTTTTATTTTTGCAAAACTAATCAAATCTTTTTAAGAACTTCCCATTAAGCTGGAAAATTATTTCTTTGTTGTAGAATTATTGGAAGAATTTTATCAGAACTCTTAAGAAGTCAGAGCAATGGTTTTCTTATAATCCTCCGATAATGTTTTTTCTCTTATTAAATACCTTAAAAAACCTTTATGATTGCTATTAAACATATCCTTTGAATCTTTGAAAAAGTTTTCAACTAATATTTTCAAGGACTTTCCAATCATTATTTCAAATACACTTATTTTATTTGTTTTGTTTCCTTAAAATTGGTTTTTGGGGTTTTAGTTGTCTTGTTTGCAGAATTATAGAAGTTTCTTTATCCTATATCATTACAAATTTCAAGATTTACAGACAAGTCTTAGTTTCTGTCTTAGTGTACCTCAATTTCGTTCTCCAATTCGCGATCTGAACCTCAAATCAACTTATAAATTGTTTGTTTTAAATAAAAACCGAGGTAGAAAAATGAGTGCAGAATGAGGAAATGGAAGTGAGAATTAGCCCGTATTCTTGCTTATTCAATCAATACTAATTTTTCGAGAACAAATTAATAGGATCCTTAAACCATTTGGATCATGATTTCATGATGGTTTTCAGAGCTTAAAATCACCTCAGAGTGTTTGTAGAGCAACTTTTTACATACATCGCACAGTACTTGGCAAAGAGTGTGTGGTTCTCCCATTTGCTTCGCACTCTTTTCCAACTTATCTTTGAGAAACCAATCCACCCAAAGAGTGGTGGTAAAATTCACGCAGGGAACAAATGGAATACGGTAGCAAATTTTGAGTTTGACTGTATTTAACTTTGTGGATTTCAAAAAATCAGCGCACTGCGCTCATTGAGTGGTCAGATCCCAAGTAAACATTCGATTTAGATTTGTAGAATGCTTCAAAATTTCAATAGAACTTGCAATGTTCCTTAGGTATAGAGCCCTGGTGTGGGTTTATACAATTTCTCGAAGTGGGTCGCAATCAACGAAAAATTGTAACAATATACACTACCGATCATTAGTTTAAGGACACCCCCAAAAACCCATGCAATTATGTTTTGTTCAATGAACTCTCATGTTACGTTCAATTTTCGATCTCCAAAGGTTATTTGAATGGTATGAATGGTATAGCATAAGTGTTCTACTACTACTTTTGTGTGTGTGTGTGTGTGTGTGTGTGTGTGTGTGTGTGTGTGTGTGTGTGTGTGTGTGTGTGTGTGTGTGTGTGTGTGTGTGTGTGTGTGTGTGTGTGTGTGTGTGTGTGTGTGTGTGTGTGTGTGTGTGTGTGTGTGTGTGTGTGTGTGTGTGTGTGTGTGTGTGTGTGTGTGTGTGTGTGTGTGTGTGTGTGTGTGTGTGTGTGTGTGTGTGTGTGTGTGTGTGTGTGTGTGTGTGTGTGTGTGTGTGTGTGTGTGTGTGTGTGTGTGTGTGTGTGTGTGTGTGTGTGTGTGTGTGTACAATCTAACCCCCACTGTCCGGCAGTGTTATTATGGAAGAAAACTGCTTTTTATTACCCTTAAATTAAAGCAGGCTTAGTCCGGGAGTTAGAAGGTGTTAGCTCTATTGCAGCTCGTGTTAGCTCTATTGCAGCTCCAGTGACCCATTTCAGAATGCCTGGTAATTCACGACCACTCCGAGGTCACTTTTACTTACAATAAGCCCCGCATGTTCACTCTACCTTTATCAAATGGATAATGGTATCATAAACTCACTTCCAGATTCAAAAAATATTATTTCCAAATCTGGCACGTATATAGTTTTGAAATTTAATCAACTGTATTAAATTGATTTGAATGGACATTTCTTACCAATTTCGTTTCGAATACCTCTTGATTCATCTGCTGGCAGCACTTACTGGCCCTTACCAGCGACCAACTCGTCTGCCCGCAAAAGCAACAACGCCTAAATCTCAAAGCTCTTCGGACGTCCCCTCGAAAATGCAATCGAGATATGTATAAGAACAATCTTCAACTGGAACGTACTCACCAAATCAATACATCCGGAAGCACATTCCCGATGCTTATTTTTCTCTCGCATGCCCGTCATCGTCGAACGGCAAAAAAAAGGGAACTCGGTGAGCAATTTTGTGATACGGAATTTTCACTGAACATAAACCGCGAATTTACGAATTTCACCACTCCCAACTGCGAAACACGTTCAGAAGCACTTTTGGTACACTTCGATCAATTTCTTTCGAAAACACAAAAAAAAGTTGCAGTCGAGCCAACATTAACACCCGAGTCAACACCGATTTTGCCGAACTCTTTCAGGCACCTTGCAGCGCGTAAATAAACTGAAATTAAAAATTATCACTCGCGATGCCACTAATTTCTGGCCCGGGAGAAAATCAAATAACACATATTGCGACACCTCTTCTGATGCTTGCAAACATGTTGAATCACGTTTTCTTTCTCTATTCTTAAACTTCCCGGAAAGCGAGAAAACTACCAATCACACACGTATAAACGTCCGGGAGGCAGAGCGCCAGCGCTAATCCGGCAAATGCAGCCGAAAACTATGAACGCGAACGCACGCACAAAACAGAGAACAAAGGCGTTCGAAACTGCACCTCAACATATTTCGATATTTATATCTATATCAAAATTCTCCTGTTTACTCTGCTTAAAAAAATGATAGCTGTGCTTGTTGGATATTTTCTCAGCTACAACTTTGTCACTGATGTCTTATGATTATGCTCAATCAACTGTTCAGCAGGCAACATTGGTGTTTGTGGCGCGTAGAATAGACTTCTCTGACGTTTGTCAAGTGTTCTACTACTACTTTTATTTCAAAATTTGGCCAACCCAATTCTTAGAAAATCAGTCACGATTCTTCAGAGTAAATTTTGAAAAATGTTGTAACTTTGGGTGAACTTTTAGCACACACAATTTGAAAAATATATTAAACAATTTGCCTACGAGGAAAGTTCCATTCAATACATTTCAAATGATCTAAAGAGAACGAAAATTCGACGTAACATGACAGAGATATGAACATAACAAATTTTTCATGTTTTTTTTGGGGGTGTCATTAAACTTATGATCGGGAGTGTATTTTCAATCAATAAATGTCACTCCTTTTTTTAAGCCAGTATTTGGTCACTATTTTTGTTATTTTCGTCACTAAAGACACTGCTATTTTGTAACATACAAAATGAGGGGACGTTTTAGAATACAAGGCCTTCCAGTTGTTGGCAACACGACCTTGTCAGCTGTTTATTTCCTCAATTTTGTGCTAGTGCTTCCTAGACTGCTTTATGTGAAATACTAAGCAGCTCTAGAATGATCAATTGTAAAATAATACATGAAATAAGGTGAATTGATGTTATAGATAGCAAAGAAGATACTTGATGGCAAAAACAGGAAGGCACTGTAATTAAATTCGGGTTTCTTCAAGCATCAAGGGACCAGTGAAATTCACGTGAGTGTCTGCAAAAAGTTGTTTTTTGTAGTTGGTTGATTGATTATCTTTATTAAGGAGATTTTCTGTAGTGTTTTGAATGTGATTGTTTGTTTTTTTTTTAATTGTTCTGGATTTATTTTTTTAGATCACTCAAAACCAAGCATCTTATCCAATGTTTGGTGCATCGAATGAGAATAAAATGTAATACCATTCGCCATATGCAATCTATAAGAAATACAGCAGACTTATAATATATTCATCTCATCGCTTTGGTCTGATTGAACCATATCGACTGTTCATCATATCCACAGTTCGTCAAAACATCGATCCCATCCTTCCTGTTTAGGTTTTCTTACCTATCACTTACTTTTCCGACACGGATCTGCAGCTCTCCCCTGAGGCGAGAAATAAGATTATCATATGGATCACTTTTCGTCTATCAATATCAACAGAGCGCCGAAATGACAAAATTCCTCAGGCATATATTGCTGCTCTCTGCTGCCGCCGAAGGTGTTATTTGATTCGAATGTTGCTGACAACTCATGGTCGCCTGCAGTGCAGCAGACGACTTATAGAGATCATGAGATGAAGGTGCGGGTTTTTGCACCCGCAAAAGGTTTCCGAAAATCTCTCCTTGACAAATTTGTTGTGCTACGATATCATCCAATAGGGACACCGCTCGGTAGCATGAAGCTTAGCAGCTGGTCGGGGTACTATGTACATTGTCACATATGGCTAAGCTCAACGCACGACGGCACAGTGGCTAGTAATATGGAATGGGGTCGAGTCTGGACGAGATAAAGTGGGATTCTGTTCCGAGAGGAATGCAGTCCCGACAGGCCATCATCCTTGACAGACGCTTGATAGCTTTTTGAGTGTTCCATGATGGCACCCTCGTTATTGTCGTGCTTGCTAAATAAGGCAGCAAACGAAAGCTTTTTCTTGTCAACAGATTTGTCCTCCTTCTGCAGAGGCTTAAAGTTGAATGACACATGTTTTTTACTGTGTTCATGAATGGAATTGAATATCGACCATTGAAGAAGGGAAACCATTTTTTTTTTTCAAGCACCAAGTGTCTCCATCGAAATGAAGTTTCTTATTTATCCGTCTACGTGACGATTCCACCAAATGTGAAGCCATCGTTTCCTGTAACATCGTTATTGGCCACCTGTTAAACGTTCGTTTCTTGAGCTTACAGTATCGCAGCTTATTTCAAAATTCAGCAACCACACAGCGAGGAAGAAAAAATGAAGTGAAATTACACGGCTGTTAAGCACGAAATCTTATATCGTATAAAGTTGATGGTGATGATGATGATGACGGTGGTGCCGAAGGCGATACAAGTGGTGAAACGTTGCTTAGGAACAATTTTTCGAGTGGTATACTTGTCAGATAGAAAGGATTGATGTTTCACTGGAAAACTTGTCCAAAAACTTCCCCTGGCAAGAATAAAAGTTCAAATTGAAAGCTGAAGAATTGACAGGTTTGCTAATGGGGATGAGATTTTAAATTGCTCAATAGAATAGATTAAGATAATTGAGAGGTAATGAATTTCGATCGCTTCTCAGAATACGGAGTATGCCTCCGATAGGGTGTAGTAACTTTTTGAGTCTTTAAACTGACTAAGATAAGTAAAGTAGGTACTATATAAGGGTAACAGCAATTGACAAAACTCATTGTTTAAGTCTATATTAGAATTGTTTGAATCGAACATTCACTGTTTTCAACAAGATCTGTGAAAGTGTAATTACTCAAATATCGTGGATACAATTTTTGACATTAGTTAATAAAATTGTGGATGCCTTGACAATAGAAAATATAATTAATATGAGACCATAGTAATATTCGCAAATTATATCTATGTAGCAAGGTTGATGACGGTTGACTATTTCATCGGAAAACATCGAATTATTTTTTTTTTGTCAGCGCTCCGGTAAATGCTCAACTTCCATTTGCATGATTGAAGGATTCAATTATCAAAATTCCAACGAGGGAAAAACTAACAAACGAACACAAACCACCAATACCAATCAGTTGGGATTACGTTAAATAATTCTCCATCAGTAGTTGCATATCAAATGTCGGAAAACCACACATGCACTAAGAAATCATACCCGTCTACCCGGATCCATCTGGGATGGAGGAGAGGTAGTAGCTTTCCATGACTTAAATTTGAACCCAACAAATCAGTCGTGTTGGTTGCGCTTCGTTGCAAAGTTTGCTCCCTCCGTTTGTTAGAGTTACTACCATCTGTTGTGTTCAAGTGCCTACTTCAGTATTCAGTATCGACAAGTTGTGGTTCCGATTAGCTACAGGTACATGTAACGTTTCTATATTGATTGCATCGGTATTCAAATCCACCCACCTATTATTGTTTGCTGATTGATACCGATTGCTTTCAGGAGTTTACAACTCCTTATGAATCCTATTTCGAAGAATGTATGTGTTTGCTTGGGTGTGATTCTGAGGGCAGATATCTTTTCCATGTAGTTTTCCATTTCTACATGGGGATAGACAGAACAAAAAGTTAACATGGATTCAACTTTTTCGAACCATACCTTTTATCGATTTTCTTTGTTTGATTTTGTGCCTATTAGGCTAAATGGCCAGAAGAAAAGAGTGTTCCCGGGAATATAGCACTTGCATAAACTGTTTAAACTTAAAATATCTTAACAAGGATCATAAGTGCATATTGGTATTCGTTTTATTGATTGTCTTATTCCCAGTTGAGGAAACAAAACTTTAGTTCTTTTATTTGTTTATTCGTTAAATTGAAATCAGCGATTGTACATGCAAACTCGTTCGTCATTGTATGGTCCACCTGTCAAATGCAGATTATTTGTGACTGTGAGTGACCGTAAATGGTATTGTTTCAGCTTTCAAGCATGTACGTAATGTGGCTTCTTGGCATTTCCCGTCCGAAACAAATGGCCGTGCTACCTTTTTTGAAACATGACACTCCTTCTAACC
This sequence comes from Ochlerotatus camptorhynchus, assembly GCF_037179485.1. Classification (NCBI taxonomy): domain Eukaryota; kingdom Metazoa; phylum Arthropoda; class Insecta; order Diptera; family Culicidae; genus Ochlerotatus; species Ochlerotatus camptorhynchus. Next base: position 822,255 of record NW_027040634.1, on the reverse strand, counting down.
TCATTAAACGGGGCGGCGTGAGCCACTGCTCCAGTCAGTTAACCTACAGCAAATCGTTCATGACCCGTCTATGCTGCCAGCAAGATATTTATAAACCATTCTCCCTGTCTGGAAAATTGATACGTTGTGCACGTAGCCGTACGAATCCAACAATCATTATCGTTAAATGCTTTGTACTCCCGGGCCCTTTTCTGGGGCTAAATTACATTTAGGGTAAATTTTGCATCGTTGTGATAAGAGGTTTACCCAAAAACAACAAAGCTCAGCGGAAAGTGGAAACCTCTTAAGGAGAATACCCGGCAAAACAGAACAAGACGGATCTCATAACAAATTTAAATCACATTTTGCTACTATATCTCACCAAGCTATTGGTATGTTGTTTAAATTGATCTATTCTGCTATCGGATCAAAATATCATATCAATAGCAAATTTTGCTTTGACAGCAGAAAACGCTATTAACTTGTTATAGCGCACAACTTATCAATAACATATTAAGATGTTGAAGGTAAAATGTGATATTATTTTGCTGCCGTTTGGCTATTCCCCTTTACCCGGAGAACACACACATCACTTCGAAAACAAAAGGAAAAGAAAGCCATAACGAGTCATAATACATAAGCCATGGCGGTGGTTGCAAACTTTCAGCCCGGAAGAAGACTTCAAATTGAATAAACTTTAGGTTAACAAATTTATCGTATCAAATTATCTGCTTATCGCAACCCGAGTAAAACTTTTCCTTTATCTCCATCTCTTTCCAGAGCGCAGTTCTTCAAGCACCCACACAGTTGCTGGTAACGAGCAACCGCCAAAATGCCGTCTGTGGGAGTAGCGTGCGTTCGATACCTGGTGTTTTTCTTCAATTTCCTGTTTGCGGTAAGTGTCTCCCTCTCAGCACACTAGCCCTTTTCACACGCACACACACACAAACAGTGTTGTACAGTATGCGCCATAAAATAATGCGAAAATTTTCATACTAATAGTATGAAAGATTTCGCATTGCCGCATGATGCCTACAGTATGTGGGCTCTTGCCAATTCAATTTCGCCAAAGCAAAAGCGTTCAAATTACACAGTGCAGTAGAGTAGAGGCACTTCCTTTTCCAACGGCACCGCGATGTATCGCGGAAAGTCACGCGATCTTATTAGCAACTTGGGTGTGCACACTACACTGTTGCATACCACAAATAGGCGGTGAATTAATTCAATTTATTAGCACAGGAAAATCCTTATAACGAAATAACGCCACGACGAAGAGACGGTCCACAGGATGCGGAAGCTGCGCTGATGACAATTTTTCCGGTCTTGTGTGTATGTGTGCAGGTATTCGGCTTGTGAAAGTTGGATACTGATTTCTAGGCAAGCTACTTCCCGTCACCACCGGCTGATTATTGCTTGTTAGTGAAATTTGTTTTCTGTTTGCTCTTGCCTCTGGTGGCTGCTGGAAAATGGTGGCCTCAGGCTCTTTGATCTGGAGTTGCTAGTTTGGTAGAAGTTTATATTTGTTGGCTGGCCAAATCCGTCAAATAGCTAAGCAGTTATCATTTTTTTTTTTAAAAAGATTTTCTACCTTATAAGTTGCTTGTTACCACCGCCTAGTGAGGGACGACAAGCCAAAGAGGCAAAATAAAAAAGTTTGCTTAAGGGGGGATTCAAATATGACATTCACAAATTTTCCACGACACGTGGGTGTAATTCCAAGGGCATTCTGCAGAGAACTCTAAAGAAATTCTGGAAAGTATTCTCAAGCTATTTAATGTAGAGCTTCAAGCTAATTTTGAGGATAGTCAAATAACTTAGAGAGAAGTATTTCAAATTAATTCTCTGGTGAATTCCAAGGGTATTATGAGTAAATGTACATGGCAATTATGAAGAGAATGTCATTGGGATTTTAAGCAGAAGCCCAAGAGTATTCCGAATGAAATATTGAGTAAATTCAGAGGAACTTTGAGAAGAATTCAAATGGCAATTCCAAGGGACTTCTGACCACAATTGAGCATGAGCCTGAACATCTAGATAGAGCTGGATTTAGGGCGTAACAACTTTTGTTAACAATGAATTCTTTCGATGATTTCTAGGAATTAAAGGCACGCCCACGCAGTCCAACATAACCATCGGGTAGGAGAAGTCTTCCTCTGTCCGATGATGATGTTGATTTGTGTGGACAAGCCTTGACTTTTTAGAAATCATCGAGAGAAGCCATTGCTTACAAAAGCTGTTACGCCTCAATTCCAGCTCTATCTAGACATGATTGATCGCCTGCGGTTGCTACTGCGTTATTGATACAGAGAACCGATCGATCATGCTTAGGACTACTGTGTTATCTGATCGTGTGCCAGTTTTTGGCCTTAGTAGTCTCCTTTAAAAAAAATCCATTCTTAACCGAATTTATTTCGATGAAAGATTAAAACATAGCTGTTGCCATATATTTACGCAAATAAAACCATGAAATTTATTTCTAATTTCAGTTAATCTTACCCTAGCATAATGCACGTTCAATTAGACGGGGTATAGGATTCCGCTGATACACATTGGTGATCTTAAATTTTACAAGAGGCAAGGCAATACCAGCGCCGGCCGCGTCCGAACGCTGGTCAAGAAAGGAATGGGTAGGAATGTGTTGATGTGACACTAGCTTTAATAGAAGCCGATAATTCCTCTGCACTTCCACGAGGAATCACTGGGATGTTTGGTAAGAGCACGGAAACAAATCCGATTCCATTTTCATGAATAAAAAATCATGAAATGTAAATAACTTGCCATCCCATGAAATCGTAACAATGATTCATGATTTCGTCATGGAAATTCATGCTTTCATAATGCAGTGGAATCAAGACCGCTACAAGCGTTACACGTACTTGGCAAACCGTGTTCATAAACCGCACTACATAGGTATCTTTTATACTCTTTTGTCTACCATCTTATACAAGTACAAGGTTCTTGGTTCGAATCCAGTCTCTTGCTTTATTTAAAAAAGTTAAACCCATGAATTTAGATCATGATTTCAACTCAATTGAATTCATGATTTTGGGAATAATTGCTGCGTTACGCAAAAGTTGCTCATGATATCATGAATATTATTCATGGTGTATTTTCATAACATTAAAATACGCTTTGTTCATGGTATCATGAGTCATTTTTCTCATTTCGGAGATCGGATTTTTTCCCGTGAGGGTTGGGTTTGGAGCAGGGTTCGTTTTGGTAAACGATAAGCTGAATTGATGTCCTAACGATCATATAACGCGAAAGAGCTTGGGATTGACCCTACGGTCTTCTGTTCAGTAGCCAAACACGTTTTCCAGTAGGCAAACTACGTCCTTTTTACACGATAAACAAACGATTTTATCACAAATCTCTTTAATATGAAAGGACCTGGGACCAGGCATGGAAAATCAGTTGCATTCATTTCGTGCATTCATTTACATTCATATGCCTCTAACTTTTTTCTTCAACAGCATTCCGCAAAATGATGTATAGAGCTTTTGTAGGTTTTGTTATGAGCTACAACTTTTGTTAACAAGTCAAATCCGTTTCTCTTATGCATGACGAACCAGAGCGAACAGAAGCCACTATTGTTTTTCAGTGAATGTATTTTACATTCACTGAAAAACAGTAACAAGTTCTGCTCGCTCTAGTTCGTGATGCATAAGATATACAGATTTGAGTTATAAGCAAAAGTTGTAGCTAATCACAAAACCTAAAAAAGCTCTATACATCATTTTGCGGAATGCTGTTGATGGAAAAAGTTAGAGGCAAATGAATGTAAATGAATGTATGAAATAAATGCAAATGATTTTCCATGCCTGCCTGGGACCGCGTTTTTCTCCTCAGTAAACAAGCCACTGCAACCGACGATCTTTCAAATCCGAAAAGTAAAACCTACGAAAAAGCGTTCATTAAGTTCCACTTTCACGCGACGTTCAATGTTTCGATTAAGCGGCGCTGGTAATGTGGTGGTAAGCGTGATTGCCTCGCACTTCAAACGGCCTGGGTTCAATCCCAGTCCGCGCCGCCGGGATTTTCTGAGAAACAAAATCTCTGATCACGTCTTCCTTCGAAAGGGAAGTAAAGCCGTTAGTCCCCGGTCTATGTGTTGATGGGTCGATAGGTAGGGTCCAGGTGTGGGAGCTGCCTCCCTGGCATCGCACAGTGTTGCTTTTTGCCGTTTTCGTGCGCTTTTTTAATAGCTTCTCAAACATTGATTTTAGGGGTATAGTTTGCTTAAAGATGTTTTTGCATATGTTAATCCGCTTCTTTTGATGTAGACGGTTTGGTGATTAATCTACCTAAAAGTGAGATCAAAAAAATATTTTTTTATATGATTCAAATAGAGACCTAGCATCTTGAATAAAGTTGTAGCAAATGTTATTTTAAGCAACTTTGCTGAACACCCAAAATTTCTAGCTCTTATAAATTGCGAGATATGTATCATTTTTCTTGAAAGGCCCCTTTAAATCATGTTTGTTAGTATAACTGATTTTCTAGTCATCCTACAATTTTGGTTTCTTCTACAACTATATTTTGCATGTTTAAACACATGCTTTTGCTGAACTGTAACTAATTATCTCTTGAAACAAAAAAGTTATTCTTAAATAACCGTTATTTTTAGGGGTATTTGTTCCTCAAATAACTATTTCCGGCGCAAATTGGCGCAACATTCTAGGAAGGATTCTGAATCTATACTTATTTTGCTGCCGAAAAGTTATAAAAACATGTGGCAGCACGCGCTCTTTTAGGGGTTTTTTAATAACTAAAAAACTCCTGAAAATGTCTAATTTTTGAATGCATATTTTAATTTTAAGAGATAGCATGTTACAATGTTGTACGACAAACAACTTTTTACAATATGTTAAAAATATCGAAAATCTAGGAAAAAAGTTATATAATACCTAAAACAATGATTTGAAGGAGTATTAAATTTAACTTTATCTTGAGTAAACAAATTTATGCGTTTTATTGATAGTAAGCTGTCAAATTCAATAATAGTAGAAACGGAAGAGGTGAACTGCTGCAAACCGTTAAAAAATGGCGGAATCATCCACTTCAGGTATGCGTATGTGATTATTTCAAGAACCGGAATGCAAAGAAGTGTATTCCTTTGTTAAATTTATATGCTAATAATAATGTTTTGGTGTTTAATGTTTTTAATGTGATAAACTTGGTCTCTTCTCGATTTTAATTGAAGGACATGCCAACGGTGAAATTTCAAAATATTCACAAGCACGTTATCGAAGCGTACGCAATCAATTCCTATGTCTCTGGTTGTTCCTTCTAAAAAAAATTTAAAAAAAAGTTGCTTAAAATAACAAACTATACCCTTCTCAAACATTGATGAGAAGCTATTAAAAGGCGCACGAAAACGGCAAAAAGCAACACTCTTCATCGGTAGCATTGGTACTCAGTACGGAAAACAAGATCGACAGAAAACAAATCCAAGAAAAAAAAATGTTTCGATTTGCTCTTTACACATTGTTTAGTATTTCATAACAAGCTAAGACCGACGTGACTCGCAATAATGTATCCCAAACCGAATCAAGCATGCGCCCTATTTTTCTAAACATTTCAAAGCGTTCCGTCCAAGATCTATCAGTTACGACTTTCTACAATAGTAGCCTGAGATAAATCGTAATGTCTTGCATTTGGGTGCACACATTACCGACAGTATCGTTTTTCTTATGTTCTAACTAAAACCGCAAAATAGATCACGCGTGATCGAGGTTATCCCGCCAAGAAACAAACGGATTGTTTTTAACTGGAGCAAGCTCACCATATACAATCACCATCGCAGCACCAACACAACCTTAAACAAATTTTGGAAAATTTCGAAAAGAAATAAAAGGAAAAATATATACAACCACATAAAAGCACATAAACGGGGAACATGGTACTCTTCCTGTTGCAAAACCCTCCACCATAAAACCTCCATCAAACTCTTTGGATCACAACACACTATAAACAGCGAAATTTTCTGCAACCATCAAATTTACGATGCAACTTTTGCGTACATAGCATTTTATTAAATACAACTAGGCACAAGTCCATTTGATACGCAACTTGTTATTTAAAAACAACTTGATAATTAAAAAATAAATAAAGTAGGTAAGCGCTGAGCAATTTACCCAGTGAAGCTTATCCAAAAGTATCCCTTCTTTCAAACATCTCTAATTTTAGCTTTAAATTTAATTTAAATTACCTTCACAATTCAACAGGCATTGTGACTACTTCTCCGAGTCTTCTCACTATTAACAAGGCATAAAAAGTAATATGGACTAAAATGTATTCCTTTGATTAATGAAATCCTGTTCCCCTAGTTTGAAGTTATCAGGACTAGTAAATAACGCACCACGACAAGGTGGTTCTCGCGGTAACACCGCGATTTAGGCCTTAATTAAAGAGATAAACGCGATTAAAGATTTTGAACCCCGGAACACCCCGCAAGTCGCGATTTAGGTTTTAACTACCTTAGCTTATAATGGATAATGGTTGCTACTCCGTTAGACCTCGGTGTCATGTTGGATGAAAAGCTCACATACACTCGCCACTTCTCAACCACGTCAGCTTGGATTCATGTTCAAAATATCCAAGGAATTTCGTGATCCTCTGTGTTTTAAAGCCCTTTACTGTTCATTGGTATGCTCACTACTGGAATTCGCGTGTGTTGTCTGGAATCCCTACCAAGCAGTATGGAGTGGACGATTCGAAGCTGTTCAACGCAAATTCGTCAGATACGCACTGCGCTATCTTCCATGGAGTGACCCGCTGAATTTACGACCGTATGCTGACCGCTGTCGTTTACTGGGTTTGGATCAGTGATGGAAAAGTTCATCAAAGTTCCCTATGACTCGCGAACTTTTCCCTTGGTGAACTTCGTGAAATATCGCGAACTTTTCCAACACTGGTTTGGATACTTCGTTGCTAAAGTTTTGCTCGCAGAATATGATGTTCCTGAGCTACTGGCCAAAATTAATCTGTATGCTCCTGCCCGAACACTCCGTCCGAGAACCTTGCTACATGAAGTAGTACATGCAACCAACTATGCTGCAAACAGTTCCTTTGCCGCCATGATTCATCAATTCAACGAAGCCTCTGACCTATTTGGCTTTGACATCAATGCCTCCAGGTTTCGTCATCGTTTGCTGTCGGCCAATTTTTAATTTTTAATGAGTGACTACATTTAGATTCAAGTGTTTCATTGAGTTGAGACTATCATGTCAGATGGACTATAATAATAATAAATAGGCTACTCCGTATTCATCCCAATTGCACAATGAATCAACTGATTGAGTGATTGGGAGTGGCCGTTCATTCTCACTGTGCAATTTGCAAAATATTGAAGGACCAATAACGGTGCCGGCCACGTCCTTGCAATCAGGTACTGGAAATGGGAGGGAATGTTAGATTGTGGTCTTTGCTTTATGAGAGACCGAATATACCTCTACCGAGTATCGCCACAAAGAGCAAGGGAGGGGGATTTCGTTAGTGAGTTAGGTTTATTCGATCATGATTCACCTTGATAAGTGATGCGATCATGATTTGGCTGCTGTGTTTTTATGTTTCTGAAAAATAAAATTGATTTTAAATGAATCATTGTAATCCTGCATCCGAACGAAGGCTGAAAAAATGAGTCATTATAATATGAATCGCAAAACATTCCATCATCGGAGAGCTGGAGGGAAACTTAAATACAGCTTTCCCTCGAAGAACACGTTACCCACTGAGTTCTACCCACCGCTTTGTCTCGGTGGGTTTTCAACCAAGCGCTCTGATTTTCTGCGAGTGACAAGTTCTCCATTGGCACTATTCACATGCAAAAAATCAGACCGACTGGTTGAAACCCCGCCGAGAAAAAGCGGTGGGTGCAACTCAGTGGGGAATGCGTTCTTCGGGGGATAGTTGTAGTCCAAATGAATAAATCCATTCTTAACGAAGGCTGAATAATTATAACCTGAATTTAACGATATTCCATCATTAAATAGTTTAAATAATTTAAATTAAAAAATCCTGTCTGAACGATGGCTGAAAAAGGGAACATAATCGAAAAACTGAACACAAATTGCAATAATTTATATCAATAGGTCCAGCTTGCTGGGGCCTCCCTGAGGTCAGTCAGTGAGGACCGGGTTCTATGAATAGCTCGGAAGTAAGCTTTAAAAAGTAAGTCATAATAATTTAAATCTGTTCTTGTTTCTCAAACAAATCGTATCAAATACGGTCTATTATTCTCCTGGAAAGACATGATGAACTTCCTATGCCTACGAAATTAAATACTGAAGTCCTGCGGATAATGTTATTTTTAAAATTAGGTTTCACCTCAAAGCAAAATACGTCGAAGTTTTTCTTCACTCACTTACACTACCGATCATAAGTTTAAGGACACCCCCAAAAAAATTGGACGTAACATGACACATTTCATTTTATTAAAATTTGCCCCGGATTATAAAAAATTGGATCATGGGCTGAGATTATTTTTTGAGATCACAGACTTTGCTCGGGATTGGGACTTGGGATTTACGACATAACTTTATTTTAAAACAAACAAATTTACAATCAACTGGGAATTGAAAAATTCTATTAAAGATTTGCAGAAAAAGTATACAAAATGTGTAATGTTTCACTGCATGGGCAGATTAAATTTATCTTATGCAGGTTTTGTACGAAAAACTTGCTTGTACGCTTTAACTAAAGGGTGTCCTACATCAAATTGCATCACGGAAAAACGCTTTAGAAAATTATCTAGTTGATCGATTTTTTTCAAACTTTCAGACAATAAAATATAACCCATTAGTAAGCTTTTGGCATATTTATTTCATTCAACTTAAATACCATAACCGTACGCTCGCACCTTACGCTCAACTCCACTCATTAGGTTCTGTACAACATCTGGCTGCAGCCTCTTCTGTACGGAAACCCACTTTTTCTTCATTGCATTCTCAGATTTGACCTACTTGGGATGCTTTTGTAATGTCTGCTCCATAATAACCCAATATTTTTCGATGGGCCTTAGCTCCTGTGCGTTGCGGGGGTTCATGTCCTTGGGTACGAAAGTGACCCCGTTGGCTTTGAACCACTCCAGGATCCGGCCAGAAGATCGTAGGGCCCTTGTGTTGCTTCAACAAGGGAAGCAAACGCTTCTGTAGACACTCCTTGAGGTAGATCTCCCCGTTTACAGTCCCGGCAGTCACGAACGGCGCACTCCGTTTGCCACATGAGCAGATCGCTTGCCAAATCATGTATTTCTTAGCAAACTTTGAAAGTTTCTGCTTCCTTACTTACTCCGGAACATCAAACTTGTGCTGGGCGGTGAAGAACAGTAGCTCCGGAAGCTGCCGGAAGTCCGCCTTGAAGTAAGTCTCATCATCCATGATGAATGAGGCTTCGTCAGCATCTGGGTGTACAGTTTCCGGGCTCGTGACTTTCCCACCGTATTTTTCCGTTCGTCACGATTTGGAGCCTTCTGCACTTTGTGCGTATGCAGTCCCTCCCGGTCCTTGGCTCTCTGAACGAAAGACTTGGACAGATTCAACTTTTTGGCCACATCCCTGACCGAAGCATTGGGATTCCGCTTAAATGCTTTCACGACACGCTTGTGATCCTGATCACTAATAGAACATCCATTCCTTCCGTTCGATGCTAACGTAGTAACGTTTAATCATACGACTCACCGTTGACTGCACGATTCCGAGTTGCTTTCCGATGTCCCGATGAGAGAGTTGAGGATTTTCCAGGTGCTTGCGCAAAATCAATTCGCGACGTTACTTTTCGGGTGACGCCATTTTTTCTACCTTTCGAAAAATTGACAGCGATAAAAATACACTCTAAACTACTTCTACCCAAGTTTTCAAGAGGAAATACCCAATGGGTGATTTTTTACAGCGTTATTTCCGTGATACAATTTGATGTGGGACACCCTTTAGTCCATTATCAGAACTGCCATTATGTTTGTTCTAAGAAAATAAAATCAGAGAATGTAAGAAACTCACACTTACATTTGATGTTCATTCCATTCTTTTTGCGAGTGCTCTTCTGTTTATTTTATTATTTGTAATATAATCAGTAATTCCTGATGAAAGTGAATGTTAAAGCTACTGGAGCAGATGGCAACAAAACTCATTTAAAAAACAATAATTGAATATTAATATTATCCACTCTGCCTAAACATGTTAATTTATTGAAATTTATGGTTGAATCCGTGAAAAAAAGAAACCACTGACTAGCTCGTTTCAGATAAAAAATTTAAATTTTTAGGTAAGTCCCTGGGAAAATAATAAATATCCTTACCGGGCAACACCATCTTTAGTTTGTGTGCTCTAAATGCCAATTATAATAGTACAGTGCCACCATGTTAATTTTTCACCAACATCAACCAAATTGATTTGCACAAACCATGCAAAACTTCTCGGTTCCACCGCGCACTCGGACGCAGCAGTCAAAAACAATTTTCCTAATCTTCCTTTTGTTCTCTTGAACCTACAAAAAACGACATGCACCATTTGGCTACTGGTGATGAAGTTGCGATGGATGAAAAAGCCATCGCTGCCAATTTCGTAGCCGTCACCAAAACCTAAGTGGCCAAAAAGCAAACGATGCATGAAGAATTCGTTCCAGACCGAAAAGTGGGCTACTTCCTGTCCATTTCGTGTGACCCGTGCGCTTTTATCAGACTTTCCCAATGGCTTTGTCGAAGACACTTTCCTCGAATGGACCCGACCGTTCGTTGGCGTTAGTAGCCGCCTCCAGTGCAAACGGAGTATTCTTGTTGTACTTCTTTTTCTTCTTCAACGGAATAAAATGGATTGGAATCTACTAGGAAAGCTTCATACCGATGCGATAGAGGAGAGTAGATACTAAGCTGATTCCCTACTTTCGGTTTTCTTTGCCATTGGGGGTGCCAATATAAGCTTTGCGATTGAAAGAAGATTATATTGGTCTTGTAGCAGGGTGTATCCAGGAGCAGTTTCGAAAGTGAATTAAAAATATCAATGGCCATTATTCTTTATGTTTTCAATAACCAAGAGAATGTTGCCTGTTGTGAGAAGTGCTGTGCAGATAATAAAATCAGATAGGAGTTTTGTTTTAGCGAGGGAAGATAGCCATTCACATCAACATACCTGCAATGAACACCGAGAGAAAAGTGGGTAAACTTGTTGGATTTTCTTTTTAAGGGTCGGATAAAAGTAAACATTTATCCAACGCTCGGAAGTTTGTGATTACATTAGCGAACGAAAATACATCGTAAGTTTCCACTCCAGCGCATAATTCAATGGCTTTCAATATGCCTTTGGGCGGCCATCCGAACACCGAAACACGTGCCGTGCATACTTCGTCGAATTTCGACAAAAACTCAATCTACCCAGATGGGACCCACTCGAACATCGATCCGCCTGCAAAGTCAACCAGTGTGTTCATTAAGCTTTGCTAATGGGCAGAGGGTAGAATTATTTTTCGGGCGAAATTTAAGATTGACATAGGGTGCTGAACGACTCCGTCAGTTGTTACCGGTTCTCGAATCGAACCCGCTATGGTTGGGAGCGTCTTTGCCGGCTTGACTATCTGCAGGTCCAAGCTGATTCGCTTTACCCGGTCTTGGCAGGCCGCCTTAAGCGCAGTTGGTACATGCGTACCTATAAAGCAAGATCATGCTAAAAGGCGGCTGGGTTCGATTCCCGGTCTGGTCTAGGAATTTTTAGGGTCGACAAATTTATCAAGTTCCCTGGGCTTACTTGTTACACAATTATACTAATGCAAAATGTGTACTGGCTTTGAAAGCTCGCAATGAACAACTATGGATGTGCTCAAAGAACACTAAGTTGAGAGCCGGTGTAAAGTCCCAGTAGGGACGTAATAAATCCAAATCAGTAGGAGAAGTCTTGGCGGGAGGTTTTAGTAGACATTGACAGACTCCACCGGAACGCAACAGTTTTTTTTTCATTGTTCCTGGTCATGAGCTGTACGCAGAATATGAAAACCGTTTCACGCTTGCATCAGCAGTGCGTGTGGCGTTTGCGGTTTGCTATTTTCACATAGCGTTTTTGGTTTTGTATTTTTTTTTTTCGGAAATAATTGAAATTTTGTGGTAACGAGTGATTGGAAACGATACAAACATTGATTTTACGTCAAGGATTTTGTGAGAGGAGTATCGGATGATACCTAAATGATACGTGATCTAATTGAACGGCACATGAATTGAAAACGTGCTGGATCCTTCGAGTTGCCACGGAAATACAATAATTCTCGGGCAAATATTCTAATCGATAAAAGTACATTTTTAAAACTGGCTTCAAACGTCAATTTATTGAACTATCAGTGCCCCCGCAAACTAACACCACCACCAAGAAGGGGTAAGACAGCTTTCGAGTGGGTTTAAGCGAAGACTACATATTAAGAAGGCTGACAACTTTGCCAAAATGCAAGCCTCAGATACAGTAACTATGCGCTTGAGAGAAAGTTGAGGCAAAGCATAGAAAACTGAGCAAATACACACACCAATCTTCTGGAGGTGGAATGATCGCTACACGGCAAATGAATTTTCCTTATTGGAGTACCGTTAACTCAAATTCGCAAAAACGTAGGTCACTCTAAGAATGAGTAAACCTTTACTCTAATATGAGTAAATGTCATTCATATTTGAGTGAAATTTACTCATATATGAGTGACATGTACTCATTCTATCTTATATGAGTGACATTTACTCATTCTATGATTGACCTACGTTTTTGTGAACTTGAGTGAACTCTACTGAAACATGAGTCAGATTCATTTGCCGTGATCAAATTTGTTCAAGTATTTACCATTGAGCGGCAGATGACGCGATTGTGCCTGTCTCACAGCGGTCGTATGAGACAACGGTATAGTGGCCAGTCTTCTTGATATGTTGTTTTCGGTTTAAGCTTATCAGCGATGTATTAAATGTTATGCTTGGCAATGATCCTATTAACATACAAATGAAGTGCAAACAGTAGTACCGATCATCACATATGCTGATTTTCTTTCTGTTTTTCAAACATAATCCTTGTTATACATCACGAATACACAAACAAGCCCTCATGCTGCCACTGCCGGAAAGTGAGAACAAAATTCATTAAACAATATTTGTCCGACTCCGTTACCCAGCTGCTGATGGCGCTACCATTTGTGTGGAAAGTTTATCGTGGATCGACATAATTAACGTGCTTCTTCTATCAGCTGTGGTTGATGGATTATATGCGTACTTATTTACAGGGCTGTTTTATATTATAGCAGTGCAAGCCGACTTCCATACTTTTTTTTTTAACTCTGTTCCAAATTCAAAATAAATTACGTTTCATTTTAACCTAGGTGCTCCAGTTACTACAGTAACTTACCAGCCTTAATTGTTATGATATATATCTAAGTGTTTTTACATTGTTCCTGCCTTGGCAATTCAGTATTTAAAACAGGTTTTTTAAACCTGCATGTCAGTACAACAATTGCCGACTTTCATACTACTTTGTGTCTTTGTTATTTGTTTATTTGTTTATTTGTTTATTTAATAATTCAACTGACAACAATTAATGTCTTAATGAATAAAACTTAATCTAAATAGTTATGGTCAACGAAACGAAAGTAAGTCAAGTAACCGGTGACGAAACACATTTGCTGATACGTTAAAGTCAAATTCGCAATAAAAGTAGTTAAATTGTCGGCTGATTGCACGAACTGGTTCATTCTGCGTATAATTTCTGCCTCGTGGCTCCAAAAACAAAAATTCGCGTTGACGAAGAGGTCTCTCAGGAGCATACATATTTAGCTGGGCCAGCAACGTTGGACAGTCGATGTCACCCGTGAGAAGCTTTCCAGCAAACATAGCTTGAGCGACCGTCCGTCGCACCACTAGCGGTTCGATGCCCAGAAGACGGCAACGCTCCTCGTACGGTGGCAGGTTCGATGAGTCACGCCAGTTCAAGAAACGAAGAGCATATCTCACAAATTTTCGTTGAACAGATTCGATTCTAGCGATCCAAGTGGCTTGGAAAGGGCACCATACAACGGCACTTGATTCTAATATAGACCGCACAAGTGAGCAGTAAAGTAATCTGAGGCATAACGGGTCCCGGAAATCATCGGCAATTTTGAAAATAAAACCCAGTTGGCGATTGGCTCGGGAAATGATGTCGTTATAATGGATTTTGAAGGTGAGCCCGCAGTCCAGAGTTACACCGAGATCCTTTATTTGTTCTACACGGGCAATGCAACGTCCAAAGAGCACATAGTCAAACATAATTGGTTCGTTTTTACGGTGATAGGAGATGACGTTACATTTTTCGAGGCTCAGGGCCATCAAATTTCTCGTGCCTAGTCAGCGAAAATACATAGCATATGCTGGAGATCCCAACAGTCCGAGAGGCTTTTGATAATTTTGTAGATTTTGGCGTCATCTGCGTAGAAGAGACGACATCCAGATGGTAACAACAGAGCGATGTCGTTTAAAAAGATCGAAAACAGCAGAGGTCCCAGGTTGCTGCCTTGCGGGACTCCTGAGTTGTTTGAGAAAACATTTGATTCCGTCGCGCCAATCTTGACTCGTACAGAGCGATTCACTAAGTACGATCTGAACCATTTCACAGCCGTAGACGAGACACCTAGTATCTCCAACTTAGCAAGCAGGATTTCATGATCCACCCTGTCAAAAGCGGCTTTTAAGTCCATGTATGCAGCATCAACTTGCAATCCAGCATCCAAGCTTGGCAGACAGTCAGAGGTAAACTGCACCAGGTTCGTGGAAACCGATCGCTTGGGGTAAAAACCATGTTGGTCCGTATCGATATAATTTTTACAGCACATAAACACAGCATCATTTACAATAATCTCGAAAAGTTTAGAGCAGGCGCACATGAAGGAAATCCCACGATAGTTAGCGACATTCCGTTTGTCTCCTTTTTTGTGAATTGGAAACAGATAGGAAAGCTTCCAGCGGGAGGGGAATTCACTTTGCTGTGCCGAGAAATTAAAAAGTCGCGCAAGTGGAAGGCAGAGGTTGACTGCACATCGTTTTAAAACTGACCGGGGAATTCCGTCAGGACCAGCAGTGATGTGAGGTATGTCAAAACTAAAAACATCACGTGGCATCCCGGAGGTTGCGACCAACACCTGTGTCGGTGAAGCGGAAAAATCGTGGAAGACTTGTTTGAATTGACGAGCAAACAAGCTGCATTTTTCACTTTCGCTGCAGGCCGTATCAACTCCGAGGAACATGGAACAAGGCAGCCCGGATTCTTTCAGTTTTGAATTTACAAACGACCGAAGGTTCGCTTCCGTGCGTCTCACGTGCCGATTATAGAGGAAGTGGTTGTAGTTTCGATAGCGACGACTTGCGAAATTAAACTGTTGCTTGTAGAACGGTGAGCGAGAGCTGCAGTACCTTCGGAGTGCGGCGGAGCACTGACGTTTTAGTTTACGTAGGCGTGGGTTCGACCATGGAGGCTTCTGCGGGGGACGTCTTGCTGGGACTGTGCGAAAAATAACTTCTTCCAGCGCAGAGCTGAAACAATCCACAGCATCATTGACACTAACGGCCGTTTCGATACAGTGCCAATCTATTTCCGCAAGCGCATTGTTCAATGCAGTGTAATCGGCCCGGTGAAAGTCCAGAAAGCAGCACTCGGAAAACGGTATATATTCAATTGGAGTGGATAAACTTAGTGACACGACGAGAGCGGGATGGTCGGCATCTAGATCGATCAGTGGCTCGACCGGTAGAGAAACAGAAGTGTCTGGTAATGCTGAGTCATTTGCCAGAACAATATCTAACAAACGTCCATTACGGTTGGGAAAAATGTTCGCCTGAGTGAACCCATGAATGTTAAATCCGTCCAGAAGTTCACAGCAAGCAACCGGCATATGCGATAGCAGAGGATCAATGAATGGTGTGCCACTGTCAGAGAAACGCCACTGTAAACCAGCTTGGTTGTAGTCGCCAAATAGGAGAGCGGGAGAATTGGGGCACAATTGAGACGAAATCGAGCCCAACGAATTAACGTGCTCATGGATGATCGTGCAGTCGTTTTTTTCGGTCGGGGGGTAGGTAGACTGCGCCTACACTGAGCTTGGTTCTTGGTAGATCCACAACAATCCAGATTTGCTCTAGCAGACTTGAAATGGGCGAGGTACTTACATAGCTGGTCAGTTTCGTTGTGACGGCGATCAGAACCCCACCACCACGCAATTTTTGACTGTTTAGGGGAGAGCGGTCGGTTCTGAAGACGGAATAATGCGATCCAAACAGCTGCGGTGAGTAAATCCGGTCATCCAGCCACGTTTCTGTCAGAACAATCAAATCGTACTCAGCCTCCGAGACAGCCAGGAAAAATGGGTCGATTTTAGTCCGCAGCCCACGCACATTTTGGTAGTAAATCCGTTATGTTGTGTCTTTGTTCTGTTATAATGAATTGAGCAGAAAATTCTACAACAGAACTACACATATCAAGAACTATCCGTGCACGTTATATCAAATTAAGATGCACCTACCGATATGTGCAGTAATACGTGAAATTATTCGAAAAAAAAACTATCAAACGTTTCACTAAAATCCGTTTAGTAGTGGAAATGGATGTAATATCGGCCTAAATGCCCCATAATTTGGGCCCATATATAAATTCAGCAATCGTCTAAATTTTCAATAGCAATCAAAAATTTCCATTAGTACCGTCTCAATGACGCGTTCATCTAGATAAAATTGATAAATAGCAGATTTTTAGCGATGGGTCCAATCTTAGATCCATAGGCCAACATTAGAGCCATTTCACCTACAAAAAAGTTTTAACTGTTTGATATTTTTTTCTTCATCTGAAAAAAGCTGCAAGGTTATATCCGATCTGCGTTTTCTCTCATTAAGTGAAACTTGGAGCATATGAAAGGACTTTGCCTTGACTATGAATGAGTAAAATTTCAGCATTTTTGTTTCATTGTACTCCAGGAAATGCCATGTTTAAATAGGCTACCCAAAAAAGAAGCGTTTTGCTAAAATGCTCAAACTTCTTACTGCTTCAGAAAACTCGATTAACCAGCAACCAAAATTTCAGAATATTTTATGGACCTGGAAAAAGTTATGGTTCTTTGAACAGCGTTTCGACTACCTGGAAAATACCTGAAAATCAGGGAACTACAGGGAATTCACTTTTGGACCTAGAACCTTACATACAAGGCATATTTCTCTATCAGATAATCTTATTAAAAAGTATGACTTACTAAATGAAAGAATGGTAAAGGTTTAAGAAAAGAGGATGATTTTTTTAAATACTTGTGTTTCTAGTTTCTTATTGTGTGATCAACTGAGCAATATGAATTAAGGATAATGGTCTTGCTTGGATGGATACATTTTTGGTCGCTTGGAGTAGCATGGTTATGATTGAATAATGATTCAAAGATACGTAAACAAGCATTCCCTTGACTGCCTAGAGTGGCATTATTAATGCCGCAGATACACTTGTACGACAAACTATGAACATGAGCATTATTTGTATAATAAGTTATGAGCACATAATGCTCATGATCATAGTTTATCATCCAAGTGTATCCACGGCATAAGTATTCTAGATCTTGATCTTGATCTAGATATGCTTAAAAACCTGGTTAACTCTGAAAATTAGCTTATCAGTAAAGTTTTAGTATTGAGATCAGTGTTGGGAAAAATCCAATCTCACCAATGAACAAGGCCACACTTGATTTTCCTAGACAAAAATCAACAAGCATACAACTGCGGTTGATATTGCAAGCTGTGATATCCAGGCTTGATGGAGCCTCACTCGCGAGTTTGTAATGAGCCGAGCATAGCATTTTTTTCTGAGGAGTAGAATGCGTACTGCGAAATCATTCCACTGAGCTTCAGAGCTTGTGAGCGAAGGGGAATAAAATGAGAGTGAGGTTTGCTGCCATTCATGTTCATGTTTTCTATCACACGCTCTTATTCTTACTCTGGTTGAACTCTGAGCTTCTTGCGTCGAACAAAAAAGTCATCCGGAGTCTCGCAAAGCGCCCCTCACGTCAATTCATCCTCTCGCTGAAGTTCACTCTCCCTCTCTCTCGAGGAGTTTTTGTTTACTTCTTCCATATTCCTGCCGCCACTCACTTGAGGTGAGGGCTGGCTAAACTCGCAGGACAAGAGTGTTTTAAAACCTCCTGTGAGTTGAGGAGTTTCATCAAGCCTGGTGATATCGCAGCTCGGAGTATCAAGCTAACAAAACTCATCAAACTTTGGTGAGATTGAATTTCATGATTTTTGCTTTACACCCGACCGCAACCTAAACTTCCATAACTGCTGGCAGCAGTCGCTTCGTTGCTGCCATCGGTGAAGAGAAATCGAGATAAAATTATTATCTAATGTTGGCCAATGGATCTAATTTTGAGCCCATCGCTAAAAATCTGCTGTTTATCAATTTTATCTAGATGAACGCGTCATTGGGACGGTACTAATGAAAATTTAGTCGATTGCTGAATTTATGTATGGGCCCAAATTAGGGGTATTTAGGCCGATATTTCATCCATTTCCTCTACCTAATCTTTATAAGAAAACGATGTGCAACGGAATCACTGCGTCGATTCAACTCTCAGCTTCAACTTTACACGGTGTGAATAGTCTCGCAATATCAAAGGAGCTTGTGAAATCAATATCAAGCATGATTTTTTTTCTCCAACATCACGCATGGTATTGAGAGCGCATAAGAGCGGAAAAATATCAATTTTCTAATGATTATGCCATCACTGATTGTGATGTTGCTCAAATGGAAGATTTTTGGATTGAATTAAGTTTCTATAATGGGCGAGTTTGAACTTCTTAGAGTGAGTACCTGAAAGTTCTGGATACAATATCCATCATAATTACATTTTTGATAGCCGAACTACTCAGATAGAAACGATCATTCGTCAAAGGACTTATGTTAAATAATCGTGACAAATTGGGGAGTAGTGGATTAAGGGAAGCTAGAGAATAAGTGGATCAGCATGAAAATACTGATAATTTGTGGTGTATAATAAATAATCCATTGTCCGAGTTGACAGCGTTTCTCAAAAATGCAACATAAATGTTCATGTTGATCACAATGTCTTTCATGAGAAGCAAATCAATAAATATTGATCTGATTTTGGTTGGAAATGCTATCTAATATCAACATGAAGCTTTAGTGTTATAATTTATTAGCTAGAGAAAGTTCTGAATAGGGTAGGTTGATAGTTGCGCTAGAGTACGGGAGTTTGAAAATTGAATAGAAGTTGAAAATGAGCGAAGGGCCATTATTGCGACAGTACTAGTCAAATGTACTAGTACAAGGAGACTTGAAGTATTTCTTGCAATCTACAGGCAAAAGAGTGCGTGTTTGACTTGCTCATATACTGTAGTGATGAAACGTCGCCAGAACTTTCCAAAGCCGCAGACAGTATATGAGCAAGTCAAACGCGCACTCTTTTGCCTGTAGATTTTAAGAAATACTTCAAGTCTCCTCATCCATTAATATATGAGTTAGGTAAAAGAGTGTGCGTTTGACTAGTACTGTCGCATTAATGGCCCTCGCTAAGTTTCAACTTCTATTCGAATTCACACTGCCGTATTCTAGCGGAACTATCAACCAATTCTCTTCAGAACTTTCGATGGCTAATATATTATCACACTAAAGCTTTATTTGGATATTAGATAGCATTTCCAACCAACTCTGAACATTGTAAACTTCATGTAAGAGGTAACAAAAAACACTTTAAATTAATCTGATATTGTGTTAATCTGCCTTTGTTATGAAAACAAAACAAATTTCAATTTATTTAAAGCCAGTAAAATTATGAATTGCTTCAAGGAACTTTTGAATAGCGGTCAGTACATTATTTTGCGACATACATTGACGACTATCTACTCTAGGATTGCCGTGGTCCTCTGCAAACTTATATTTTGCCTAGATGGCGAAAAAACTTAGTGTGTACGATTTCCAACCGGCGGAATCCGGTCCAGATCCGGTGGTTTGGTTAAGTTTAGTATCTCGGAGAATTTTCTTGCAGAGCTGGGTTCATGGAATGTATTTTATATATGAAGTGGAACCCGATGAATTTCTGCCTCTAGCGTTAAATCCAGAAACAGTCAGAAAAGTAACTCTAGGAATTGTCATGTCAAGGACCTCTCCTCGTACCATGGAGTAAACCGAGGTAAGAAATGGATCATGAAATTGATGAAAAGATTACGGGGATTAAGTAAGTTTTTCTTGCTCATTGATATCTAGATGGTCACATATCTAGATGGTCCCAGCATCTACACTTCAGACACTCCTCCCCTCGGAGACGGTTGCGTGTTCTTCCTGTTCGCAGATGATACCGCAATAACCGTCAAGGGTAGGATGCCTCGCGAAATAACAAACAAGCTCCAACGATGCCTTGACATCTTTGCTGATTATGCCACCACGTGGAAAATCAAAATCAATGCCTCCAAAACACACACAATCATGATCTTCCATCGGCAATCACCCAAACTAAAACCGGCGCCCTCTTGTACTGTAATCATGGATGGCACAAGGGTTGAGTGGTCCGCCGAAGTAACCTATCTCGGGATGTTGTTTGACGAAAAGCTACTATTCCGCTCGCATGTGGAGAAAATCGTAATCAAGTGTTCCGCCTTGGTTAGGTGTGTGTATCCGCTGATTTGCCGTAGATCCCGCCTCTCAAGGGTGAACAAACTGGCTGTCTACAAACAAATTATAGCACCTGCGATCCTCTACGCAGCTCCGGTGTGGGAATCATGTGCACAGACTCACAGGAACAAAATCCAAGTCGCTCAGAACAGAGTGCTCAGGATGATCCTTGGTCGTCCCTTTGACACAAGAATTTTAGATCTCCACCAAGAGGCAAATGTTCCTAAATTAGATTTCAAAATTGATGACATTAAGACTAGGTTTGTGCAGAAATGCAATACATCAGAACATGCTTTGATAAGCAATTTGTATATAGTAGGTTAGGTTAGTTGTAGTTGTAAATAGTAGTTATAAGTAGTCTCCTTTTTCTAATTCAAATCAAACCAATCCCACCAAGGTGGTCATACTTTAAAGCAGGCCTGATAGGACTAGGAACTGTAAATAATAATTAAAATATCAAATGTACTAAAGTTGAAAAGACGCATCTGTGTCACTTGAAAATTCATACATGTAAACCACACAAACACAAGAAATAAAGATCATTTAAAGTAAAAAAAAAGTCGCTATGAATTATAGGAACAATGGTTCATTGGTACTGCTTGAACTGATTTTCTGGCGCTTGCATCGTTCAAAAAATGTGAATTTCGAAAAATATGGATAGTTTCCTATACGTGTAATTTTGCTGAAAAACGTTTGGAAAATCACGGAATTTGGTTTATTTGATTGAACTTTTGTGCAGTGAAAAAAGAATTGCGATATAGTTGTGTCTGGTATTTTTTTTTTAAGATTTACTGTTCGTGGAACTCAACCGAACAGTACCGATCAGATTTTCGAATCTGGTGCAATCTAAAACATATTTAATAACGTTTTATAGCGGACCTGCAACTATCATTTGCAATAGGGATTGATAAATTTTGTGCATTGGTTGCTGAGACTCATCAAGACTAAATTGTCTGATGAATTATTTTAAATACAAATACAAATTATTACGCTTTTTTTTAGTTTAAAATTTTTAAACGATGTCACATTGTCCTAGTCCCAGAATTTAGATACCGTACCCAAGTAACAAATCTAGAGCTGCTTGGCTATATTCCAAATTTATAAAGGTTTTATTGCAGCTGCAACCATTACCTACAGCTTTATGACGGTCATATACAATGCAAGTCATGAAACATTCTTATAGCTATCTACAAAACCCCTATAAAGCTAATTAAAAAACCAACTGATGCTTATGCTATTTTCACTTATGAAAGGTTTTATGATTGCTTTGAAGTATACAAAAAAGTAATACAAATTGCCCTTATAAAACCAAAAATTTATCCTTTCGTTGCTTTATAAATAAGCGCAATAAAACTAGTTGGCCATGAAACAGTTATTTTAAAACAATTATAAGCATTCAGTTGCGACTTGTCAGAAATGTAAATAGGTGGTTTATTTTTACAACATAGAAAAGAATCAAAACTTTCCGGTACTTCCAAGCGGAGCGCAAAGAAAATCAACAAAATTGTTAGCATGAGCATGAAAACATTTCGTGTATACGTCTCGCTCGCATATACATGGGGTGACACGGTCGAATCTTGGTCGAAATGGTGACAGTCCTAGGGCAAAAAGGTTGAAATCACGCATAACTTTTCATAAAGGTTAATCTACCATTCAAAACATTTCTAAATGTTTGTAAAATTCATCGGTTGCACCCATAGAATAGGAATATACATTTGCCCTCAAATAAATAAATGAATTCAAGCTGAACATTGCATTAGGTTCTAAGTAATATTGACAGATTCGCTTCGTCAACTTTCCCAGGTATTTTCAGCACATAAATCGATAAAAGAAGCTTTTATCTAGCATCCAATACGACAAACACATCAAGAAACGGTTCTGTGAATAAGTTATCAACGAAAGAGAAAGTTGCGATTTTTTGCGCTTTGGGAGATATTAATGTTCAAAAATTATGTTTTTTTTCTCGTTTTTTCAACAATATCTTTGAAATTTGAAGCTTAATCCAGTATGTTTCTTCACAAAAGCTATTTATTTAATGTATTTGCATAAGAGAATAATAAAACATTATAAAGCTGTAAGCAAAAAAAAACCGAAACAGAAAAAAACCATATTTTCGACATTTTTTTCTTTAACTCCATATAACTTGGAACCAGCAGACAGTGGAAATTTAACGTCTTTGAAATAGCTGTTTATTTTGTCAAGATAAACAACTTTGCCCAAAACATCAAGTCTCCAAAACGTCAGAGAAAGAAGTTAGATTGTGGCACCATCTTTGCGGAAGAGTTTCGAACTATTTGTTTATGTCAATAGATGGTCCTTATTATGACGAGAAATTTTGCCGAAGACACCAAGTCGCGGAAATGCTTCGTTTCGGAGTTATTAATTTTGATCCGCTAGGTTGCATTCCTGACCCAGTGTGCAATGTAAGCATTAGACGTTTTAAGAAATTGCGCTTGGTGTTTTTCTTGCCTGCTGTCCTCTGTCGCCATATTGTCATTATGAAAATGCCATTAGCCTTGGAATAAAATCCAAGAAATTTCAATAAAATAATGGCTAAATAAGAGATCCGAAATGATTTCCAGTGTGCATTGGTATGAATTTATGTATTGAGATCAATTTTCTGTAAAATTAAGGTAATTCCATCAAATTCATTTGATTTCTGAAACAATCTTTTTTGTTAACTTGAATTATTTTGGAGGCGCATTTATTTAACGCTCATATTATCTCAATATACACGATAACATTTCAAGCGCATATGTTTTGGAACTTCTAAAAAGTCATATATTTTCTTTAAAATTTTCACTAATGTCGCCATGAAACAAAATTGATGGCATGGTGATCTTGACACCAACACTCAAACATATTTTTACCGCTAAAGATTTCCATTTGGAAAAAAGTTTCAGCAGAACAGAACAACAACAAGCTAATTTATGGCGGTTGCTTTGAAGCCAATACAAATTAAATTGGCTTTATAACTGATTTTCACCAAAGCGTAATAAAACTGCTTGGATACAATATTACTCTTATAGAGGCTATGAGAACCTTTTGTAGAGTATGAGGCTTCCTGACAAAAGGTTTTAAGACAGCTTTATGGTGATTCTCAAACATGCTTTATAAACCTTATCAAGAGTGGTCCACTAAGCTGTATGACGATCTTATAGCGGTTATCAAAAGGTTGTGCTGGAGCTATTTATTTTATTGGCGGTTTTATGAAATTGATCTCAATAACCACTAATAGAGTGCAATAAAACAAGAAATGCTACTTGGGTAATCCGGGGGCAAATTGATCATTATGGATTGCGTTTTTAGTTGCTACTTAGAAAATTCTCGGTGATATATATCAGTAGAAATTCTGATAGTATTTCATCATAAGATTCCAATGATTGCTTTGACGATTTTCTCATAGCAAAAAAGTAGATTTTACTGCATGAATTTGAATTTTATTTAACAGACGTTCAATAGAATTCAATATCAGCGTTCAAACCAACGGATATGCTTAAAAACCTAGGATTGAAACGGTTGTTGTCATTGACTATAAAGTGGTATGTTTCATTAAATTATGTGTCAATGAATTCATTAAAAAATACGGTAAAATGTTTTTAATTTTGAGAAATCAATGGTTTTCTGTTAAATTTCCAGTGACTTTTAAAGAAATTGTCTACATTTAGGCGCAACTATTAATTTTAAGAAATATTTTTGGTGATTTCTGTCTAAAATACACGTCGCACAGGGAAACCATATTTAATAATAACATATACTAGAAATTTACTCGAATTGAATCAAGGATTAATCAATTTCACCCCATATCGATATTTTAAAATTTAAGATTACAAGAATGCTCTAAAAGTAAACAAGACAGTCAATATAATAAGTAATCATGCAGAATGATAGAGACCTCATAGCTACTGATTTTAATACCAATTTATTTCTCTATTTAGATTATATTTGATCAATTTGCCCCCTCAGTATCGTACTTTGTTTTAGCACGAGATTACAAAGGTCCCAGTGGCACATTTTTTTAACTTTTTCTGAGTTATAGAACCATGAATATAGAACGTTATCGGATGGTTCATTAAGTTGAATTGTGAAAAGTGAGAGATTGATATAAGAAATCGTTTAAGAAATCTTAAACTTGAACAAAAAATTGATACAAAAATTGAACAAATTCGAGGTGTCAGATTATTTATTTTTTAAATGTTTTACAAAGTTCTTGAAGATTGTGAACCAGATTTACATTATAGATGAGCGATTCATCATTTGTGATCAAGATTTAGGAAAAAAAAACAAGCTTGAATAAATGTTCAAGAATCTAGTCCCAACAAACAACTAAAAATGTCGAAAGCCAGAGAAACGTCGTGAACAGAACAGCATCTGAATCACAGGACTCATTCACCTAAACCATCTGTATCGTCAAACGCATGGAAAGATATTGGTAGCTGGATCCAGTCTATCCTTACACTCTAAAATTAACCCTTCCGACGATGTCGATTCGGGTTCTGGCGCTGACCAGTCACTGCCACAAAACTTCAACGCTCTTTTAAAGCTCGTGTGCATGGCGAATGCCATCGCGTCGACACCACGCTGCTATCGCTGTGAAGGTATGTAGCGTTGGGAATTTACCCTCGAGTCAACCGTAGACAAATTGATTCTGGATTGTTATCCGTGCGCTAGTAATGGGCAATCTTGAATCGAAATAAACCAGATCGATTGTTTGAGTACGATTAATCGATTTTATTGCATCGATTACAAACACTTTATAAAACCCGAACGATGGACACTGGATTCGGCAATTACTGAGTTATTGAACAGCTGAAGTAAATCAAAATAACTGTTACACGCTATGAAACGAACAATGTTAACATATGTTATTATTCAGCCATTTCATAGCAAAACGATATAGTGGTTCTCGGAATTTCGTAATAGTTTGTCGTTTTGTTCCTTATTGCAAAATGTTAGACCCGAGTTTCCATGTTTTCAAAATCAAAAATGACTTTTTTCAAACATTCATAACTTTTGAACCACTTGATTATCTATTATAGTCACAATGGATTATGACAGTCTAGTCACATATGACTATTGAGCGAAAACTCAACACTTGATAACTTCACAACAATCAATACGAAACTATCAATTTTAAATTGGCTCACTACTTGACTAGCCTATTGGTCCCAAGCAAATCGATTAACGTACCCCATTCCAGTCGAAATTCTAGTACTGAACTATGTTTGTTTTGAATCGCTATGAAAGTTTGACAGATAAAATAAGGGGTTCGTGGATTTTCCTATGTTTCGAGGAGTGTATCGATTAGCTTGGGACCGAAGATAGTTCCAGAGCTGAAACAAAAAGTTGAGCACGTTTCTTCGGGATTTTCTGGGCTTAGAGTTACCTCTATGGTAGAAGGGTCTGTGCCTATGGGCACGAACGGAAGCCTGAAGTAGGACCGCTAGTGGACGGTTCAAACGTGAAGAGCATTTAGTTCTTTGAATTAATCGATCCTCTATTATCTCAACTCTCTCCGTTTTTTAATTGTAGGCGTACCAAATTTGTAGTATTTTTTTTATTTAAAGAGAAAGTTGATGAAGATAATCGATCAAAATCATTTTCACCCCTGCTTCCAAGTTTGGTTACAAGGTTACAACTCTGGAGAGCATTTTGTGTGGTCGTTGGGGGCGTGTGGTTCTGAACATGGACAAACAAGCACAGATAAATTCTATTCCAAGTCTTCACTATAATAAGCTTGTTGGCCTTGAAAAGGGCCGTTTTGTTGCCAAAGTTGGTGATGATTTAACCTCCGAAACCGTACAGAGTGCGTCTGTCGCTTCCAAGCGTAAACGACATCCATGGCCACTTACGATTGGCGTGTAGGTGACAGCATCACGGATCACATTTTCCAGGAACACCTTCAGCACACCTCGTAGATCAAGCCTGAGATACGTTTGACATCGCCACGGCGAACCAGACGATGGATGGTGGTTATCACGAAAAACCTTGCGATGACGTTTAGCGCCTTCTTTACCAAGACCTTTTCCTCCTTTGCCACGACCAGTCATTGTTGGTTGTTAGGTAGAAGACTGGACTACTTAACCTGCCACCACATTTCTGCTGCTGCTATTGCTGCCTGCTCACCACGCCGTCCGAAGCGAAAATGAGTTGAGGCCAGACAGCTGCGCTCTTTTATATCTTTTCAGGTTAAAACAGAATGATGTACAACCAAGTGGTACTCGATTATGACGACTGTGTTTGGGAAGAACGTTTATTTCATGAAAACAGTGATAACATTATCGTTTTATATTTGTACATTGGACAATGTTTGACATTACCACTTTTTCTATAGTTTCTTGTTAAAAATCATCAATCGGAAGCAATGCTATTGATGCGTATACATATTTCTGATCGATTGATGATAGAGTCATTGAAATTGGTCCAGGGGCAGCTGAGTTTTTAATGTTCAAAATCTTTCATAATTTTGTTGCATGTTCCATTTTCGGTTTTCATAAAGTGTACCCCCATATAGAAATCACAAACGGAGTCCTGCGTCAAAAAATATATAATGAATGCAACTACAATTTTTTACAAAATTCGGAGCACCACTATTTCGGTTTTGCTATGGAATGGTTGTCCACGCAGGAAGAAACTTCCCACGTGGAATGTGGACACTGTTCTTTCGTCGATCCTATCTTCAGCAGAAATACTCATTATGATTTAATTTGGAGGATTTTATTTTTAGAGTGGTAGAATGTTTTTCAAGAAAGTGTTTCAAAATAATTGTCTGCAGCTGTTTCACAGAAGCCTCAAGGAATGTTTGTCGAAATAGAAAAAATAACGGTGTCGTGATCAACTCATAAAGATCGACAATTTAATCGATGGATCGATTGCTTCAAACATATTAAATCGATTCTCAAAAATCGATGCATTGGCAGGCTTTGCCCAATACTTCCGTGCGGTGTGGAAAATTTCAATTACATATCCATTTTGATAATCTGGTGCTTCCGGGACGCGGTTATGTGGCCTGGTCCGATGGTGCGAAATAGGGTTACCATATCGATGCCAGTTGAAAACAGACATTTGCTTGGATTCTTGTAGTATTGAACCATATTCACTCAACTTTACTGCAGCAATGGTGAATGCATTTGCTGAGTTGCTTCCTACTTCTGGTAATCTTGTTCTGAAAATGAGAATTATATCTGAAGCAGAGTCATTGCACTAGACAGTACAACTAAGGTAGAATCTGAAAAAAAACAGAAAGTTTTCACCTACTCGATAGCCATAATTTAAATTTACACAGCGGTTCTCGGACATCAACATCAGATGCGCTGTTGAAATTAATCATCCATATTTAACTGTATTTGTTGTTCTTATGCGGAAAGAACCCAACTGGAAGTGAATACGATGAATAACTTCTTCTTTTAGGCTAAAAAGCGTAAAAACGCTTCTGTAGAGAGCGTTTTGCCGGCTCTTAACTTAGCTTTCTAAATGAACTTCCACAGTTATTAATTGGGAGCTTTCTATGCCAACACCAATGCATGACATGGAACTAAATGCCCAGAGAAATCGAGAAAACTTCCAATCCGAAAGATTTCCTCGACCGAACAGGGAATCGAACCCGCCGCCTACGGCTTGGTAATATCGTGCCTTTACAGACTAGGCTATCAGAGGCCCCTATATCTTATGAATAAGCAATGAGCTATTCAGAAGCGTAAAAATTTACTAGAAGGTAGTCGATCAGGTAGCCGCCCTGCTGAGCAATGATAAGAAAGTTGAGATTCAAAACATGCTTCATTAATTTCAAGCTATGGATGGAAATCGGCAGAGTGCTCTTACCATATAATGAGCAATGAGTCTTATCTTATCTTATTCATCGCATGTTTGATTTCTCGCAAACAAATTTACAAATGTGTTTGAAACTGGAACAAGCCTAAATAGTTCGAATCCGTGCTGAGTTTTGTCATTATCTCTGCCAGATTTCACGCGATATTGACAAACTTATTTTTGTATTGTCACTGGAAGAATTGACTCTCACCTAAACTTTCGTTTGCAGTGACAAAGATTAACATGGTAACAAAAAGTGTAATTTTGTGCATTCTCGTGCACAGTTGTAGATGGACGTAGATGCACGTTTTCTCTGAAGGCTCTACAGATTTATTTTACTTAATTCATTTAATTTTGTTATAAATTTAGCTGTGAACAAAACATGCACATGTTCGTTACTGCCAAATGACATGACATCCTTTGAAGATCATTTTCATTTCGTGATAGTGACCAGGCATGGAAAATCATTTGCATTCATTTCGTGCATTCATTTACATTCATTTGCCTCTAACTTTTTTCTTCAACAGCATTCCGCAAAATGATGTATAGAGCTTTTGTAGGTTTTGTTATTAGCTACAACTTTTGTAAAGAACTTAAATCCGTATCTCTCATGCATGACGAAGCAGAGCGAACAGAAGCCACTACTGTTTTTCAGTGAATGTATTTTACATTCACTGAAAAACAGTAACAAGTTCTGCCCGCTCTAGTTCGTGATGCATAAGAGATACAGATTTGAGTTATGAGCAAAACTTGTAGCTAACAACAAATTTTGCAGCACTGGTTAGAATTTCTCTGCCAGAGAGCAAATTTTTGGGCAATGGTCCCGTCGATGTAATTTCCCGCAAGTCAAATAACGAATACCCATGATGACCCTCAGGCCATATTATACATTGTGCCTCGTTCTCCCACGCCACATACAGATGTGCTTGAATCATCTGGGGCGACAGCTGTAGCACCAATTCGTCAATGTGAGCAATCATTGGAAGCCCTTTTAGTTGAATGGAATGTTGTAGAACCATCATCATTACCGGCCATCATCCCGGGTCTTCATCGTTGTGGGGGACGAATGAGAGGGAGAGATTGGGTGGAGGAGGGGGAGGGTCGACAGAAAAGAATGTCCCATATCAATTTTCCGCCTTTTTCCCCGTAGGTCATATCGAATTTTCAACTGTATGCCTACGCTTGTGCGGTGGAGTACCCTGGGAATATCCTTCACTTTATCGTGATGCTTTATGGAGATGGATATCTACTCAGTAGGAAGAAAACTTTCTCGTTTTGGATGTCTGTAGCAGTTTTGTTTCATTGGGTCATTACTCATGCTGCTGTTGTGTGAAAGATTGGGCTTCCGTGAGTGAAAGCAGCATATTCATTTCAATTTATGTGAGTAGGCGCGAGATTGATAGATCAACTGTCATATTTATTGCGCTAAGTGAATTATGACTTCTCTTTTTGGTACGTATTGCATATTTGCCTTGATAACAGGACGGTTTGACAACTTTTGTTTTGATTGATTTACTTGAGTATTAATACTAATAGTCCTGTAGGGATTTTGATCTTATGTCCATCCTACTATGCACAACACGTGCTTTACCGCTGTTTTTCGACAGGATTTAAATCAAACATAGTATGTTTTTACTAAAGATAACTTCTTAATGCATGTACCTTTGCATACGTACCGTTAGATTTGATAAAGAGTCACACATTGTTGAAATATTGCTAGCCGATGCCCCTGGTGAGTGTTAATGGTCGAATGGTCTTACAAATGAGTCCTTATTAAAAGCTTAAAGGACATCGCAATCTGAACCAGAGAAACTTTATAATCCTGATAAAAAAAATACCTGTTTCTTCCACAAAAAAAGTTGAAAAGGCAACATTACTAATGGAAAAACTATCCTGCATTGAGTCCAAGCTAAATTTTCGCAAGCTGTGCAAATGACGATAGAACTTCGCCAAGCTCTTCCGCCAACAATCGCACAACTGGTTCACTGCCTTAGTTTATGCCAAAACTTGTTCTTTCAGCGGGCACCGCCTTCTGCCTTTACATGAAGCACCCATAGAGGAAATTTTAATTATGATTTATTGATTAATTGCACGCCCTGTAATGCCTGTAATGAGTTTTCCGATGGGTCGCGTTTCTTTGCGCTACATACTATACATCATCAAAGTTTCTGCTGGGGAGCAGTTTCGTCGTGTCGTCGCACCAGGCACCACACATATTCAAGGGCACATATGGGTTACCGCACCACATAGTCATGTGTCAGCAGAATAAAAAAGAACCACATTTTCAATTCAGCATCTCTGGCGCATAGCGATCTCCTCGGTTCTTCTCATTTGGCTTCCACTTTGCGTTTCCTTTCTATGTGGGGATGCTTCCGGTATCTGCATTCTCTGATATGAAGAAGATAACGAGCGTTGATATGAAATATGACACCACTTTGGAGTAGAGAAAAAACCTACCCTTTTCCAGAATTACTCCACCCCACCGTTGAGAATAAGGGTCGTACTCCATTGAAGTATTTAATTGATTATTTTCGACCAGAAAATTTGATTGAATTAGTCTTTTTTTGTGTGTGTGGACAGTTCTCCAGAAAAACCGAAGTCAATTAATTAAATCAATTTCAATTTCGGATCCTCTTTATGCGTTCATTTCACTTCATAAATCGAATCATCAAGCGAAGCGTATCCGCTGCACACACACAATTGACTTCGAGTTGGTTGTCCATTTTGAGGTTCATTCCACGTAAACCATACACTCTATGAATATTTTTAAATTAATTCTCCGTATTTCTGTTCGCACTTCATCTTTTCCAGATCACCGGACTGGTCGTCGTAGTAACGGGAGCCATCATCCAATCGTCCTACCATCACTACTCGAATTTCCTCGGTAAGTGTCATCAGTCCCAACTCGCGGGCACACATATCTATTTCATTGATCAATTTTTCTCGCCCTGATGACCTTTCATAATGCTGCTCTGTCGGCCGCTCATCGACTCAATTTACGGATACAATGTGCGATTGCTGATGCCTCTGCAGGTGAGACCTTTTGGACAGCTCCGATAGTGCTAATCGTGATTGGATCCGTCATTTTCGTCGTTGCCTGCTTCGGATGCTGTGGCGCCGCCAAGGAAAGCCCATGTATGATCATAACGGTGAGTTTTTGATTTAAATATTATTGTCATGTCTATTACGTCCGAATTGGAACTAAGTAGAGAGTATTTCTCAAAACATATTCGTGCCGTGGGGGAACGGACCGAAATCCGTACACCTAAGAAATTAATTAAAATCCGTACATTTCATACAAAACGCTTAATTTTTGTATGAGGTGTATGGATTTCGGTCGCCTACGGTATTGTGTGGTAAGCACAATGATAATGATATTCCACAGACAAACAGACATAACTCTTGAATTTTTCATCTAATACGGATTTATGGTGATTCCTTGTAGAATTCACAAATGGCCGCCACGTAGGCTATAAATTCAGTTCCACCTCGAATTTTCAATTACACAAATTTCGGAAATTAGTGCCCCATTTCACCCAAAATTGCTACTGCATGTATGCTGCAGCTCAGCAAACGTGGGGTAACAGTTTCATTGTGGTACGAGTCGTGGAAGCTGATATTTGTGCACTTAAAGTATCGAAGTGGTAGCGAGAATAAGGACCTCACAGCGAAACACCTTAACGGTCAATTTTTTTTTCTTAGTTGGTACTACTGTCACCTATGGCGCGTATAGTTCTCTTGCGTTTGACGTTTATACACTACCATCAGCTACTTCATCTGCTGAACGTACATACCATGACAGTGTGTGCAACAGATGGCGGTAGTGTTTTAGTGACGATGTTTAACAGTCCAAAATATTCAATGCGTTATGTCTGTTTATCTGTGGATATTCTATGCTCAGGGAAGTCGAGAAAATTTTCATCGGTTACCAATCCAGCCACCTCCACAGTAGTTTAAAAGTTTATTTTCGCGCTCTTAATTGATAACACCATGAAAACGTGGATTTAGAGGTACTCAGCAATCATGCTACATCATTTGAAGATATGAGTTATTTAATTAATGAATTGAAAAAAGTGCGATGCAAAATTTACTTTTTCCCAGTGTTGACAAAGTATCTTGCATAGTCTTTCAGATTTTGGTAAATCAAGATTGTTGTATTTTTTGCTTTCCATAAAACTCATTGAACGCTTTATTTAAAAGGGTGGCCAGTGAACCGGGCAACCGGGAGATCCGGGAATTAACCGGGAAATTATCAGGAATTCCGAACCTTTTAATATTTGACTACCTATGTTAATAGAATTATATTAATAAATATTCTTAGTCCGATATCTCGTATATTCCTTTAAGAAACTTGAATATTTTATTTTCCCTAGTGCAGGATATAAAAAAGTCTGAGATCTAAAAGAAATTATTAATGACTCAGAGTATAAACTTTCAATATATTTGACAATTTTTGAACCTTGAAAACTTTTCATGTCACATAATTTAGAAAATTTCTCCTACATTCTTTCTGGGATATTGAATCATGCATTCAATATCCCAGAAATGGAGATTTTTTTCAAATTATGTGACATGAAAAGAGTTCAAGGTACTAAAAGACGTGCTCCTTAGAAAGTTTTTCAAAGTTTGAGATGTAACATATGCCTTATTGTTTTTCTGAAATGTATCGACTAATATTGATCAGTTTTACTAAGACCAGGATCTTAATTTTTTTTATTAATCCAGGGTGCCTACTACCTGGAAAAAACCTGGAAAACGGGAATTTACAGGAAATTTTATTTTTTTCTGGAAAAACCTGGATATTCAGGGAATTTTGGTTCCACTCAGGGAATTTTCCAATTATCAGTTCATTCGTAATTCAAAAGAAGTTTTTCGTTCAGTTTCTCGAAACGTTTCTTAAGGACACTGAACTTGACAAGCATCTGACAGCTAAGACAGCGTGTGCGAACGAGACAAGTTCATTCAGAGAGTCTTGTCACGCTCGCTCTTCGCTGATTTGTATGTGGAGGATCAAAATCGTCGTAAAAAGGAAACAGCCGAAAACGAGAGACTGGCAACCGTCAAAAGGAAGCATACGAAGCATGTATTGTATAAGAATAAGCAGGCCAGACAGCAGGTCTGAGACCCACCATAGAATTTTTTTTTGAGCTTCAGAGAGGGTCGGAGATGAGAAATTTGTTGAGCTTCAGGGTAGTTCGTAGATCTTGAGAACAGAACTACAAACAAATTAAAAGTTATTAACAGAAATTCATAAAAACAAAATCACAAGAGAGGTCGTAGATCTTCAGATAAATGTTCAAAGAAATTTTCAAAACTTCAAGCAAGCAAAAATAATTTCAAATCAATTTGTAAAACTATAAGCGAAATTTTACAAATCTTCAGGGAAATTCGCATAACTTCAGACAAGTCCAAGAATCTACAGTGAAATATAAAGTGTTTCACAGAAGTTTGGAGATCCTCGAAACATTATTCAACATCACAAAAGTTCGTAGATCTTCAGAACAAAGCTACAGAACTTTGAAAAAAATCACAGGACTTCTGAAAAAATCACAAGAATCTCAGAAATGTTAATGGATCTTCAGTAAAAATTGCAGAACTTCAGGGATTTAAAAAAATAAATATTTACACGATTTCAGGAAAATTTGTAGATCTTGAGAGAGACATTTAAAACTTCAAGGAAGCTCAAATATTTTCTGATAAATTTTGACAACTTAAGGTAATCTTCAAGGAAATTTTCAAATCTTCAGGGTAGCCCTAGAAGAATTTACAAAACATCAGAGAAGTTTGCAGATCTACTGAGAAATTTATGGAGCCTCAAGTTTTTATTTGTAGATCTTGGGAATAGAGCTACGGAGCTTAAGACAACTTTACAGAACTTTAAAGATATTTGCAGGAATTTGACGAAAAGTTTCACAGTTTCACACAAATGTGAGATCTTCAGAAAAATTCATTAAATGTCAGAAAAGCACCTCAATTCCAAAAACAAATCGCAGCGAAGTACAAAAGTACAATATTTTGCAGAACTCCATGGAAGTCAGAAATAGATAAATCTAAAGAATTCAGAGAAGTCCGTAGACCTTAAGAGAAGTCTGTAGAACGTCAGAAAAATTTGCAAAACTTCAGCAAAACTCGCAGATCTTCGGGAAAGTTCGCCGATCTTTAGATCAAGAATCCACAAAGAAATTTAAATAACTTTAGAAACGTTCGGAGATCTACTGTGAAATTTATTGAACTTCAGGGCAGTTCGTAGATCTTTAGAGCAGAAATACAGTACTTCAGAAAACTGTACAGAATTTGAAATAAATTTTAGGAACTTTAGAAAAGTTCAGAGGATAGGTCGTAAATCTACTCAAAAATTAGCAGATGTTTAAATAAATTTTCAGAATTTTGCTGCGGTTCTTGGATTTTGAAAGACATTCACAGAACTTCAGGTAAGTTCGCTGATCTTTAGAGATATTTGCACCGCTTCAGAAAAATTAGAAAAACTTCAGAACTCTTCCTAAAACTTCCGGAAAGTTCAAAAATTTCTAGATAATCTTTTAATTCTTTAGAAAATTGTATAGATGTTCAGAGATATTTGCAGATATTCATTGAATCATGAAAATCTGCAGAGAAAATTACAGAACTTTCGAGAAGTTTGTAGATTATTAGAAATGTTGTGAACATCAGAGATAATTGTTGATCTTCAAGGATCTTAAATCTTCAGGGATTCAGGAACTTTGTAGGTTTTTAGGAAAATTTGCTGAACTTCTGAAGAACACACAGAACTTCAAAGAAATCTGTAGAACTACCGAGACATTTGCAGATTGTCAGGAAAGATTGTTGATTTTTAAGGAAATTTTACCGGAGAACAGAAACAAAACTTCAGGGACGTCAAAAGGTTTGAAGACCTTGCAGAATTGAGTTGTTAACAGAAATTTTCAGAACTCAAGGAATCATGTATATCTAGTGAGAACTTTTCCCACTAGCTTGTCTAAAGTTGGTATCGACATCCTGGCGAAGTTTTGAAATCCATTTTCATCTTCATATCGCAGCTCTTGATGGACAAGATGAGCCAAATCCCTGCCGGTGTTCCTCTTGAGCAACCATTTCCTACTCCACAAAGTTCACCTTCTCTTTCTCATTTTATTTAAAATAATAAAAGCAAATACGTCTGCCGAAACTAGAGCAATTTTCCGGTAATTCATGATGGAAGTATTTACTTTTGATTCCTGATACAGTTTTGTTTTGAAATCTAAATTGACAGTTCTTTCGACATGTGCAAGCAGTGTTAACACCAGCAAACAGGGGGGTTCGATAAAATAATAATGTGTATAATTTGTATGCACCTGGAATTTTTTCATCCGACCTGGAAAAACCTGGAAAACTCAGGGAATTTGATTCCTTGGATTGAGTAGACACCCTGTAATCGAAGTCTCAGAATCTTAAGAATTCTGTGTATGGAATCTTGAAAAAAAAACAATGTTACTAAAGTCTGGAACGCGCAAAAAATTGTCACACCATACCGAGTTTGTAAGTCGCCGCGATCGGACGTATGCATAAATAGCTCTATAGAGCATCAAATTGCATATCGGTGCTGATTGCTTGTGAAGTGTGTGGACCGACGAAGTGCATTTTTTTTTTTTTTTTTTTTTTTTTTTTTTTTTTTTTTTTTTTTTTTTTTTTTTTTTTTTTTTGTCAGACCAAGCAAGTTTTGCTGCACAGTGAATAGAGGGCAAGAAAGGCAATGCCCCATACAGGCGGCCCCAGTGGGGCCCCTGGTCCCCTTTTCCCAGGGGAAGACTTCCCAGCACTCGGTCAGCAAAGATTCTCCGGGAAATTTTTAGTGATCGAAAGAGTTGATGAAGGCGAAACTCTTGAAAAGGTTTCACCTATAATCATTGAAAAAACAATTCAAACCTGGTGCGGTGGTGACAATGTCGAACAAATAAGAAGAACAAAGGAGGGTAAATGTCTAATCACGACGAAGAACGATAGACAAGCTCAAGCTCTGCTTAAGCTAAAAACTATCTCTAGTGATATAAACGTTAAGATCTACGAACACAGAACACTAAACTCGTGCAGAAAAGTTATCACGAATCGCGACCCTTACGTAGTTACGGAAGACGAAATGCTTGAAGTGCTAAAAAATCAAAACGTGACAAAGGTAGAACAGATTAAAACGAAGCGCAACGGCGTGGTAAGTGCAACAAACTCGTTCATCATAACGTTCAACAGTGTAAATGCCCCCAAGTATGTGAAGGTAGGCTTCGTACGAATTGCTACTAGGCCGTTTTACCCTCGGCCAATGCGATGCTTTCAGTGTTTTCAATTCGGACACATCGGCAAAGCGTGCAAAGGAGAAAAAAGGTGCTACAACTGCAGTAAATCGTTCCATGGGGATTCATGTGACAACACTCCCCAATGCATAAATTGTGCTGACAAAGAGCAACAACAACAACAACACCGGCCTACAAGTAACAGCTGTCCAGTATGGAAAAGGGAAAGTACCATAATGAAGATCAAGGTTGATCAGAACCTAACATACAGAGAAGCAAAACAAAAAGTGGAAAAATCGGAAAAAAATGATTACTCTGAAGCGCTTAAGAAGAATCTGGAGACCAAATTTGAAGATACATTGAAGAAGAGGGAAGAATGGTTTCTCGCTGAATTGAAGAAACGAGATGAAAAAGAGAAGGAAAGGTTGGACCAATACAAAAATCACTTCAAAAAAATGGAAAAACAGATGAACGAGTACAAAATGGAGTTAGAAAAGATCAAAAGTCAATATCAAGCTGAGCATGAAAAAAGGGCAGAACTTGAGGATCAAAATAAAGCCCAAGATTTGACTATTCAAAAACTTCAAAAAAAACTTAAACTATACGCCGATTACGGGGACTACAAAAGTAGTCGAAAAACCAAGCAACATGAAAGTATCGGGACCTCCCCACCTAGGAAACGAGGAAGTAAGCGAGGCAAAGAAGATAAACAAATTGAACAAGAGGAAAATAGTGACATGGAAGTTCAACAAATATCGGAAGAAGAGGATCAAAGCGATGAACAACACTGCGAACAAATTAATACAAGACACAGAGTAAACAGCAGGTAACCCCTCAAAAAAAAAAAAAAAAAACAAACAAACAAAATGCAAAGACCCAAAAAAACAAGTATCATAACATGGAATATTCAAGGATTACGCACCAGTAAACAGGAGCTAACAATGCTAAACAATGAAATCGAACCACTAATAATATGTTTACAAGAAACCATGTGTAAAACTGACGCACTGGCAACCATTGGAGGATACAATGTAATACACCGAAAAAGGCAAACCAATAACAGAGCAGCCGGAGGAATAATAACTGCCATCAAAGAAGGTATAGATTATAAAGAAATAGCAATCGACACACAGATGGAAATAACTGCTGTTAAAGTAGAACATCCCATTAACGCCACTGTAATAAACGTATACTTACCGCCAAACACAGTTATAGATAAAAATGAAGTCGTACGAATCCTATCGAAGGTACAAAAGCCGTATATCATGCTAGGAGACATGAATGCACACCACTACTTATGGGGAAGCGAATTTATTAACGCTAAAGGGAAAGTTCTAGAAGAAGTATTCGACGAAATGGAACTAACAGTGTTAAATGACGGAGAATATACATATATAAATAACGCAACAGGGAAAGGATCATGTATCGACTTAATCAGCTGTACTAACAACTTAGCAGGAATAATAGACTTCGAGGTACACGAAGATACGCAGGGAAGTGATCATTTTCCGCTCGTGATCTCCCTACCAGCAAACTCAGAAATCAGTAGCAGCACACAAAACTGGAAAATAGACGAAGCTGACTGGGTTCAATTTACAAATACAGTCTTTTTTAGAAGCAGAACAACAGTAGAAGAACAAATTGAAGAAATTACAAAACAAATTATTAAAGCAGCTGACAGATCCATACCGAAATCAAGAGGATTCCCGGGTAAAAAAAGAGTCCCGTGGTGGAATGCTGAAGTTTCAAAAGCCGTCAAAGCCAGACGAAAAACACTCAGAAAACTAAAAAACAAAAATACTTTCGGAGAAGAAAGACAACTCGCATTACAAAATTTTCAGACCAGAAGACAGGAAGCGCGAGACCTAATCAGCAAAGCCCAAAAACAATCATGGGAGGAATTTGCAAATAGTTTCACAGCAAGCACCCCTATAAAAGAAATTTGGACCAATCTCAGAAAGATACAGGGCAAATACAGTAAACCAACCATCAGACAAATCAAATTTAATGGTCAGGTAGCAAACGAGAACAAAGGAATTGCTGACCTTCTAGCCAAGGCCTTCAAAACTGTATCTAGTAACGAAACGTATGAAAAAGAATTCATTGAATATAAAAATAAAATGGAAGAAATACCTTTAAACGTACCTGAAAATCCAGCTGATGAGTATAACAAACCCTTCAACCAAACTGAACTAGAAGCAGCAATGGAAAACCTCAAAGGAACATCACCAGGACCTGACAACATTCATAACATGATGATCAAAAACCTTCCACCAGACTGTAAACGGATCCTTATAAATACCTTCAACAGGATGTGGAACGAAGCTTACTATCCAACCCTTTGGAAAACAGCAACGGTAGTACCCATTTACAAAGGCAAGGGCGAAAGATCAAACCCAAATAATTATAGACCAATATACCTAAATAGCTGCTTAGGCAAAATCTTTGAAAGGATGATAAACAATCGTCTGGTCCATATCTTAGAGTCCCAAAACCACCTGTATGAACATCAATATGCTTTTCGAAAAGGCAAATCGACTACGGACCATCTAACTATGACCGAAGAATTCATTAGAACGGCTATGAGCAAAAAAATGATTACTCAAGCAGTTTTCTTGGACATCAAAAAGGCCTACGATACAACCTGGAGACGATTAGTCTTGAACGAGCTATCCCAAAAAGGGGTTGGAGGAAAATTACTGGCTTATATCCACGAAATTCTCAAAACAAAACATTTCAAAGTTAGAATCAATGGACAATACTCTGACGAAGTAGAAATGGAAACTGGACTATGCCAAGGATCGGTCTTGAGTGTTACACTGTTCTTAATTGCTATAAACACGATAACCAGCTTCATCCCAGACGGAGTAAAAATACTAATCTATGCAGATGATGTCATCCTTCTTGCAACTGGTACAAACGCCAAAGTAACAGAACATCTATTACAAACCACATTAAACAAAATACACAACTGGGAGATGAAAACAGGATTCCAAATTTCGGCGGAAAAAAGTGCAACAATAATTTTCAGAAACCCTAAAAGCAGAAAACCAACGAACCTTGATGGCCTAATACTGAATGGACGATTAATTCAACATAAAAAACACCACAAAATACTGGGTGTAATTTTTGATCAACATTTAAAATTCAGAGAATATGTAGAAGAAACGAGATCATCCTGTTTACAAAGAGTACAGATTCTAAAATACATCGCAGCCAGACAATGGGGTGGTGACACTAAAACACTTACTCAATTATACAAAGCTACAGTATTGGAAAAGTTGCTGTACGCCGCACCAACAATAACATCCATCAACAAAACCTGTATACAACGACTTGAAACAGTGCATAACGAAGGCCTAAGAGTAATATGTGGAGCATTCAGAACAAGTCCCATCATCAGCATTCAATCGGAGACAGGCATCCCTAACCTCAAAACATTACTCAACCAAAGATTAGTAACACATTTTGCCAAAAAGAGAGCAACTCCAGAAAGCTTTCCCCACACACCTCAAACCGATACCCGCACAGAGGATCCTAGCAGCTACAGTTCCGGAGAAATGTGGAATGAATCACGAAGCCCAGACCCCAACACACCGGAAATAAGGGCAGCTGATGTGATGAACAGTATTGACCTAACACTACCAACGATTAAGTTCCTAACGGTACCAAAAACAGCACCCTGGAATAGAAAACCAATTATTATAGATAAGCACCTCTGGCACCTAAGCAGAGAGAATGCAAAACCCCCAGAACTGGTCCAAGCATTCAAAACCCGGAATAGTTCTCTATACAAATTTCATCGTGCAATATATACCGATGGATCCA
Source organism: Ochlerotatus camptorhynchus (assembly GCF_037179485.1). Taxonomy (NCBI): domain Eukaryota; kingdom Metazoa; phylum Arthropoda; class Insecta; order Diptera; family Culicidae; genus Ochlerotatus; species Ochlerotatus camptorhynchus. The sequence continues at coordinate 781,745 of NW_027040634.1, read as the reverse complement.
AAAAAGATGGCAGAACAGGCTACAGCGTAGTGACTGCAGGCTTAACTATACGTAAAAGAATAAGAAACTTGAGCAGCATATACACAGCAGAAAGCCTCGCCATAATTGAAGCACTGAAATGGATTGTCCAACAGGAAACAGCCGGAGCATATATCATTTATACGGACTCCCTAAGCGCAATAACAACACTGGAAAAACAAAAAATCTCCAGCGTCTGGAAAGACGAAATCATCGACCTCTATAATAAGGCAGCACACAATCATTCATGTATAACTTTTGGCTGGGTCCCTAGCCATATTGGAATAATTGGAAATGAAAAGGCAGATACGGAAGCCAAAAAATCCCTCAATACTACGGAAATAATAAATGCAATAGACATACAAGACGCCAAGGCATTCATTAAACAAAAATTCCTAAATAAATGGCAAGAAGAATGGACTAATACCACCGGAAACGCTCTACGTGAAATAAAAAACGTCATTACTCCTTACAAACAGTCCATGACAGGCAACCGTAAACAAGATGTAATGATGACCAGACTTAGAATCGGTCATACTCTTCTCACCCACAAGTACATACTAGACAAGGAAAATCCACCCAAATGCCAATTCTGCAACTCCAATTTGTCTGTCAAACACATAATAGCAAACTGCCCAGGTCTCGATCACATAAGAACTTCAATTGGAATTTCAACAAGCTTAAGGGAAGCACTGGCGGACGACAGGGAGAGTATGGAAAAAATAACACTGTTCTTCCAGCAAGCTGGGCTAGCTAAGCAAATTTAGTAAATCGTCGAAACATCAAAACCGTATCGCGCCATCATCATTTATTAGCTCGGTCACCCAAAATGCCAGCTATAAAAATCCCCATCGATCGGAAAGAGTCTATAGTCATACATCAAACTCCAGTCAACCATCATCATGGGCAACAGCGACTCCAAGGACCAAGAAGTGAAGCAGATAGGTGACCAACAGGTTACTGTCATTGAAAACCAGGAGGTGCATACGGAGATGCACTCCCAGCATGAAGCGAAGCTGTGGATCATCATAGGCATGCTGACCTTTATCATCGCACTCAACCTAACAAAAATTGTAATCAACAAATGTCGGAAGGAGGCATACAAAGCAGCGCGGTCCATGGCGGCGGCTCAGAACGTATAAAATCGGTGGTTCACCAAGAACAGCAAAAATATCAAAAGTGAAGATTTGCAATGTAGACCAACAACAACAAAAAAAAAAAAAAAAAAAACGAAGAAAAACAAAAGTGAATCTATATAATGTACTATAACTCTAAAGTCACAAGACCCGAATGACAACAGTTAAAAGGTCTTTAATAAAGAGAAAAAAAAAAAAAAAAAATTGTCAACTTCAAATTGATGTATTTCTGTTAAAAATGCATAAAATGCTGCATGCTGCATTTGGAAGTTGAGTGTATATTAGAGTGGGTCATCGTTATATGGAAAAAACGCAAACTTTACCGCACCAATCGAAAACAACCCTTTTTTGGTTCCATTTGGAGTCCCAAACAAATTTTGGGACAATTGGTTGTAACTCGGCTTTCCGCATTGCGTTTGAAATTTGTATGGAAATTAGTATGGGAAAACCAACTTTTTTGCATTTTTATCCCTAGAGACCACAATTTTGCATGAACCGTGCAACTAAATTACGAATGTAGTCCAGGACGTGATTAACAACTTTACCAAAGGAAGTACGGTGCTAAAATGTATTTAAAAAAAGTTATAGCTATTCAAATATTTATGGTTTGAATTAAACACCAAAAATCCCTTTTTCTGCCCTGGAAGTCAGATTCCAAACTGAAATAACATCGGAGTTTCTTATCTTACCGATTTGGTATGTTGAGTTGAATTACTCAAAAAAAAAATTGCTCTATCTTATATGTGTAGTTGGAGAGGGGGAGGGGGGTTAATAATATACCCCATCCCTCTCACTCATATCAATAGTTTCAGTTTGAAATAACTTCGGAATATCTTATTTTATCGATTTGGTATGTTCACGATGTATTATTCAAAAATATTGCTCAATCTCGCAAGCGTTGTTAGACAGCAGGGTGGGGGAGGGGGGAAGGGCTTACTGTAAGCAGTTTTTAAAACGAAAATTGTCGTAGTGTAAATATTTAATATCCACTTGTCGGTTCATTTCTTAGTGAGGAGATGTTGTTTGAATTATTAGCAGCTGGGAAATTTTGAATGTCCATTCAAAGCTTTTATTTGAAATAATAAACTGCCATTTGGGCCATCCGCATATAGAAAACACAGAAGTAGTCGTACGTCAAGAACCAAAAGCAAGAGAAAACGAAAACTGTCTTCACCAGTTTCGTCTCAGACACAGGTACAGTCGGATTTCGTTTGTTGGGCTAACTATAAGTGGGCTAAGTTTTAGTTGGGCCAAACGTCCCTTTTAACAGTGCTGATTCGTTTTTCGAACTTTCGACCGGCTTCATGCAAAAATGGCAAACGAGTGGAGTAATGATACAGATTATTTCAATGCGATACAACGAGTTGCTTTCTTGATGGTTGTCAACGATATGGCTGAATGAGGGGTGAAGCTAATTTCTGACTTATCAAGAAATCCACCCGAGACCTAATTGAACAGAAATATTTGCTTCAAGGGATAGAACAGTACCCTGAGAAATCGTAGAATATATTAAAATGAAATATAATCATTACAATCCAATGACGTTTGTGTGAATATATCTGACATTGTATATTGCACCAAAAGAGAATGGAAGTACTCGCTTTACAACTGCTCTTCTGAGATTAAGCAAATGTTTTTGAATAACCCATCCGAACTACACAAGAGATTGGAAACTCCGAAGTTTTCTTAGTCTTTATCTTTGCTTTCATTGATATAAGTGAGGGCCGGAAAGCATACAGTAAGCCCTCCCATATCTAACTACGCCTATTAAATGGAGCACATGTTTTTGAATACATCTGAACATACCAACTTGACAAGACCAGAAACATCGAAGTCATTGCAATTTGAAGCCATACCTCCATTTATATGGGTGCCGGGGGCGGGGTATAGTTAGCCCCCCTCATCTCTTAATATGCCTATGGAATTTTTTGAATAATTCATCTAAGCATACCAAATCGATAAGATAAGAAACTCCGAAGTTATTTCACTTTGAAACTTTACCCCCCCCATCCCCCCTCCGACTACGCATATGAGAAAGATCTATTATTTTTGAATATTTCATCCGAACATACCAAAACGTTAAAATAATTAACTACGAATTTGGAGTCAGACTTTCATTGGTACACCGACAGTGTTGGCAGAAAAAGGGATTTTTGGCATTTAATTCAAAACATTGATCTTTGAACAGCTATAATTTCTAGGACAATACATTTTTTAGCAAAGTTGTTAGGCACTTCCTGGGCTATACTTTAACGTATTTAGATGCGTGGTCCCTAGTAATAAAGATGGAACAAAGTAGGTTTTCCCATACTAATTTCCATACAAATTTCAAATGCAATGCGGAAAGCCGGGTTACAACCAATCGTCCCCAAATTTCGCACAGTTGTTTGGGACCCAAAATGGAACCAAAAAAACATTGTTCTGAAAAAATGATCATGATGACCCATCCTAGTGTATATACAATGGTTGCTATGATGAGTTTTCACCGTTTGCTCTCGAGTTTTCAAAATGACGCCAAGTCGGCAAAATTGCTGGATGTGGCCAAATTGATCGTGACAAACGTTTTAAAAGTGTTCGGGGAGTGTCTGTCGATCGCCAAAAAGCCTGGAAGTGGCGGCAATCGTAATCCGGACGTGGCAGCGACGACGAAGAAGTTGGCCGTGAAATAAAGGGTGATACGGTCAAAATTTGGTCAAGGGAAAACGCGTGTAAATCGGTGAAATCGTTTATTTAAAAAATCAAATTAAATTTCTTTTTCAAGTTCAATTAGTATAAAATTCAGGAAAAATATTCAGTTAGGCTTCCGCTTTTCCAAATCCGAATTGCCGGGCCTTACGCTTGACCCCTGCCATCAGATTTTGTACAGCCACCTTGTCCACCTTCTTCGCCGCAGAAAGCCAGTTTGCCTTGAACTGCTGCTCGCCCTTAGCAGTTTTTTTGGTCTTCTTTAGGTTCCGCTTGACAATAGCCCAGTATTTCTCAATTGGGCGGAGCTCTGGCGTGTTGGGAGGGTTCTTGTCCTTGGGAACCACCTGCACGTTGTTGGCGGCGTACCACTCCATGGCCTTTTTACCGTAATGGCAAGATGCCAAATCCGGCCAAAACAGTACGGAACAACCGTGTTTCTTCAGGAAAGGCAGCAGACGTTTATTCAAACACTCTTTCACGTTTATTTCTTGGTTGACAGTCCCGGAAGCTATGAAAATGCTGCTTTTCAAGCCACAGGTACAGATGGCTTGCCAAACCAGATATTTCTTTGCGAACTTTGACAGTTTCATGTGCTTGAAAACATCTGCTACCTTTCCCCTTCCTTTTGCCGTATAAAACTCCTGTCCCGGAAGCTGCTTGTAGTCGGCTTTGACGTAGGTTTCGTCGTCCATTACCACGCAGTCAAACTTCGTCAGAATTGTCGTGTACAGCCTCCGGGATCGCGCTTTGGCCGTCGTATTTTGTTTATCATCGCGATTTGGAGTCACTACCTTCTTGTAAGTCGATAGTCCGGCTCGTTTTTTGGCTCGATGCACGGTTGTAGACGATACACCCAGCTTATTTGCGGCATCTCGGAGAGAGAGGTTAGGGTTTCGCTTGAAACTACCGGCAACTCTCTTTGTCGTCTCAGCGGCTTCCGGTTTTCGATTTCCCCCCGATCCAGACTTCCTGGCTGTCGACAAACGTTCCCCAAACACTTTAATTACATTTGTAACGGTTGATTTGGCAACTTTTAGTGATTTTGCCAACTTTGCGTGCGAGTGAGTAGCTCGGATTTTCGCGATGCGCGAGCAAAATTTTGATACGCTGCTTTTCTTGCTTGGACGGCATTTTGACAACTGAAGAGTGAATTCCAAAATCAAAATAGGAGCAACATTCTACACACACACACCTTCAAAATGAGGGGTGTTCAGGTTTTTTAAATGCAAAATTGAAAGAAATACGTCAAGTTGATATTGACCAAATTTTGACCGTATAACCCTTTATAAGCAGAATCCTAACCTCTCCACCCGGGACGTCGCTGGCAAGCTCAGATGTCTCCCATACTATTTACTGTGCAGCGGGCCAAGAAACGAGCCGCGTTGTCGACGTTTAAGAAGGTGAAGGTGGCGAACCGAGATTACAAACAAAACACGTCGGCAAAGCAGCGGTCCCGAAAGCTGTATATGAATCTGCTCACAAAAGTCGACTGTGTCGTCATGGACGACGAAACTTATGTGAAGGCGGAATCCAAGCAGCTTCCAGGACAGGAGTTTTATACCGCACAGGAAAAGGGAAGTTCCCACAAAAATATCTCGTCTGGCAGGCCATATGCACGTGTGGTCTAAAAAGCGGCATTTTCATTACTACGGGAACCATCAATCAAGAGATCTTGGTCCAGGAGTGCCTGGAAAAGCGGCTGCTATACCATTCCTAAAGCAACATAGCAGACCTGTGCTGTTCTGGCCGGACTTGGCGAGCTGCCACTATGGGAAAAAGGCAATCGAGTGGTACGATGCGAACAACGTGGTTGTGGTACCCAAAGAGCACAGCCCTCCCAACAGCCCAGAACTTCGCCCTATCGAACGGTATTGGGCCTTGGTCAAACGGAATCTCAAAAAAACTAATAAATCCATGGAAAACGAGCAGCAGTTTAAATCTAACTGGCGTTCGGCGGCGAATCAGGTCGATGAGACCACTGTGCAACATTTAATGGAAGGGGTTGAGCGGAAGACACGGCAGTTCGGATTTGGCAAACCAAATGAACATTTTTTGAACTACCAAAAGAAAAATAAGAAGATTTTTGTGATATGAATTTTGACTGATAGAAACGATTTTTTTGTCGACCAATTTTTGCGCCTTCCAATCTTTATATTCTTTCATCGGAACATATATCAGGATATCTTTGCTAATTTCTCAAGAATTTCCTTAAAATCATTCCAAAATTACTTCAAAAATTTCTTCTACTTAAGGATTCCTCTCAATGATTTTATGATTCTGTCCGTTTTTCACTAGAAAGTTTATCCATAACAGTCTCGGAATTATGTGAGGAACATTTTAGGAATTCCCTCCAGAAAACTATTGACATTCACTCTACATTTATCTTTGCACTCTTAATAAATCTCGCAAGAATTTTCTTTATTTTCAATCCGCAAGCTTCTTTAGAATTCGCTTAGATTATTCCTCGGAAATCTTTTGGTATGTCGTTTAGAATTTATAAAAATTGTTCTCCCATATTTTCCATGGATTACCTCAGAATTTCATGAGAATTTCCTTGAAATTCTTCCAAAAATGCCCTTCTGAGAATCTCTTGGAATTTGCATGAAATTCTCTTGAAACTCTCCTTAGAATTTCCTTAAAAATTACTTCAGAATGCCGTGAAATACTATTGAGAAATGATGAAGTATTCGATTTTTTTACAGTTGCCATTCTTGCATTTATCGCAAGGATCCGACTCTAATTGAAAGGTCCCGCTATTTATACCCTTCGAAATGTTTAAACACCCTCTAAAGCAACAAAATTAAGGAATGACACTGATAATGACCATGCATCAGAACCCTAGTCTTAACCACTTCAAACTAGGGAACAACGAATGGAAGATTAGGAATCACATAGATGAAGACAAACTAACTCATTTTTTCATTGTTTCAAGATCATCCTCGGTGGGCAAAGCCGAGTCTTGTCACTATCAACAAGGACTAAGATGTGTTCCTTTGATTACTGAAAAATCCTGTTCCACAAGTTTGAAGTAGTCAGGGTTAGGAATCGGTGGTAGATCTTACATCCCGTTATGTACCACGAAAAGGTAATCTAACCACGTTACGTTCGTTGTTCGTTATCATCAGTGATCTTATGAGTCAGCTATGATGGTTAATTGATTAACCTTACGCTTCAACGACAGAGCCATTGTGCGTTAACAACAAGATGCCTTCTGGGACAGCTCTAGAAAACTTCTGGCTGTTTTGCTGTGATGAGATGCGCGTGCGTTGTGAAGACGGAAAGAAAATTTATGAAGATTCATACAAAAGGAATTGATTGTTTGGTTTAATACATTAGTGAAAACATCTTAGTACATTCAATCAGATAATATTAACTGTATAGAAATTCATTGAAAAGTCTTCCAGCGACATTACAGTACTTAGTATAAAAAATATTCTGTAATAAATCACCGTACCGGGGTGATTTATTGCAGAATCTGTTTTTAATTTAAAGAAAGTTGTAAGAGATTCTTTCATTCTCCGGTTGGGTGATACACTCTAGTTACAAAATGTCTGGAATCTGAAATCGTAAATTCTGATGCCACCAACTCTCTAACCAAATTTTCGAAAATTTCCTTTTCCACAGTTCTCGGTGTTCCTGGGTCTGGTCTTCTTGGCCGAGATCGGTATCGGCGTTGCCGGGTACTACAAGCACGAAGAACTGAGCGGCATCCTGGAGAAGGGATTCAACGAAACGCTGGACAACTACTCGAACAATTTGGCTGCCCAGGAAGCATGGAATCTGGTCCAATCGGAGATGAAGTGCTGCGGTGTGAATGGGCCGGAGGATTGGCAGCCGATTTTCAAGAATGACACCGTCCCTAGATCGTGCTGCCACGAGCTGCCAATTGGAGTGAGCAAGTGCACCCGAAAGCACGCCGACCCCGAGGGCTGCTTCCCGAAGCTGTCCGCTTTCCTCGGTTCCAAGTCGCTGATCCTGGCCGGAATCGGTATCGGATTGGCTGCCGTTCAGGTAGGGATATTTTACATTGGGAACCATTCATCAGATAATAATATTCCTTTTCAAATTCTAGTTGGTAGCCGTCCTGCTGGCTTGCTGCCTGTATGGATCTTTCCGACGACAGTACGAAACTGTCTAAACTGTTTCTGAAGAAAGCGAGAGAGAACATCACCGTTATCAAACAAGAAGAAAAAGTGTACCCAACATCGATTATCGAGAAGAAAAACCTCCGAAATGTAATCCCATCGTAAAGCTCCTCGTAAATTCAACGTAGAAGCTTTTCAGAACGGATGGAAGCAACAAAAGAAAACGAACTAGAAGAAGAAATACTATTAGAATGTGATAACCATCGTATAAGCATTCGAAATTTGTTTTAGTAGTAACCCAACAAACGGACGACAACAGGGAAAAGTCGATCCCTGCGTAACAATGGAATTCCATTAAATCATTCCTGATCCCTAGCAAAATAGTTTTGGGGAGGTTGAAATTCATTAATACACCATCACATTCCGGCTCATTCTTTCGGTGTAATTGATATGTTTGAGACTAGGGGAAGAGAACTAGAAGCCATAGAAAGTCACCCGATTTCCCATTATTATTCGGAGCCAGAAACGGAAGCGAAATTCTGGGTGGCTGCGAAGGTGATCTGAGACCAACAAACTTACATTCAAGTTGTTACTTCGCCATTGTATTAGAATGAATCTTATATTATATGACATTGGAAAAGAAAGTTAAAAGTGAGCACCTTTGTCAGCACATTTGAGGAAAAGATAGCCGGAGAGAAAGATAGAGCTAGTGAGTCACTCATTCACACAATAATATTTGTAGTTTGTAGGTAAAATATGCGTCAAAACGACCGAGAGAAAACGTTGAAATGTAAGTGGATTAGATACAAAACAAATCAAAAACGGTAAGAGGAGTTTTTCTCATGAAAAAGTAAAATCTTTAAAGATTACCCATTTACAGATCCATTGTCAAAAGGAAATTAAAACAAAAACTAGAATACAGCAAATTAGCAGTAGCAGAGAACTGTGCATTTTTAGACGTAAGCAAAGTGAATCCCAGCATATATCCTGTGTTGATATCGCGCACCTCTACATATTGTAGTGAAGCAAGCTTTTTAGATTCGTACACAAGTGTTCTCTCACAGCTTTTTGAAAACTATTTCGTTCCGTAAATGAATCTCAGTTTATAAAAATTTAAAACAACGTTTAGGTTAATTTTAAAAACATTCAAAAATTCATTTCCATGTAAAATTTTAGTCCATCCAATGAAAAAACAAAACGTGAACATGCTTCAGCAGAAAGGAACAATTATAAAATCTATTTAATTATATAAAAGTACAAGACAAGTAAACTTCATCTCGTGACCAATTTCCACATTAAAAAATTCGAAAATTATATAAAAATATATATAGTTACGAAAAATATTGTAACAGGGAAGTATTTTTCGGAACTTATCGAAAAGTGGTTATCACATTGTTTAGCAGATCTGTAATGCAAACATATCCAGACATGTGTTTTTTACTTGGAAAACCAAACAGCAAATTGATGATCATTCCATGGGCATTTCCGTTGCTAATGATAATGTGTCAGACTTTTCGACAATTTTCCGAAAGATTTTCCCACCTTCAACCCCAGAATAAATACCTCCCAGCTTGTCGGTGTCACACACCCATACAATAGAATAACAAACGAACTGACGGAACCAATTAACCAATCCAGAGTAAAACCATACAACACTCTCCGAACCTCTGAAACCATAAAACACTAGCGAAACCCCAAAAACCGCAACACTATTTGCACTTTATAGCGCAGCACTGTGTATGCATCATCGTGTTCGCTTCTGTATCCATGGTATCCACTCCCTCCCACCAAAATGAAAGCTGCTCAAATCGTAGATGAAACATTAATTTAATCTCAGAGAAGTGAATATTGCATCTTAATAAATAGTTGTGTCAAAATCAAAAAGAGCCAAACCACACTGTCAAATACAGGACGATAGGAATTTTCATCTTTTACTCGTTTCACTTCTTTTTCGGAGATGTGTAATCAAATCAATAAAAATAAAATATATACCTACCAACCTAGAATGATCAAAAACTCTTAGAAACAGGAGTGAAGTAATTTGTATTGTATCGATACAGATGTGCACCACAGAAAACAAAAATACACACATTTTTTTGGTTTTTTTCTTCTCTTCATACGATAAACGATTTTACACATACACAACACATACAAGCAGTAAGTACTATACATACAGACACACACACAAACACACACACGATAAGGATTGAACAAATAATGGCACGGAAGATAGTGAGACGGAGTACATCCATCAGGAACCAGGCAAGATTCGTGTTGATATTTTTATAAATGTATTTTATCGTTTAAGTCTGGAATAAAGATTTGCTTAAATCAGTGGTTTAAAGTTTTTCCTTACAATTCTGAAAAGCATCCGAAATAATATCTTGATGGTAAAGGATATCTTTATAGTGATACATTTCATTTAAACATGTTTTTATTATTTTAGTCACAATTATAGTGTTAACTCTTGGGTCATTCGTGACTTGTCTGGAGTGAGATTTGAACTCGTTACTTTAGCGTGAGAAGTATAAACGTTAACCACTTCGCCGGCGCCGTTATTTTCGGAGTCTTTAATTTTTTTTGGATTGGGTAAAGATTTTTTGCTCGATGGGCGCTTTTGGATGGGACAACATAGTTTTGGTATTTTTGTAACATTTTCAGAACAAAGTAGGAAACTTTTCGTGTACATTGTAAAATGATGGTACTTGACAATCGATTTCAATGTTTAATTCATTTTCGCCAAAAATGCTAATGGGACTGTTATGCCACACAGGGCAGTACAAATAATGTTCACTAATAATGTTGGTAAAATCGACCGCATATTCACGTAAACGGATTTAGTGTATAAAACAGCAAAAAAATAAATTTATGGTTATTAGACTGATGCAAAATTTGAAACATTCGCTCCACAGTGCTCAAAAGGTTCCAAATTGGGCCTTGATAAGCCTCCCAAAATTTAAACTCATTTAGTGAGAAACTGACTTGGCACAAACCATTTGAAGTTTATATGGGAATTACTATGGAGAAACCATAATCACAGACAAACAGACATAACATATTGAATGTTTATCACTGTAAAACATCGTCACTAAAACATTACCGCCATCTGTTGAATACACTTTGGTGGGTAGTATGCTGAACAGATGGCGGTAGTGTGTAAACGTCAAACGCAAGGGAATTGACTATGCGCACCACAGGCGGTGGTACTACCAACAATCAATACGAAACTAACGATTTTAAAATTGGCTCACCACTTTAGTAGCCTATTGGTCCCAAGCAAACGATTAACGTACCCTATTCTAGTTGAAATTCTATTACTACACTATGTTTGTTTTGATTCGCTATGAAAGTTTGACAGATAACATCAGGGGTGTGTGGATTCATGCAGAACATGCAGGGGTGAGTAAAATAGCTTGGGACTGCTTGGGACCGTTGTTCTGGTACTGAGTGAGCCAAAAATAATAATGATTTTCTTCGGGACCCAGTGGTCTTAGAGTTACCTCTATGGTACTACCAACTACGATACTTTTCAATTGACCGTTAAATCACAGACAAACAGACATAACACTGGCAATTTGTTCATCGAACACGCATTTAACAGTCAATTTAAATATTTTTAGTTGGTAATACCGCCACCTGTGGCGCGCATAGTCAATAACCCTTGCGTTTGACGTATACACACTACCGCCATCTGTTCAGCGTACTACCCATCACAGTATACTCAACAGATGGCGGTAGTGTTTTAGCAACGATGTTTTAAATTGAAAAGTATTCAATGTGTTATGTCTGTTTGTCTGTGGTTAAATGCTTGTTCGATGAACAACTTCCGAGTTTATGTCTGTTTGTCCGTGCCATAATTTCGGTTCATATCTATCTCAAAATTCACCAGTTCACTATACTTTAGAAAATGATAGCTGAGCTTTTGATTTTCCCAGCTACAACTTTGTTAAAGACCACTTTTCGATTAAATGTAAGGAACAAAAATTATTAATGATTCAAGTCACTGACGTCTTATGATTATGCTCAATCAACTGTTCAGCAGGCAACATTGGTGTTTATGGCGCGTAGAATAGAGGACAAAAATCATGGCTTCTATACATGTCATGACACATTGCAGAATACAGTGTTGCCCACAATACAGTTGCTTAATCTTGCCATAAGATTATCAATCTCTTATACCAACAATCAATACGAAACTAACGATTTTAAATTGGCTCACTACTCAACTAACATTGAATGTTGAATAAGAGCTTATGCAGGCAAAAACAAGCTTCTTCAGCTAAAAAATAGCTTATTCAGCTGTTGATCAACTCAAATTGTTTGTTGGGTACTTGACTAGCCTATTGGTCCCAAGCAAATCGATTAACGTACCCCATTCTAGTCAAAATTCTAGTACTACACAATGTTAGTTTTGATTCGCTATGAAATTTTGACAGATAAAATGAGGGGTTATTGGATTTTCCTATGTTTCGAGGTGTGAATCGACTAGCTTGGGACCGAAGATAATACCAGAGCTGAGCCAAAAAGTTGAGCTCGTTTCTTCGGGACCTTCTGGTCTTAGAGTTACCTCTATGCTCATACCCCGTACAGACTATGCCTTATATCATGTAATATAGGCTGTCTTGCAATGAGCACTCATACATAGGAATTGCAGTGAAAACTAGATGTATGAGTGTTCATTGCAAGACAGCCTAGTCAAGTAGTGAGCCAATTTAAAATCGTTAGTTGCCACCGGTTGATATTAGCAACCGGTGGAAACTGACAATTTTAAATTGGCTAACTACTTGACTAGCCTACTGGTCCCAAGCAAATCGATAAACGTATTCCATTCTAGTCAAAATTCTGGTACTACACTTTGTTTGTTTTGATCCGCTATGAAAGTTTGACAGATAAAATGAGGGGTTAGTGGATTTTCCTATGTTTCAAGGGGTGAATCGATTACACAGAAAAAAAAGTTGTTGAATATTACATCCAAACTGCTGTAACCAGGTCAATCCATCGGTTGTGTAATATAACGTTGTACGATGTGCACCGATTTTGCGAACAAAATTACATTCATTGATGTAAAATTGTATCTGCTTTTTGTTATAACATCATTATTTCATACATCAGGTTGAATTACATTGATCGATATTACATTTTTTTTTGCTGTGTAGCTTGGGACCGAAGATAGTACCAGAGCTGAGTCAAAAAGTTGAGCACGTTTCTTCGGGACCTACTAGTCTTAGAGTTACCTTTATGATTATACCATAGAGGTAACTCTAAGACCACTGGGTCCCGAAGAAAATCATTATTATTTTTGGCTCACTCAGTACCAGAACAACGGTCCCAAGCAGTCCCAAGCTATTTCACTCACCCCTGCATGTTCTGCATGAATCCACACACCCCTGATGTTATCTGTCAAACTTTCATAGCGAATCAAAACAAACATAGTATAGTAATAGAATTTCAACTAGAATAGGGTACGTTAATCGTTTGCTTGGGACCAATAGGCTACTAAAGTGGTGAGCCAATTTAAACTCGTTAGTTTCGTATTGATTGTTGATTATACTGCCATAAAGGTACACACTTAATCTAGCTCGGTAAAATAACCAACAGCCGATTACCTCGGCATTTACTTTTGCTGATATCTCTGCAAAATATCTTTTTGCTAGCTGATATTTCAGCAAATAGTTATTTGTTAGCTGAGTCTCGGCAATTGTTTTTACTGAATCTCAGAAAATAAGTTGCAGAACTACTCAGCTGTTGGAAGCTCGGCGAAAAAATTTAAGTGTGCTCACTTAAAAATTTTCGCCGAGATTCCAACAGCCGAGTATTTCTGCAATTTATTGTGCTGAGATTCAGTGGAACAATTGCCGAGACTCAGCTAACAAATAACATTTTGCTGAGACATCAGCAAAAGTAAATGCCGAGGTAATCACACCGACAAACCGACATGAATGATCATACAAAGTATCATCAAATTTCTGATCAAAGCACACAACTGACATCTGCCGTCGTGTTCGCGAAAAATGTGTATCCTAGCCACGAACACACATACTAAATGTATGAGTTGGTTCGTGTCTAATCTATTCCGGGCAAATTATTTTTATCTAGATAACAAATTACTATGGTTTTGACAGATGGGATCGCTGCATATTTGAATCCGCCGTTATGGATTCTCGATCAAGAGTTAAGTTTTAGTTTCGTGTCGGTTTGTCGGTGGTAATCAGCTGTTGGAGATTTTACCCAGAGTCGATGTTATAATAAGAGTCCGCCAAGAGAAAATGTTGCGAACAAGCAGCACTGTTTGTGATTTATTTTTCGTCAGAGGAAATGGCAACCAGATTTTTTTTGCGTTAGCATCGGATGAATTTTCTTTAGAAGTGAAATGTTTCATGTCGATAACGGAGCCTCTGGGAGACAAACACAATTATAGAACCTGAAAAATGTTCAATCAAGTGCTTGGTATAACTTATAAATACCGCAATGTACTAAATAAAGCGAAGAAACGTTTTTCGTCTAAAATTACTAAAATATTGTCAGTAATGAATGCAATACTTGTAGTTCACTGGCTGTGGGAACAATAATATTTATTTACTTTGCTCGTTTGGTACCCCGCTTGACAGTTCGATTGGTACTTCTGGTCTGGCTTAACTCTTGGCGGGACTCTTATTATAACATTGACTCTGATTTTACCGAGCTAGATTAAGTGTGTGAATGTAAAAACATTTAGATATATCACCGACAAACCGACATGAATGACCATGAAAATAACAATTAAATTTCTGATCAAAACACAAAACTGGCATCTGCCGCCGAGTTCGCGGAAAATGTTTATCCTAGCCACGAACACGCGTACAAATTTGATGAGTTGGTTCGTATCTAATTTATTCCGGACAAATTATTTTTAAATATCTACATAACTGATTTCTATGGTTTTGACAGATAGGATCGCTGCACATTTGAATCGGCTGTTATGGATTCTTGATCAAGAGTTAAGTTTAAGTTTCATGTCGGTTTGTCGGTGTATATATCACCGACAAACCGACATGAATGACCATAGCAAAAACAATAAAAATTCTGACCAAAGCGCACTAATGACATCTGGCTCCGGGTTCGCGGGAAATATTTAGCTAAGCCATGAGCACCCGCATGCAAAAGTTATGAATTGGTTCGTGTCTGATCTATTCTGGATAAATTATTTGTATCTAGATAAAAAAATCCTGTGGTTTTGACAGTTCGGATCACTGCACATATAAATAGACCGTTTACAATTTTCGGGAATAAGTCAGTGGGATCACACCATTAAAATTTGACCATAATATGGGAAATTGCTCTAATGTTGGCCTATGGATCTAAGATTGGGCCCATCGTTAAAAATCTGCTATTTATCCGTTTTATCTAGATGAACGCGTCATTGGGACGGTACTAATGGATATTTTTGATCACTATTGAAAATTTAGTCGATTGCTGAATTTATGTATGGGCCCAAATTAGGGGCATTTAGGCCGACATTACATCCATTTCCCCTATCAATGTAGAATTTTCCGTTTCTACCATTTCAACCCTTTTCGAATAATATCGCCTCGCATCCCACCATAACGATTATAATTTCTATGAATCCTGCTAGGATTGTTTTAAAGTGCACCTCAACCTTTCTGATTGTCGCATCCACCACCCTCACTCGGTAAATTCCGTTATACCCACGCACGAGCAGGAGTGTGGCTGCCAGTTCGGTTTGCAAAAATGGCAGCATAAAACATCGCATCACTCTTGAATGTGTGCGTGTGCATCTCGGTTAGACACAGCCGAAAGTCAGTAGGAAGAAAACGTCAAACGTCGTTCTTGCAAATCCATCAGCCGAAAATAAAATTCCTCGTTCTCGCCGTCGTCGATGTCGTTTTGTGCGTTCGATTAATGTTTACGTTTACGGAGTGGGCTAAATTCGCGTTTCGTTGAACGATGATGCCTCGCGGAATATAAATTTATGATCCGTCGCGAAGGGTGTATTTATATCGCTTTCATCCAAGTCCAATTTCAGTCAAGATTGCAATTCCATCACAGTGAACGGTATCAAAGCGAAAGGTGTTTTGTTATTGTTGTGTGATTTTGATTTGCCAGCTGCGCAAGTGGTTGTTTATTTATCAGGATCTGATATCGTCATTATTCAAAATATTTTGTAAGGAAGCTGGATTTGTGAAGTGCAATTAATATTTGGTGTTTTCGTGAATAGAGTAAAAAGCAGTGTTTTTTCGTTTAAAGAGTTTGAAAAACAATTCACTCATTGCTAGTTGAATCGACAGGACCTGTTCGGACACCTTCATCATGGATGATCTAGGTAAGTACTCTAGAATGTTTTAACTTTTTATTTTTATTTTGAATATCACAAAAATATCAATTTGGCAAATGATTCCTAAATATGTATGACCAAGCGTTCAAACACCTTTTTAATTTACCACCAATGTAAGATCTAGTGATGTTTCTGAATTGCATAGATTTTTTTTAAGCATTCACCAGATCTTTTTCGGCAATGCTAGCCAGTAAATTGCTTTTGAAAATATTCTATTTATCAGAAAATTTACATTTAAATGTACACACTAACTAGCAGGACGCCTCTAGAAAGAACTGTCCAAGACTATCTCATCATCAACATTACTTCTTTCTGAAAATTCCTAACAACTTTGATAGGATGCTCCTGAGAAAGTCTTCCGAGAAGTGATAAGTAATTCATGCCACTGTCCATAAATGCAGAACTGTTCCAAATGGACAGGAAGCTCAACAAAGTTGGGATGGGCACACTTTTAAAGGCTCGCAACATTCAACCAAGAATTCCTTAAATTAATTTCTTTTGAACTTTTTCTATTGAAGTTTAATTTTGAAAGTCATTCACGGATTTCAAGGGCTTCGAAAGAAGTAAGTTTCTGATAAATTCATGCTGGATGACCAATAAGAAGCGTGATTATTTTTTAGCACATTTTATAATCTGTGTATTCGGTATTGCCCTCCAGAGAATCTTAATATTCACTGCATGGTGTTACATACTCAATTTTGTTTATGACATTGCTCAGTTAAAACAGCACAGTCCAGCAAGAAATCATTCTCTTTCAAGAAAATTACTTAGATTATTCAGCTAACAAAATCAAATTACCACCGGAAGATATTTATTTCGTCGTGAACAACAGCATCAACCAGTTTGATCAATCCCCTTAGGAGTTTCATTATGGTAGCACACATTGGTTAGCACGCTCGATCACCGTGGTGGTTCCCCTAAAAGGAGTCCAAATTCTGCGTTCCTAGTTTGGGCATGGTTTTGCTGGCGAGCTAGTGCTTCAGTGTTCGTAATGGACTCACCTTATCTTGCATGTGGTCATCAGCGCAGCTATAAAAAAGTGTTGATTTTAATGGTTTCCTAAATTATTCAGTTGACAACTACGCTTGGAATCGACATTGCCGCAGGACTCGATCTCTGTGTCAAGGGCGGCATTAAAGTGTAGCACTGTTCCTAAATTATACGCTCAGACCTACTCACTTGGCATGAATGTACATCTTTTGGAATCGTATTTTTAGAATGTTCCGTCCACGATTCAATCGATCAGGCGGATGCAGTTTTTCCGATTCAAAAACACCTTCTCCCAGCAACCGGTAATTGATTCATAAGTCAACTGGGAAAATATTTTCCCTCGTCAAAACACTGCTGATGAAGCTAAAAGACTTCCGCTTCGTACGAACGCGACCTTATCGGTTTCACATCCAACCAAAACCATATGAGTCTTCCTCTAGTGGCACCGGGCAGCGATTCTCTCATTCATCTTTTCCACCCTTCCTTCAACATATCAGCAAGCATTCCTCGTCATGGTTTGGTCCAGCTTTAGCTGCCTGCCTGCCATCAATCGATCGTACGACACGTCAATCACGTCTCAAGCCATCGTCGTCGTCGTCTGTCGGATCGGCTACTGCTACCACGCAAGTTGCTGCGCTGACTATATCATCGAGCACAGCGCATAACACTATCGTTTGGTTTGGGGACCGCTGTTCTGGTTTAAGACTAAAAATAGTGCATTTTGGACTGCTACCACTCTACTAGCAGTTTTGAATTTGGGTGCATGGCATTCCGTCTTGCTCTCCTTCTTGAGGCGTTCAGTTAAGATTGTACTTCTAGCTGCACGATGGTTGCGTCAGTGCCATAGCTGCCAGTGCTTATGTTTCAAGGGGTTTGTTTGTGTGGCTGATGATCATGGGGTTTGGTTGGTTTTAGGAGTAACTCCGTTTGTACGCATCGAAGATATCGATCACTAGTTGGGAAAAACTACTCAGAAGCACTTGCACTAACGTCGTCGTGCAACGCTTGAAAACACGGTAGGTTTGCGCCCGATATTGGTTGTATTCAAATATTTTATGATACTGGTTATTTCATACTAAAGGTAATTTTGCAAAATACATATTGTATATCTATTTATGAAAAATCACCCCAAAGAAATTCTTAAAAAATATCAGCAGAAAAAAATACTATCTAATTTAATCTCAATAGCTTCATTGTGTCCATGATTACGAATAAGTTCGACGACGTTCAAAATTCACCCAAACACTTTTCAGGTGGTGTTACATGATTCTTTCTGAGAAGTTTTCTAAACTACAATGAAGTTCCTTTAGCTACCCCAAATTTCGCTAAATTTCTATGAAGTCCACTGATCTTCTTTGAAATTCAGGAAATTAATCTATAATTTGCTTGGCAAAATTGGAGTTTACTAAACTTCTAAGAAGATCTGTGAACTTCTAACAGGGTGGCAAGTGAACCAGGAAAACCAGGAAAACCGGGAAAAAGTCGGGAATTTATTTTCACCAGGAAATACCGGGGAAAAACCAGGAATTTCATAAATCCACCAGGAAAATAATCTTGTTTGTATAATTTAAATAGGTTTTAAATTTTATGTTTGTCAAAGTTTCATTTTATAATCAGGTCAAAACTAACCATTTTGTTCAAGCTAAATCTTTCACACAACTAAACATTGATGAACAAAATTTACCCTGAGAATTTAGTAAATATATTTTGTATTTATTTTTAATTTAATTTTTTTTTCAATTGCATGTATGATTTGTGCTTAATTGATAGCAGACTTAAGCAGTGCCGACGCGTAACTACTTTGAAGTACCTGTTCAACATGTTCAATAAAAAAGTTCTATTTCTAAAAACTTCAGATAACGCCTTCGAACTTCATGCAAGTTCTACAAAATTCGGGAAAGTCTTACAAGTTTCAGGAAAATCCTGTGAACTACTGTGATGACCTACGACGGTCAGGAAATCTCTCCGAACCTTCAGAGAAGTTCTACAAATTTCAGAGAAGTCTTACGAACTTCAGGGAAGTCCTTTAATCTTTGGGGAATAACTACGAATTTTACAGAATTTTCTACAGATTTAATGTAACTTCTACGACATTTAGGCATTGCTTAAAACTTAAGGACAATCCTATGACACTTATGGATTTTTTCCGTCCTTCAACATAGTTCTCCAAGCTCAAAAAAGTTCCTAGAACTTCCGAGAAGTCGATAGAACTACAGGCAGTCCTACGAAATTCATTGGAGCTCTCCAAACTTTAGGGAATTTCCAAGAAATTAAGGAAATATCCACAAGCTTTTGAAAAACCCTTCGATATTTAAAGCCTTATGAACTTCAGTGAAGCTCTTCTAAATTTAGGGTCCTCATATACAGTGACCCCGAACCAAAAAAAAATCCACCAGAATCATTATCAACATGTTTACTCAAACCTAACTATAATTATCATAAAAAAAAAACTTTTATGTGTTCTAATAATAAATCAGGTATTAAGAAAAAGAATAGAATATGTTTTAATTCATTTATTCAAAAATTCACTTTCTTATAACGTTTTGAAAAAAATGATAAGACAAGAAAAAAAATCCACTTCGTAAATCCAACAAAAAAAAATCATCGCAATATCGATTTGCGACCTTTAGTACCCAGTATGTCCACCATGAGCTTCAAGCACCTTCTGAAGACGTTTTGGCATGCTTTCCACCAAATTCTGCAGATGTAGATGGTCAATACTGCTCCAGGCTCGAGACAAGGCTGAAAAGTACGTGTCCTTCAGGGTGGCCAGCAAACCGGGAAAACCGGGAATACCGGGAAATATCCGGGAATTTGAAAAGTAACCGGGAAAACCGGGAAAAACCCGGGAGTTCGGTGAGAGAACCGGGAAAATAAATTAACCGTACCATAGGATAAATTTTTAAACCAGAATTTCAGAATAAATCATTGAAACAGAGTTATCCTTTACCAAATGAATGTTTTGCTCTATTTGCTGCTTTATTTTTTTAAGTTTCCCGTGTTATTGTTTTTAGAATTTAATCACTCAGCAATATTGAAAATTGATTTTTGTCGTCTTAATTTCAGATGTAAAGTGCAAGGTCCTTAAAAGAAAATATTGAAGATGCTGGACTTTCAAAACAAATATTTGTAAAAACCGAAACTGAATTATTCTTTTCCGGGGGTTTAATTTTTCGTTGTTCAAAATTCTCATGACATGAATTCCAGAATTAACTTGGAATTCGGCTCTGAATTATCTTGGAATTGTTCTAAAATAAACCAGAAGATACTCCGCGTAATAATTGCCGTTGAATTCTTTTTGGAATTTCCTTGCAACCTCGTCTAAGAATTTAATTGGAATGCTTCTTAGAATTCCCTTAAGCCTATTCGGAGACTTTGATTCCTTTGAAAATATTTTCAAAAATTTCTTTTAACTCTATTCAAAGCAGCAGAAATCTTTCGAAATTTTATTTAGAAACCCCTTGGAGTATTTTAAAGAATTTCTTTCTAATTCTCAGAATTTTTTGCAATAAATTTTGTTGGAGTTCTGTGATGAATTCTTCGCACTAGGGTTGAAATTATTGCCAGCACAATCTAAGAACTCTGTTTCTTGTTGAATTCTGATCATAATTCTCTTGGGATTCTTCTTAAAATTCATCTCTAATTTTCTTCACGATACCCATACAAATCTCATCAGAATCACGTAGGAATTTTCCGCAATGTTTTGTTTTTGACAACTCCTTTTTAAATCTTTTAAAATTATCTAACAATTTAATTTAGAATTTGCATTCTTCTCCACAGAAATCCTTCCAAATTCATCTAACAATTATTAGGGTTTTCATGTCAGAATAATTCTGGAAATCTGCTCAAAGCTTTTCCTTCGAAAACTGTGTGGGAATCTTTCTCAATATTTGTTTTAAATCAAAACTTTGAATTCTTTTAAAATTTACTAAAAAATCCAGGGTTTGTCCTCTAGATTCTATAGATTGTTATGTAATTTGTTATAACCCTTAAAATGCTTCCAAGTCTCAGAGCGTGACAATTATGACTCCACGACTCATAAGTATGATATTTATTTAATTTTTCATATCTGTGATCTTGATTATTTTCCAAAATCTCACATTTTAATTATTTTTACTCCAAATCTTGCATCACAAAGATTGTTAGTAATCACAAATTTTGAAAAATGGTTCTAGTTTCAGACACTACTCAAATTTTAAAGCCCCAGAATCTTGGGAATCTTCTTAAATCACATTGTTTGTTCTTTTTGTAAATTCCTTTCAGAGCGTTCTTAAAAATGCGTTCAATTTGGTTTTTTTTGTTTAATATTTACAACGGGGAATTTTTTAAGATTTAAACCGGGAAAACCGGGAAAAAACCGGGAATTTCAAAAAGAAAATTCACTGGCCACCCTGGTCCTTGTTCGTAACACCAGTCTTATCAACCTTATTAACCAGAATTGCCCATAGATTTTCAATAGAGTTCAAATCTGGGTTTTGGGCAGGCCACTCCAATGGTTTGATCCGCTTGGATTTGAAGAAAGCCTTCGTTTTTTTGGCAGTATGCTTCGAATCATTATCTTGTTGGAAGATGTAGTCCTTTCCTACTCGAGTTTTTGCCACGGATTCCTGGAGATTATCATTGATGATATCGATGTAGGCATCAGCATTCATTATGCCATTGATCCGTACTAAGTTTCCTACTCCAGCCCATGCGAAACAGCCCCATACCATTATGTTCCCACCGCCGTGTTTTACAGTAGGCTGAAGATGTCGATCCTGTAGGGCTTCATCTGGTTTTCTCCACACTCTCAATCGACGTTTTCGATTGAAGAGCTCGAACTTTGACTCGTCGGTCCACAAGACACGTTTCCAGAAATTCACCGATTTATTGATATACTTTTTGGCGAATTCAAGACGTGCTTTCTTATTCTTGGCATTGATGTACGGCAGCTTTCTTGCGAATTTGCTCTTCAAACCTTGTTCACTGATCCTGCGGCTGATTGTTCGATCGGATATCGAAAGCTGAAGGTTCTCCTTGATCGACCTGATCGTTATTGAAGGGTTTTTCTTTATTTCCCGGATAATCATTGTATCAGTCCGATGATCCGTTTTGCGCACGCCTCCTCTACCTGTTCTGTCAGTCACGGATCCGATCTCCTGATATTTCGCCCAAATCTCCTGAACTGCTCCCCGGCTAATGTTGTACTTTGCAGCAATTTTCCGTTGTGATACCTTGTTCTGGCAGTCTTTTACCACCAAATTTCGGATGGAAATTGAAATTTGTTTGCCAACCATGATTTTTCGGCGAGATAACACTATTTTCCGCGATAAGCAACTGACGGACGACTTAAAATGGCGGCAAATGACGGAGTGTTGATGTTGACATATTTCAAAACTAATTCCGAGGGGTTTTTCAATGTTTAATTACAATTGGGAATAATTCGCCGATATGGAATCGATTTCTTGTGTCGAATTTATGAAATAGAGTTTTTTTCTTGTCCTATAATTTTTTGTTGATTTTTTTTCAAAACGTTACAAAAAAGTAAATTTTTGAATAAATGAATTAAAACATCTTCTTTTCTTCTCTTAAATACCTGATTTATTATTAGAACACATAAAAGTACTTTTTTTGAGAAGTATGTTTAGGTTTGAGTAAACATTTTGATACTAACTCAGGTGGATTTTTTTCGTTGCGGGTCACTGTATATATTCAGTTAAGTCCATCAAACATCAGGGAAGTCCTCAGACCTTCAAAAAAGTTGTTCGAACTTGAAGGAAGTCTTACGAACTTCTGAGAATTTCTACGCACTTCGTGGTACTTCTACGATATTTAAGAAATTCCTATGAATTTCAAAAAACTCATAAGATCTTAAAAAAGTCCTTCGAACTTCGGGGAAGTCCCATGAAATTCAGGCAATACAAACTTCAATGAACCGAACCCTTCAGGAAAGACCTTAACGCTTCAGGGAAGTTCTACGAACTTTAGGGAGCTTCTATGAACTTCAGCAGTCAGTCTTTTTAATAATAAGAGTTAGTAAGCCAGCGTTATTTATGAAATCTCTTAATCATATGATTTTGAAATCAAATTTTAATCAAAATTCCGCTAAATAAGATCCTTAAGGGGGGAGGTAGCTTATCGATTCTTCCGGTTCGCCTCCTAGCATCGTGCTATAAGGTACCAGGCGATAACCAGGGTAGTTGATCGATAGCTCGATGACGTCATTTCGTTGGCGTCTGCAATGTGAAATTCTCATAGCAGGCGTTGACGATGGGACGTTGTCGAGTTGTTGAATAGCAACTATCGTGGTAACTCACCGATTACCTGTCGATTCGCCAAATTTGGAAAGACGTCTGCATTGAATTATCTCATATAATAATATTCCGCCCACTATATCACAAGAAATTGCGAGTAGCTGAGTGGAATGGAGATAAGTTAAGCATTGGGTACAGGACCAAGTCTCCCCTGGGTGGTGCCAAAAGATGAGCGCAATAGAATCATCAAGTTGCCATAAGGCACGGAATGAGACTATTGCATGGCTGGGTAGTCAAAGTCTTCCATTCGTTTGTCATTTCAGGTGGATTAGAACAGGTTTAGGTTTAGGGTGGGCGTTGGCCAGATTTGGATAGGATAGGATAATCCTAAATAGGACCTAGATTATTTAATACACTAGTAACCTCAACTTCTGTCACAATGTTTCATTGTGACTAATCAACACGCAATGGGTAAAATATCAAATTTGCGGTAAATTTGAAAAAAGGGAACTTGGAGTGTAGAGCGCACTGCCCACTGGACGATTCTGAAGCCTCACCAAGTGAGTGGGTTACGGGTTTATTTGATTGTACGTCATTTCCAAGTTATATATAGATACATTCATACCATTGGCATTTTGTATTTGAGATAAGACAGAGACAGATCGTTATTACATTTTTTTTTGCTGTGCGCTACACCACCGGAGCCAGCAAAGTTCAACAATCCATCGTTGCTTATGCCTTTGTTGTCGTTTGGAACCAGTTTTGCGAGGTAGGCGACGATTGTGCGTATTTCTCGCGTAACTTTTGAAAAGGGCCTATTTATAGCCTGAACAATACGTAAAGAGCAAATTGAAACATTGAACGTCGCGTGAAAGTGGAACTTAATGAAGGCCTAAGTACTTTTTCGTAGTTTTTAGTTTTCGGATTTGAAAGATCGTTGGTTACAGTGGCCTGCTTACTGAGCAGAAAAACGCGGTCCCAGGTCAGATTTATGGTAAAATCGCTTGTGTATCGTGTATTTTGCGAAACTCGTTGTTGTCGTTGGTTCCGGATTTGAATGGATACACAAATTTGAGCAACGGTATTATGTGATATGAGGGGCTCGGTGGCCTTAGAGCAACCGTTTTTGCTTACTGAGCAGAACATCATGAGTCTAATCTCAGGCCCATCCACATTCAAGATTCGTCAATCGTTTTATTTGTTAATATGACTAAATGGTAATAACAGCAACTCGGTGATTAAAAAGGTGCTCGTCTGCCTAGTGGCAAACGTTTTTGCTTACTGAGCAGTAGACCGTGGGTTTAGTCCCAAGCTCCTTCGCGTTATATGATCGTTAGGACATCAATTTAGCTTATCGTTTACCAAAACGAACCCTGCTGCAAACCCAACCCTCTTATCCAACATCCCAGTGATTCCTCGTGGAAGTGCAGAGGTGTTCTCGGCTTCCATCAAAGCGAGTGTCATGTCAACACAATCCTTCCCATTCCTTTCTTGACCTGTGTTCGGGTGCGGCCGGCGCTGGTATTGCCTAATTTAAGATCACCAGTTTTTACACATTGAGGATGATTGCTAGTCCCAAGCATCGTCTATTGGTTCGCTGTGTAATTACAGCTGATCTGGCAGTAACAGAGTAGCAACCGTGGGCGGTCAATCAAGCTCAAGCTCCGCTAAATAAGATCCTTAATCGTTGGCAACTTGCGGAAAATTTAAACAAACCGGAAATCCGTAAACTTGCTAGAAGCAAAGATTTGTTTAAAGAGTCCTCATTCATATCACACTTCGCAATTTCACCTTGAGATAAACGTTGACTAAAAATCTCAATAATAAAGTTAAAAAAAACGCAGTTTCAAAAACAGAAATCTCAAGATTTAGGGGCTTATAGATCTCTAAATTTCAGACATTAGTTAGGGTTCCGCGCTAGTCCGTCGTATCTCAGCTTTTCTTCGTCATACACCCCTAAAATCGCTCATTTTACGGTTCATCGCAAATGTTTCAGTGTCAATCGTAATTAATCTTGTAAGCAAAGATGTTTTTGCAAAAACATGAGTGAAAACGCTTTGCTATTATAGTTTTAGCACATAGAATGGAAATAGGTGCCATGATACGATGAAGTAGCGCGGCTCCCTACTAGCTTCTTTACAGCAAACAATCAGATAAAGATTTCACGGGCATTCACAAGAACCTTAATACCTATTTTGGTTTGCGAAATTCCGCATTGCGCGAAGAACGATGGTACAAGGATTCACTTTATTTATCTTTTTTATTAAAAATTGTTTTATAAATACATGGTTTTTAAAACCAGGAAATTTTTAAATCATTGACCAGGAAAACCAGGAAAAAAACCAGGAATATCAAAATAGAAATTCACTTGCCACCCTGTTCTAAAGTAACTCTGAGATGATCAGGGAACTGATGAATAGAAGTTACTGCGAAGCTTGAAGAACATTTGAGAGGTTTGACGACCTAAAGATAGGTTAGGAGGTTTGGAGGAGGTTCAGAGAGCTTCGGCGAAGAGCTCTGAAGGAGTACATATATCTAATGTTGTGAAAGATCTGAGAGGTTTAAGAGATTTCAGAGTTTTATTTAAAAGATATAAAATACACAAATACTATCTAGGATTCACAGAGATTTAGGCATCTTCGAAAAATCCAGCAAAAACTGCAACCATTTTAAGTCAGAGCATTATTTTAAGTTCCTCCTGAGCACTTATTGAGAGTGCGTCCATTATACTAAAGATTGTCCGTTATACCACAGACAAACAGACATAAAACATTGAATATTTCTCACTGTTGAACATCGTCGCTAAAACACTACGGCCATCTGTTGAGTATACTGTGGTGGGTAGTAGGCTGAACGGATGGCGGTAGTGTGTAAACGTCAAACGCAAGGGAATTGGCCATGCGCGCCACAGGTGGCGGTACTACCAACTACGATACTTTTGAATTGATCGTTAAATGCTTGTTCGATGAACAACTTGCGAGTGTTATGTCTGTTTGTCTGTGGTTATACTAAGGATGACTTGGAGTTTGTTCTAAACCCACTGACCATAAGGAAAAGCCTAGTAGATAGAAGAGAAGTTTACTTATTTACCTTCAACACTCCATCTAAATCGAACCAACCGTAAACAAATGTTTTGGCGTCTCATATATGATTTAGTCACCGCTCACTTTGTATTCAAATGCATCCATCTAAAAAAATTGTTGTAAGGTTACAAATTTCAGTCATGTAAACACAACGGTAAATAACATCACAGAAACAATTTCTTACCGCCACAATTGTAAAAAGGGGGCTTATTAGTAAGTTACATGCAGACAACCGGGTTCCCCATTGAACAAACGAATGAACGATGACGACAGATCTCTCTCGTCTGTTTTCTGCCGCCGTATTTGTTGCTCTTGTGACGCTTCCTCGTGGCCGGTTGTATGTTGTAATAATACCTTACCTACTACTAGATCAGGTCTACTACCATAAGCATACTAGCGTCCCTTCTCGATCACAATGATGCATCACCCCGGCAACGACGACGACGATGACGACCACGATGGCTAGAAGCAAACTGCACTGCGAACCACCGATTAGTCTCGTCTATGATCGCGATCTCGTCAGTACCTTTCCTCGTTCGTTTGCTGGATCTCCCCTAACGCGCGTAATACCAAACAGTTTTCGGCATTAGTGAAAACGACGACGAAACCATGGTTAGAGCTAGTTGATGAAAGTGACGTGATCTAATTAGTTAATTAAAATTGATTAAGTGGAGAGTGTTTTTCCGGATTATGGTTCTGGCTTGGGAAATCTCGGTTTACATGTGCCCTTCTACCATGCTGAACTGAAACTCCACTCAACGGGCGGGCGGTAGTTAGCGTGTTAGACAAGATGTCACACTGTGTCAAGAAGTGGTGTGCCTTTTTTTTTTGGTTGAAACTGGAGGGGCGTGACAGAGGTCGGATAGAGCAGGGTGATCAACCGGCAACAGTACTCGCTCTGCTTGTTTACATTGCCGCTAAGTGATATTTGTTTATTGGTCGGTGGGTTACGACTTGTGCAGAGTCGCGCGGGGCAGGGCGATTCAACGAGTGGTGTGTACCGAGATGAATTTGTAGCGATGAAATGCATCGAAAAAGCAGCGGATTGGTATTGTTGTTATTAGTCTAAATATTTTAATTACGGAAGGGGAATTATGTAAAGCTTGTGTTGCTGCTGTCAGTACTAATTATCACCTTGTCAACAAGTCCGTGAGTAATCAGACTGGAAGTCAAAGGCAAAGAAAGGAAAGTGAGATCAATGTAGGGGAATTTACGTATTCTCGTCAATCTAAGCAGCGTCCGAACTTCTATTAGCGATTTCTCAGTGTCACACAAATACATGACAGGTTTGTTTGTTGACATTTATCTGCTGCTTGCTGTTCTACCAATTCCAATCGACAGAATTGATCAAAACGGGTTGAACATGTTTTTACAACGCTCCAAACTTCTCAGGTGAGAGTGACTATTGTCGGCAGTCTCTTTTTCTTCGGCACCATTTCCATTTGAACTGCGTGTTAACCAGCTGTTCTATTATCGGCAACTCGAAATCAGCCGTATTTTGTAGTATGTATATTTCATTTAAAGAAAAATATGGTATGACAGGAATTCACAGTCGTAAAAATGTAATCAGATTGAAGCTGAAAAGGTAAGGAATCGGCTTAATACATTCACCGAAGAGTTTTGATGGGAAAATACAGTAAAATAAACGTTTCAATTTCGGTTCCCGAAAACAGTCAATGGGTGCCGAAGCCATAATTTACCCTAGTTTGTGTTTGTTGGTTGATAAATCTGTGATGATCTTGTGGAGATAGGGAAATGTTGTTGGCATCAGTTGTTCTGCAAGAAGAATGTCGTGGGATGCCTTCAGTAAGCTTCCCAATTTAACGGTAAACTCACGGAGTCACGGAAAATCTGTTTGAAAAATAAATATGTAATGGCTAAGGCTGCCATTGAAATAAGTCTGAATGGTGTAGATTATTGTGATCACATTAACCTTAGCAAGGTTAGATGTATTATATTTGTTGCCTAAAAAATGTTGTTCTGGAACAAAAGTATTTGGTCAAATTGTAAAACATCGCATGAAATTCGATGTTTTGTTCTGGCGGGTCATTATCAATAACCGTTCAGGTCAGTAACCCTTTTTCAGTTCTAAAATGGTTTAGTAAGCTCGATTCAACGTATTTTTCATCTTATGTTTTGTTAGACGTAGATAAATTTGAGTTATTACTTAAAACTGCATGACAAGATTTTATTTTCTCAGCTGTATTGATTGATTATGTTCGCCCATATCAATGTTTGTCAATATATCTTTCACAAAAAGTAATAACGCATTTTTTAATTCCTACAGCTGTTATTGCTGTTTTTAATTTAAACCTGTATTGATTTGCGTTCAAACAGGTCTTGATGGTTCTTTTGTATAATTTTATGTGCAGTTCTCTTCTTGGGTTAGTTCAAAAGCTACAAAATAAGCTTAATAAGAATGCGTAATATGAATATTTACATCCATTCTACCCAAAAACATGTCGAAGCGAGTCCAATGACGTTTCAATGTATTTGGACGGAATTGAAATCAAGAAGCAGTGTTAGATTTTTAACAATATCTGAACAATTCGTGACTCTTTATCAAATATAACGGTACGGATGGGAAGATATGTAAATGTAGAAGTCTTGGGGGTAAGTATTTATCTATGTTCTCTATAGCATTCTCTTTCAATTGGAATCGTATGCCAAGGAGCGAACTTTTGGCCACTTTTGTCCAGTCCTTTTCAAATTCTTCGATTGAATTCGCTACCTTTAATTGTTTCCGTAGATATCCCTTGGAAAGGGTCCAACAAGTTCCGATTGGCCGGGCCTCCGGACAATTCGGAGGATTCACCTCTTTTGGTACGTATTGCACATTGTTTGCTTTGTGTCAAGTTACCGTGTCCTTCGAGCAGTGCATTGACGCCAAATCGGGCCAAAATTGTACTGGGCCATCATGTTGACGGATCATGGGCCGCAGACGCCGATTCAAATACTCCGGAACGTAAATGTCAGTGTCCATCGTCTCCTTCGTCCTTCCTGGTCCGACATCCCTTAGAATTGCACCTGCATCACAGTGTTACGCCAATTCACTCGGTCCGTGGCTGCTTGTATCCAATTTCTTGACCGTCCCACACTTCCAAGATCCTGCTCCACTTGGTCTAACCACCTTGCTCGCTGTGCTCCTCTTTGTCTTGTACCGGCCGGATTCGAGGCAAACACCATTTTTGCGGGATTGTTGACCGGCATTCTTAAAACGTATCCCGTCCAACGTACCCGTTCTGCTTTCGCAACTTTCTGGATACAGGGTTCGCCATAGAGTTGCGCCAGCTCGTGTTTCATCCTTCGCCTCCATACACCATTCTTACATACCCCGCCAAAGATGGTCCTAAGCACTCGTCGTTCGAAAACACCCAGTGCTTGCAGGTCCTCCTCGAGCATCGTCCACGTCTCGTGCCCGTAGAGAGCTACAGGTCTTATCACCGTCTTGTACATGGTACATTTAGTACGGAGGTGAAGTTTACCCGACCTCAGGGTCTTGTGGAGTCCGTAGGAAGCACGACTTCCGGCAATAATTCGCCGACGAATTTCTCTGCTGCAGTTGTTATCCGACGTCATCAATGATCCGAGGTACACACATTCATCCACCACCTCGAACTCATCTCCGTCGATTGCCACGCTTCTGCCTATGCGAGCCCTATCCCGCTCGGTTCCGCCAGCTAACAGATACTTTGTCTTGGACGTATTCGTAGTCCTTTGCGAGTTTCAAACGAGTCCGATAACGCACCCGATATCTTCACGCAGCACTGTACACCATCCATCGTAGCCCTGATCAGTCTGGTCAGCTTCCCGGGAAAACCGTTCTCGTCCATAATCTTCCATAGCTCTTCACGGTCAATAGTGTCATAAGCGGCCTTGAAATCGATGAATAGGTGGTGCGTAGGGACTTGATATTCACGACACTTATGGAGGATCTGCCGCAACGTAAAAATTTCGTCCGTTGTCGATCGCCCGTCCACAAAACCGGCTTGATAACTTCCCACAAATCTGTTTGCTAGCGGCGATAAACGACGAAAGATGATCTGGGAAAGCACTTTGTAGGCCTTGTTAAGAATAGTGATCGCTCGATAGTTCTCACATTCTAGTTTGTTGTCTTTTTTACATACTGGGCATATTACTCCCTCTTTCCACTCCTCCGGTAGCTGTTCTGACTATCAGTCGGTGCAGACAAGTGGCCAACTTATCCGGGCCCATTTTGATAAGTTCCGCTCCGATACCATCTTTCCCAGCTGCTTTGTTGTTCTTAAGCTGTCGGATAGCATCCTTAACTTCACCTATCGTGAGAGCTGGCATGTCCCCTACATCCGCTGTACCGACGAAGCCATTCCTCCTGCCGCCTTGGTCCTCCGCCTCTGCGCCGTTCAGATGTTCATCGTAGTGCTGCTTCCACCTTTCAATCACCTCACAGATACCCCCTTCCTTATCCCGACACATTTCGGCTCGCGGCACAAAGCCTTGACGGGATGCGTTGAGTTTCTTGTAGAACTTGCGTGTTTCTTGAGAACGATACAGCTGCTTCATTTCTTCGCACTCCAGCTCTTCCAGGCGGTGCTTCTTATCCCGGAAAAGATGGGTTTGCTGTCTTCGCTTCTGTTTATATCGCTCCACATTATGACGGGTTCCTTACTGCAGCATCGCCGCCCGCGCTGCGTTCTTCTCGTCCAAAACCGTCTGACACTCTTCGTCGAACCAATCTTTCCGTCGATTCTGCTCCACAAACCCAACGGCGCCTTCAGCAGCGCTGTTAATGGCTGCCTTCACGTTGTCAAGAGGGGCTTCGGTGAGCTCTCCTTCATCCGAAAACGCTGCGTCGAGGCATTGCACGTACTCAGTTGCGACTTCGGGCATCTTCAGTCGCTCCAGATTGTACCGTGGCGGGCGTCGGTACCGAATGTTGTTGGCAACGGAAGTTTTTGGCGCTTCTTGACCATTACAAGGTAGTGGTCCGAATCGATATTTGCACCGCGATAGGTCCTGACGTCGATAATGTCCGAGAAGTGCCTTCCGTCGATCAAAACGTGGTCGATTTGCGATTCTGTCTGCTGCGGTGATCTCCAGGTGTACCAATATGCTGGAAGTAGGTACTACGTATGGCCATGGTCTTTGAGGCGGCGAAATCGATGAGTCTAAGGCCGCTGGCGTTCGTTAGCTGGTGAGCGCTTAACTTTCCTATAACCGGTCTGAATTCCTCCTCCTGGCCGACCTGAGCTTTAAGATCTCCGATGACGATTTTGGCTTGGGCAGCTGTCGTATTCCCGTTCCAGCTGCGCGTAAAAAGCGTCTTTATCGTCATCATCACTTGCTAAGTGAGGGCTGTGCACGTTGATTATGCTGACATTGAAGAAACGGCCTTTGATCCTCAACTTGCACATTCTGCTATCGATTGGCCACCACCCAATCACGCGCTTCTGCATTTCGCCCATCACGATGAAAGCAGTACCCAGCTCATGTGTATTGCCGCAGCTCTGGTAGATGGTATAACTATTCCTATACGTATGTACCGACGATCCCTTCCAGCAAACCTCCTGCAGCGCTACGATGTCGAACTTGCGGACCCTCAATAAATCGGAAAGAATTCGGGTACTTCAGAATAATTAAGTTCCATGTTCCGAGTTTCCAATCGTTAGTCCGTTTCCGTTACTTGGGTCTATGCCGATTGTTCCGGTCCGTATTTACATTGCTTGCTTCCTGTACTTTTGTTTTTTACGGCTGGCTTGTAGGGCCTGCACCAACCCCCATTGTCTCGCCGGGGGACCACCGTGCACAGCACTGTTTAGAGTCCCACGCTGGCACCAGGACGTTGATCACCCGCTCCTAACATGGATAACAGACGCCGTTTTGAGCCGCACCTCCATGGTGAACAGACGCTCGAAGACTGCACTCTCCGGAGAGAGGAGGCCCCCCCTTCCCTGTCAGCATACGAGCAAGGTCCCACCGGGGTTGGTTACCCGATCTTCCCTATGGTTACTCGTACCCCAGCCCAGGCTTATTTCTGACTCCTTTTCAGCTTCTTCTGCTTCTTGAACGTTTTCAACCCGTTTCTTGTCTTGACACGTTGGACGTTACTCTTCGATGTTCTCAGTTTTTTGGTCAAATCACGAACAGAGACACTTTTCTTATTGACGACAGCTTGGGTGATGTTGTGGTTCAGTTTTCGCACCGGTCCCGGTTTACGGTGGTGTGTCCTCGAAGGTAAATTCTTCACCGAACTTCCGTATGGTGGTTTGGACTGCTTTGATACTTACTTCCTCCATTTTCGCCAACTTCCTTACTGATAGGTTGGAAATAATGCACTTTGTGTACGATCTGTTTGCACTTTTCCGGGAAAATGCCTCGCATTTTGATGATTTTATAAAGAAAAATGCACTTTGCGCCCACAAACTTGTTCAGCGATAAGTAAACAAAAACACACATCGATGAACAGCTGATAAATCATCATCGGGGTAGAAATGGCGCCGAGTTGAAAGTGTGCTTATACTTTCTAAGACACCCTATAGTCCGAGATTTCGAATATTCTTCTGTAGATTTCATTGTTTTCTAAAATAGAGAATAGTTTCTTGATTATTAATTCTATTTTAACGCATTTTTTTTTAATTTGCTGTTATGCAGCATTGATTTACTTCTAAAAATGCTAAAAATGCTGGATCTTTACATTTTTTAATATTTGCTGATAATTTAAACCGATTTCCAAATAAATTGTTAGAAATATATAAATTTAGTAGGGTAAATGTTGGCTTCGGCACCCATTGACTGTTTTCGGCAACCAAAATTTAAACGTTAATTTCACTATGTTTTCCCATCAACGCACTTCCCTGAATGTGTCCAAACGATTGTTTAGCCTTTCAGCTTCAATCTGATTATATTTGAACGATCGAGCAATCCAGTAATGCTACATTTTTCTTCAAATAAAGCATACGCACTACAAAATGAGGTTGATTTCGAGTTGCCGATAATAGAACAGCTGGTTAACACGCAGTTCTAATGGGAAGGTTGCCGAAGAAAAAAAAAACTGCCGACAATAGTCACACTCACCTGAGAAGTTTGGAGCGTTGTAAAAACGCTTTCAAAACGTTTTGAAAAATTCTGTCGATTGGAATGGATAGAGAAGCAAGCAGCAGATGAATGTAAACAAACAGACACATCATATATGTGCGTGACGCTGAGAAAATGCTAGTAGAAGTGCAGACGCTGCTTAGATTGACGAGAATACGTAAATTCCCCTATAACAAGTTTTCATATATTTTCTAAAACCATGATTTATTAAACCGGGAATTGTTTGAATTATTGACCACAAAATCCGGTAGAAAACATGGAATTTTAAAATGGTAATTCTGTTACCACCCTTCATTTCAAACTGTTAATTGTGATTATGTATTTAATCTTTAAAGGGGGAGGAGGGATAAGTTCGTGCTACGTAATTTGAGGGGGTCTTACTGTTACATAGAAGTGAATGAGGGAACAAAATCCAGATTTTTTGCGTTACCTTATCCTACAACCCTAATAAAATTGTTAGGGTTATTTTGCTTAACGACGTATTCGGGATATCACCCAAAACCATTTGTGGAATAGTTCAATTATTTGGGTTAGGGAAGATGTATTTTCAAATCTTCAAAAAAACAACAACTTGCTGAAGGGAACATTCTGTAAACCCTGTGGCCGGAATCCAGATCCAAATGTTAATCTCAGTAGTAAAATAGTTCCATATTTTCAACTATCTTATCCACAACAGTGTTTCATAAACAAACACCCCTCTATTGAATAAAACGACCTATTCACCCCGTACTGCATGGCCAACTGTTCCTTGAACATAATCTCATCGGATGCTTCCGTGTATGTAATTACAAAACCGTCGTATGATGAAGATTGCATGTGTTACAACAACTGGGTTCAGTCAGAGCCGGTTGATCCTATGTGCCGTTGTTCCGATGGGATCACAGATGAATCTACGCAGTTATTTCAAGAATTCCTTCATTCCCAAGAATTCCCCATCCGTCCTCATACTCGGCACGCGCACACACACACATACGGGTAAATCCAATATGGGATTATATTGCGTCACAGGCGCATCTTGGCCAGGCCAGGGCACTGATATGTGTCGCGCGCGATGCGAACAAACTATAAATAGTCATCAAGCACTCAAGCCAGCGATCACGTTTTGCATGTCAACCTGCACCGCTCTCGTAAGAATAGCATAATCTCCATACGTAAGCCTAAGGATTTGTCCGGAATTACTTTTACTAGCACTAGACGTGTAATAAATATACCAACAAGGCCGGCGTCGATGACGAAGACGACAGACGGCACCGGCAATTTGTTTGGTTTAACCGACGACTTGGTTATTTATGTGTATGCCAAATAAAGTAGTGAAAACATCTGTTTGCTCAAAAGCTCAACGACGGCGGTCGTTAGATTCGATTACGCTTCTGAGTTCGGTACAATGTACATTATTAGGGTTGCGATCGCTACGACCCATGGACGAATGCCACGGTCCACCAAGAGCACGATTTCACGATCGCACCACTGTTGACGCTATTGACGAAGATCGCGATGATCAATTGGCGGCGGGAGCAGCTGCCGCCACCACCGCCATCGGCGTCGGCGCTCTTGATCGATCGTGTACAAGTGGTATTGCTGCCGCAATTGTGCTATGAGTATATAGTACAATCATGGCAGTATACTTATTCACTTGTTGCGTGCCTGACCTTTCTCAAGTTTACGGCCTAATCGTTAAGAAGGCATCAGCAGTAGCAGCAGCAGGAGCAGATCGAGAAGTGAAGGAAAATTTCCTTTTTTGGCACAAATTGGTCATGCTTTTTGGTGGCCCTTTTGCAGCGGTCAACCTTCGGGCAGGAGAAACGATTTCCTGGTTTGTGGTGTTATAAGCGGATGTAACTGCTTGTTCCACTCAGGAACAATCCTGATGAAACGATGACACCCCATTAGCCATACGGATGATTGCCATAATGGACGAAACGATTGCCATAGCGGGTGTTTGTTATAAATTGCAAAATTCTACCGAAATAATTTATTCGAATACGAGTTTTTTACTTGATTTGAAGGTATTTGCCATATTCATCGTAGGTACCTCTCTATTTTGTTAGTGTAAAAATGTGAAAAATAGTAGAATTAATAATATCATTATTGATTATCTCATACAGTATCCCATTATTTGCGGGCAAAAAAGCATCCAAATATAATATTTTTTTCAGCAATATGTGTTATAGTACACATTTAAATAATCAATGATTTGTTTAGTTCGAGGGAGATGACACATCTAAATCTCAATTCTAGATGCTCAACAAATCTCACAGTAGCGATTCGATCTTCGAAAAATGTTCTATCATTTCTCGCATCTACTTGCATCACGCATCATATTTTTGCAGGAAATCTTCAGAATCTTCATCAATCTTCTTACTATCTACTCAGCGTGTGCGTAGCTAACAACAGAAAAACTTATTTTTTTTTTCCTGCATCGTAGATAGAGTCGCCTCCCTCGGTTTAGTTATTTCTTTTGCCAATACTGTATGACATTCCTCCTAATTACATCACCCCTAATGACCCACTACCCCAAAAGGCACATTTCCTTTAAAAATCCGTTGCCTTAACGGGAAGCTTATAAAAAAATGGTGAGGTTGTGTACAAGACAAGATCGCATAGTTGACGTAGACTAAGTTGAGATGTTTAGTGAACTTCTCGTGCATTTTTCTTGATATTGATTTAAAATACAGTAGAAGTAACTTATTTCCTTAATTTACTCTATTTAATCTCATTGACAGGTCAATTCCCTCACTCTTATTAGTTATTTTTCTGACTGTTTCTGGACTTTCCGTTAGGGATACTTCCGCAAATGAAACACTTGTCTTTAATCCTCTGTTATAAAATTTATTTCCCGTACACACTTCAATGCCCATCCCATCTCCGTTGAACATTTGTTATGGATAACACGTTTAACCAAACGCTTGATCGCAGTGGGATACCACCGGTGGGAAATCGTTCACATTGTATTGCACATCCCAGCGCAAGTAGCATTGTAAGTTTTATTGGGGTTTTAAAGCACTCTATAAGTCTAAATCATGGTCTACAATACCCTCATAAAACCCAAATTGTTACTTGAGAGGTAGCAAATAAGCTCGCTTATTTGGATTGCTTTTGTTATATAAAGCTAACATACGACTAATACAGGGCTTTGACGCATTACTAGTCGGATTGTTACTAAGCAGGCTTGTTGGTTACTTATGATTGCCCTCTCACTTTCTTTTCTTCAGCATAATCGAAAATTTGATATTCAGAGTTGTGCTTTCACAAATAATCATAATTTGCTACTTCAAGCAATCAAAAATTCGTCCATCCAAGCAGGATCATAATTCTAAATGTTCATTGGATAGCTTAACGTAGGAATTTATCCGCCTCTTAAGCACATAATGATGAAATAGAACTACACGTATTCAGAAATATATCTCTTAAATTTTTGCCATTCTTGCATTTACACAAGGACGCTCCAACCCATTTTCAAAGGTTTAATTTTTTTTAAATTGCCACGCCGTGAGCGAAAGAACGACAGTAGAGCTCTTATATAGTTTTACAGGTTCAAGCAAAACGATGCTCAACCAAATGGTACTCGATTATGACGACTTGGTTTGGGGAGAACTTTATTTCATTGAAACAGTGATAAAATTATCACTTTTAATTTGTACATTTTTCAACGATTTTTGTTAGAACATTGGAAAAAGCATTTATTGTAGCAAATTGTAAGAGTTATTTCCTATCGATTGGTGTATTTCGATTTTAATTTCATCTTTAAATGACAAAGCTATAAGCGTTCAAAACCTTACACCTTTTCGTGACGGTCGCGATTTTAGATTTTCGATTTACACCCAGTACCTTCCCGTAAGACGTAGTCTACGTCAAAAAAAAATCCAACACGTTTGAATTTTTCTTAAAATATTGGAAAAGATATCAAAAATCAGTTATTTCCTTTAATTTTTGAGAAAATTTACTTGTAAAAAACATTTTCTCCATCTCATCAAGATAAAAAGTTGGACTATTAACAAAACCAAAAAAAAAAATTGTTTTTCGCTATTTTTGTCCAATATTTTGCCATAATGACATGCAGTGTTGGCAAAATAAGAAATCAATTTATATTTTTCCGCTCTCATGCGCTCGCAATATCACGCGTGATATTGGAACAAAATATCATGCTTGATATTGATTTTACAAGCTCCTTTGATATTTATTTGTTTATTTGTTTATTTGTATTCCTCCATCTGACAAGGTTGTCTTAATGAAGTTGGACAGGGAAAAGCCAAATTGAGTCATGGTGAACTCAAATTGGCATAAAAACCCTGTTTCTTTTCTTAAATTAAGTACATAGAAACAGAAACTAAACATTAACAATTACACAGTTCACAGCAAAAACAATGCAAAATACAATAATTACTACAGTGTAAATTAAAAACGTTAAAATGCGGTCAGTGTCATAAAAGTGTGTCAGCAACAGTGCAGCATCGTCATTGATTGTCAAGTCCTCGTGGAAGGGTCGAAAGCAACCGGAAACAAAAATGAAAACAGGTAGCACAATTCATACAGTCATCAGGGGATGGACAGTCACTCACCTGCTCATAATCAATCCATGCACATAACAGCTTTACAATCGATTACTTAGGCGGCGTTGAAAAGTAGCTGCAGAAGCTTCAAAGTCGAAAAGCTCAGATACATCATTGAAGCGAGAGGCCATGAACCGTATTGGGTCGTGTTGCCCGTATCGACTGTTGCGGGATGCCAAATGCAGGAAGTTACGCCGACGAAGGGGGCGTTCAGGTACATAAACGTTGATATCGGCAAGAATGGCAGGAGCATCCACCTCACTAGTTAATACTTTGGCGACAAAAACCGCTTGCATGTCAGACCTTCGTTTCTCCAGTGTTTCAATTCCTAACAGCATGCATCGATGTTCGTAGGGAGGTAGATTTAGATGTTCACGCCAAGGTAGATAACGAAGAGCTAGGCGCACAAATTTTCTTTGAACCGATTCTATACGGTCAACCCATATACTGCTGTACGGACACCAAACTATTACAGCAGATTCAAGGATCGAGCGAACCAAGGCGCAGTACAGTGATTTCAGACACAGAGGGTCACGGAATCCATCGGCAAGTTTAAAGATAAATCCAAGCTGCCTATTCGCTTTTGAAATCACATCAGCATAATGTGTCCGGAGGTTAAGTTCAGAGTCCAATATCACACCAAGGTCTCTAACCTGATTCAGCCGTTCTAGATCATGACCAGCAAGACGATAGTGGAAGATGATCGGATGACGTTTTCTGGAAAACGAAATAGTGTTGCATTTCGTTACACACAGTTCCAGTAAGTTCCGTTTGCTCCAATCCTCAAATGACTCCAACAAACTCTGCAGGTAGGCACAGTCCTCGATGCATGTGATTACCATGTAAATCTTAACATCGTCGGCGTAGAAAACACGATTTCCAGATGGTAAAACAAACGATGCATCATTAATGAAAAGCGAAAACAATAGGGGGCCTAGGTTGCTCCCTTGTGGAACTCCGGATACAATCGGGAAGGCGGTTGAATGTGAGGAGCCTAATTTAACTTTCATAGACCGTCCTGACAGGTATGATTCGAACCAACGAACAAAGGCGACGGATACTCCAAATTTCTCGAGTTTTCGAAGCAGAATAGCATGGTTCACTCGGTCGAATGCAGCTTTGAAATCAGTGTATATAGCATCTACTTGCATGCCAGCGTCCATCGATCGAATGCACAATGAAGTGAATTGAGTGAGGTTCGTTGTCACAGATCTTTTTGGAAAAAATCCATGCTGGGCACTAGAGATGTAATTCTTGCTAGCTTCGAACAAGGCATCGTTCACGATTATCTCAAAGAGTTTGGAGCAAGCATTCAACGACGTTATCCCGCGGTAATTGGAAATATCACACTTGTCCCCCTTTTTGTGAATAGGAATCATGACCGAAGTCTTCCACGCGGATGGGAATGTCATTCGCTGTAATGAAATATTAAACAATTTCACTAGCGGCATCAATAAGACACTTGAGCAATTCTTAAGAATGCATGCAGGAATACCATCCGAACCGTATGACGCAGAATGTTTAAGTTTACGTATCGCTTTTTGTACGTGCTCCTCAGTGATTTGGAAAATTCCAAAGTCGAGCCTATCTGATGGTGTGTCATGGATGGCTGCATTTAGATGCGAGGACGAAATCGACATGTCCGAGAAGGCACTCTTGAAGTGATCAGCAAACAGCTCACACTTGTGGGCATCTGTGCTAGCAGAGCGGGCACCGAGATACATAGACGAAGGTAACCCATTTTCCTTACGCTTCGACCGAACAAATGACCAGAAACGTTTGGGATGCAGGCGTAGATTTCTCTGCGTACGGTCTATATAACGAGCATACATTTCGCGGTTAAAGCTAGTGTATTTATTGCTGGCCAGAACAAAACGACGTTTCAGGTGTTGTGATCGATTACGTTTGAATTTCCGAAGAGCAGTACGTCGACGGCGCTTCAATCTACGAAGCCGATTGTTTGTCCATGGAGGTTTCAGAGTAGGACGCTGAAGTGGCACGTGAGCTTCGATAACACGACGTAACTCAGAGTTGAATGACTCAACGATGTCATCCAGATCTCGTTCGTCATCCAAAAATTGCCAATCAATCACAGAAAATGCTTCACTCATCAAGTCATAGTTGACACGGCGGAAATCAAATTGCGGGTTCTCGTGTGGCTGATCAAATCTCACTGGTGACGGCAAAGAAACGGCAACCTCAATAGCGGGATGTGCAGTGTCGAGTTCTACAAGAGATTCAACCGCTTCAGAAATGCTGCAGTTAGGTAGTGCTGTATCGTTCACCAGTACTAAGTCAAGAGTACGAGAACTGGCATTTTTCACAGAGTTGATTTGCGTCAGACCATTGAAACAAAAGGCATCATATAGAGCACCATCCGAAGTTGAAAAACGGGATATACTGGAATCTATATGAAGTCCGCCATCCTCTGAAGCAGTCCAATGCATGTTGGGGTGATTGTAGTCACCGAACTGAAGCGCAAAATCATGAGGTTTCAAGCATGATATTACTGAACTAACAGAATCGCTATGAAGCTGAATGAGGGACAGATCATCTCTACGATCAGGTGGTAGATATAATACTCCAATACTGACTGAACACGTTTGCAATTTGATTTTTACCCACAGCTGTTCCAAAGCATCACTAACTGGAGCTGGGTCGACACAGCAGCACAATCTAGTAGACACTGCAATCAAAACTCCACCGCCGCGCAGCTTTCTACTGTTCAGTGGATTGCGATCAGTCCGAAAAACAGTGAATGATCCACCAAATAGCTGAGTTGATAGGATGCAGGTGTCGAGCCACGTCTCGGTTAGAACTATCACATCATACTCCGAATCTGCCGCAGCGAGATAGAAGGCATCGATCTTCGTTCGGAGTCCACGGACATTTTGATAGAAGATACGAAGTTGAGAAGAAGAATTTGAGGGAGGCATGCCAGTAATCTGTTGAGTCTGAGCGCAGACTGGGTGGATCACAGGACTACCACTTTCAATCTCAGGAACGAGTCGGTTGCGATGAACAAAAACAGCATCTTGCAGGACAAGGTCAGAGGGCCTCGATGCTCTTGGAGAATTACCTGCGACGTGCAGCGGCAACTGGATTGAACATGGTGAGGCTGGTGTGCTGTTATTGTCAATATTAGACCACAATCGTCGTGGAGCAGAGACGTAAGATGGTACTCTGGAAACCAAGATATTTACAGGCAGAGAAGTTGTTGTTTGCTGACTGTACTTGCCTACGGTTTGATTTTGGAAGACCCCCTCTCTCAACTCATGCGCAGAGCTGGGACGACTGTTGAACGCTGGCAGCTTAGGCTCGACTGCGATGAGAGGACTAGGGGCTTCCACAAGGCTGGCGGCAAGTGTGCGTCCCAGTGGCATGTTGAAGACAACAGGATGTGATTTGTTTTGCAATAAGCGGCTGTAAGCATCATACATTTTAGGAAGAGAATTGCTCGAATTATCATCGTACTTGCCTGAAATAGGGTTTCGGAAGACCCCATCTTCACATCCAAACGCAGGACCGGGACGGCTGGAGGTCGCTGGCAGAATTGGCTCGACTGCGATGGGTGAATTAGGGGCTTCCAAAAAGCATGCGGCAAGTGTGCGTCCCGGTGTCCGACTAGGGTAAGCCACGAACGAGTTTATTGACGAATTACGACTAGAAGTGATAAGCGTTTCAGGGACAGAATTGTTCGGAAAACTAGAATACTCGCCTGCAGTTGGATTTTGGAAGACCCCTTTTCCGGACTCATACACAGGACCGGGACGGCTGAAGGTCGCTGGCTGGAGGTGCTCGACTGTGATGAGGGGATCAGGGGCTTCCAAGAAGCTAGCGGCAAGTGAGCGTCCCGGATTCCGGTAGTAGGTAATACGACGTAGTGGCTCTGGGACTTGACTCAGTGATATCACTCCGTCATAGGCATTTGATGAGGTGACTCGCTGGATTTCGGAGTTGTCTGCGGTGTATTTATTGGCAATCCAGGCGGCTTCCAAAAATTTTCGGCTTTGCGGTTGTCAACAAATTCACGAAACAGCATTCCTTTGGGCCATGTAGAGGACGACAATGCTTTCGCCTTCAAATTTGTAGAGACGCCTACTTTGAAGGAGACAAACGACATGGTTTGGATATCTTTACTCTTAGCAACCAGTCGGATAACTTCAACATCCTCAGTTGACAAACGATGCTTGGCAAGTTCGGTGATCTGCTCAGCAGAAACTTCACGGGAAATCCGAGATAGGTATAACCAAAACTTATCCTTAGAAACGGGAACAGTTAGACGGCCTAGACTTGGAGACGGCGAATCTCCAGTAGCAGTCATAAGAGGTGGCAAGTTATTGTCCTTTTTCTCGAATAACCGACGGCTTCCTATGGTGCGTGACCTATTACCAGACCGTCTAGAGGACACCGGAGTGGTGGAAGTGGTATTGGTCAACTTTGTGAAATTGGATCGAATTTCGATTTTCAATTCCTCCAGAATTTCCAGTTTTAGTTTCCCCAGTAGCTCAGTAT
Source organism: Ochlerotatus camptorhynchus (assembly GCF_037179485.1). Lineage (NCBI taxonomy): Eukaryota > Metazoa > Arthropoda > Insecta > Diptera > Culicidae > Ochlerotatus > Ochlerotatus camptorhynchus. The sequence goes on along the minus strand of NW_027040634.1, from coordinate 739,041 downwards.
GACCGCTCAGTTGTTTCTCCAAACCAGCATCGTAAGCAGCCTTCACGTTTTTCTTGTGACGAACGTCTGACATTATGGCAGCACAGGATTTACACATCCAGAAGAGCTGCCTATTCCGATCGATTTCATCCAACATTTCACTTGGCAGGTGACAGCATTTTAGGTGAAACACCGCGCTACAGAACCCACGGCAGGTAATGCGTTCCTCTTGGACATCATTGGTGCAAGCGTGGCAGATTACACTCATTTTGCAGGAACAAGGCGATGCAGACCAACAACGAAATTCCAACGTAGCGCAATACAACAGTAGGGTCCAGACGACAGCAATTCGCCGAAATTTATGCAGCAGTTACACCACGAGCTCAATGAAAGATTGCAAGCTTAAAAGTTTTGCTGGCAGATGGCGCTTCGGAAAAAAAAAATTCGCGTGGGGAGTGCTTGGGAAAGTGTATGTAAACAATGAGTCACTTTCACTTTATCACCGCACCACGAAAATCACAACACACCGAACGAAATTCACGAAAACAGAAAGCAGTAGTACAAAAACTGAATCACGAACGACGAAAAAGTAAATTATAACCGATATAACACCGAAAAAAGTATCACTAATTAACGACCTAATCGCAGCAGAAAACGTAGCTAGCAGTGTTGCCAAATGAACACTCATATTGCGAGACTATTCACAACGTGACTCGACACAAAAATGATTCCATTGCAAATCGTTTGTTTTCTTTTTTTTAATCTTCACCGATGGCAGATGCGAAAGGACTGCTGCAAGCCGTTATGGAAGTTTCGGTTGCATTCGGGTGTAAAGCAAAAATCATTAACCTCAATCTCACCACAGTTTGGTGAGATTTGCAGTTGGTGAATTTTGTTAGCTTGATATTCCGAGCTGCGATATCACAGCTTGCAAAATCAACCGCAGTTGTTTGCTTGTTGATTTTTGTCTACGAAAATCAAGCGTGATCTGGGGCGTTGATGAGATTTGATTTTTTTGATATTTTTCTCACACTGATGACATGTAAAAAAAATGTTTTTACACTTTTTATTCTTGGAATTGTAGAAAAAAAAACTGATTTATTCAGATTTCCAATATTTCTAGAAAAATCAAAATGTTTTGTTTTGTCGGGGCGGTAAGCTTGCCGTTAAATTTCGAGTTTTTGATTTGGATTGGATTGATAGCTATTATAAGTCAAAGAACATCTCCTGATATGAAGAAGGAAGAACTCCAAGAGAGATATCACTTTTAAGCATTTTCAGATTAAATTATCTAAAGCTTTCTAAAGTCCGTCAAAGAACAAGTTCATTTATTTATACAGAAAAGAAGTCAACTCCAAGAGAGATTTTTTTTAGTATTTTCAGTTGGAGTTTTCAAAAGATTTCATCTGTCAAAAAAGAGCCAAAATACACAGAAGGAGTCTATTGAAGTTGAAAAATGATTTGTGAGGATTTGAAGTGAATTTTTTAAACAATGTTATCTGCATAAGTAGGGCTCATGGTATAAAGAAGGAGTCAACTTTAAGAGAGATATAAATTTTAAGCATTTGCAGGTGAAGCCTTTATCTGTATAGAAAAATGATTGGTCAGTATTTCATTTAGAGTGCTTCAAATAAAACCGGTTTTATTGAGTACTCAGGGCGATAGTGCCACATTTAGAAATTTTGCAGCTACTCCCAGAGAAGTGATCAAAAACAATGTAAGGAAAAGTACTGTTGTTTGCTGATGAAGTTTTAGCCGGTATGGTTTATTCTGGATTACTTGATACCCTTGATATCATTTGCGGTCAGTATTCTTACTACCAAATATTAGCCAGCTAGGAATTGGGAAAAAGGAATACCGGCAAATACTCCATCCGTAAACAACGGTACCCCTATGTAGAAACAACACCCGTTTTGCCTTAGACAGAGCCGTACTCAGGATATTTTTTAGGTGGCGAACTCTCATTTTTCACTCACATTTCATAAGGGTAGCGTAAAAGAGAAAGAGATATCAACAAATTGTCTCTATCATAATTGTTTTCTCTGACATGGAGTTGGAGTTGTTCCACCGACCACTCTAAAAAACAGCTCATAGAAAATCCTTTAAATTTGTCGAACCTCTTAACGGAATCCCTTTATGAAGAGCTTTGAGTGGGTTGGTTTATTTCCTTTAAATTCCGTTATAATTGCTTATCTTTTGACAGATACGCGTATTTCGTCTACTACTTGCAGACTTCATCAGTGCCAAGTACTCAGTGGTGTTGAGTACTTGGCACTGATGAAGTCTGCAAGTAGTAGACGAAATACGCGTATCTGTCAAAAGATAAGCAATTATAACGGAATTTAAAGGAAATAAACCAACCCACTCAAAGCAGCTCATATAAAATACATTTAAATTCAAATCCCTGTTCATAATTTTTTTTCTGTATTTCGTAGAACTTCGACGAAGTTCTTTGAACTTTCCTGGTGTTCTTAGATCTTGCGTAAAGTTCGCAGAAAGTCTCTGAATTTGACAATTTTTTCCTTAAATTCGCAGATATTTCTAAAAAGTTCATAGTCAATAGCATTAAATTATTAAATTTTTCCTGCGGTTCGCAGAATGTCCTTAAAATTTGCAGAAGTTTCCTGACATTGTTTTTCTTTATTTAGGAGATTTTCAGTCGTAGGCTGGTTCATTTCCGAAAGCCCCTGAAGGGGACTCCCCTAGTAACGTAGTTTAGAATTTAACGGTAAACCCTGAGGTGGTTCTCCTGGGTATAGGTGTGCTTAGGGTGTTCCCTTGGTACATAAGTGGTTTTTACAGAGTTTATTAACGTTTGTGTTTCGTAGTGTCCTTCCATTTGAAGATGTCGTCCTTAATTTTCCTTAAGAAAGGTCCCCTTTTTGTAACCCACTCTTGATACCAGGCGTCTCTAAGGGTTGTTTTCACCCATGTTTTTATGTCTGAACTGGGAACAGATGTGGTAGTCATCCGGCCGGTATACCCAGTGGTGGCGAGATGGTCCGCTTCGCAGTTACCGCGTACGGTCTTGTGTATTCCTTGGATCCAGGGATATTTTGATGTTGCTGAATTCAAGGCATATAAAACGCTGGCAGAATCTGTTAGAACGCAAATGGGTTTATCGGAGGGGGTAGTGATGGCTAAGTAGATGGCCGCGGCCTCCGCAGAGTAGACGGAGCATTGATCGGGAAATCGAAAGAAAAAATTGTTGAACGTATCTGCTACTCCGTACCCTACTTTTCCCGCAGCCTTGGAGCCGTCCGTGAAGCGGTGTTGAAAATTCGGAGTAGCTCCGCTAGGTGGCTGTGCATAGCGTGAGAGTTGTTCCCTGCCTTAAAGCGCTTGACAATCGAAAGGTCAACGTGTAGGCTTGGCTCTTTCCATCCTCTGGCTCCGATCCAGTGTAACCTGGACACGGGTGGGAGCTCCTCATGGACCAGGCTTCCTAGGGCTCTATTCCCCTCCCTGAGGAGAAAGACCTCGTGGTTCCTAGTAGTCTTTTCTAGGTAACTTGATGTTCTGCAGCTCAGCGTTTCGGCGATTTGATATTGGAACGGCAGTACACCAAGTGCAACTCATGCCGATTCAGCGGGTGTAGAGGGCAGATGACCTGCGACGATCCGGATGGCCTGGTTGTAGGTTGGGGCTAGACGCGTGGTTAGAGAGTCTTTGGAGAGGCAGGTTAGTTAAATCCCATAAAATAGCCTACTCCTTACGGTGGCCTTGGCTACCGTTTTGTTCGGTATCGGAAAGTTGTTCGCTAAGATGTTCGTTGGTAGCGGCCGATGGCGGGAGCGGCATAGATGGGAAACCACGCTCTTTTCTGGGGACAATACGAAGCCGGCCTTGGAGGCCTATCTTGAAATGGCTGATACAGCAGCTTGCATTTTTCTTCGCAATGCTTTGAGGGTGCGTCCGAAAGCCAGCAGAACGATGTCGTCTGCCTACACAAAGATGAATATTCCTTTTGGGAGGTCTCTAAAGACACCATTCATTGCAGCCAAGAAGATGGTGACCGCCAATGACGGAGCCCTGTGGGACTCCAGTCTCTTCCGCTCGGGGTGAGGAGCGGTGGTTCCCAATCAGAACCTGAAAAGTTCTACAACAAAGGAAGTTTTTAACGAAGTGAAGGATATGGCCACTCAGACCCCAGTCAACCAATTATTTTCCTGACATTTGAAAGAATTTTCCTGGAGTTTGCAGAACTACATTGAAGTTCAGCCCGCAAAACGTCCCTAAAGTTCGTAGAGTTTTCCTGGAGTTTAAAGAACTTCTCTGAAGATCGAAGTATTTCCTTGAAGTTTGCAGTTTTAAGAATTCGGTAGTTCGAAGTGCATGTTTAAAGTTTGCAGAATTTGTCTGAAGTTTTTAGAACTTCGCTGAACTTCTCTGAAGGCTGTTGAACTTTTCTGTTTCTATGAAGTTTGCAAGAATTTCCTGGGGTATTGAAGTTCCTAACATTTTTCAAGAGTTCGGAGATCTTCATTGAAGTTAGTTCGCAAAAATACCCTAAAGTTCGCAGAACACCCCTAAGATTTGCAGAAGTTTACTGAAGTTTTGAATTTCGCTCAAGTTAAAAAAAAGTTACCGACAAAATGCAGAACTTCCCTAAAGTTTGAAGCAGTCCTCTTTAAAGTTCACAGAACTTCCTTAGAGTTCATAGAACTTCACAGAAGTGTTAGTAGAGTGTTCTTCCCTGAAGCAGATTTTTCCTGAAGTTCGCCATATTTTCCTAAAGTTCGACAACCTTTGCTGAAGTTCACAAAATTGCGCTGTAGTTCGCAGAACATCTTTAAAATTTGCAGAACTTTAATAAAGTTCGCTGCAGTTCCCTGAAGTTCGCTAAACTTCTCTACAGATCGCAGAATTTCCTTGAAAGTCACAGGGCTTTACTGAAAACTTCCTTAGAAAAGTATGGGAACTGCGTTGAAGCTCTGACAACTCTGAAGTCGCTTAAAGCGAGGGCTACCTAATTTTATTGGGCAAGAGTAGCTAACCTCATGTGAGTTTAAGGAGTTTCATTAAGTCTGTGCTCCGGTATCATGTCGGTTCGTCGGTGGTTGTGCAGCTTCTTAGTGACAGTTCGAAAACCAACGTCGAACATTCCTTTATTATCGACATTATCGATCAAGCAATTTTCGAACAGAAATTAATCATGGTTGCCAATTTATTTTCGATATCGTCGGTAAAAACAAGCTCTATTTAGTTTTGTTAAAACCAAGCAATTTTTCCGTCCAACAGGATAGTTTTGGTGGGAAATGCCGCCTTTGTCATCTGCAGAGACAGCTGAGGGGCACGCAATAACCTTTAACTCCGACGCATGCAACGGCTGTAATTAAATTAATTCCAGTAACGAATGCTTTAATTACATTAATTACACAATGTAGAACATTAACTACTTTTTAACTCCATTTATTACAGTTGAAATTTTGTAATGAAGTATATTAATTACATTTTAAATACTTTTAATTACATTAAGTACGGAAAGTTAATTTAAATTACCGTCAGTACTACTTCAAAATGCATTAATTATTTTAAGTACTTTTAATTGCATTTTAACTTCAACGCACCGGTTCCTTGTATTGCGTGCCCCTCGTTTTAGATCAAATCTCATGACTTTAAGTAATTCAATCATGTGTGATTATATTAAACTGCATGCACATTAGAGTGATGCAATATTTGAAATTTTCGCTCCACAGTTCTCCAACGGTTCCAAATTGGGTCCTGATTAGCCTCCCAAAATTTCAACTCATTTAGTAAGAAACTGAATTGATCATTTTGTCAAACTTCTGCATTCATGTTCCATCAGATGTCACTGCTGTTGTTTGCGGTGACATCTATCGGAAACTACACACAATCTGTTTTCCTATAATTGTTCACAGAGGACACTGCAGTGCAAAACATGTCTTGTACCTCTATTAATGCATTTAGATTATTATTCGAAGTCCCTCCTTTTTTACACATTTTGCACACAAAATAGCTCACCCCTCACAGAATTTCCCGTCGAATTTTATGTATGGGGTGGGGCATAAAGTATCTTTTGCGCAGAATATGTAAAAAAGGAGGGACTTCAAATGTTAAAGCAAATGCATATATAGAGGTACCAGACATGTTTTGTAGTGTCAGGTACTCTATTTTGTAATCTGTGAAAGAGAAATCACAAATCGAGTGTCAACAGAATACATGGCATGTTGAGAGATTGAGCTCGTGAGAGAGAATTTCTCTCTCAAATTTGAATTTTTTTGGCTCTCTGGGGACTGGTAGTAAAGCGGGTAAAATTGTATGGGGAAAAATCATTTTTAATTAATTGTAGCTTGATTAACTATAATTTCCGGGAAAAAACTGAACGACAAAGTCCCTAATAAATTTCTTTAGGTTGTCGTTCACTTTTTTTCACCTGAATATGCACCGAAAGCGAATTATTCCCACTTCTCTCAATTTCTATATGGGGATTTTTATAACTTCCTACCAGGGGAACAGCGCCATCTCTGTGGAAAATGGTCGAACAAAATGATTAATTGGCAAAAGCCATTTGAAGTTAACATAGAAATTACTATGGGAAAACATATTTCGTTGTTTATATCTATATCAAAATTCTCCTGTTTACTCTGCTTAAAAAAAAAAAATGATAGCTGTGCTTGTTGGATATTTTCTCAGCTACAACTTTATCACTGATATCTTATGATTATGCTCAATCAACTGTTCAGCAGGCAACATTTATGTTTGTGGCGCGTAGAATAGACTTCTCTGAAGTGAACCCTACACGATTGCTTTTATTGACAATAATCGTATTGTCAATACATTCTATATTGACGTCAATACATTGAGATTGACAATATTTCTGAATTCACATCATCAATATTATTGTCAATAATTCCCTTTCGCGTCAATATATTGATGCGTGTGAGGTTTGCTTGACGTTTTTGCAGAACTTTGGGTAAATTCAAAGGTTTTGTTGCACTAATACTTATAACTTACCCCGAGTTCTGCACTAATACTTGTGCATTTTACAAACGTTAGAGAAGTCTATAGAGAACAGAAAGCATGACTACTGTCACACTATAGTCGCTATATTTATAGCACCGACGAATTTATAGTCTGGCGGATAGAATTTCGATCAATCAAAAAGCGGAACCAATTTAATATATTATAGACCAACAATTGAAAAGGTACTACTTGTATAAACAAAATTTTGAATATTCTTTCCTCGCCAATCTTACGCAACTTACCAGCATCATCGGATGGGGTAAACTTTCCCCAACCCAAAGATGGTGTTAGTTTGCGTAGGCGAGCCTTGAATCGCGAGAAAAGGGTTTCCGAAGTTTTGTTCGCAATAGCTGATGTGCTCTTTTCTGTTTTTGGTCGTGATTTGCTCGATTGGTTCCGCTATTTGACAGCTCAATTGGTTCCGAAAACTCTATCCGTCAGACTATGAATAAAGCGACTATATGTCACACTGCAGAATACAGTGTTGCCAACAATGCAGCTGGATGATCATGCCATTAGATTATACATCTCTTAAACAATTAATAACTATTTAATTTGACTTTGGCTGAAAACCGGTCTCCTGCAAAGTTAAAGATGAGAAAATTTCCCATAAGAATAGCGATAGAACTTGTTAACAGTACAATATGGAAAAGGCTAGAAGACAATGAACCAATAGTTTCGTTTTCCCATAGGAATTTCCAAACTTCAAATGGTTTGTGCCAAGTCTGTTTCTTACCTAATGAGTTGAAATTTTGGGGGCTAATCAGGACCCAATTTCAGACCGTTTGAGCACTGCGGAGCGAAATTTTTAAATTTTGTATCAGTGCACATCCAGCATTTCTTTTTCGCTACTTTGGGGCTAATGGAAAAAAAAACCTACCGTGAACCTGAACCGTTGCGACATATAAGATTTCATTTATTGAGTCCTAATGCGTGTTTTTATTCATATTGACTCAATATTAGGAATTAACTACTCAGAACCTCCGTCAATGGATTCATGAACCATTTTTCGAATTGATATGGATAAATAGGGCCAGATATTACTGTACATGGAATAATTCAGGATTATTCTGAAAGTTACTTACGAACATTTGTTTTAATTCCATAAGTTGATAATTCTATAACTCGATGATCCCTTCAATATTGAGCTATGAAGAGTTGACTGTATTATGCGTTCTGATAGATTTTCTTTTGTAGCTTTTGAACTAAACTATCGCACCAAACGTAGGATTGATTCGCTAACGTCAAAATCACTGATATACCGTGCGGGACCGAAATCCGTACACCTAAGCACGAGAGAATCATTTACGGTCAATACTAAATAATGCTATCACATTATGCTCTGTATCACATCTTTTTCCTTTACATTTATCTTTATTTTTCCAATATTTGCAAACACCAGGTCTTAAAATTACCTTCAATTATTAGAAAAAAGGATTTAAATTGCACATATCTTGAATCAAAATCCGTACAGCGTTTTACGATTGAATCAAAATCCGTACAGTTTTGAATCGAAATCCGTACACTGTGTTGAGGATGAATCAAAATCCGTACAGTCATGAATCAAAATCCGTACATGAATGTAAATCGATCCAAATCAATGAAAAAATAACGTGTTGCTATCTTGAATAAAGTATTTTTTTTGTAGTTGCTTGGCTAAGAGTCCAAAACAGCTATATTCGTTTAAATACACTAGTTTACAGCATATTTGAACTTTGTACGCTGATGGTCATTTCCCATGTAAAATCGTGCGCTGAATCCAAAAATATAGTCAAAAAAAATCTCGGTAGGATAGTTTTGAAGATATAGGGGTAAGAGAGGCATAGTGAACAGGTGGGGCATAGTGAGCATCGCGTGTGCTCCAGCTTGTACTTTCGGCCGTTCAGAACAAATTTGTTGGCTGTAGGATCAATATCTTAATGATATTGATCCTACTACCAGTTGATTTGTTTCATGCAGTTGGAGATCCAGAGCCAAAGTACGGGATGCTCACTATGCCCCGCCTGTTCACTATGCCCCTCCTTCCCCTAGCTAAAAAATGAAATCTCACGTTAAAAAAAAACTAAAACACAAATATCTCTGGCTGCAATGAAGTGATATTATTTATTTTAACGCCAAATTAAACGTGATAAATTTTTTTTTCGATCGTTATAACACTATTTTTCCGTGAGAGTAATGGTAGAACCACCATAAACATTTTAATTAACATTGCTTAAAAACTTAGCAGAAATTCAATTTTTCTTAGGAAAACTTTTTTTTTTTTTTCCTTGGTTTGTTTTCCGTCGATCTTGTTTTCCGTGCTGAGCACCAATGCTACCGACGCCAGGAAGGCAGCTCCCACACCTGGACCCTACCTATCGACCCATCAACTCATGAACCGGGGACCAACGGCTTTACTTCCCATCCGAAGGAAGGCGTGATCAGAGATGTTATGCCTCAGAACATCCCGGCGGCGCCGACTGGGATTGAACCCAGGCCTGCTGGGGTGAGAGGTAATCACGCTTACCACTACACCACCGGCGCCGCTGTTAGGAAAACTTAAAACAACAAACTATTAACTAACAACAATACCATCAATCTCACTGACAATTGATGTTCAATTGATCGAACGAAAAAAATTCTTACCTCTAATTTAGCGTTAAAATAATTGATATAATCTCATTACAACCGGAGATATTTGTATTATAGTAATCAAACTTGTTTAAAGTGAATTTTCATTTTTAGCTGTATCTCAAAAACTATCCTACTGTCATTTTTTTTCGACTACATTGTTGAATTTAGTGCACGATTTTACATAAGAATCATTCTTCAAAGGTTCAAGTTCATTTTTTTTACTTTTAATTTTTTAACTAATGATATCAGCGTTAGATTAATTGATGCTCCAATCGATTCAAAGGAGAGGTAAGTGAATTCTTTTTATTTAAGAAGGTAACTGTTCTGGAGTTTATGCTAACTAATATCATGTTTAAGGATTAATTTCTTCCAAATTTTATTCTTTACCAGTGCTTTGGGTTAAATATTTTTACTGGAGTTTTCCTCCGATCAAAACTTCGAGGTTTTTGAAATTTGACATGTGATAACGTGCAAGATGCGCCATACTTTGGAACTCCATCAACCCACTGGCATCAAGCGATAAATTAACCGGTTCCTAAGATGGTAGCCCTATAATGGCGGATAAGTAAAAGAAAAATACAACCATCTTAGAAACCAACAAAAAAAGACAATGAACTGACGTCAAGGATTAGTTTTTCGTTTTGTGCATGAAAATTAAAATTGGTAAAATAACGACTATAACTTAATTTAATTTGATACGTCAAGAGAGTAATAATCATAAAAATACAGATCTTTCATTGCTTCTTTTCCACAGCTTTCTTCTGCTTCTTCTCCATTGTTACCATTGCCTTTTCATGTTATAATGCTTTCTTGCTTCCAAGCCTAATAAAAATAACCATAATAGAGAGCTTAACGACGTGTTCGGGGTATCATCCAAACCATTTGTGGGAAAGTTTACCCATCCGGGATAAAGTTCGTTCATGGTATTCGTTTATTAGGGAACTTTCTTTGCTCTTCTTCCTTTTCTTCCTCCTCTTCCTCTCTCGCTCAACCTTTTTCTTTTGTCGTTCCTCAATCCTTTGTTTCTTTGCGTTCTCTTTATCAATTTTCGCCCGCACTACTTTCATGTGTATTTCCGGTCATTCCTCGCTGGTAGCTTGGAATGCTCTCTGGCCCATTTCTGTCTGCTCTCTGTAAGGGAGCATCCAAAAATGACGTAGCATATTTTTGATCAATTTTATACTTCTCCCCCTCCCTCGTAGCGTATTTGGCTATATCCAATACATGGCCGGTCACAAATTCTGAAACCCTCACCTCCCCCTTCAAATGCTACGTCATTTATGCATGGTCCCTAATTTGTATATGCGTGTTGGTGATATCCTGTAGGGGAGCTGCGTTGTTTTACTTTTCTCCTGGTTCTTGACGCTCTTCCTTAAAAAGATATTAATAATATAACATTTACAATACGAATAAAATAAGAGAGTAGCGATTCAATACGGCATCTCTTATGGTGGTGAATTGAACGGCAAAATCCCTGGATGCTTCTCGGTAAGATTTCTCCGCACGCATCATTGCCACAGTCTTCTCAAAATCCTCCGGCGTGTATTTAGTTTCCATGATCTGCTGAAAAACCTTCGATAAAGTAGAATCGTCATTAGTGATGCACAAGTGTACGGATTTAGAATCAGCTGTTATATATGGATCGAAATCCGTACAGTACTAATTTTGATAAATAAATACCATATGAACGATCCATTGCTTAGAATTGAGATATAAAACGATAAACACTTACCTTTCCGATCGACCTTCAGGAAACTACTTGCAAAAATCACTTAAATACGCTTAACAACTGGAAGTAAATCCGAGACATTTTCTTAGAAAATCGTTAAGAGCGCAACCGATTGACAGAAATGCCCGACACGTGATAAGGTTTTTATTTTTCTTATTTTAATTGCATGTTATACTGCTTAATTGTTGAAGTAAACATCAAGCTGATGCATGAATGAACATGAATATGTATTCATGTATAATATTTACATTGTTATGATGCATATAAATAAACAAATTCAACAGGGTGTACGGATTTCGGTGCTGTACGGATTTCGGTCCCGCACGGTATTTCCAGAACAACATGTGAAAAGGGCATACAAGCTTTTTGTAAACAAACCTTTGTAGGCCCTTTTCTCACCAACCGAGGGTCGCCCACGCAAACCAGCAATATCATCGGGAAGGGGAAAGTGTCCCCTACCCGGTGATGTTGAAGGTTTGCGTTGGTGTCATATGGGTGGCGAGAAAAGGGCATAAGAAGGTTTGTTTACAAAAAGCTTGTATGCCCTTTTCACATGTTGTTCTGGATTTGTTGTTTCTGGTCGATATGACGAAATTGCTAGCTGTGGTTCATTTTCGTGACAAATGTTACTTGTAATTAAAGGTAAAGGGAGAGAGATTTGAATTAAAGTATGCTAAGTTGAATGTTATATATGTAGTAGGGGATATGGCTCTAATGTTGGCCTATAGATCTAAGATAGGGCCCATCGCTAAAAGTCAGCTATTTATCAATTTTATCTAGATGAACGCGCCATTGGGACGGTACAAATGGATATTTTTGGTCGCTATTGAAAATTTAGTTGATTGCTGAATTTATATATGGGCCCAAATTAGGGGCATTTAAGCCGACATTACATCAATTGTTCCTATATCTGGAATATACTGATATCAAAAAATCATGCAACCGTTCAATCGTTATGACCAATTTTAAAAGTGACAGTTATTCCCAATCACCCTGTAAATGTCAATGAAATGTATGTCGTGGAGAAGTTTCTAGGAAAACCTCTTTGCCTTGTCGCCCTTGGCTGGGTCATTTTTTCCACCTCATCACAGCCGTGTAGTCGCAGTAGTTTCCGTAATGCCCTTTTTTATTATCCTAGAAAACACACCGTAGAGTAGTATAAGCTCCAAGGAGCGCGATATGAAAACCCTTGTTCTAATCTAAAATCAATCAGAACTTAATACGAGTCCCCAACCAACAAGCAGATTCTGCAAATACTGGTCACCCTAGTCAAACGGAAAATGCAAAAACAAAAACTTCGAATTTATGCTCCATTCAAAAAGTAAACCTTCACCAAGGAGTGGCTCTTAACTGTTTATGAATGAAATCCCAATAGTGTGAGAAAACCTTGTACCATTTTTCATCGCATTCGCGACTGTCAAAACTTCGCGTCATCGCATGCAGATTTTCCGATGCTGCTCGCTGTCAAAATAAACCGCTTATGCATTCACGCGCGACGCATAAGTGCATCCCGGTTTTTTTTTCATTCCATCTCCGTCTCTCTCACGCAAGCAGAGCGACGGACGTCCGTTCAATGGAAAAGAGAGTGTGTGTTGTAAATAGTTCAGTGCATCTTTCGCAGTCACGGAACAACACTACACCGTACGGATTTCGATAGCTGTGTTGGTGACTACACTGTGCACTGTCTGCACAGAGTGAGTGGAAATAAAAGAAGCTAGTATAGTGCGAATTGATTGGTGAGTGAGCCGTGAATGTACAAGATATTTTCGCCTTTGTGTCAATCGACCGACTTTGAGTCTTGTCGTGTGTGTCTACTAGCAAAGAGAGCAGTGGCCAATATTTTCCTCGCAATTGTCCATCGAGTCACTCTTTTGCCAATGTATCCAATAGCTTCGCCAGGATAGAGAGCAGAAAAACACGTCTCACGTCGTCGGGCGAACTAAAAGTACCTACGGCAAGCTAAACGGATTGAAAATTTTCAGAAGGGCAGTATAATCCATTGGATTCGTGTGCTGTGGCGTACATGTAACATGTACTACGTGCAGAGTGAGAAGCAGTGAAAAGTAATAAAATTCCTCGAAGAGAACAGAAAAAAAGCGCAGTACCATTGGATCGATTTTTCCGACTGGCTGCAGCGGATTTCCGACCGAACCAGAATGAATATTGCATAATAAGCGACGAGAAGGAGTTTTGCAAGCAAATTACCTGGCGACGAAAATCAGCAGCAGAAGGAAAAACGAAACTGCAGAAAGGCGAGTGGAAAAAGTGGATTCGGTTTTCTTTTTCTTCGACCCCAAAGTGGACAAGGTGAGGTGGAATCTTTTATCGAATCATATATCTTGTGGAGAAGGTGTGTGCGCGCGGTATGCGGCGAGGAAACAAACAAGAAGAGGGATTTGGCCCGTAGTGAGCTTGCGGCGAAAATCTGCCATCTAATTGTGTATGGTGATGTCGTTTTCAAACTCACACTCGCTCAGCAATGTTTTGTCGTCTTCTTGTTTGCTTCTATCGCTGTGCAAGACGGGAGCTGCTGTACGGTGATCGCATCTCATTTGGGGTGAGGGAATTTGCTCACTTGCTCATATTTTGATTGTGTTGGAATCTTCACTTCTCACGGGAATCTCATCGTGAGACGTAAATATGCACCGTTGCCAGCTATATTGTTTCTCTTGTGTTGAATAAATGCCATCATACTGTCAGTAATATTGATTGTGGAAGGACAAATGTAAATATGTAATATGAATACATGAATACGACAGCTTTTGACTAAATTATGCCAATATTTCTCTGATTATTTCGGTTATCAATTAGTTGACGTTTATATCAGACATTTCTGAACCTCAAGTTGGTTGTTCCGTACTATTGAGACTTTTGCATTGTTTGACCTAACGTGTCTAATGCTCCAACGGAAATTTGAAGAAACATGCTGAAAACTATCGAAAGCGGGAACAGGGCTATGCCAGTCATTTATTTGCCTTCTGATCCCACAAGGGAATATCCCCGTGTTTTTTAAACGGAATTATATTCAAATTGGACTCTTTTGAGCCCCTCCTGACTATACGCATCTGCTTTGTCTCAGCTCATTTTTGGCATGTTGATTCTGAAAAAAATATTCCCGCTAGAATATTCGGGGATCGTGACATTCCCTTGTCTGCAAGTTTTTTTTGTAATGTTTTTACATATGACAGAAATGGTTTGTAAGACAATAGGAATCGGTTTTTTTTTGTAAAAACTTACAAAAAAAAAAGACTGACTATATGTTTAGTATTACTTCTGCGTGAAGTCAACGATTGACATAGTTGAAGATGCTAATTTCAAATAACAGACTAAAGTGGTAGTTTTTATACAATAGATGAGGAGATGAAAGTATAGAATTGATAGTTCCGTTTAGAGTACGGCAGTGTGAAAATTTCACATAGAAGTAGAAAGCGAGCTAGACAACTTTTAGGAAGGTACAAATCAGTTTTATCATCTATCTTTACCAAACTCCCCTTGTGGAGATGGATGGTGAGGGGTATTTTTAATGCAGATTACGAATATGCATTTACCTCAATACCCTTAAAGAACCCAATTGCAAGACAGCCTATATTACGTGATATATGCTGTAATCTGAACGGGGTATTAATCTATTATTGACAGCTCGCTCCCATACAAAGTCCCACCAGGGGCGCTAAGCTGATGAGTTTTGCTAATGTAATAGAACTTATTTATAATAGTTCTAAACATCGTGAGTCTTGAGATTTGTGCTCTTGAAATTACGAAGTGCGTTCAGTAATAATCAGGGTGTCGACTACCTGCAAAATCAGGGAATTCCATTTATGACCTGGAAACTCAGGGAATTCTTTAAATTATGGGAAATATTTCTCATGTAAGAAAGTGAAACAATGAATTTGTTTAGAAGGCTTTGACTTGATCAATTTAAGTCCCGCGAAAAGTTCTTGGACTAGAAACATTTTTTTAAGATCAAAGACACCGACCATTTCTTCGAGGTTTTGGGACGTATTTCAATTTAAAAATTTCGTACTTAGGTAAATTTTGAAGATTGTGGACTTAGCTTATTTCTGAGATTCTGAATAATTTGATTTTCGAGGAATTTCGGACTTAAACATATTTTTGATATTCTATACCAGAAAGATTTGAGAGGTTTCGTACCCATGACATTTTAAAAAAATTGAATTTAATTTTGGTTAAGACCCCAGTCTTCAAACAAAAACCAAGGTTGCGGATCACTTGAAAACAGCTTAATTAAGATCTTGAAATCTGGAAAAAAAATTCTACAACCCACACTAAAACAAACTTTCAAATCAAGATCATGGTTTGAAATAAAAAACGAAATCACGGGCTTTGAAATATTAAAAAGATTTCAGACATAGCAACATCTCGAGCTTGAAGGAATATTAAAGATTTTTGGAGTTGTAAAAAATTTCAGTATCACAAATTAAGAAGAAAGTTCAACATCCTGAGGTTCTAGAATAAAACATTTTCAGGTGTTAGTTTGCTTGGGTGAACTATCAGTTTCAGTAAATTTACGTTTGAAGGCATTGTTTACAAAATTACTTAAGGGAAGGACTCTTAACTACCCGTTATCAAATAACTATCCCATATGGATATGAAATCAGGCAAAAATATGACTAATACACTGTTATAGGCACTTTATGACGTAGTTGTTAGCGTTCATGCCTCTCATGCTGAAAGTCACGAGCTCAAGTCTCTAGTCACGAATTATCTGAACAGTGTTAAAGTGACTATAAAAACATACTTAGGAATCATGAATAGTGCAATAGCTGACTTTACAGTCTAAAATCTTAATTATGTTTTAAGTACTCGACATTTTTGCAGTCTAGAGAAATCTGAATTTCGAGATTCCCAAGTTTCGAGGAAGATGACTTTATCTGACATGCAGAGAAGATTTTATGTTGCTGTCATGAGATCCGCTCACGCTGAGTAGATAGAAAGAGAGCTATGAAAAATTTCCTGTTTAACGGTGGAGCGTGATGCTATAAACGATTCTTCGTAGATTGATTCGGTAGCACGAGATTTTTTTGGCATCTTAGGATTGAGTTTTAAATGTTAACCCTAAAACGTTTTTTGACATCAGTAGAGTTTCACGTGTCCCCTTCATTCTTTGTAGATGTCGCATCAGCACTCTGATGACTCCAGCACGTGGAGGAGGCGAACAATATTCTCTCTTTATTATTGCTAGTCAGACAGTTAGAGAGAAAAGGGTACATGTTTTTCGGAATAATGAAATCAGTCACATGTTTTACTAGTAAGTTTCAACCTTTTGCCGCCTGAGAGTCGCTATCAGCGATTTTATCAATTATCACTCACTCACTCAGCGATAATAATAAATTTGTGATTCTTAGAATGCAAAAATGACAGGTTATGTTTTTCAACTAGAGGTTGAAAAACAAAACCTGCCATTTTTGCATTCTAAGAATCACAAATTTATTTATTATTATCGCTAAGTGAGTGAGTGATAATTGATAAAATCGCTGATAGCGACTCTCAGGCGGCAAAATTGACAGGCTTAATATATTATGCAACCTCTTCTTAAATCGTACTAGAAAAAATGTGATCTAAAATCTTATATAATTTCATAATTCTGAAAAATATTTGTTTTATCTGGAATGACATGTGTCCTCCCCTCTCGCTGGGGTTGCCAGTGCGCATCAGTAGTGGTTGTTTATCAGGCCGGTGACAAGTCCTTTACTAACAGCTATGTTTGACAGTAGGCAGCATGTCCGGGGCCCAAATCGTTTGATTTGCTGTACTGGGCCCGCTGTCATCGTATACAATCTTGCCTACGGCCTGCCACCGGGCTGTTTTTATAGATCAACTCGGGAATTTTTCTAATTTATTTTGACGCAAACATGTTTAAAAATACATCAGCTTTTATGCAGTGTCTAAAAGAGCTTCATTTTATGAGCGAATACCAAAACATTACCACTATCGGAAAAAGAAGAATCTCGGTTTGCGTGTAACTTTTGTTTACAAACGCTTTTTGTGTCGTTTTCAAATGTTACGCATGTAAGGGAAATGGATGTAAAGTCTACCTAAATGCCCTTAATTTTGGCCCATACAAAAATTCAGCAATCGACTATATTTTCAATAGCGTCCAAAAACATCCGTCCCAATGACGCGTTCATCTAGATAAAATTGATAAATAGCATATTTTTAGCGATGGGCCTAATCTTAGAGCCATTTCCCCTGTGTATTAGATAAACCGTTCTCTTCAAATTCTTCACTGAAAGCTGGCAACTGTGCATCCATGTAGTCCCGACTTTCGAATACCATTTAAACGGTTCACATCTCTGCCGTGACATGGGTGTAGCGAGAATGACAAATGTGAGCGACCATGAGCAGTGAGAAGTATTTTCATTTCCACCAAATGAGAGAGCGAGAGAGCATTTTGCCACCGCGGAGTGTTCGTTTCGTGATTTGCGAGTCTGCACTCTGGATGGCAGCCCCAGAGTGAGTTTCATAGCCGCGACTGATGAAAGACCAGGTGTAAAAGTTGTTCGCATTTTTCATTAATTTGTGTAATTTTTATCGTTCTGTCCATATTTCGGAACTTTTCCGCGCTTGCCTGTGACCAATGGTACCGCGGAACGCACGAAAATAGCCAGTGGATTTCGGAATAGAGGCATATTTTGATCGGAAGCAGAACAACACGACTCATCGCCCGAGCCAGGAGGAGTAGGCTTCCATTTTGCTGCTGCCTTCTCGTCGCGTTTTCTGACAGCTCAGACGGAACGTCAAAAGTTTTGTGCATCCGAAACGGAACGGAGAAGCTGAGAAGTGCTGCTTTCGGAAGGATTTTGCCTTATTGCTAACGACGAGAGAGGATCCGGTACGGAATCGAGCTGGGATTTCTTCCGACTGCGGACGGGGGCTTAAAGTACGTATTCCGCGGTTGCCCACCTCAGTCGCCGGAGGGCTAGGGGCAATTATCTCGACTGTCGCAATCATTTGCCTTCGTTTTTCTGAAAGTTTCTTTTTCTTTTCTTCTTTTTCTTCCACCTTTTTCATCATCTCTGTGTCTGTGTTAAAACCCAATAATTCCTTTTTCCTCGTGTGATCGCGGCTGCTGAAAACGAAAATAACCTGAAATTGTGCATCGCGAAAAAATAAAAACACGCACACCAATAAAAACAACAACAAAAAATGTCGAACGATGACGGAACCGAAACGTTGTAAATATAATTCCAGCGCCGCTATGGATTACGACAAGAACGTCGAAGCAATGGATACGCAAGACGATAACGAGCTGGATCCCCCGAATGTACAGAACTCCACTCCAGCGGTGGTAAACAATCCGGCTAACGGTGGTATAGGAGGAGCGGTCGCCGGTCCGGAACAGATGAGCATGGATGATCAGGACAATCTGGACGACGAGGTTCGCTCGGAAGCGACCTTTAGTTTTAAGGTAGAGAATTTGAGCAGACTCAATGACTCGATCCTTTCCCCGCCGTACCATGTTCGGAACCTGCCCTGGAAGATCATGGCCATGAAGCGAACCAACGATAGTACGTCCCCGCCTAGCAAAGGACTTGGTTTCTTCCTGCAGTGCAACGGGGAGAGCGACAGTACGAACTGGAGCTGCTTTGCCTCGGCCGAACTACGATTGCTGTCGGTCATCCCCGGACGGGATGCATTCGTGCGGAAGATTCGTCACACGTTTAGCCGGATCGAAAATGATTGGGGCTTCTCGTTCTTCATGAACTGGCACGATATTCTCAACCCGGAGAACGGGTACATCCAGAACGATGCCATCACGTTGGAGGTGCACGTGACAGCCGAGCCCCCTCGCGGTATCTTCTGGGATTCGAAGAAACATACCGGCTACGTGGGCCTAAAGAACCAAGGAGCGACGTGCTACATGAATTCGCTGCTTCAAACGCTCTACTTTACGAACCAACTGCGAAAAGCAGTCTATAAAATGCCAACCGAAGCCGACGATGATTGCAAATCGGTTGCCTTGGCCTTGCAGCGCGTGTTTCACGATCTGCAAACTCAAAGCAAGCCCGTCGGAACCAAGAAGCTCACGAAAAGCTTCGGTTGGGATGCGCTCGATTCGTTCATGCAACATGACGTCCAGGAGTTTCTGCGGGTCCTGCTCGACAAGCTGGAAAACAAAATGAAAGGAACCAGTCTCGAGGGAACCATCCCGAAGCTTTTCGAGGGCAAAATGATCTCCTACATCAAATGCCAAAACGTCGACTATACCAGCCGCCGAACGGAAACCTTTTACGACATTCAGCTCAACATCAAGGGCAAGAAGAATATCAACGAATCGTTCAAGGATTACATTGCCACGGAAATCCTGGACGATGACAACAAGTACGACGCTGGCGAGCACGGTTTGCAGAAAGCCGAAAAGGGAATCTTGTTCAGTAAGTTTCCCCCTGTCCTGCATCTGCACCTGATGCGGTTCCAGTACGATCCAATCACGGACAGTTCGGTGAAGTTTAACGACCGCTTCGAGTTCGACGAGAAAATCAATCTGGATCCGTTCCTGGAGAAACCGGAAGATACGTCCGCGACGTACATCCTGCACGCCGTGTTGGTTCACTCGGGTGATAATCACGGTGGGCACTATGTGGTGTACATCAATCCGAAAAACGACGGCAAGTGGTGCAAGTTCGATGACGACGTGGTTTCCCGGTGCACCCGGAACGAAGCCATCGAGCAGAACTACGGCGGGCACGATAACGACCTGAACATCCGGCACAGCAGCAATGCGTACATGTTGGTGTACGTGCGCGAATCGGTCATCCACGAGGTGCTGGAGGAGGTGAGTGCGAAAGTTTACTGGTTTTTTTTGTTGTTGTGTTTATGCATTTCTAAGTGTGATTACCGAAGAAGGATATTCGATTTCTTGTGAAAGACGTTGCAATGAATTTTATCTTGTTTACTGGAGCATTATTTTGGTTCGTGATGAAGGTTTTGATTTTGTTTTCATGAGGCAGATTATGGTGGAGTTGGCGCATCAATTTTGACTGTTAACCATTTGAGGCAGTGGGAACTATATTTGCAACAACAATCAATATTTTCTTCTGGTCACTCATAATATGTTAATTTTCTGGTCAAATACGGCATACATGCTTTTGTAAACAAACAGATCAAACTATACCAAATTGTAGAGAAATCCTCTACCTGATTGTGATGTTAGATTCCGAGATTGAGAATCACGCATCAGCTCGGATTTGTGTCAATAATCGACCGTTTGTTATCAGAAAAAAATAAACTGTTGTAACTATTTTCGTACTGAACGAATTGGTAAAATTACTTCAAATAAAAGATTCATGTTTTATAATAAATGCGCTAAATTTTAGCTCATTTGGGTCCTTGTTCTTAAAAATATAGCAGTTTGAAAAATGCTGATCTAAAAAGATAAGATTTACTAAAATAGCTTAAACTTCCGACAGACTCAATAAATCAAACCCAAAACTAAAAAGATAAATCTTGAATATTTGATCAAGCAGCAGTCACGATTTCAGGAATCAGACCTCTTAATCTTTACTTGCATAGAAATTTCCCGACTTTTTTTTAATATAGAGTTTCGTGTGTTTGTCACATAATATAAAACTACAGCAAAAAAAGTTTTAACTTGCAATTCTAATCAGTGATGGCATAATCCTCACTCAAATGATTTTGTTTCGCTCTCAAGGGCTCCCAATATCACGCATGATATTGGAATAAAATATCAAGCATGATATTGTTTTTACAAGCTCCTTTGATATTGCGAGACTATTCAGAACATGTAAAATTGCAGCCACGAGTTGACTTACCACAAAAATGATTCCTTTGCACATCGTTTTCTTAAGAGATGAACTAGCCTCAGGCTAAAAATCTCTAAAATAAAGGAAAAAAAAAAAAAAAAAAAAAAACATCGTTTTCTTAGAAAGAGAAAGCATAGTTTGCTATCTTTCTTTCACAGATGGCAGACACGAAGTTACTGCTGCCAGCAGTGATGGAAGTTTCGTTTCGTGTTCGGATGTACAGCAAAAATCTTGAAGCTCAAACTCAACACAGTTTGGTGAGAATTGTAGCCGGGGAGTTTTGTTAGCATGATATCATAGCAACCGTATCACAGCTTGTAATATCATCGGCTGTTGTTTGCGTGTTGAGTTTTTGGTTTACGATACTCAAATGAGATTATGCACATTGGTGAGATAAGATCTTTTGATATTTTCACAACACTGATTCTAATAATTCACAACCATGCCGGGAAGTTTTAGTTCGTATGTAAAAGTCATTAGGGGAAAGAGCGAGATAAGGCGCTATAACCTTGGCATTAAATCTGGGTTGAGTTTGAAGTGGGCGAAACGACCGTTTGAGGGCAGTGGCTTTTGACGCGGGTTTCTTTGAATTTAGATGGTGCCCACGTGGACTGTCGGGGCCTTTCGATAAAGAAAGTTTGCTCTATCAGATGCTGGTGTTATATTTCGTGGGTGTGTTTTTGATGGTTGAAGGGTTTGCGTTTGGAGCTGTCGTCTACGGATGGTGGTTCCGCTTGTTTCAAATGTTAACCCAGAAATAGCCTGGCCTTTGGTTCAAATGCCAAAAGTTCATCCAAAGACACCCGGAGCATAAATCAAATTGTATAGCAATTATGCTCCCAACGAAAACATATAAATACTATTATTCAATTGTAACTGGAAGCGTTTGGTACGGGAGGTCCACGCTTTCTTCCTTTGTTTCTTCAGGTTGTGGAGTGGTTTCAGATATTCATTTCTGACATCACTTGACTCCTTGAAATCCTCTTTGCGGCACATGCTGCGCAGTTGGCCTGGCCGTTGACAAGAAAAATGACGGATTCGTGAAGCCGTCATTTTCCAGGATGCTTTCAAAGTATTGGCTGCGTTAGTGTGAGATTAGATTAGATTAGATTAGAGTATGTAAAAGTCATTAGGGGAAAATTGTCCTCGTTGAAACAATTGCCAGTGTATTCTATGGGAAAGATTCATCGCTTAACATTAGTAATGATTTTATAAAATTGCACCATAATCATTTTTTTTGTTTATTAATTTATTTGATAAGGCTCAACCGAATTAACTTTACAGAGCCGAGGATTCTTGGTCACTATACAATACATCTTAAAACTATAGTCAAAAGGTACAACACAATAAACACTTTATCTTCCCCTATCCAAAAAGCCTCCTCCATCAGAACTGGAGCCGCTTCCAGTGGTTTCATTGTATGGCACAGTGTTGGGAAAATATCAAAAAATCTCAAAATCAACAAGCAAACAACTGCGGTTGTTGTTGAAAGCTGTGATATCGCAGCTCAGAATATCAAGCTAACAAAACTCACCAACTGCAAATCTCACCAAACTGTGGTGAGGTTGAGTTTAATGATTTTTGTTTTACATCCGAATGCAACAGAAACTTCCATAATAGCTTGCAGCAGTCCCTTCGCGTCTGCCATCGGTTAAGATTAAAAAGAAATAGCAAACTATGCTTTCTCTTTCTAAGAAAACTATGTGCAATGGAATCATTTTTGTGTCGAGTCAACTCTCAGCTTGATTTTTGCACGTTGTGAATAGTCTCGCAATATCAAAGGAGCTTGTAAAATCAATATCAAGCATGATATTTTGTTCCAATATCACGCGTGATATTGCGAGCGCATGAGAGCGGAAACATATCAATTGATGTCTGATTTTGCTAGCACTGGTATGGCAGTTACGCCATCGTGGGGCAAACAAGGGGGGGAGGTGGCTGTCAAATACGAACAATCGTCGCCTACCTCGCATAACTGGTTCCAAACGTAAACAAGCCATAAGAAACCTACAGGGTTTGTTTACGTTTTGAACCAATTTCATACAAGAATGATCAGTATGCTGATTTGACAGCACGTCCCACCCCAGGGGGCAAAGCGCTTCCATTGCAGCAATGGACGCAAAACTATAGTCGCTATATTCATAGTCTGGCGGATAGAATTTCGATCTATCAAAAAACGGAACCATTTCAATATATTGTAGACCAACAATTGAAGAGGTACTATCAACTTTTATAAACAAAACGTTGATTATTCTTTCCTCGCCAATCGAAGGTAAATTAGCAGCATCATCGGATAGAGGAAATTTTCCACAACCTAAAGATGGCGTTAGTTTGTGTAGGTGATCCTTTAGTCACGAGAAAACGGTTTCCGAAATTTTGTTCGTAATAGCTGATGTGCTCTTTTCTGTTGTTGGTCGTGATTTGCTCTATTGGTTCCACTATTTGACAGCTCAATTGGTTCCCGAGATTCTATCCGCCAGACTATGAATATAGCGACTATACGCAAAACGTGGTCGACACTCACACACTCATCACGAAACGGTTGCTTTCCAAAGTCGACGACGCATCGACCGAAAGAACTGCTGATGAAGAACAATGAGGCGGACCACACAATGGTTGCTGTCGAGAAAACAGACGATCGCGTGGCACACATCGAGAGTGGCCTGCTTTTGTCGACAGCCGAGTGAACACTGACCATAATTATTATACACAATAAAAAAAGAAACAAATGTAGCTTTTTTAACACGCTTATGATCGAGAATGATTTTTTTTTTAGTTGACAGACTCTAGATACTCATTCTGAAGACACTTGTACAAACTTTATTCAAATGTCGTCGTATCAGATCTCAAAACAACCTGTGTTATCATTTCTTTCCTGGACTTTGAAAAATATCACCTAGGGATACTAGACCAGACCTGCCCAACCTTTCTAAACATGATTTTTTTTTAATTGCTGTATCTTTGATCGATAAACATGTTTCAAGATGCAATTTGTTTATTCATTCTGAGCTAAAATTCAAAATGATGAATAAAATTGGGCTAGCATAATATCATTGCTGAGATCCAGAGACCACGTCCGACCAGTGGGCCGCACGTTGGGCAGCGCTGTTCGGAACATTTTCCACATTCTGTGACTTTTGATATCCTGAATTTGAAAAAATACTTAAAATATAATACATCGAGATCCCGGATTTGAAGAAAACATCCGGGTATAGAAAAAATAAAAATAATAATCTTCTAAAATCCAAACCAAAATTTGATATTAGGACTTGAGAAAATGATGCCCGAATTTGTACAAATTTTCAATATTCGAAAGCATTAAATGTTAACAAATTTTTAACCCACCAAGATCCCAAGTTTGTTTATTTGCTTATTTGGTTCTACATCAACAGACTAGGTTTAGTCCTAATGATGGGTTAAGCAATACTAGGAAATACAATTTAGTCAAGAAGTAACAAGCTGCAAAGGCCGTGAAGAGCAACTTAATTCCTAATTCTTAAAAATATATCACGGAATCTCTGACGCAGCGTCTAGTGTGCCAAGTGAAAATCAAATAAGGAAGCAACACGATTGAAAACCCTTTGTAGCCCATTGATAGCACCATTACGAACTATAGTTTTTAGGACGAAAAGGTATCCTCAGCATTGCGTTGTTACGGATTTCTCGTGGTTGAACGTTAACGTCGATTTATTGTAGAATAGAAGGACAATCGATTCTGCCCTGTAGAATTTCTGCCACAAACAGGGCCCTTGTCGTATCTCTTCGACTCCACAAAGGATCCAGGTGAATTAACTGGCACCGACTTCCGTAGCTTGGAAGGCGATGAGGATCCCTCCAAGGCAATCGTCGAAGGGCAAACCAGATGAATCGTCGTTGAATAGACTCTACTCTTTGTACACTGTTTTGGTAATTGGGATTCCATACAGGGCAGCAGTATTCTAACGCCGACCGGACGAGGGAGCAGTAAAGCGACTTCAAACAGTAGATGTCCGTGAAACTTTTAGTTATCCTGAAAATGAAGCCGAGCGTTCTGAATGCCTCACGTGCGAGATATGCAGGCTGACTCCCAGATCCTTAATGTGATTCACACGATGTACGTCAACGCCTTCTAGGATATAACTGAATGTAATTGGATGATTACTGAACATTTTGTTGGTTCAGTTGGCACCAATTAGCAAAAGCGTTGAGTTGGAGTTGGAGAAGGTGGCAGTCAGCGATGGTTCGGATTCGGAGATAGATTTTCATGTCGTCTGCGAACGACAGTCGTGGACCGTCGAGGACGAAATTGACGTCGTGGAAATACACAAGAAATATCAACGGGCCGAGGTGGCTACCTTGCGGAATACCCGAAGTGGCAGGGAACGAAGGAGATCGGCAGTCGTCGGTTGTAACTTCCAACTGACGATCAGATAGATAGGATACGATGCGAACCATCGTAGGAGACTGCCGTGTATACCGAGCCTATCCAGTTTGACGAACGCTATAGGATGGCTGATAGGTCAGTGTAGATGACATCTGTTTGCATATGGTCTGTCATACTCTCCGTAATGTACGAGGTGAGACACAGAAGGTTGGAAGTAGTCGACCGCCGTGCCATGAAACCATGCTGGTCTTCGCTCAAGTGCTGCTTGAATTGAGAGCCTAATGGTTCCATAACGACCAACTCGAACAGTTTAGATATGGCACACGACGATGTGATGCCGCGATAGTTGTCGATGTTTCTTTTGCTTCCCATAGTCGATGGAAAGCCAAACTCCTTTCGTTGCTCATTCACATAATTCCAAAAAGTTTTCGGGTGAGATCGTAGCTTCCGTTGACCATCTCGGTGTGGTACTTGGTGTATTTTCTTGGTGCGGCTCTTTTGGAAGACTTTAACATACGGACATACTTTTAGCTACGGTTGTTCTCATTAACTACGTGGTTGATTTGCTTCAGAGTGGCGGTACTGTAATGATCCAAAAGGCTTACAGCTCCAGAGTGAAATGTAGAACGGTCGTTGTCCGGATACAGGAATCCACCGTAAGATGATCGCCAAGAAATTGCCGGTAGATTGAAGTCGCCAATGATTATCATCTCGTCAGCAGCTGTAGCGATCTCTATTATAGCTCGAGTAGACTGACTGTGGGATTCAATTAGCGTAGAGTCGCGAGTTCGATCCGGAGGAAAGTAAACTACACACAAAAACAAAGTGCGGTCAGCGAGCTTAATGGCAATCCAAACTTGTTCCACGCAATTCCATGAATCGTTTTCGTTAAGTGTTGCCTTCAATCCAGAGCCGACCGCTATGAGAACGCCTCCACCAGAAGATTTGCGGCTGTTGTGCGGATTCCGACCGCATTGAAAAATCTCGTATTCGGAACCAAACGCTTGCCGAGCCAAGTCTCAGTGAGAGCGATGACGTCGAAGCAACGATCCGAAACCGCTAAGCGATAATCATCGATGTTGGAATTCATCCGACCAGCGTTCTGGTAATACATGCAGATGGCCTGACTGTGACGATAAGTAGCCTGGTGGGGGCTGCATTACGATCTAAAATTGGCAACGACTTCAGACAGGGGATGTTCCAAGACAGATCTTGAATTATACTCACCTGACTGGGAGATTCGGAAGACCCCCTCTCCGTTTCCGATCGCAGGGCCGGGCCGACTCCGATGAGCGATGTCAGCGGAGGCACGACTGCGTCGGAAGGACTGGGGGCTTCCAAAATACTGTCCACGGTGCGTCTCAGGGTCCAAGATGAAGAAGATGGAAGCGGCTGATGCGGAGTTGATTCCATTTTGATAACACTTTTTTAGATTTAGAAGTTGAATTCTCAAATCGCTTATATTTTTTTTAAATTTAAGCTTGATTGTAGATTTTAGATATTAACCATTTTGCTAAGAGATAGTTGGATCTATTTGATTATTATTAATGAATTCGCCGTACCTATGGGATTTGTTATTGGTTGTTATACTTATTCCCCATAGGGTTTTTGATCTAATTTCCGTCCTACTAAGCACTACCCTTGCCTTTTGACCAGAGAGCGTACTGGGTGTCGTTGTGCCTGATTGATCGAGGCCAGGGAATCCAAACATACAAAGCAACCAACGATACAGACAAAACGGTTACTACGACTACCATGACAAACTCTGTAACTCTGTAACAAAGCTTGATCGGAGTGGTAGAAGGATAATGATATATTGCTTGCCTGCTTTGCTGCAATATACACGGATGAGGACATAGCTTGATCTGAATCGAGAAAAGACATAACAAACAAATTTCCATTGGCGTTGACGGCACCGTCGAAAAATTTGCTCTTCCAGCAAATATAGACAGTTTCTTATGGGAATTTTCGGTGGAGTGAAAGCATAGTACAAAGTCTGCCATGGTTCACGCACAGTCTGACGTTTGCTTATGGATTTTCTCATAGGAGTAAAGAGCTACAGAGTCGTCGTCAATGCCAATTATCACACGTGTACAAGGAATCAAAAATATCTCTAAATGACAAAATGACAAGCGATCAACCAACCGAATGATATCGCTATGTCAGAAGTGGAAAGCAATAATGGAAATCTTCTTAATTCTTTTTCATGACAAGCAGCCCGTGCGACACAGCTCACTCAGGGCGGTAGAAGGAAACGAGCAAATTGTTGGCAAGCTGCTTCACGAAGCAAAGCTGAAGATGATACACGTGTGTTAATGGGATTTTTTTTGTTATATCAGTGTCAACATTTCAAAGGGGCGTAATTGATTTTGTAAACAGTGGCTTTAACCGTTGATTTCTCGCGAATTAAAGCTTACCCCTCCAAATTAAAAATGCTAGCTGGTAGAGAAAATATTCCTCTACTTGTTGGTTTTATTAATTTTCATGTGTGAGCTTTTATTCCCGAGAAATCGACGGCTAAAGCCATTGTTTACAAAAGCAATTACGCCCCTTTGAAATGTTGACACTGATATCTTTTCTCGATTCAGATCGAGCTATGTTCTCTTCCGTGTATATTGCAACAAAGCAGGCAAGCAATGTATCATTCATTATCCTTCTACCACTCCTATCGACCTGTGTTGCAGTGAGAGTTTGTCGTGGTAGTCGTAGCAAGCGTTTTGTCTGTATCGTTGTTTGCTTTATGTGTTGGATTCGCTGCACGTGTATCATCTTCGGCTTTACTTCGTGAAGCAGCTTGCCAACAATTGGCTCGTTTTCTTCTACCGCCTCGAGTGAGCTGTGTCGCACGGGCTGCTTGTCATGAACAAAGGAAGAAGATTACATCATTCTTTCTAGTTCTGCCATAGCGTTATCATTCGGTTCGTTTATCGCTTGTCATTTGAAGATATTTTTGATTCCTTGATCGAGGCCCATTTCGAGAATGCGAGGGTGATTGCAGCTTGCTCAAAAGTGTTGTGCCAGTGAATATTTAATTTTAGATTTTCAAATATGTAATGACATATTTTATGGATAGTTTACGCCGGATAAAATGAAACATTGAACAATGGTATACTTCATGTTATTGATTGAATTCTTCACTTAGCAACCGATGAAACGTTACTAAAATTGAGTTTCCAAGCCTTCCATTCATTTTGGCTAAACAATTGTTTTATGAAATCTTGAAATATTAAGGAATTATGTTGATATTTTGTATGTGTTAAGTAACAAGAAAATATTGTACAGTTTGTTTGACACATAAAACCTGTAAATCTAGCTTTAACAGAGTCACAGTGAGCGATTTTCTGATCGTGGGTGAGCGATTTTCCGAAGCGTGGGTGAGATAAATGACAAAATCGCTTAGGGGAACTAGGGGCAAGAAGGTCACCTGGGGCAAGGCATTTTAGACCTATGGCCTTTTTGCCCCATAAGAGTGGCCCTCTTGACCCATTTTGAAAAAAAAAATCATTACCAATTTTTTTATGGGGTTTATATAAATATTCACCGAACTGCATATAACAACGCACTATCGTTAGGGTGACCTTCAAAATGTAAAGAAAACTGGGGATGGTTCTTCCGCCATAAGGAATACAGGTACTTCGTATATATATATTGTAATTCGTATTCCGGCTTGTAACTGTAACCACGTCCATATATCCTTCTTCGGTACGCCAAACGATCACCCCTACCGTTTCACTAATCAACCTTAACTCCGCAGGTAAAATGTTCCGACATTCCGGAGGAGCTACAGGAGCGCCTGGACGAGCAACGGCGCATCCAGCAGTGCCGCCGAACGGAGCGCACCGAAGCCACCAGCTATATGAACATCAACGTCCTGCTGGAGGACTACATGGAAATCTATCAGAAATCGGACCTCTTCGATCCGGCCACGTCAACGTACCGCAGTTTCAAGGTACGCAAAGCGACCACGATCGCCGAACTGGCCACGTTGTTCTCAAAAACATTCAAAGTGGACCCGGAAAAGATGCGTATGTGGACCGTGACGAAGAACGATTTGAGGATACACAAGTTCACGCTGATCAATCAGAATGCAAATGAACCCTGCAGTAAGAACGCCTATCAAGATCCGAAGAACTCGTGGACCATTTTCCTGGAGGTGGCGGCGCCGGATGCGGATCAACTGCATCCGATCGACGAGAGCGATTTGCTGATATTCTTCAAATCGTACGATCCGATCGAGAAGCGACTGAACTACTGCGGTCATGGGTTCTTCAAGGCGAAGCAGTTTCTGTCGGATCGCAACTTTCAGGAGGAGTGCATCAGACGGGCGCATTTCGAACCGGGAACGGAGATCCAGCTGTACGAAGTGACGGACATCAACAAGGCGACGAAAATTAGGGACTTGTTTGTAATTGATTCGGCGCTGGCGCGGGCTATCAATGGGTCGATTATCATAATCGAGAAGGTGAACCCGGGCGTGGAACATCTGGAGTTTCCGACGTGCGAAGAATATCTGAAGGATTTGTACTGTCGGATCGAGGTGGTATTTGTGGACACGCTGAATCCAAATGACGCCGGATTTACGTTGGACCTGTCATCCGAATCCAATTACGACCAGATAGCGAAGGCGTGCGGACGACGGATTAACGTTAATCCGTATGAAATTCAGTTTTTCAAGTGTAAAAACTTTAGCGATATTCCGGGACAGCCTCTGGCGTATACTTATACGGGCACGTTGAAGGATATTCTAAGCTACACGAAGGCAAAATCGGTGAGGAAGTTGTTCTACCAGAAGTTATCGATTAGTATCAACGAATTGGAAAACAAGAAACAGTTCCGTTGCTTGTATCTGATGCCGAACCTGAAAGAGGAAAAGGAATTAATATTGTATCCAAATAAGAACGGAACCGTGCAGAGTCTCCTTGCCGAGGCAGCCAAAGTGATCGAGTTCAGTGAAAATAGTTCGAAGATCCTGAGAATATCGGAATTGTCCAAGAATCGACTAGCGCCGGGACCGTCCAAGGACACCTCGCTGGATCAACTGCATGACTACACGGACAATACGTTCGTGCAGCGGTCTACCATTAGCAATCAGAAGATGTACCGAATCGAAGAGGTGGCCGAAGACGAGATCAACTTGTCGGAGACCGAGATGCTCGTACCGGTACTGCATTTCACCAAGGATATTGGTAGCATTTTTGGAATCCCCTTCTTCATCCGGACGGTGCACCACGAGACGTTCGCCACGCTCAAGGAGCGCATGAAGAAGAAGCTGAACGTGTCGGACAAGGAGTGGGAAAAGTACAAGCTGGCCATCATCACCGAACACATCGACTACATCGACGACGAGACGATCGAGATTAACTTGGAAATGTTCAAACAGGACCCGAGCGATCCCAATTCGCGAACCTACCTGGGACTGGAACACATCAACAAGAACACCAAGCGAAGCAGGTTCAACTATATGGAAAAGGCGATCAAAATTTACAATTAAATAGGATGCCGTTTGTGTAGATCTTTTTCTCCTGGCTTTGTGTAACAATCACTGATGACGCTGCTTGGTTCCGTTTGTCCCAGAAATACAGAAACAAAATATTCAGGAAAACAAATCGTTCATATTACTGGTGGTTTTGATCCATTTGCACATAGCAATGTGCGTGGGTGTTTGCTTATGGTGATTCGGGAAGTGCTTCTGCAAAATCAAAAGAAGGGAAAGTAAAAGCACCCATCCATGTTGATATATGTTTTAAAAACGCATCGGAATGACCGCTAAGTGGAAGCAGCTGTGCAGTAGAATAAAATTGTCACGTTCCAAGAAAAGAAAAACAAAATCAACCAGTTGAAAAGTGAAAGATAAATGCTGTTATTATTATTTTTATTACGTACCGTTTTTTTATATCGACAAGTTTAAAACAACCATGAAAGGCTTACAAGATTTGTGAGGAATTTAAGGTGAATTAGTAATTATAACGATCGATTCTGGGAACCATGAATGTCCTCAAACTTCCTGCAGTCGATAGTTCAAAATCTGTGAAAAGAGAAGGAACGATGTTTTTATCAAAATAATAGCTTTTACGTTTGATCACCCACAACAACAACAACAACAACATCAACACACTTCAATCATGAATGATGACGCTTGTTTTTCCCCTCTTTAATTTCGACACCCAGGCTAGTAGTGTAGGATTATGAGCTCTTGTTCTAACAAATATTAAAATCTTTCGCTCTACTATGCTCCTAGAAGAGAGAACGAACGAGGGTTAGCCTAGAAACACATTATCATCTGCCGGAAGTGAGAACGAAAAAAAAAAACACTGACAGAGAGAGAAAAAAAAATTAAGGCAAATCGATTATTTATATTTAAATATAAAAAAAAATGAAAAAAGGTTACACAATTAAGACTATAGTTATAAACAAAATGCTGCAACATGCAAGGCAAAAGAAGAACAAAAAAAAACACATTAAGCTCGGCTAGTAAATCCAAGGACACAGAAAAAAATGAATCACTTTTAAATTCTCGCTGGGTAAATCGCTGACTGTGGAAGAAAGCCTGATGATATATTAAAGAAGAAAAGAAAATGGTCAAAACTCATCCTTGAATGTCGCCGGAAGTATAAATCTGTTTTGTTTCATTTTTCCACCACATATTTAAGAGAAGTTTTTGTTTCAAAACTCAGTAATAAAAAAAATCACTTCTTTCCTCTGCCTCTTCGAAAGAAAAAGAAGTAAGCTAACAAAAAGGTCGGTCTTGGAAAGATTGACAAAAGCATGAACGTTTCTAACGACGCGCCAACATGAAAATAAAATGCAGAAAGTGTGGGAAAAGGGGAATCAGTATAATAATAACACAATAAAAAAAGAATTGCTAAACTAAGTTCTTCTAGAAGACCGGAAGAATGGAGTCCCGGAAAAGCTGTTGACGAGAGAGCGAGTAAGAGATGGAGGATGGAAGGAGCTAATTGTAATAAAAACAAGTAAAAATTATAAAAAATGAAAAACAATAAAAAATGTTCAAAAAATCTACGCATCATTGTTTTAGTTGGCGGGGTGGCGGGCAGCAGTTCGGAATTAATTTGCTGATGGACGTGTGGAAATCCAGAACGCATCATTACAAATAGCTTCCTGGAGTGATTAGCTGGTTTGATGATGATAGGTATAGGCCTTTCTGCGGTTACGTGCTGCTCCCATCTGCTGCGGAATTGCTTTATCATCGAAGACATCAATAACGGTTTCGTCGTCCTTGGTTGTGTTGGTTGCATGCGTTTCTCGTTTCTGCCATTTATAGGGCGGTTTAGCCTCGTCGTTGGTGACCGCTTTGTGGTTGAGGTAAATTTGTGTTCTCTTGGCGGGTGGGGATGTCCAACATTTATTATGGTTTTTGGTATGATTTATCTTTCACTCGGATTCGTTTGGGGAACTAAGTTGTCTCCTCCTCTCAATGCTTTAATAATTATTTCGTTAATAACTCAGCTGCAAAACCTTTCCCTGTTGTACTTGACGTTCTGGACGCTAGATAAGAACCTCCTTTATCAAACTATGTGGTGCAAATAGCGCGAAATCTGTGCGCATAGCAGTGGTTATCAAACGAGAAAGTTGATGAAGAGAGTCGATCGAAGCATATAGGACCTTTTGAAATGTTCATTGATAAATGAGGAAACTATTCGTTCGAATTTCATACAAAATGATTATGGAATTTTACGAAAAGCATTTATTTTGAATTTCATACGGTACCCACTTAAAATCAAAATCTGTCCTCGGTGAAATATATTACCGCAACAGTTAAATAAAATTCAGAAAATTTGACGAAATTTCGTACCAACTATCCACGGCCCATACAAATTTTAATTTTTTTGTATGGACAATTGTTTATGCAGGGGGAGGGGGGGGGGGGGGGTCAAGAATCCCAAAAAACTGTCTGCGTAGTTTATGAACAGGCCCTAATAGCGGAGCATTTGGCTGGGTTTACTACCATTCTGTTTAACCTGCACCAACTAGCGAATACATTCAGCTGACGTTGAAGAAAGTGACAGTCAGCAATGGAGCAGATTTGTAGGAAGATTTTGAGGTCATCTGCATATGATATCCGAGGAGATGCACGTCGTTGAAGTACAGTATAAAAAATAACGGTCACATGTGGCTTCCCTGAGGTATACCTGATGTGGCGAAGAAGCTGGCTGATCTGCAATCTCCTATGGAAACCTTTAGTTGCCGACCGGTAAGATATGATCGAAACCAACTCAGAATATTACCGCATACACCGAGCCTGCCGAGTTTAGCGATCGCAATAGCATGGTTCAACTTGTCGAATGCTGCGGATAGGTCTGAATAAATAAGGTCCGTTTGAACCCGATCCGACATGCTTTCGGTTATATACGATGTGAGACACAGCAGATTGGTGGTTGTAGAGCGGCCGACAGTAAACCCATGTTGATCAGCACTCAAATACTGCTTGCAATGGGACAGCAACGGTTCCATAATCACTAGCTCGAATAGCTTCGAAACGGCACTTAACGATGTAATTCCTCGATAGTTATCCATAGCTCGTTTCCTTCCTTTTTTGTGGACGGGAAGCATGTGCGCAAATTTCCAGCAAGATGGAATTATGCCACTGGAGAGAGACATTCGGAACAGGCGAAGAAGCGGAATTAACAAGCTAGCAATATGTCTCTCCAAAAATACAGATGGAACTCCATCAGGTCCAGGATTGAAGGATGACTTGAGCAGAGTCGCGGCCTTAGAAATCATCTCTGCATTAACATCAATTGCACCCAGTTCTGAGGCATAACATCTCTGATCACGTCTTCCTTCGGATGGGAAGTAAAGCCGTTGGTCCCCGGTTCATGAGTTGATGGGTCGATAGGTAGGGTCCAGGTGTGGGAGCTGCCTTCCTGGCACGTCGGTAGTATTGGTGCTCAGCACGGAAAACAAGATCGACGGAAAAAACAAACCAAAGGAAAAAAAAAAAAAAAAAAATCAATTGCACCCAGCGTTTGATCATTTACTGAAACGTTCCTGGCAGCCAGGTGAATATGGTCGTCAGTTAGTATCTCATTAGTGAATACACTGGCAAACTTTTCGGAAAAAAGGTGGCATATATCCTGAACGGTGGCAGCAACTTCTCCGTTGAATTCCATAGACGATGGAAGGCCGGATTCCCTGCGTTGCTCGTTCACGTAGTTCTAAAAAGATTACGGGTGTAGCTTAAGTTTGCGCTGGATGCCTCGTTGGAAACTTGAAAAGCATTCACGACTGACTCGCTGGTAGGGAAACGCTCCTATATAGTTGCGGTACGTTAGAAGCGTTAGGTTTCTATAGTTGTGTACGGAGTCTCCATACACAACTATAGGAACCTAACGCTTCTAACGTACCGCAACTATAGGAGCGTTTACCCTACATGTGATTCAGCCTCACATAATGTAGTTTCAGAGGAAGCGTTGCAGTCTCCACGTCATCTGGATCAAGGATGTTCTCCCATACCATGCTAGACAATACATCTATGATGCTACGGTGGTCAGCTTTACGGAAGTCATAATAAACCGTAGCAGGATAGTCGTCGAAATCGCTCACGAGTTTGTCCTCAACAGTGACAATTAGAGGAGGGTGATGTGGAACTAGCTTAGTTAGTGCACAAGGAGCCGAGGAAATTGATGTAGCCCTGTCCTGTGTGCTCACGAAGTAGAGGGTTGAAATCGTAGAAATGGAGGACGTTTTACAAACAACGGGGAGAAAATTGTGCATGCTTTAGTTTCATTGGTTTCACTTAATCGTGGTCAGCAGCAGTTCAGAGAAAACCTGTTAGGGTAAACGCTCCTATAGTTGCGGTCAGCTAGCTGGCATCCCTATCTTGTTTGCCTTGCCTTGAAAAGAGCTAACATCGCTGCGGACCCGCGAATTGCGGGCCCCACTGACAGCTCATAATTTGTAAACAAATAGAAGATTCAAGCCAGAATTTCAAAAAAGGCGTGACTGATATTATGGATATTCTTAATATTTTTGCTTACATTTTGTGAAAAATAAACTTAGGACTCATAAAATATTATTTTCTGATTTTCTTCCACGAAGTCAACCATTTATATGGCATAAAAGGGAAAATAATTTCATTTGATAAAAATAAGACAATTCAGTCACGCCATTTTTGCAGTTCACACTGGAATTGTGACGTTTCAGATGTTGGTTTCAATAACATGGCGGCATGCCAGCCAGCTGGTTGCGGTACGTTAGAAGCGTTAGGTTCCTATAGTTGTGTATGGAGACTCCATACACAACTATAGGAACCTAACGCTTCTAACGTACCGCAACTATAGGAGCGTTTCCCCTACATGATTTTTTTTCGATAGACAAATTAATTACGATAAGTATTGTAGGATTGATAGCTAGATTGATAACCATTTTTAAGAGTCAGCGGTACTAGGTCAAATGAGTAATTCAATCGAAATTAAAATTTCTGTGCATTTTTGCATATACAGTGCATTTATAAGTATACATAGAACTCTCTAGAATTCGATATTTCCATCCCATAGGAAATCAACATCATAGTAGCCATGTCTACGTTTTAACTACTTTGAAAATCCGCATAGAACTCTTTACAGGATCTCTTTGGAATGTTGTCAGAGTTCTCTCCCAGAGAAGCTCTGGGATTTCCTTAAGGGGGTATTCCCAATCTTTTGCCTTTTTTCGGCCTGTTTTTCAATTATTTTTTTTTTTTCAAGGAAAATGAATAGTAATGCGCCTAACTCTTTGGGATTCTTGTTTATTTAACATTAAAGTTTACAAATAAATTTTTTTCGACATAAAAAAAGACATTATTGACGTCACAAAATGGCGGCAAACAGACCCCTGTTCGCCGCAAACGCCTGGACGGGCGAAGACTTTTCTCTGGAACGGCTTCATCTGAAACAGATTTCGTGATGAAATAATAATCTGCATAAGATTCTCTGGAGCTTCTCCCGTTGGCAGCAAAAAATCTAGCAAATTAACAAAATGGCGGCCATATGAAAAACAGGCGATTTTTAGCCCGCTTTTTTGCAGCTTTAAGGTGCTTCAAACAATGTTAAATGTTAATATTTTTGGCTGAAAGTGGGAGAAGCTCCAAAGAATTTAATAAGGAACAAAATGCGCAAAGATTCAAGTCAATATCTCTTATAGTTTCTGAGAAAAATCTTCGCCCGATAAAAAAAATGTGGTTTCGAGAAAAACGCGTTTAAAGTTTTGACTTTAGTTAAAACCATTTGGGGGTTCTTACCATTAGTCAGCTATGCCTGGACACCGAATTCGCTGATCGGAAAACGGCTTGGGGGGATGAAAGTATATAGTCTAAAGTACAAAAAAACGTGAAAAAAAAAATTTGATTTTTTGAAAAAAAAGATCGGGAATACCCCCTTAAGATTTTCTTTATATTAAAAGTTGCTGGAACGATTAAAGCCGAAGAGTTTCATTCCATCAACATGTTGCACACATTAGAGAAAATTTTAGAACTTGTTGTTAAAGACCAGCTGGAGTATTTAAATAGTAATAGTTTATGAAGAGCTTTGAGTGGGTTAGTTTATTTCCTTTAAATTCCGTTATTGCTTATCTTTTGACATATACGCGTATTTCGTCTACTACTTGCAGACTTCATCAGTGCCAAGTACTCAACACACAAAGCGCTTGATTGATCTTAACAATAAGGGCCTAGAAAAAGTTTCAAAATCGCATTTTACACAGCAAAAATCTTTACACTCCAAGTTATGTTTCCACTTCGCTAATACCAAATTAAACACGGTTTCACAAGAATGAGGGGCCTCATAGCCTAGTCAGTAAAGGCACGGTATTACCAAGCCAGAGGCGGCGGGTTCGATTCCCGGTCCAGTCGAGGGAATCTTTCGGGTTGGAAATTCTCTCGACTTCCCTGGGCATAGAGTATCATTGTGCTTGCCACACAATATACAAATTCATGCATTGGTATTGGCATCGAAAGCTCCTAATTAATAACTGTGGAAGTGCATTTAGAACACTACGTTGAGAGCACGCAATAAGCTAATATGCGCTAAGCAATAAGCTTGAAAAGCGAACAAGAAGAAGAAGTTCACAAGAATGAACTTCCCGATATCCCGATTGTTCTGGTATCAACAAACTATTACTCCTTTAAATTTGTCGAACCTCTTAACGGAATCCCTTTATGAAGAGCTTTGAGTGTGTTGGTTTATTTCCTTTTAATTCCGTTATAATTCAGGGGAAACATGTCAGAAGGGTCTAACTCGAAACGTAAACAATGACTTGGATTGTCGGTTCCTTAAGAATGACAACACATGCATCAACGGAAATTCCCTACGAAGTCGGTAGATTTTCTAATGCAATGTTCAGCTTGATATGCATCAACGGAAATTCCCTACGAAGTCGGTAGATTTTCTAATGAAACGTACGTGATTTGCACGTACACAAATTGTATGTGCGTTTCACGTAAACCTTAAGTGATTCTCACATATGAAAAAATAAATGAGTGACTCTCTCACAAGGGTACACAATATGGTGGCAATGCAATGTGCATGTTTACATGCCAATGATATTTACACTACCGATCATAAGTTTAAGGACACCCCAAAAAAACCATGCAAATATGTTTTGTTCAATGATCTCTCATTTTACGTTCAATTTTCGATCTCCAAAGGTTATTTGAATGGTATGAATGGTATAGCATAAGTGTTCTACTACTACTTTTATTTCAAAATTTGTCCAACCCAATTCTGAGAAAATTAATCACGATTCTTTAGACTAAATTTTGAAAAATATTGTAACTTTGGGTGAACTTTTAGCACACAAAATTTGAAAATTATATTGCCAATTTGCCAATTTCCATTCAATACCTTTCAAATGATCTAAAGAGAACGAAAATTGGACCTAACCTGACAGAGATATGAACATAACAAATTTGTCATGTTTTTTTTGGGGGTGTGCTTAAATTTATGATCGGGAGTGTACATACTAGATATTTTTTTATTTATTTGCGTGAGAAAATTTCGTGTTGTAAGTCTTATAACTAGAACTCTCTGAAGTAAAAAAAAAATCAGTCAGTCAATTTTAAAACATTTAGCCATATTGTCTTAATGTTTAAATGTCTTGTTTTGATATTCCAGAATATTCTTGGTGAAGAACTGGCATTTCACTTGTTGAAAGTTTTGATTTGAATGTTTATTTAGCACAATTCAGGCATAACATTTGATAACGGCACAAAAGCATTTGTAAACAAACTTTCTAAGGCCCATTACACGCGAACCAAAGTACGCCCACGCAAACCAATACCACTTTCGGAAAGGTGATAGTTGCCCCATATCCGATGATGTTGTTGGTTTGTGTGAGCGTACTTTGGTTCGTGTGTAAATGGCCTTAGAAAGTTTGTTTACAAATGCTTTTGTGCCGTTATCAAATGTTATGCCTGAATTGCTCGATTTACGCCGTGAAGCATGCAATATTTGATTCATGATGCATGCTGGATGGTATAGTACTGGGTGGGTACTAGAAATTAGGTCAGGCTGGATGGTATGGTACTGGATAACTTCATTGACATCCCTTATGTGGTGTTTACTAAAGAGCCTGAATTTATATAGAGACGACATGTCAAAATTGGAACAATCGATTATCTGTCAAAGTCGTAGGAAAAGTCATTCCAATCGAGCAGAAGACCTGTCAAATGGATAAGATGTCACCTCTTTATAAATTCAGGCTCTTTAGTGTTTACATCTGTGTGGATATGCTAGCGCTAGTGTCACCAACCGGGAAATCCGGAAAAAAAACCGGGAATTCGGATTCGCCGAGAAAAAACCGGGAAAAATCCGGGAAAACCCAAATCGCACCGGGAAACTCATATATATATATTCATCCTAAGTAGCTTTTTTTTAATATCATAGTCTTGGAGGCCATAATATGGTTTTGAAGAATCATTTACATCTTTATATTATTATTTTGTTTACACATCTGTTTACAACTTTCATATTATGTCTTTCATTGTGATAAAGTATCAAAAATCATTAAAATTACAAAAACTCTATTCTTTTCTTTCACAATCTGTTAGCGCACGGGGTAAACGGTGATTTTGCCGTTGTTTTTGGTTTCATTGGAAGAAAGATGCTTGAATTCTTTTGCTACAGTTTTCTGAGTGAAGTAGTTCTAAAGCCATACTATAACTTGTTACGAAGATAATTAGCATATAGAATAGCAGATTCAAGCAATTAAAAGAATGACCGATCTAAAACTCCTTGCATACTCGATCATGCTTGGCATGCAAATGTTCGACACCGGACACAATCAACGAAATTATAATCTCATGAAATGATTGGTCCAGAGATAAATCAAAAATAATGTCTGCATTTATGTTAACCAGGTACAAAAGATTAGTCAGGACAAGGTAGAATATCTTGGTTAGTTTGTAAAACATAAAGATCTGAATCTATACCTCTCACGACAA
Source organism: Ochlerotatus camptorhynchus (assembly GCF_037179485.1). Classification (NCBI taxonomy): domain Eukaryota; kingdom Metazoa; phylum Arthropoda; class Insecta; order Diptera; family Culicidae; genus Ochlerotatus; species Ochlerotatus camptorhynchus. The sequence continues at coordinate 699,148 of NW_027040634.1, read as the reverse complement.
AGTCGAAGTACTTAATTATCTTAGAGATAAATCGTCCAGCTCAAACCTAGGGGAAATCATCATTATCCTGAGTTCAAATCTAACCGCCATAAGTCACGAATGTTCCAAGAGTGTTATAGTGACTTTAATAATAATAATAATAATAATAAAAAGATCTGAACTCCAGGCATTTTGGAAAACCTAATAATAAAAACCAATGATATTTTGGGGCTACACGAAGGTTTACCCATTCTATCATTAAGTCGAATCATCGTATACCTTGTTGAGTCTGCAGAACTTCAAGAGCAGATATCCGGGATGATTTTGATAATCCAACAATGTCTTTTTTCTTAACAAAATTGATAATTTTAAATGATGTTATGAACTCAAAATGTTCAAAATGGTAAACCCGAGGGTTAACCTGTACAATATCTCCATAGACAATTTGGAGAAATATAAATATTTTGGTTACACATCTTTGTATCCCAGAAAATGTTATTTGGCTTATAGAACTTCAAGATATAAACTCTAGAAAAAATTTAAGAACTTTTAATATTGCGATTCTTCTGTTCGGGTAAATTGTTTTGATATATCTCGATTACTTTTTCGAAGTGTCGTATCAGTTTTTGTAAACAATGCATTTGATCGTCGATTTGGCGTAGCTGGTAGCTCGCACACGCTTACTAACACCATTTGCAGGTGGGGGAAAAATTTCCCATATCTGATGGTAGTGTTAGCATGCATGGGCGAGCTACCAGTTACGCCAAATCGACGATCAAATGCATTGTTTACAAAAGCTGTCCCTTCGAAAAAGTAATCGAGATTTACTTTGCCGACATCCAACTACAACATTAAGGCAACATTTTTTGCAGGAGACTCTTTGATTTTATACGAATTTATGATTCCACGAGATGTTGGAGATCTAGATCATAAACATATCAATACAAATCTCATCTCATTTTTTTTACAAAATAGACGTATTGTAGAGCAATTCTGTAGCAATTCTGCTGAACAAATATATGATCATATATAAACGGTTATTTTTGGCCGCCTTATTAGTTTAAGGCAGCGGTGATTTTTGGATTGGGTTTGTTTTTTAATAACCGGGAAAAAACCGGGAATTGAAAAATTGGATTTGAATAGACACCCTGTAGTGTACTAGCACTGTACAAAAAAGTGGCCAGCGTAATGTAAACAGGGCATCAGCGTCTACCAGCATGAGATTTCAGAAGCAACTGAAATTCGTGCTAGTTGGTTGAGCTGTTATAGGCTGTTTACACTTATGCTATTTCACTAGCTCATTATGCTTGCTACTTTTTTTAGTACAGAGCTAGTGCGCTAGCACTAGCTAAAAGAACAAATGTAAACACCACATTAGCTTAGTCGGTGAATAAGCAGATATAAAGCAAGACCATGCTGGAAGTCAGTTTGGTTCGATTCCGGGCCCGGTCTAATAATTTTTCCAGTAATCTCGATTTTCTTGGGCAATAGGTATGATTGTACTTGCCATACTAATGTCCGGATTGATAGTTTTCTTGGGAGACATGGAATATCAATTTAAACAATATTACAAATACAAAAACGACATCCCTATTTGTAGAATCATCCTACGGATAACGAAATCAACTAATGGATATCTCCGGTATACCTAACCGACAGCGAAAGAACGGCCTTCAGAAGAAAATGGCAACAGTTAAACTGGCCTATGATGCGGCCTACCACTGTGGCCCTCCTGCCAGCGCCGCAGTCCGTGATTATCGTTCGTCGCAATCGGACAGTTTCGTACACTGGAGTTAGTTTTTAGCCTATTCTACTCAGTCGATAATTTCTGTTCAAATATACGTGTCTCGGTGGTTCAATTTTTGGTGGGTTTGTTTTACGCTGGTATCATTTGTGTTGTTGTGATTCGATAAAACAGTGTCAGGAACAAAAGTCGCGCTTTCGTCTTCTACATTTGTTTGCGCGACCGTGAGTGATGGGGGTGCATGGTAGGCTGCTGCGATTGTGGGTGTTGTTTACTTTCCCGTGTTTTCATCTCGTTGTCGTTCATACGTATGTAAGATGAGGTAAAATGGTCAATCAATGGTCTTGATTTCAGAGACTGAAATCTAAACTAAAGAGAGAACAAAAGTGTGATCACATGGTGCAATCAACAATTCAGTGTGATGTAAAAAGAAGCAAATCAAAGATCGAACTCGAAAGGTTCGAATGCACTTTGCGTATTCTTATTAGGTGCATGTGGTGTGAAATCGAGATACAGGTTGTTGTCGCTGTTGGGCGTTGACTATTTCTCTTGTATGTGGGAAGACACATTTGCTGCACCAGCTGTTGGCCGATTTACGTGTGTCCCGTGTCAATATCAACAAAGGCTGCGATAAGCAGAGGGGGCATTAATTTGCTGCCAGCTATTTTTACCATTAGATGACAATGCGAATTTGTACGCTCGTTGCAATGGGATACTTAGTGGATCTCGTGACACTTTTCTCAGCTGATTCAAGACATTTTCTTTTCCATTTATAAATTACAAATTAGATACTATTTCTCACGTCACATCAGTCTCCTCCAAAAATCTATTGTTGGCACTGATTCAACCGACCATCATCCATCCAAACGGCGGATATTTCAATCTTTCCATGCTGAAAATGGTAAATCGCTCCCGCTACAGATGTGTGTCCACCGAGAAGCACGACGACGGCGTGTCGGTTTGGCTACTACAGCTTTTTATAGGTTCAATGGCAGAAGGCAGGTTACGAGTAGCGCCCACTCCTTCGACGACGACCGTTTGTGCCGTTCTCAAACCTATATGTGAGTTAGATTTATTAGAAAATTCAACGGTTCTAAGTAGCAGAGATACAGAGAGACAAAGGCACACCGAAAAGGGAAAACGGAAAACAACTTTTCCTACACTTGTTTTCAACTTTGTTGTTGCAGTTTCTGACGGTCGTCGAGTGTCGATTGCTGGTGACTGCCCGCGCGTCGTCATTGTTGTTGCTATTTTGTTGAATGTTCATCTTGCACGACAGTACCTCGGATTGAGCGTGGCCCTTGGCCAACCAAAGTAGCGAGAGTAAATTTATTTCTTTTCGCTTTTTTGAGATGGACAACACTGTGAAACAAACATGAACTTTTTTTTTCGTAGGGCTGTTTTACAAAATAATATTTTCTCGATCTGGTTTCTCCAACGTTTGACTAGTCCTAATCATGTTAGTAGATATTGTTTTTTTCCTTCTTGTCGGGTAGCTCCATCTAATTTAATCTAATCTAATCTAACACCAACACAGTCAGTTCTTGAAAATTCTTGAAATCATTTGATATATGTTTCACATCGAAGATGCGTCACGCATATCAAAACTGCCATACTGTGCAGCATTTAAGGGGCAAGATGATTCAGAAAACATCGGGCCTGTTTAAATCGAAGATTTAAACACGATGCTGTAACCCGCCAGCCTCACGAGTTTCCCGTTGCAAGTAAAATGGCTTAAGCGCCACTCCCGGGGGAGACCATTTACCAGGGTTGAGGTTGCCCGACCGTATGAGACCTTCCAGGTTTGAGGTTCCTATTTTTTCCCAAATGTTTGGGCGGGAATCAAGTTGGCTGACTAGAGCTATCCAATTACAAAAAGCATGCAACAAATAGCGAAAGAGATGTAAATGCTGAGAGAATGAACCTAATTGACGGCCAGTACCAAGATTAACCAACGCGAACGGTTATCATCACCAGGCATGGAAAATCATTTACATTCATTTCAGTCCGCATCGTGCTCTCTTGCCGTGCGGATCTATTTGCTTTTTGCTGAAGGAAGTGTTACTACTACCTAAAGCTACAACAAATTTAAACAGCACTTTTCAGTGCTCAACCTGTAAAAAATTTTCTACCTTGTTCAACTCTTATTCCTCTTCGATCCTTGTTTGGACCCTACCCGAGGTAATCCTTCTTGGATATCGATTTGGAAAATTCCTCTTCGATCCTTCAGATTCTTATAGTAATCTGCTTGGAAGTCGATTTGGATAAAAATTTACTGCCGCCATAGCGCCTAAACGCAAAAGAAAGGGGCAAACTCTTGACCCCCCTTCTGATGAAATTAATTTGAGTAATCAATTTGATTTGCTCACGGATGATGAGAATGATCCATCATCCAAGAAAAATTCTAGTAAACTTTCCCGGCTTAATGCCAAGAAGGAAAAGATTCCCCCTATTGTGATAACCACTACCGATTTCCATGCTCTTCGCATGGAACTTTTGAATTTCGTGAAAGTTAAGTTTTCACTACAAATTGGACGTCGGGGTGAATGCCGTGTATTGGCTGAAACCTTGGACGGATTTAAATGTCTTCTCAAGTATCTTACTGAGAAGAAGCACAAATTTTTTACTTACGACACCAAAACTGAACGTGTGTTCAAGGTTGTCATGAAAGGACTGCCCAGTGGTGAATCCCTGGATCAGATCAAAGATGAACTGGCAAAATTACTTGGAGTTGTGCCACTCCAAGTAATCAAAATGAAAATGAAATCCCGTCCTGGCGATTCGCGCAACGGGATTTCTAATGATTTTTATTTAGTTCACTTCAAGTCTAGTGAACTAAACAACCTTAAGGCCTTAGAAAAAGCTAGCCTTATGCTCCATGTCCGAGTGAAGTGGGAACACTTCAGGAAGACTGGAGGAAATTTCCAAAACCTCACCCAGTGCCGTAAGTGCCAGGGATGGGGTCACGGAACTAAAAATTGCTACATGCCAGCTAAATGCATGAATTGTGGTGATTCCTCTCACGCAAAGGACGACTGTCCTGTGAAGGAAGATCCTAAGAAATTTAAATGTTCAAATTGTGGTGAAAACCACAAATCCAATTTTTGGGAATGTAAGACTCGCAAAGCGATCCTACAATCTCGTTCTAGCCGTCAGGTAGGAAACGCTCCACGTTTCCGACCAGGTACAAATTCCTCTGCTGTTAACAACGGTCAGCGAGGAACAAATTCTACATTCGTACCCGTAGGTACAAATATCTCCCCTGCTTCAAATGTTTCATCTGTACCTACTCCCCTCGCTGTTAACAATGTTCAGCGAGTTAATGGAGCTACCTATGCTGCTATTGCAGCGGGTAGAAATCAAAATACTAACCAACGTTCTAACGGAAATTTTGACAATTTTGACTTAGGAAGCATTACTGCCCCCAAAATGGAATTTTTACAGAATTCATTAATTGACATGATTTCTGATATGCTTAAATCTAACTCCATGTTTGATGCTATTCAAACTGGAGTAAAATTTGCAAATAATATTGTCATGACTTTAAAATTCAGTAATGGATTTTAAAGCATTAAATATTGTAAATTGGAATGCTCGATCTCTTAAAGATAATGAAGACGAGCTATTTAATTTTTTAAGAGTTCATAACGTGCATATTGCCGTTATAACTGAAACGTTCCTTAAACCTGACCATAAGGTTAAGAAGGACGCAAATTACTTGATTTATAGAAATGATCGTCTTGATGGACCCTGTGGTGGCGTTGCCATCATTATTCATAGACGAATCAAACATAAAATTCTTTCTTCATTTGAAACCAAAGTTTTTGAAACTTTGGGGGTTTCTGTTGAAACAAAATTTGGACAACTTACGTTTATAGCTGCCTATTTGCCATTCCAATGCGTAGGCCAGCAAAAGAATTTTCTCAAGGGTGACCTCCAGAAACTTACCCGTCATAGGTCTAAATTCTTCATTATTGGTGATTTTAATGCAAAACACCGCTCATGGAATAATGCTCAAAGCAATTCCAATGGTAATATTCTGTTTGATGATTGTTCTGCAGGTTATTACACTATTCAATATCCAAACAGCCCAACATGCTTTTCTTCTGCAAGAAATCCCTCCACTATTGATTTGGTCTTAACTGATTCATGTCAACTTTGTAGCCAACTGGTTACCCATGCTGACTTCGGTTCTGATCACCTTCCAGTAACTTTTGAAATATCCCAAGAAATAATTTGTAATCCCAACAGCTCTACTTTCAATTACCATAGAGCTGATTGGGAGCAGTATCGAACATTTATGGAATATAACTTCGATCCAAACATTCCTTTGCAAACCAAAGATGAAATTAATTATGCTCTTGAATCTCTGACTACTTCTATAGTTGCAGCAAGAGCTGCCTCAGTACCAAAATGCGAGGTTAAATTCGATTCAATTATAATAGACGATGATCTTCAGCTCTTGATCCGTCTTAAAAATGTCCGTAGGAGACAATATCAAAGAACACGCGATCCTGCCATGAAAGTTATCTGGCGGGATTTGCAAAAACAAATTAAAAAGCGATTCTCTGCCCTGAGGAACAAAACTTTTGAAAATAATATTTCTAAATTAGACCCGAGTTCCAAACCCTTTTGGAAACTCACAAAAATTTTGAAAAAACCTCAAAAGCCAATTCCAGCGCTTAAAGAAGGTGGTAAAATTTTGATCACAAATTTGGAAAAAGCTCAGAAACTTGCTAAGCAATTCGAGAGTTCCCATAATTTCAGTTTGGGTCTTATTAGTCCTATTGAGAATCAGGTTGCTCGGGATTTTCTGAATATTTTCTCTCGGGAAAATATTTTTGATGATTCCTGGGGGACTGATTTGGACGAAGTAAGGTCTATAACTAAAAAATTTCAAAATATGAAAGCTCCAGGTGATGATGGAATTTTCTATATCCTCATCAAAAAACTCCCAGAGAGTACCTTGTCTTTCTTGGTAAAATTATTTAACAGATGTTTCCATTTGGCATACTTTCCTGATAAATGGAAAAATGCAAAAGTTGTTCCAATTTTGAAGCCGGATAAAAATCCAGCTGAAGCTTCTAGCTACCGTCCAATAAGTTTGCTTTCTTCAATAAGTAAACTTTTTGAAAAGATAATTTTGAATAGAATGATGCTTCACATCAATACGAACTCAATTTTTGCAGATGAGCAGTTTGGATTTCGCCATGGGCATTCAACTACTCATCAACTCTTAAGAGTTAACAATTTAATTCGTTCAAACAAATCTGAAGGCCACTCAACTGGAGTTGCTCTTCTAGACATAGAAAAAGCATTCGACAGTGTTTGGCATGAAGGTTTGATTGCTAAATTGAAAAAGTTTAATTTTCCACTTTATATTATGAAATTAGTTCAAAATTATTTAACTGACAGAACTCTTCAAGTAAATTATCAAAATTCCAAATCTAATCGACTACCTGTTAGGGCAGGAGTTCCTCAGGGTAGCATTCTTGGGCCTATATTGTATAACATTTTCACTTCGGACCTCCCTGATTTGCCTCAGGGTTGCCACAAATCTTTGTTCGCTGATGACACAGGCATTTCCGCTAAAGGAAGAAGTCTTCGTGTTATTTGCAGCAGACTGCAAAAAAGTTTAGATATTTTCTCTTCTTATTTACAAAAATGGAAGATTTCTCCCAACGCTTCCAAAACTCAACTTATAATATTTCCACATAAGCCTAGAGCTTCGTTTTTGAAACCTAGTAGTAGTCACATAGTCACTATGAACGGAGTTCCAATTTCCTGGTCAAACCAAGTGAAATATCTTGGATTAATACTTGACCAAAAATTAACTTTTAAAGATCACATTGAGGGCATTCAAGCCAAATGTAACAAATATATAAAATGTTTGTATCCTCTTATAAACAGGAAATCCAAACTTTGCCTGACGAATAAACTTCTAATATTTAAACAAGTTTTTAGACCGGCCATGCTTTACGCTGTGCCAATATGGTCTAGTTGCTGCACTACCAGGAAAAAAGCACTTCAAAGGATTCAGAACAAAATTCTGAAAATGATTTTGAAGTTGCCTCCCTGGTACAGTACAACCGAAGTACATAGAATTTCGAATGTTGAGACTTTAGCACAAATGTCCAACAAAATAATTAATAATTTCAGGCAAAAATCGTTGCAATCCTCAATTGCAACGATTAATTCCCTTTATACTTAGATAAGATTTAGTTTTAGTTTTTAGTTTTAAGATATCAATTGTTATACTGACATGCAGGTTAAAAAACCTGTTTAAAATACTGAATTGCCAAGACATGAACAATGTAAAAACACTTAGATATATATCATAACAATTAAGGCTGGTACGTTACTGCAGTAACTGGAGCACCTAGGTTAAAATGAAATGTAATTTATTTTGAATTTGGAACAAATAAAGAGTTAAAAAAAAAAAAAAAAAATTTACATTCATTTCATACATTCATTTACATTCATTTGCCTCTAACTTTTTTTATCAACAGCATTCCGCAAAATGTTGTTTAGAGCTTTAGTAGGTTTTGTTATTAGCTACAACTTTTGCCCATAACTCAAATCTGTATCTCTTATGCATCACGACTTAGAGCGGGCTGAACTTGTTACTGTTTTTCAGTGAATGTAAAATACATTCACTTAAAACAGTAGTGGCTTCTGTTCGCTCTAGTTCGTCATGCATAAGAGATACGGATTTAAGTTGTTAAGAAAAGTTGTAGGTAATAGCAAAACCTACAAAAGTTTTGTACATCATTTTGAGGAATTTTGTGATGAAAAAAGTTAGGGGCAAATGAATGTAAATGAATTCACGAAATGAATGCAAATGATTTTCCATGCCTGATCATCACTGGCCAAGACGTTCCATTCACCTCGAACCGACCCGTGACTGATTCGGAAGTTTTCCAGTTGGTTTCGGGGCCAACCTCCCCAGTAAAACATCCACAAAAGAAAGCTAAAACGGAAAACCGGGTGACATGAAATTCCCCAACCAGATTCACTTTCTACTCATCAAGGCAAATCTAAACAATCATTTGTGTAAACTATTATACGGTTTTATTCAAACATGGCCTTTGGAATTCAAAAGAAAAGCCTTTATTCCATATTGGTTTATTGTCTAGTCTACCTACAGGCGCAACAGTTCATGTTCGTGCTAGCTTCATCTACCTACTTCTTCATTGCCTTTTACCTTTCCCCTCCTATCTACCTGTCTATCGAGCGTGTGTGGTTATGTTCTGGTGTAGTTCGTCTTCATTGTGCGTGCTGCAATGGGTTTCCGTGCAAACGGTTCGAACGATTCTGTACGCCTCGCAAAACCGGGAATGTGCTACGGCAGCGGGCTCTCAAGTCAACATGCGCATGGACAAATTACTAACAGTGATTCATTTTTTTACTCACGACCTTTTATGCTGCTGTTCGTATGACGATGATGTGGTGGATGAACAGAACGGGGTGGCGGTGATCCATCCGGTTGCCTGTCCTCGGCGGAAACAGGCGGAAAATGCTACCGATGAACTTGCTGAACGAGCTGATGATTGTAGTGTCGACACGTGGCTTGCGTGACGCGGTACGATCGTCGAACGCGTTTTGGTCGTCACCAAAATGTTGATTGTTGATTATCGCTATCGTGGCCGTATCGCTCTGCTTAGGGCGCGTTTGTAACGCTCGCGGCCCTCGTCCGGCGTACCCCGGGTCTCCTTGGAAACTGACCGTGGGGTCAGAAATGGTCACTACTGGTTTGGATGGTGTGTCGGGCATGTACAGCCTTTGCCAAGAATCTGTACCGAAAGAAACCGTTGCACAGGCACGCGTTACCCTACTATCGCACACACTAGAATTTAACACCGTCTTTACCTGCTTCTCCAAATCCCTTCACACGCTTACACACCGCTCGGGAAAGATTCACTACTGCCTAACGAAACTAACGGGAAAGGATTTTTAAAATGCTGCACTAATTAGAAAATCTCATGTCACTTGTACCTAGGAAAAAACACACCACGGCGCGAGACTACGGGTGGACCACTCCTGCCTCTTCCACTGATCTGACCAAAGTGAACGAGACAGTCCTGCAAATCCTCAGAATAGCCGCATTATCGTAATCTTCGGCACCGGAAATCAAGCAAATCTAACGAAGTTAGATTCTCGTGATATTCCGAAAATTATCCTCACTCTCTCGTCAACTGCATCTCTCGCTATCGGCATCTCATTCTAACGAACAGCTTTAATCATGCAACTGACTGTTCGGCCCAAGCATTTAAGGATAGGAAAGAAAATCGGAAAAAGGTCAACAAATCTTCAAAGGATTTGTACCGGGTCGATGTACGTACACGCTAACGCGACGATCGAGCAACCTACCGCCTATTTGCAGCAAAACGGGGATGGATACCACCCAGGCACTCACTACTGAACTAGACTCATTTATTGTTTATTATGCCAAGTGGTAGGCTACTAATTCACTCTCGAATTCATTGCATGGTGATGGAATTCAGGCGCCTGTTGAGGGGCCGTTCAATAATTATGTATAAGGTTTATTTGGAACTTGTGGCAAATGAAAATATTGTTCAAATTGCAATTTGATTACCAGAGTATATTGTATAAATATGAATTCTGTACAAATATTAACTAACTAAATAAATAACTATATACATGGAAAGCGTACTTGTTACAATGCTTCAGAATCCAATAAATGGATGAAACGTGAACATCTCGTACCATACGTTCCGATTTTGTTAATTATATGATTGGTCATTGGAAGCTTCAAAGCTAGAAAGGTTAAGTGATGCTCCATTTTCTTCTGACGGTTAGGGCATGAGCATTAACTCTTGTCCTAGCCTTGCCTAGAAATGCATAACGGCGCGGTGGTCACTACCCGCGTCTTGTCACTATTATCAAGTCATAAAAAGTAACAAGGACTAAAATGTGATTCTTTGATTACTGGAAAATCCTGATTCCCTGGTTTGAAGTTGTCACGACTAGGGTTTGGTGGTAGATCTTATACCAGTAACGCACCACAAAAAGGTGATCTAAAAAGAAAAGATAAAAAATTACAAAATGGAACGAACTCACCAAGTTTAGCCAATTGAACCTGAAGGCTGCCTGACATGTGTTGATGTAGAAGTCCAAATTTTAGACGAAGCTTGACGAAGATCAACATGAACTAGTCCGGTTTATGGTAGTTGCGCGGAATGTCTTCATTCACATTCCGTAACCCTATTTGTTTTTTATGTCCAGAAATTCGAATAAGTTTAAGTCTCAGAATCGTTCTAGAAGCTAAACAATTCGTTGTGTTGCGTTTGCAACGGAGTAATTCGTAGATTGCATACTGGCAACTGTCATGTATCTACTTATCTATTTGGGAGTGAATAGCTTTCAATTCAGAATTCAGAACAGGAAAAGCATGACAATAGCCATTGCCGACCAGCCCCATCTTCTCCGTTACGGGGAAAGCAAGGACATTGTTGGTGTACCATTTACTTAAGGAGAGGCCAGCGACTCACCGACGCCCCCATATATGTTACGGAGTTGCGTCAAGATTCGCTTAAGCAGGCGATGTGACCTTAGGAATTGTTTTATTTTGGAGGAGCTTGGGAGCAAATCCACGATCTTCTACTCAGTAAGCAAAAGCGGCAGCCACCAAGCTAGCCGAGCTCCTCAATTTAAGCCCTGTGACATAATATGGTAAAGTTTTTATGAATACTAATAGAATTATAATGCAAACAAATGAAATAACAAGGAAGGATCACACCCGAATGATCTGTAACTAGCCCGCCTCTTCGTGATTCTTATGATCAATTGTTCTCGCAAATGGAGTTCCATCTCCTTGATCCTGATAATAACAAAATCAGTTTCCCCTTGCTCTGGCCGTCATTGCAGCATTGTCGACAAACCTCCTGATGTTGACTCATGATCCCCGTGCCGATCAGCTCTAACTGTTCCACTCTCAGATTCAAACATTCCAATACGCAAAAACACATGTTCGCAAGAAACTTCACAATTTGTTAAACATGGGAGCAAAATTCAAACACGTCACTTCTTCAGCGCGACCTACTTCGATCCCTTCTTGTCGGGTAGCTCCATAATATTAAACAATTTTCGAAGACCAGGATCTTTTTTTTTTTTTTTCCTTTGGTTTGTTTTTTCCGTCGATCTTGTTTTCCGTGCTGAGCAGCAATGCTACCGACGTGCCAGGAAGGCAGCTCCCACACCTAGACCCTACCTATCGACCCATCAACTCATGAACCGGGGACCAACGGCTTTACTTCCCATCCGAAGGAAGGCGTGATCAGAGATGTTATGCCTCAGAACATCCCGGCGGCGCCGACTGGGATTGAACCCAAGACCAGGATCTTGAAATTTACTCTCAATCGTCTCAGAATTTTATGATTTTTTGTTAATCCTGCATCTTGAAATTCTGTGCACAAAATCTTGAGAAAAAAATCCTAAATTACCTAAAAATTGTTTCTTAGGAACTCATTTCTCGATATCTTTAAAAAAATGTCAAAGATTTGCTTAGTATCATCACAGAAAGTCTGAAAAATTAACTTTCAGGATTTCTCTCAGAAATCTGTCCGGGTTTCCCTAGTAATTTTCTCCCTTAACAGTCTCGGAATTCTGTGCAGAACACTAAAGTAATTCCTTCCAGAAAACTCTTGAATTTCTCTTTGCATTCTTATATACTTCAGCTACTACAGTAACTTACCAGCCTTAACAATTGACATCTTAAAACTAAAATCTAAAACAAAATCTTATTTAACTATAAAGGGAATTAATCGTTGCAATTGAAGATTGCAACGATTTTTAGCTGAAATTATTAATTATTTTTTAGGACATTTGTTCTAAAGTATCAACATTCGAAATTCTATGTACTTTGGTAGTGCTGTACCAGACAGACAACTTCAACATCATCTTCAGAACTTCGTTATGAATCCTTTGAAGTGCTTTTTTCCTGGTAGTGCAACAACTAGACCATATTGGCACAGCGTAAAGCATGGCCAGTCTAAAAACTTGTTTAAATATTAGAAGTTTATTCTTCGGGCAAAGTTTGGATTTTTTGTTTACAAGAGGATACAAACATTTTATATATTTATTACGTTTGGCTTGAATCAATGTGATCTTTAAAAGTTAATTTTTGGTCAAGTATTAATCCAAGATATTTCACTTGGTTTGACCAGGAAATTGGAACTCCGTTCATAGTGACTATGTGACTACTACTAGGTTTCAAAAAGGAAGCTCTAGGCTTATGTGGAAATATTATAAGTTGAGTTTTGGAAGCGTTGGGAGAAGTCTTCCATTTTTGTAAATAAGAAGAGAAAATATCTAAACTTTTCTGCAGTCTGCTGCAAATAACACGAAGATTTCTTCCTTTAGCGGAAATACCTATGTCATCAATGAACAAAGATTTGTGACAACCCTGAGGCAAATCAAGGAGGTCCGAAGTGAAAATGTTATACAATATAGGCCCAAGAATGCTACCCTGAGGAACTCCTGCTCTAACAGGTAGTTGTTCAGATTTGAAATTTTGATTATTTACCTGCAGAGTTCTGTCAATTAAATAATTTTGAACTTATTTCATATCATAGTGTGTAAAATTAAACTTTTTCAGTTTAGCAATCAAACCTTCTTACCAAACACTGTTGAATGCTTTTTCTATGTTTAGAAGAGCAACTCCAGTTGAGCAGCCTTCAGATTTGTTTGAGCGAATTAAATTGGTAACTCTTAAGAGTTGATGAGTAGTTGAATGCCCATGGCGAAATCCAAACTACTCATCTGCAAAAATTGAGTTCATATTGATGGGAAGCATCATTATATTCAAAATTATCTTTTCAAAAAGTTTACTTATTGAAGAAAGCAAACTTATTGGACGGTAGCTAGAAGCTTCAGCTGGATTTTTATCCGGCTTTAAAATTGGAACAACTTTTGCATTTTTCCATTTATCAGGAAGGTATGCCAAATGAAAACATCTGTATAATAATTTCACCAAGAAAGTTAAGGTACTCTCTGGGAGTTTTTTGATGAGGATATAGAAAATTCCATCATCACCTGGAGCTTTCATATTTTGATTCTTACAATCTTAATTCGTACAAATCAGATCTGCAATCATCAAAATATTTTTCGAGAGAAAATATTCAGATAATCCCGAGCGACTTGATTCTCAATAGGACTAGTAAGACCCAAACTGAAATTATGGGAACTCTCGAATTGCTTAGCAAGCTTCAAAGCTTTTTCCAAATTTGTGATCAAAATTTTACCACCTTCTTTAAGCGCTGGACTAGGATTTTGAGGTTTTTTTCAAAAATTTTGTGAGTTTCCAAAAGGGTTTGGAACTCGGGTCTAATTTCGAAACATTATTTTCAAATGTTTTGCTCCTCAGGGCAGAGATAACTTTCATGGCAAAATCGCGTGTTTTTTATATTGCCTCCTAAGGACATTTTTCAGACGAATCAAGAGCAAAAGATCATCGTCTATTATAATTGAATCGAATTTAACGTCAATTTAAATTCAAGAGCATACTTAATTGAATCATAAGTTTGCAAAGGATGTTTGGATCAAAGCTATATTCCATAAATGTTCGATATTGTCCCCAATCAGTTCTATGGTAATTGAAAGTAGGAATGTTGGGATTAGAAATTATTTCTTGGGATATTTCAAAAGTTACGGGAAGTTGATCAGAACCGAAGTCAGCGTGGGTAACCAATTGGCTACAAAGTTGGCATGAATCAGTTAAGACCAACTCGATAGTTGAGGAATGTCTTGCTGAAGAAAAGCATTTTGGGCTGTTTGGATATTGAATAGTGCAATAACCTGCATAACAATCCTCAAACACCACCATTGGAATTGCTTTGAGCATTATTCCATGAGCGGTGTTTTGCATTAAAATCACCAATAATGAAGAATTTAGACCTTTGACCTGAAGGATATTCTTGAGATTTTTTTTTGCTGACCTGCGCATCGGAATGGCAAATAGGCAGCTACAAACATAAGTTGTCCAAATTTCAAATACTTTGCTTTCAAATGAAGCAAGAATTTTATGTTTGATTCGTCTATGAACAATGATGGCAACGTCACCATACACACTTAGATTTTTTGCCGAGATGGGCACTACCGAGCAGCTCGGAATTTTATTTTGCTGGAAATTCAGTAAAAATATGTTTATTAGCTGAGATCTCGGCAAAATTCCCGTTTGTTAGCTGAATCTCGGCAAGTTTTTCACTGAGATCCAGCAAAATAAAACGCCGAGCTGCTCGGTGGTGCCCATCTCGGCGAAAAAATCTAAGTGTGTAGACTCCACAAAGACGATCATATCGATAAATGAAATAATTTGCGTCCCTTTTAACCATATGGTCAGGTTTAAGGAACGTTTCAGTTATAACAGCGATATGTACGTTATGAACTTTCAAAAATTAAATAGCTCGTCCTCATTATCCTTAAGAGATCGAGCATTCCAATTCAAAATATTTAATGATTTAAAATCCATTAATAAATTTCAAAGTCATGACGATATTGTTCGCAAATTTAACTCCAGTTTGAATAACATCAAACATAGAGTTAGTTTTCAGCATATAAGTAATCATGTCATTTAATGATTTCTGTAAAAATCCCATTTTATGAGCCGTAATGCTTCCTAAGTCAAAATTTTCAAAACTTCAGTTAGTATTACATTCGCTAGAATTTTGATTTGTAGTAGCTGCAATAGTAGAATAGGTAGCTCGATTTACTTTCTGAATATTGTTAGCAGCGAGGGGAGCTGGTATAGATTAAGAATTTGAAGCAGGCGTGGTGTTTGTACCTACGGGTTCGAATGTAGAATTTGTTCCTCGCTGACTGTTGTTAACAGCAGAGGAATTCGTACCTGGTCGGGAACGTGGAGCGTTTCCTACCTGTCGCTTAGAACGTGTCTTACATTCCCAAAAGTTAAATTTGTGATTTTCACCACAATTTTAACATTTTTTTAGGTCTTTCTTCACAGGACAGTCGTCCTTTGCGTGAGAGGAATCACCACAATTCATGCATTTAGCATGTAGCAGTTTTTTGTTCCGTGACCTCATCCCTAGCACTTACGACGCTGGGTGAGGTTTTGCAAATTTCCTCCAGTCTCCCTGAAGTGTTCCCACTTCACTCGTACACGAAGCATAAGGGTAGATTTTTCTTAAGCCTTAAGGTTGTTTAGTTCACTAGACTTGAAGTGAACTAAAAAATATAATATTAGAATTCCCGTTGCGCGAATCGCCAAGCTCAATTCTTAGTATTTTTTTCGATTCTTTCTTTAATCTGATCCAGGAATTCAACACTGGGCAGACCTTTCAAGACAACCTTGAACAGACGTTCAGTGTTGGTGTCGTAAGTGAAAAACTAGTGTTGCTTCTCAGTAAGATACTTGTGAAGACGTTTGAATCCGTCCAAGGTTTCAGCCTATACAAGGCATTCACCACGACGGCCAATTTGAAGTGAAAACTTGAATTTACCGAAATTCAAAAGTTCTGTGCGAAGAGCATGGAAATCGTAAGTGGTTATCACAATAGGGGGAATTTTTCCCTTCTTGGCATTAAGCCGGGAAAGTTTACTAGAATTTTTCCTGGATGATGGATCATTCTCATCATCCGTGAGCAAATCAAATTGAGTGCGCAAATAAATTTCATCAGAATGGGGATCAAGAGATTGCCCTTTTCTTCAGGTGATGTTGTTCAGGTAATATTGAGCACTGAAAAGTGCTGTTTGAATTTGTTGTAGCTTTAGGTAGCAGTGACACTTTCTTCAGCAAAAAGCAAATAGATCCACACGGCAAGAGAGTACGATGTGGACTGATTTAAATTACCTTAAAGACGCACAATGGGCACCTTATCTAATCTAATCGAAACCTTTTGATCGGGCGCACAGATGGGAGCGTAAACATTCGCACATGCGTGAAGATCGCAAATTAAAGCCGCACGGTCATACCACCAAACAATCGTACGTACGCAGCAAAACTTAATAAATAAGCCCAGCTAGAGAAAAAAAAATGATCAAATTTTCATTATTTTTCTCGACCATATACCACTGTCAAAAAGATGTAACATATATTTCCGAAATGTCTTGCGGTTTTCCACTGCTTGCTTGCGGAATTGAATGAAACGCGCCGCCAGGGATGGATTGCTCTTTTGGGACTTACTTTTTAAAATTGAATGCTTGCATGAGTGCGCTTTCGAGTGCACCTTCAATGAAAACACGGTAAGGAAATTCTGCATTAAGGTATGGAGATCAATATCATTAAACTATCTTTTTTACGACGGGTTAACAGAGATTTCAACTGGATTTAACGCTAGCATTCTATAATTAAAATTAATTAAAAATCCCCAAAATCTCGATCCATCACTGCGCGCCGCACACATGTTGTATCATAAAAGAAAAGAAAAAGCCAAAATGGAAAATCGGTGTGGAAATGGGGTGCAAAGAAAACTCGTTGTTCCTACTATGCGCCTACTATTGACTGTGACTAACGATCTTCAAGGCAGTAACCGAGAACTAGAGTCACATATACGATTGCGAACGGACGTGCGGACGTTTGTTTCATCAACGATCCAATGGGCGGCCGATCGCAACACAACACGACGCGACGGTGAGGAAATGAGCAGTTGATCTTGGTTCTAGGGGAGAGTCGGATTGGAACCTCCTTGCCAGACGGTCTCCTGGCGTCGTTGTCGTTGATGAATCAACAACGCTTATTCTGCTGTGGTTTTTCATAACAAGTGGTTTCCTTTGCATGGCGCGAAGCTAGTGGAGTACACAGGTGCAACTGATCGGTTTTGTTTTTGTTATCGAATCATCGCAGAAGTGCCAGTTTGATCAGTGTGATTTATGCTTGTATGTAGAGCTTGAATATGAACTCGAGATAAAAGGGTCAAAATCTGGTGTGCAATCCAGAGAATCATTGATAACTATTTCATTATGGAGACGCATGGCTGTCCATGGTACTGACAGCCACTCGTCTCCACCATTCTCTAGCCGTTCATCAGTCACGATTGCACGTGAATTTCAGTAATCCTCCCACGGATCGGTGTCCGGTCAGCTGGGGGCATCGTCGTTCTTCGTTATGAAATGTGATATTTTTCGCAATTTTTGTGTTTATAAATCCCCAGCCCAACTGCCGTCCCCGTTCAGTGTTGGCTCTCTAGTAGTAAGACTGAAGAATTCGACCTGAAGCATCAAACATCACTTGAACGCACACGTTTCTGCTCGACGACCACGGGTGACGATCGCGGAAGACCAACAATTTTATTAACCTCGCGGCATCTTATTGAGCCAAACGAACGCTATGATTTGTCCCCGGTGGCGTTGCCGCCGTCGTCGGCGTCGTCTTTCGACGGCTGGTTTTGATGTATTTTTACCGTTATTTTTAGATTGATTGTGCGGCAGGAGTTAATTCATTAAATACGCTACGGAAATAATTTATGGCGGATAAAAAGGTGAATTAGTGTGTAAATCGTGAATCCGCATCGCGGTGAAGAAACCCTTCGGGTTGAGGTGAAATTTTAAAGTGACCAACAACAACAACATCAACAAACATTGAAGAAGAGGGTGTCGGTGGAGACGCGTGCTGATTTGTGGGATTTGTGTGGAGGCGGTCGAAAGTAACGGGCTGTTATTAGGTTGCCAAGTGTAAAGTGCTGTAGGTATTCGGTCGGAAGGCGTGATGGATAGGACATGTTATGGAAAGTGGGACCCTGGAGCACGGCAGCCATATCGGTGTACGCTGAGGGAGCGAGGAATCGCACCTGGATGTGAGTTGAAAATGTTAGTTTTTGTAAATTGATAGCATTATGTAAAGGTTGTTTGGGTTTGAGTGGTTTATCTAATAATGTATTTGATGTTTTCTTGCTAACAAAATTTGGTCAATAACGGTTTTATTCAATATGAAAACTGCAAAATGTTTATTTTAACTGCAACCACTATGTTTTTTTATCGTGTGCTCAGCTGTGTTTGAAAAAGTTATTATTAACCACCTGTGTTTAAATTTTATTAATTGTTAACAGATTAGGTCCTACTGAATTTGTAATCATCTCTCAACACGTTAAAATTTTTATTCCACAGTTCAAAGTTTCTTTGAATTAAATTTATCTTCATCGTCCTCTTCCTACCTAAGTATTCAATTTTCCTTGACTCATAGAGCTGTTCGGAACAATTTTACACCGCAGACTAATTTTCGACGAAAAAAACTAGGCAACTCGAATATGGTAACCAATATTGTAACCAATGGATTTTTCAGAGAGACTTTTTATATACTGTTTATAAAGAAGAATGCCTCCAGAAGCGTCTGCTGTCCTTCCTCCGGTCCCACGAAGGTGACACTCTGTTTTGGCCGGATCTGGCATCGTGCCATTACGCGAAACCGGTGATGGAGTGGTACGAAGCCAACGAAGTTGTTTTTGTGCCGAAGGAGGCAAATTCGCCAAACTCGCCAGAAATTTGCTCAATAGAAAAAAATTCTGGGCGATTATGAAGGGCAAAAACAGGGAAGGTCTTCAAAAACGGCAAAGATTTGAAGAAAGAGTGGATGAAACTGTGTAAGAAAGATGGCGCAAGTGTTGCACAGGAGTTGATTTGTAACGTTGAGTCCAAGGTGCGGTCATTTAGCCTAGAAGAGGAGGTTGAATAAATCAACTTTGCAAAACATAGCGAATATCCGACTTAAAATGAATTTCGAATCTCCTGAATCTCCTCTCCCAACCCATCCGCTCACACCTTTGCCTTGACTCCTTTAATCAGGTTTTGGGCAACAGTAGGGCCGATTTGTTTAGACACTTTCAACCACGCTTTCTTTATTTCAAGTTCATTTTCAATAACTTTTGGGCCCAAAATTTCTCGATAGGATGAAGCTCCGGAGGGTTTGGAGGATTGAACTTTTTTGGTACGAAAACAACATTATTGATTTAGCATAAGGTGTATAGTGGCAAGATGCCTGATCCGGCCATCGGACCTTCGTGAACCTCAAGAAGTCGCTATTGGAGAGATTCGTCCTTGTAGATTTGTCCGTTGACGGTCCTAGATGTGATGAAGGGCTAACTCATTTTGCCACCTTCGCGAATCGCTTGCCAGGCAAGGATTTCGACTGCTTCGTCTTCCGTACACTCTCAAGAACGGTCAACTTACAGGTGGGGACATTGTATTCCTGTGCCGGCATTTGTCTGGTGATGGCCATGATGTAGTCACACGTCCATCACAATGCAGAACAGTTTTGTGAGTCACTTCATATACAGCATCCTTGCGCGAGTTTTGGCCTTCTTCGGATCTGCTGTGGCGCGTTTTCTGCCGCACCACTAAAATTTACACGCTAAAAAGTTACAAATATTGGAGTGTGTCCAATTTGTATCGAATACAGTCTTTACCATTGAATAACTCAGAAGTCCTCTTATCTTATATTTAATGTCTTTTAAAATCACCCCAAAAGGGTTGTTGAGCTTTCTCTAATACCTCTGAATATGAAGCCCTGTAGAATTTCTTATTGCCTTCCTGAAACTAGGAGTGCTTTGTCCTAGAAGTAGTTTTGTAGATCTTCGACGGGTTCTCAAGATACCCTCGTAGTCCTTGCTAATAGAAGCTCACTGAACAGATTTTCAATTTCTCAACTTTCTTTTACAAGCCTTCTTGCCTTTAAAGCGCTTTCGACCTACCCTTGATGGCACAAGGTTTTGTGTTGCTTTCGAAGCCCTCTGAACTTGTCTTAATCTGGTTTACCCTCGTCTAGTCTGGATTTGATTACATTGACCTCCTCAGTTATCCTCGAAGAACGCTGAAGTTGTACCACAAATCCACAGGATTTGCATTCACACTCCTCCTCTGTCGACTACCTAAAAAACAAACTGGAAAATCAGGGAATTTCAGGGAATTCCATGCTAGTCCTGGTAAATCAGGGTATCTCAAGGAATGTATTTAAAAATCAGGGAAATATTTCTGAATCCTCTATGAAAAGTATTACTGATCTTGCTAGTCTCATAAAATTTGATTACTCGGTGTAGTTTTACGATATCTGAAAATTAATAAAATCTTCAATATAATTGTGAGCTTGTGGGTGCTCAACTTACCTTACCAATCAGACTAAGGCCTTGTTGTCCTCTGCCGTCCGAAGAAGTCGTCTCCACTCTACTCGATCCATGGCCACACTTCGCCAACCTCGTAGTCTGCGAAGGGTCCGCAAGTCGCCTTCTACTTGGTCGATCCACCTTGCCCGCTGCGCGCCTCTTCTTCTTGTTCCTGTTGGGTCGCTTTCTATAACCATTTTCACTGGGTCGTCGTGCGGCATTCTTACGACGTGCCCAACCGACCGTAGTCGCCCAATTTTTGCATTGTGGACGATGGATGGTTCTCCCAGCAGCTGGTGCAATTCGTGGTTCATTCGCCTCCTCCACGTTCCGTAATCCATCTGCACTCCACCGTAGATGGTACGCAACACCTTCCGTTCGAAAACACCAAGGGCGCGTTGGTCCTCCACGAGCATAGTCCAGGTCTCGTGGCCGTAGAGCACCACCGGTCTAATCAGCGTCTTGCAAACAGTCAACTTGCGAGCGTCTTCCGGAGTTCAAAGTAGGCACGATTCCCTGCCATAATGCGTCTTTGAATTTCTCTGCTGGTATCATTTTCGGCGGTCACCAGTGAGCCCAAATACACGAACTCATCGACCACATCGATTTCGTCACCGTCAATCTGAACTAGGGGTGGGAGGCTAACATTGTCTTCCCTAGAACCTCTTCCTTTCATGTATTTTGTCTTTGATGCGTTGGTGGCAAGTCCAATCCGTCTAGCTTCAGCCTTCAGTCTGATGTACGTTCCCGCCATCATCTCAAAGTTCCTTGCCATAATGTCAATGTCATCGGCGCAACCAAGGAGCTGGATGGACTTCCTGAATATCGTACCACTTGTGTCTATCCCAGCTCTTCTGATCACACCTTCTAACGCGATGTTGAACAGCAGACACGAAAGTCCATCACCTTACTCGAACAACGCACATCACTCGATCCATCGTCGCCTTGACCAATCGCGTCAGTTTGTCCGGAAATCCGTACTCGTGCATAATCTGCCATAGCTGATCTCGATCGATTGTGTCGTATGCGGATTTGAAATCGATGAACAAATGATGTGTGGGCACGTTGTATTCGCGGCATTTCCGCAGAACCTGCCGAATCGCGAAAATTTGGTCCGTGGTAGTGCGGGCACCCATGAATCCCGCCTGGTATTGCCCCACGAACTCTCTTGCAAATGGTGACAGACGGCGGCATAGAATTTGGAAATGTACCTTGTAGGCGGCGCTCAGCAGTGTGATCGCGCGGTAGTCGCCCTTTTTGTAGATTGGGCATACGACACCTTCCATCCACTCCTCCTGTAATGTCTCCTCATCCCAAATCTTGGCAATTACCCAGCGCAGCGCTCTAGTCAGTGCTTCACCACCTTCATAGCTCACTTTGTAGTTGATCTACACCAGTTGCTTTGTTGTTCTTCAGCCGACCGATCTCCTCCTCAACTTCTTGAAGATCAGGGACCGGTAGCCTGTCGTCTTCTGCGCGTGCTCCAAGGTCTGTTGCCGTGCCACCTTCGTTTTCTGCTGCTTCACCGTTGAGGTGCTCGTCATAGTACTGCTTCCACCTCTCAATCACCTCACACTCGTTCGTGAGAAGTTTACCGTCCAAATCCATGCACGTATCGGCTTGCGGCACTTAGCTTTTGCGCGAACTATTTAGCATCTCGTAGAACTTCCGTGCGTCGTTTACGCGGTACAGATTTTCCATCGCCTCGCGATCTCGGTCTTCCTGCTGACGCATCTTCTTTCGGAAAACCGAGTTTTGTCTGTTCCGCGCTTGTCTGTATCGCTCCACATTCAATCTCGTGCGGTGTTGCAGCATTCTCGCCCGTGCTGCATTCTTCTCCTCTACTAACAGTTTGCATTCGCCGTCAAACCAGTCATTTCTTCGGTCCGGGATTGCAGTACCTAGTGCCGCTGCAGCAGTAGTACCTATGGCTGAACGGATGTCCCTCCAGCCATCTTCAAGAGAAGCTACGCCAAGCTGCTCTTCCGTGGGTAGTGCAACTTCCAGCTGCTGCGCGTAGTCCTGGGCAACTCCGGCGTCCCGTAGTTGCTCAATGTTGGGTCGCGGCGTTCGACTTTGACGTGTGTTATGCACCGTTGAGAGTTTTGAGCGCATGCATACTGCAACTAGGTAGTGGTCCGAATCTATGTTCGCACTGCGGTACGTGCGGACGTTGATAATGTCGGAGAAGAATTTCCCGTCGATTAGAACGTGATGGATTTGGTTTTCTGCGCGTTGGTCAGGTGATCTCCAGGTGGCTACTTCGAACTACCATACCTGCAAAGTTCACGCATCGTTGGCCGTTGTCGTTCGATACGGCATGCAGGCTGTTTGGTCCGATTGCCGGTCTATATACATTGCCTCCCGTCCTACCTAAGCGTTCATGTCGCCCATGACGATTTTGACGTCCCGTTGCGAACAGCCGTCGTACACCTGCTCCAGCTGCGCATAGAACGCTTCTTTCTCGTCGTCGGGTCTCCCTTCGTGTGGGCAGTGCACGTTGATGATGCTGTAGTTGAAGAAACGGCCCTTAATCCTCAACTTGCACATCCTCGCGTTGATCGGCCAATCACGCGTTGGCGCATCTTACCCAGCACTACAAAGCCGGTTCCCAGCTCGTTGGTGGTGCCACAGCTCTGGTAGAAAGTGGTGTCTGGGACAAAATTGTGGGAAAAATTCATGAAAATTTCTAACTTTTTTAAATTTTCAGAGTGAACACTAAATAATTAACAAAACTCATAAAACAATATCTTTAAGACAAATATTTTATTTTTTATTGATTTAAGTTTTATAAAATTTTGCATGAAAAACAACTGTTATGGTCTACGAAATCGTTTTCGGCGCAAAAAATTACAATAAAATTGTTTTTTTTCAAAGATATTTCTTCGATTTTTGTTTTTTTTTTTTTTAACTCTTTATTTGTTCCAAATTCAAAATAAATTACATTTCATTTTAACATAGGTGCTCCAGTTACTGCAGTAACGTACCAGCCTTAATTGTTATGATATATATCTAAGTGTTTTTACATTGTTCATGTCTTGGCAATTCAGTGTTTTAAACAGGTTTTTTAACCTGCATGTCAGTATAACAATTGATATCTTAAAACTAAAAACTAAAACTAAATCTTATCTAAGTATAAAGGGAATTAATCGTTGCAATTGAGGATTGCAATGATTTTTGCCTGAAATTATTAATTATTTTGTTGGACATTTGTGCTAAAGTCTCAACATTCGAAATTCTATGTACTTCGGTTGTACTGTACCAGGGAGGCAACTTCAAAATCATTTTCAGAATTTTGTTCTGAATCCTTTGAAGTGCTTTTTTCCTGGTAGTGCAGCAACTAGACCATATTAATACAGCGTAAAGCATGGCCGGTCTAAAAACTTGTTTAAATATTAGAAGTTTATTCGTCAGGCAAAGTTTGGATTTCCTGTTTATAAGAGGATACAAACATTTTATATATTTGTTACATTTGGCTTGAATGCCCTCAATGTGATCTTTAAAAGTTAATTTTTGGTCAAGTATTAATCCAAGATATTTCACTTGGTTTGACCAAGAATTTGGAACTCCGTTCATAGTGACAATGTGACTACTACTAGGTTTCAAAAACGAAGCTCTAGGCTTATGTGGAAATATTATAAGTTGAGTTTTGGAAGCGTTGGGAGAAATCTTCCATTTTTGTAAATAAGAAGAGAAAATATCTAAACTTTTCTGCAGTCTGCTGCAAATAACACGAAGACTTCTTCCTTTGGCGGAAATGCCTGTGTCATCAGCGAACAAAGATTTGTGGCAACCCTGAGGCAAATCAAGGAGGTCCGAAGTGAAAATGTTATACAATATAGGCCCAAGAATGCTACCCTGAGGAACTCCTGCCCTAACAGGTAGTCGATTAGATTTGGAATTTTGATAATTTACTTGAAGAGTTCTGTCAGTTAAATAATTTTGAACTAATTTCATAATATAAAGTGGAAAATTAAACTTTTTCAATTTAGCAATCAAACCTTCATGCCAAACACTGTCGAATGCTTTTTCTATGTCTAGAAGAGCAACTCCAGTTGAGTGCGTTGAGTTCGTATTGATGTGAAGCATCATTCTATTCAAAATTATCTTTTCAAAAAGTTTACTTATTGAAGAAAGCAAACTTATTGGACGGTAGCTAGAAGCTTCAGCTGGATTTTTATCCGGCTTCAAAATTGGAACAACTTTTGCATTTTTCCATTTATCAGGAAAGTATGCCAAATGGAAACATCTGTTAAATAATTTTACCAAGAAAGACAAGGTACTCTCTGGGAGTTTTTTGATGAGGATATAGAAAATTCCATCATCACCTGGAGCTTTCATATTTTGAAATTTTTTAGTTATAGACCTTACTTCGTCCAAATCAGTCCCCCAGGAATCATCAAAAATATTTTCCCGAGAGAAAATATTCAGAAAATCCCGAGCAACCTGATTCTCAATAGGACTAGTAAGACCCAAACTGAAATTATTGGAACTCTCGAATTGCTTAGCAAGTTTCTGAGCTTTTTCCAAATTTGTGATCAAAATTTTACCACCTTCTTTAAGCGCTGGAATAGGCTTTTGAGGTTTTTTCAAAATTTTTGTGAGTTTCCAAAAGGGTTTGGAACTCGGGTCTAATTTAGAAATATTATTTTCAAAATTTTTGTTCCTCAGGGCAGAGAATCGCTTTTTAATTTGTTTTTGCAAATCCCGCCAGATGACTTTCATGGCAGGATCGCGTGTTCTTTGATATTGTCTCCTACGGACATTTTTAAGACGGATCAAGAGCTGAAGATCATCGTCTATTATAATTGAATCGAATTTAACCTCGCATTTTGGTACTGAGGCAGCTCTTGCTTCAACTATAGAAGTAGTCAGAGATTCAAGAGCACAATTAATTTCATCTTTGGTTTGCAAAGGAATGTTTGGATCGAAGTTATATTCCATAAATGTTCGATACTGCTCCCAATCAGCTCTATGGTAATTGAAAGTAGAGCTGTTGGGATTACAAATTATTTCTTGGGATATTTCAAAAGTTACTGGAAGGTGATCAGAACCGAAGTCAGCATGGGTAACCAATTGGCTACAAAGTTGACATGAA
Organism: Ochlerotatus camptorhynchus; assembly: GCF_037179485.1. Taxonomy (NCBI): domain Eukaryota; kingdom Metazoa; phylum Arthropoda; class Insecta; order Diptera; family Culicidae; genus Ochlerotatus; species Ochlerotatus camptorhynchus. The sequence continues at coordinate 673,260 of NW_027040634.1, read as the reverse complement.
TCAGTTAAGACCAAATCAATAGTGGAGGGATTTCTTGCAGAAGAAAAGCATGTTGGGCTGTTTGGATATTGAATAGTGTAATAACCTGCAGAACAATCATCAAACAGAATATTACCATTGGAATTGCTTTGAGCATTATTCCATGAGCGGTGTTTTGCCTATGACCTATGACGGGTAAGTTTCTGGAGGTCACCCTTGAGAAAATTCTTTTGCTGGCCTACGCATTGGAATGGCAAATAGGCAGCTATAAACGTAAGTTGTCCAAATTTTGTTTCAACAGAAACTCCCAAAGTTTCAAAAACTTTGGTTTCAAATGAAGAAAGAATTTTATGTTTGATTCGTCTATGAATAATGATGGCAACGCCACCACAGGGTCCATCAAGACGATCATTTCTATAAATCAAGTAATTTGCGTCCTTCTTAACCTTATGGTCAGGTTTAAGGAACGTTTCAGTTATAACGGCAATATGCACGTTATGAACTCTTAAAAAATTAAATAGCTCGTCTTCATTATCTTTAAGAGATCGAGCATTCCAATTTACAATATTTAATGCTTTAAAATCCATTACTGAATTTTAAAGTCATGACAATATTATTTGCAAATTTTACTCCAGTTTGAATAGCATCAAACATGGAGTTAGATTTAAGCATATCAGAAATCATGTCAATTAATGAATTCTGTAAAAATTCCATTTTGGGGGCAGTAATGCTTCCTAAGTCAAAATTGTCAAAATTTCCGTTAGAACGTTGGTTAGTATTTTGATTTCTACCCGCTGCAATAGCCATTAACTCGCTCAACATTGTTAGCAGCGAGGGGAGTAGGTACAGATGAAACATTTGAAGCAGGGGAGATATTTGTACCTACGGGTACGAATGTAGAATTTGTTCCTCGCTGACCGTTGTTAACAGCAGAGGAATTTGTACCTGGTCGGAAACGTGGAGCGTTTCCTACCTGACGGTTAGAACGAGATTGTAGGATCGCTTTGCGAGTCTTACATTCCCAAAAATTGGATTTGTGGTTTTCACCACAATTTGAACATTTAAATTTCTTAGAATCTTCCTTCACAGGACAGTCGTCCTTTGCGTGAGAGGAATCACCACAATTCATGCATTTAGCTGGCATGTAGCAATTTTTAGTTCCGTGACCCCATCCCTGGCACTTACGGCACTGGGTGAGGTTTTGGAAATTTCCTCCAGTCTTCCTGAAGTGTTCCCACTTCACTCGGACATGGAGCATAAGGCTAGCTTTTTCTAAGGCCTTAAGGTTGTTTAGTTCACTAGACTTGAAGTGAACTAAATAAAAATCATTAGAAATCCCGTTGCGCGAATCGCCAGGACGGGATTTCATTTTCGTTTTGATTACTTGGAGTGGCACAACTCCAAGTAATTTTGCCAGTTCATCTTTGATCTGATCCAGGGATTCACCACTGGGCAGTCCTTTCATGACAACCTTAAACACACGTTCAGTTTTGGTGTCGTAAGTAAAAAATTTGTGCTTCTTCTCAGTAAGATACTTGAGAAGACATTTAAATCCGTCCAAGGTTTCAGCCAATACACGGCATTCACCCCGACGTCCAATTTGTAGTGAAAACTTAACTTTCACGAAATTCAAAAGTTCCATGCGAAGAGCATGGAAATCGGTAGTGGTTATCACAATAGGGGGAATCTTTTCCTTCTTGGCATTAAGCCGGGAAAGTTTACTAGAATTTTTCTTGGATGATGGATCATTCTCATCATCCGTGAGCAAATCAAATTGATTACTCAAATTAATTTCATCAGAAGGGGGGTCAAGAGTTTGCCCCTTTCTTTTGCGTTTAGGCGCCATGGCGACAGTAAATTTTTATCCAAATCGACTTCCAAGCAGATTACTATAAGAATCTGAAGGATCGAAGAGGAATTTTCCAAATCGATATCCAAGAAGGATTACCTCGGGTAGGGTCCAAACAAGGATCGAAGAGGAATAAGAGTTGAACAAGGTAGAAAATTTTTTACAGGTTGAGCACTGAAAAGTGCTGTTTAAATTTGTTGTAGCTTTAGGTAGTAGTAACACTTCCTTCAGCAAAAAGCAAATAGATCCGCACGGCAAGAGAGCACGATGCGGACTGAACACCTTTAGCCGCTGATTTGGTCTGCTTACTGCAGGACCAAGTGTCACGCCGTCCGAAGCGAAAAAGCTTCGATTTTTGTTAATTTTAGAGTGTCCACTATGGAAATTTAATAGCATTTAGGATTTTTCATAAGCTATTCAATAAAAATCATTCAAACAAAAATAAATGTCAATTTTGTGTTATTTAAATTTTAACACATTTTTGGATTGTTTGCACAAAATTGCTAAAAAATTTCTATGTATATTTTTCCTTGAGGCATTAATTTTTTCCTGCAATTTTGACTCCTATGCCATTTTAATTGGAAATCACGTCTTCATTCTATAATTTTTGGAAAATAATGAAACCGCCATTAGATTTCATAACAAACAATTATGCAAAGTTTCACGCACATCGGAGAAGGTCGTGTCGGATCGATTAGTCATTTAACGTGGAATTGCTCACATGCATTCATTCTGCCAAAGCTTACGTGGTCAATGTTCGACATCAGGTAGCGCTGCTGGCAACTATAAGCTGGTTTAAGCTTTTGAGTCAACTTTGCTTTGGTATATATTTAGTACTGTTACTACCGATCGACTACCGATCGAACTTGATTCTTTCTCCTATACACTCGATCTGCTGGAAGCTTGAGGTCATCATTTCGCGATTCAGTCCTGCTGGTGTGATCTACATATTTAAATTAACTTAGGTAGGCTGAGCTACCTTAGATGGATCGTCAAATGTGGCAGTCGTGGGCCCTTCGCATAAAGTGCTTCCGACCGGAAAGATAACCTTATAACACCAACACACACGTTAATAAACGACACTATGTTTACCAAGCGTTCGTTTTTTCATTGATATTGCTTCGTTGTTTACTAAAGGATGACATCATTCCAAGAATGCCTGTGTGGTTTATGGTCATCCATCGCCGCAATATAATTTCTCCTACTACAGTATTGGGAGAATAAACCTCTCGATTGTTGTGCGGTTCGTTTATGTATCACGTTGGTAAAGGAGCACCACAAGCCGCTGGGGGAAGATCCGATTTGTACTTATTCAATACATTCATTCAATGCAGTCGATAATCAGGAGTTTTACGTATCTTCTGCGATTTAGCTTAGCACACATATTGACTGAATGCTTAAATATATGCGTTCTCGGTTACTCTCCAGCTTTGCTTATTTCTGTTTCGTACTCGTAAATATTTGCGCTACAGCTGGGGTTTTAAATGTTTGTGCGACCTTACACACATTGTGCCCACATGGATGGATCGGAGGGGGGGACTCCTTTGGCGCGGTGACTCTCTTTGAAGATTTTATTGAAATTGGTTGGAATTACGGATTTGTTTATCACTTGGTCATTTAAAATCATCCGTGATCAGCCCTAATTAACTAGGTTGATTCTTTGAAAAAATTGTTGGGTTTTTTAGATCAGCTAAAATGATGAATAATTAGGTTCTGTCGATATCTATGACTGACGGAGTGACGTTCGTTGGATTCAATGTTAAAAGGAAGGCTTTTGAAAACTTGAGGATAAGCTCCATAACCATGGCAATAACGGTGCTATAAGAGAGCATCCATTGAGTACGTCACTTAAAATTCTGGAAGAATTAAGCCCCCTTGGTCACTGTGCACCCCGTCATACCCCCCCCCCCCTCTCGAGCTTAATGCATGCATACTTAATGCATCACCCCTAAGCAGCTTCACAAACAGTACTTTCAACATTAACCAATCGCAACCCACTTCCGGCACACCGTGCGCGTTTAGCTGGAATGTCTCAAATAAAACAACATTTTTTAGCGGAACACTTACACACTTTGCGCCGCATTATCACTCACCCTTGTCGCTTGGATTATTCAGTATCACCGCACGGTGCTGTCTTCGGCCTCAGAACAGAACGCTGCCTCTCGACGGAACCATATTGCCTTATTAATCGATCTACCACCTATAGACCCAAATCGGCACACGACTCCTCCACAGAATCACTTGAAACTGGTCTCGTCACTGGCCGTAGTCACTGGATTTAGGGTAGGAGTCTGCTGTCCGCACCTTCGGCGCGCAGTTTGCAGTACATATTCGGTTGATCGCGATCGCGCAGAAAGACAGGCCGCAGCAGTAGTAATTCATATGCTAAAATCCACGGACCTCACTTGGCGCTGGCTGTAGTGATTGTGTTTATTTGAGTGCGTTCGTTTTCGTTCGTTCCGTGGATTCTGTGTGCGCAAATGGTCGAAAAAGTGCGATTTTCAGCGTGAAATTCTACAGATCCGGGAAATCTGCAAGGTCAGAACGATCGGGGTCGGTGTGAATCATAAAACTGCCAAGTTTGCTCCAAATCTGCGGTTGAACCTGACCGCCAAATTTGCTTCGGATCAGTCGTCGGTGGTGTTCCAGGAATTCGGTTGAAAAGAAGAAGGGAGTGATTGCAGAGGCCATTTCCCAAGGCAGTGCCAGAAGAGCTAAGGAAGTCGGCAGCAATGATGTCTGGTAAGAATTTGTTCGTATGAGAAGCGATTTGTCATCGCGCTGGATGTCGTCGCAATGAAAGTACGATCATCACAAAGTGACGTCATTCCTGTTGGCGACGGTGATCGACTTGGCGATCGAGATTGTTGTGCACCTCCGGTGTTAGTGTATTGGTGATTATTATATGTCGCGTGCTGCGCTTTGTTTATGTTGCTCACCCATGCGATCTTCACGGAGCGATTGGCTGGTGCTAAGTCAGCATTTTTTTGCTTGTAAACGTGAAATGGAATAAAGGTTTACATCTCATATGTCTTTCGTTGCGCAGACTTGCAGGTTTTGCGTAGGAATCTGAGAAGAAATTTTTGGTGAAAAAGATTTTACGTTGGAAAAGCGAAAAAAATCGGAACGCTATTTTTAGACCGGTGGTGTGTGCGTCTGTATCTTTTTTAACCTGGCCGCATTGCGAATGAAATGGAATCGATTTGATTGGATTCATATGTTTGAGCTTATTCAATGAGAAGGTGGATCAAGACTTCCAGAACATGATATATGTGGTATTTTTGTTTTTGTGATTATTGATTGATTTCTTGTCCCAATTGCTGTACTTCTTATACTTTGTCTTTGGCCATTCGTTTGAACTGGAACTTTCCTTCTGCTCTCAACTTTAGCTGATAATTGAGAGCTTTATTTGTCTGTACCATTTTTGCTTTCGTATATTGTGTGGCGAGCACTATGATACTCTATGCCCGGGGAAGTTGATATTTAACCGAACCGAGAATCGTACCCACCGCTTCCGGCATAAGATGCAGCGCAGAAGTTGCATGAACCATCCAGCGGAAGCTATCGTGTAAGTCAGAAAAACTTTTGGAAGAAGCTTCAGATAACATCAATTGACAATTTCTAGGATTTTTCAGTAATCAAAGGAACACATCTTAGTCCTTGTAACTTTTTATGCCTTGTTGATAGTGATAAGTCCTCGGGTTGCCTGGACCAAGGATGGATCTTGAAACAAGGAAAAAATGAGTTAGTTAGTCTTCATCTATGTGATTCCTAATCTTCTATTCGTTGTTCTCTAGTTTGAAGTGGTTAAGACCTGAGTGGTGCGGAGAAACATGAAATGGTTGTCAAAAAGAATCCAACTGGTGCTGTCAAAAAGAATCCAACGATCTAGAGCTGCTAAAAGTGATACTTTTCTCATACAATCCCCGTTGGCAGAGAAAGTATTGTGGTCAATGTTGAAAATATAGTCATTTCGGCATTTTTTTACTAATATTCTTCAACAAAAAACTTGCTCGAATACTCGGATGTAAACAATGTAACGAACGAACGAAACTGCACGAACTGCTGAAGGAAGAATGCAAACAAACTTTATAAGAGTCATGTGGGTAGGTGCACTCCCAACACCATGTACACGTTATTTATGGAGCAAAGGGAGAACTTTCGACAGCATGTATATGCAAATTGTGAGCAGTGCATTAGCAAAACAATTTGTGATATCGGAAAATTTTCAAGTTGTTTCCTGCTGACTTGCAAAACAAAAACGGCTGTGTTCGCAGTACCCATGTTAAGACTAGGGATCTGATGCATGGTCACTATAGGTGTCATTCTTTAATTTTGTTGCTAAGGAATCCTATTTTGAATGACAAAGGGGCGTGCTTTTGGAGGGTGTTTCAACACTTCGAAGGGTATAAATAACGGGACCTTTCAATTAGAATCGATTCAACTGTATCAAAACCGAATACTTCATCATTTCTCAATAGCGATGAAGTAATAAGGATTTTACTCTGGTCATGGCTTCCTTCGGAAAGTCTCGGTTCATATGTGTTGAATGGGTGTGATATCCTACGCAGGTGTGGAAGCTGCCTTCCTGCACATTCGATTGCCGTCAATGGATGGCAATCGATGTCCGTCGGTGATTGGCACTAGATTGCGGAACAAAGAAAGAAGACATACTCATTGGCGTAGCTAGGCAATTTATCTGGAGGGGGCCTAGATAATTCTGGAGGGGGCCTGGCCACCCTGGCACCCCCATTAGCTACGCCAATGTCCCTATTATCCAGTTGTGGTGGTTTCACCAAACCGATGGCGGTGGTATCGATTTACAGCTCGGTCAAGAAAATCTTACTGGATTGAAATTTTCTCGACTTCCATGAGCATACCCAAGTAACATTGCAAGCTTTATAGAGGTTTTATAGCATTCTAAAAGTCCAAATCATGGTCTACAGAACCCTCATAAAACCAAAATTGTTTCTTGGGTAGAGTACTTGAAACTCCCTGCGGAAACAGTTGACCGATTTAAAAAATCAGGTCTATGATAAAGAAACAATGTACTTTTGTGTCCCGTGGACCCCCGGTAACATTAACGACACTTCGTGCATATTATAGGAGATCATTTCTAATTTGAAGTTCTAGTAACCCTATGACCATCCGAAAAGGGAATCTTTGGTAGCCTTATTTGCTGTTTTGTTTTGATTCTGCGTTTCGTTTCACATCGTTTCATTTCGCTTTTCTTCATTCCATTTGCTAAATGTCGTTTAAGCCATAATTTGCACGGCGTGTCAATTTACCTGTAGTCCACGGTATTGTTTTTTTTGTTTTTGAACTTTGATCTGGACAAAAGCAGTTTCGACATTTTGAAATGTAGATGAATATTTGGTTGGTTATCTTCATAGAGGAGATTGATGAAGATTTTTATTTTCCAGATGACGCATTACTCTAAGAAAAATTGAAAAATAGTAAATTTTCATCGATGTGTTCATTCTGCGTCTTACTCAAGAATAGCTCGCAACCCACCGGTGCGTGGCTAGGTCGCAAACCATAGATTGAGAATCGCTTATATATTATATGAATTAAAATTATAATTTCAGATGATGATGTACCAGCCTGCGGCTAAAAACCTCTATTATAAAAAATCTATATAATAATAATTCTAATTACGTCTCTTTTTTTTTATCAATTTCAGGTATGTATTCCATTTTGGATAGTATTATTCAAACTAGAACGCAAAATTTACTTTAGTTTTATATACCTAATCAAATAAAACGGTAAATACGTCAAATGTAAGTATGAGACTCTTACACCCTTTGTATTATTAATACACAAATATTTTCCTTTCGAGAAATGCTATCGTAGTACCGTAATTTGGGAGCAAATTGATCACTTATTATCGTTATTACGGAAATAAATTTCTTCAAAAAATGAAATGTACAAACTAGTGGTATTAAAATCAGTTGCTATGAGGACGCTGTCGTTCTTCACGAGGTACCATTGATTACCGCAAAACGGGAGGAAGTTGATCACTTCATACTGATAAACCTGAACGGTGATTGCTTTTTACTACATGTGCTTGGTTGTCGTAGGCTATAGTTTTTTTATTATTATTTTCATACACTCATGCTCTACCATCACCTCTCTCGCACAGCACGAGTGTTAAAATAACATTCGCGTTAAAAGAAAACTATTATGGCAGCTCTCATAATGAGAAAAAAACCAACAAGAAAGCGTAACATTCTTCCGTGGCATGGTCTTATGAAAGCCATGTCATATGACATTTTAGTTTGGTACTTTTTTGTGATAGCTTGTGTTGCGAGGAAAGGCAACGGATTATCACAGAAAATACGTCGACTGTGACCACTCACACTACTGTTCCCAGCCATATGTATGGCAGACAAACTAATAACTCTCAAGTCTGTATGTACTAGCATTTGCTTTTCAAATGTATGAATTTAATCTCAATTAATTGAATTAGTAGAATAATCGTATGCCTTATTACGTTGTTTATCCTTTTAAATATACTACTATTGTATCACTTTTACTATCAGTGATTCACTATTCATTTTCAATGTTCACATTCACTATTTACTTTCACTATTTACTTGCACTATCACTATCAGTGAAAGTGAATAGTGAAAATGAATAGTGGAAGTGAACAGTGGAAGTAAACAGTGAATTACTGAAAGTGGAAGTGATACAATAGTAGTAGAATTAAAAGCAAGGACAATGTAATAAGGTATTATTGAATTTAGTTTTTGAAGTGCATGTTAAGTTTATTTTATATAATTAAAATGAGATTCAAATAACAAATTTTCAATCCTGGGGTGAAGTTTTTATGCAATGCAATATTCGGAAGTTGGCATTTTTACTTGATTTGAAGACCAATCTGCAAATCTCTACAAAAGTTGTGGTTTGTGATAAAACTGAATTTTTTATAGCATAATTGTTTTAAATTCACCTAAATGTAGGCAAATTACATCAGTTTTCACTTAAAATTACATTTTTGATACTAAATTGTTTTGAACGAAATACATTTCAGATGTGGATTCAAAGTGTTTTTATGTTACTTAATACGTGAAGTTTACGATTTTCAGAGCTGGTTGGAAATGCTATCTAACATGAAGCTTTAGTGTGATAATTTATTAGCTAGAGAAAGGTCTGAAGAGGGTAAGTGGATATTTCCGCTAGAGTACGGCAGTATGCAAATTGAATAGAAGTTGAAAATGAGCAAAGGGCCATTAATGCGACAGTACTTTTCAAACGCACACTTCTTTAGTATTTATTCAATTCTACAGGCGTGCGCGTTTTACTTGTTCATATACTGTCTGCGGCTGTGGAATAGTTCTTGCGACGTTTCATCACTACCTAAGGCTCCACGTTACCGAAAGCATTTCCAGTCGATGGTGTGTTACAATGCAATTCTTCTTTACCCAACTATTGTGTTGCTAACATTTGTGGAAGTGATCATATAGAACACTGGGCAGGTGTTGAGTTCCAGTTGGGACGTAATAGTTTCGAAGCACCGATGTTATGCCTCAGAACATTCCGGCGCACAGTGGGACGAAATCAAAAATAGTGACATGGCTATTTGCGATGAAATTATTGAGTGTAGTATTTTAATGTCTTTTAGAATGTTTCTGAATTTTTTGAGTACTTTAATTAAAAAGTTTTTTTTTTCCTTTGGTTTGTTTTTTCCGTCGATCTTGTTTTCCGTGCTGAGCACCAATGCTACCGAAGTGCTAGGAAGGCAGCTCCCACACCTAGACCCTACCTATCGACCCATCAGCTCATGAACCGGGGACCAACGGCTTTACTTCCCATACGAAGGAAGGCGTGATCAGAGATGTTATGCCTCAGAACATCCCGGCGGCGCCGACTGGGATTGAACCCAGCCCTGCTGGGGTGAGAGGTAATGACGCTTACCACTACACCACCGGCGCCGTTAATTGAAAAGTTAACATTCTTGATAAAGGGTGGTATACACTAAAAATAATAATAATAACTATTTTATGTCTTGTTTAAATTGATGAATATCTATGAAAACATTGTAGATAAGTCGTCATTTTAAGAAAATTTGTCCAAGACGTCTATTTTATATCTCTCAAGTAAACAAAGTTATAGGGTGAAAGTACTAACGCTAGCACTCCCTTAAAAACCTTTTTTTACCATAACTTTTTAGTTTGAATTTTTAATTTTTTTTTAAATATTTCATAAAGTTGTAAGTGCTCTAAAAATGCACATTTTTGCTAAATGAAGCAAATCGTTATCTCTTCATGTAAATGATTTACATACGTATTTATAGTTTTTCAACACTTTTTTCAACTTTAAATGGGTTTATCTTGCAGGTTAGCAGATACTAGCAGCTAAACTCGACGTAATTTCGTTCAGCAACTTATACCCTACTGTTACATATACAATTCCTAGCGGGATCCAAGGGGATGCCTAATGAATTTTCATGACCATTTTTCCAAGTAGCTTTGACAAAGTTGTTTGGTATAGTATTCTCAATGTATGTCCGAGTTTTGGGTGAAATTTGAAATCAATAGGATCGTTCCGTTTCCCTTACAAAATTTAATATTCTCCCACAAATCGAGATTATAAGTAAATTCGTTCAAATTCTGCCAAGTTGTTGGGGACCAGAATAAGCGCTGAAAGAGCAGTGGGAAACCCACTCTAATGTAAACACTTGAACAAATGGTCTGGAAAACAGCAAAACGTAACAAAACATTGAGGTACTTTTTAGAAAATTCATTATGCATCCCCTTGGATCCTTCTATGAATTGTATCTGTAACAGTAGACCAGAAGATGCTGAAAAAAATAGCGTTGAGATTAGCTGCTAATACCTGCTAACATGCAAGATATACCCCCTTACAGATAGCGTTAAAAGTATAAAAAGGGACTTAAATACTTAAAACAAAAAGATAGCGATTTGGTTTTTTCTACAAAAATGTGCAGTTTAAGAGCACATACAACTTTCTAGAACATTGTAAAAAAAAATTAAACTTCAAACTAAAAAGTTATGGTAAAAAAACGGTTTTTAAGGGGGTACTACCCTTTGTAATCCATTTTCACCCTATAACTTCGTCCACTTGAGAGATGTAAACATGACGTCTTGCACAAAGTTCCTTAAAATGACTTCATCTACAATGTTTCCGAAGATGATCATCAATTTCAACAAAACATAAAAAAGTTATTTTTTTTTATCTCAGTGTATACCCCCCACTGCACTTGTATACAAGCAAAAAAAAATTCACCACTGCAATGTAGTATTTAAAAATTGAAGAAACATTCTAGAAGACATCGAAAAGCTACACTCAATAGTTTCGTCGTAAATGGCCATGTCCCTCTTTTTTGATTTCGTCCCACTGTACGGCGGTACAAACTGGGAATGAACCCAGGCCTGCTGGGGTGAGAGGTTATCACGCTTACCACTACACCACCGGCGCCGTGCAAATTGTATCAAAACCGTATATTTTATCACTTCTCAATAGTGATGGAGTTAAAACATGCACTAAATTAAGGACACAAGATACACTACAATAGGTCAAATTAATGGTCGCAGTAGATTTATGTCCCGAACAGAGAAAAAAACATACAGTTCAAATGGAAAGTGTGCCATATTGAAACACGTTAGAGATTGTCCATTAACTACGTTGATGCTTTTTAAGCTATTTTAACAACCCCTCCCTCATCCTCATGCATAGACAGAATTGTATAAACTTAATTCGGTTTTTACGCAACTTTAATTTTATTTTGATTTTGCTTTCATAATAAGAAGTGTCTCGAAAAATAGTTTACTTCATCAATTATGTAATTCTTTAAAAGCTGACTTAAAAAAAAAATCTTTAATGCACATACATATCTTACACACCAAAAAATTATGAATTTTAATGGTGATGTAAATATCCATGCATACTAAAATTGAAGCATGTAAACTCCCTTTTTACGTAAACTAGCAACTTGAAAGAAATATTGCTTACAAAGATGGATGGTTGCATACAATATTTAGAATATTTCATGAAATGACTCATAAATTTACACGATCTGTAATGTGAATTAGTATGGTATGTGATGCTCCATTTATGTGCATCATAGTGACAGAAATTTACACGTTTTTTTTTCGAAAAATCGCCAAAAATCGGAAAAATCGAGAAATTTCGATTTTTGCTAAGAACGACATAATGCAATGTATTCGTAACTACGGCCTATTGAATTCTGACAGCTGATACTGAGCGTCAATTGTAATGTGTTTCCTCAAAAAGATATTGAGGCTTATGAAACCTTGAAATAATTAATAATTAACTGTAACGATGCCTCCAAAGTATACAAAAATACACTGTGCAAAATCTTATAAGAGAAACTAAATGTAATATCAGTACTTTGAAGAATATTTTTTCCTTTGTTTTATATTTCTAGAGTGTAAAGAAGAGCATGGCACAAAACATAATTAACAATTTGTTTATAACTTGCTTTCGATACAGTCCTTACGACCATATTTTTCATTGAATTTTGTTGCCATTTTTTTTAAACAAGTTGCTTTGAATTTGGTCAAAAATTGAGGCGAAAAAAAATCGCGTGAAAACAGAATTGAGTGTACTGTTTTCGTAATTCATGAACAACCCGTTACCGGCAATAATCACAACCATGTGAGAAGTTTGGTGTGTTTTTTTTTTATGAATTGATTTATTTGTACAGGCTCAATCGAATAAACTTTACAGAGCCAAGTTATCATTTTCGTTATACATACTTAATCCATATCTTAAATCTAGAGTTACAGGGATTGAACCGAATACTCGCGGTCGTCTCGAGGGTAGTGTAGAGTTACAATTTTATGGATGGGGAGAGGGAGGAAGAGATTTCACTATTTCTAAAACATGAACTTATTTCTATTCAACTTGTTAAAAGCTTTATAATTTTACAATTATTACAAAAAAAAAAAAAAATAAAAAGTTAAAGTTTGGTGTGTTGTGAAAAGTTTTTTTTTCTAAAATTTTTGATATTTGTATCGATTGGCATTGACAGAGCAGCTAGCAGAAAACAATTTTAAACAATCATACACAAGATATGGGAATGCTACTCTGAAAAAAAAATGCCTCTGGAAGAGTGAACTTAGATTGACAAGAAAACGTAAAATCTCTTATCATAACTTGAACTTGATTTACTGCAAATTCTGGTTAAATGCAAACTTTTTTCTACTTTGCTGACGTCCTAAATATATTGCACATAATAATTCGATTCGTAGCTTAAGCATTGCAAAATTCCAATTTTAATCAGATTGCAGATGATTCATACCGAAATCGTCTGTTACCAATGCAAACTCCTGAGTAATCTCCGCTCAAGATCAGCGCCAGACGCAATTTCTCATGAATGAAACCGAACATCGCAAAAACTGCATACTGACTGCACATCACATAGATATGAATGATTGCTTTACTTCTCACCGACTGGCTACATGTGTTAGCTGTTACATTTCCCCCCGGTCGTCAGCCACATCATAGCAGACAAACGACGTTGAAAGCGAAAGATGATTTATGTTCGATTGCATCGCACTTCTTCCCAGCCCGCTCTCAACACAACAGTCACTAGGAGTAGCATTTTTCTGTATGTGCAGTTTTTTCTTCTTCTCTTGCTACTGTTCCACATACGTTTTTCCTTGTTCACACTTCTCTATCTGGCGGAAGTTCAAGGTTGTGCGTGATCCAGATCCAGAGGTGGAAACAAACAGATATGGATTCGCCTAGAAAGTGAACTACCGTCTTTGAGGAATGGGAAAATGTGGGTCAGGAAGGGAAATGCAGTTCCATTACAAGACCTTGTATGGGTAAAACAGGTTCGTTTTGGACGTCTGGAGATGGTGCGAACTGGTAAACTGATTTCACGACTACTTATTAATCAACGGGGAGTTGGAATGTTGTTTTAAGCTATTTACTGATTCGTGATTTAGTACCAGTCAGCCACAGAGATCTAGTCAGTAAAATGAAAAACAAACAACGTTGCATCGTACCACGGACTAGGTTTTCCGATTTGTATGAAAAGATGCACAACGATGAAATCCAATCACAACTAAGCAAAAATGATCAATAAATTTCAATAATCTAATCGTAATGTGCCATTTTGGAGAATTTGTGCCAACCACAAACCATACAATCAATCCGGTTTGAAACTAAAAACATTACGTCACCGGTTGTTGTCTCCTTTCCTAGATTGCAGAAAATATCGGGTGCCATATGAACCGAAGTGTGGGTGAGGCGGGATCAAAGCGCAAAACAGGCATTACGAAATATAAGCGCCATAAATGCCGCCGTCGTCGCCGCTGGTGTCCCAGAAAGAAGAAAAATCGCCTCCGTTTATTGCACCGTGTTCTAGAAGACGGACGGCTAACGACCGCAGCGCGGATTGATCATCAGAATCTAGCAAATGATTGTATTTGGAATGTTGAACATTTTTTGTGCGTGTTAAGTGCACTCCACACGACTGAAACTTCTGTCACGTAAATCTTTCCAACAATATTTTTGTTGCGTCATCAATACAGGGCTGTTTCTCAATCTCAAATTGGTTATATCCGATTGACCATTCCGAGACAAACGACAATTTTCCTGTTGAAAGATGCTCATTAACTGGCCCCATCTACTGCTGTAGACAAACAGAAGGGAACAAAGAGGGGAAATATTCAAACATGAAGTAATTTTTTTTAATCCGCGTCAATATTGGCATCAATATTTGCATCAATATTAGTGAAAATACTTTGGAGTATTGAAAACATTTTTGCTCGTGTAGTGGGCGCTTTAGGTGCATTTTCTCCACACGCATTCACTTGCGTAGGTTTCCCTCTAACTCGATTTGGTTTGAAGTGCTAGTTTCTGCATCACCAGAGAATGATAGAAGTCGTAAACAACGTTCGCTATGGGAGGTTGTTGGAGGGAATTTATTGTCGGAACAAAAGCCAACACCTGTTCGAATTTCGAAAAAAATTGTAGTAAGGTGGTGTTTTCAGAGTTACAGATGCTAAATTTAAGCCAAAGTTCCTACAGTGCTAACATGTTTTAACATCCCGGAATCATCATTAGATTTTTTAAGAGCGAGAGACTACGAGGCCGATTAAATCAGCTCATTTTGAGTTCCGTTCAGTCAAATTCGCACAAACGTTGGTTACTCATACACTGAGTAAAATTTTCCTCGATTTTCCCGGAAAACTTTTTGAATATGAGAAAACTCGAGAGAGCTTCCACTTAGTATATTAGTATACTCCTAGACTGGGGCCTGCCTTAGCTCAGTCGTTAAAGGTACTGTAGGTGGCTAGGTTCGATTCCCGGTCCGTTCTACGTATTTTTCGAGTTGGAAAATTTTTCGACTTGCTTGGGCACAGAGTATCATTGTGCTTGCCACAAAGTATACAAATACATGCATTGTTATTGGCATCGAAAGCTCTCAATTAATAACTGTGGAAGTGCATTTAGAACACTAAGTTGAGAGCACGCAATAAGCTAATATGCGCTAAGCAATAACCTTGAAATGCGAATAAGAAGAAGAAGTCATCCCAAGCACTATTCATTTGAATCTAAGTATGTTAAATTTGGCTGGTTCTTATCAATCACAGCGTAGATACTACGAAATGTACGATCATTTAAGCTCAAGCTCATTTTGTTACGGTTTTGAAGGAATTCAATTTAGTACTCAACAGTTCCATTTCAAAGGACGATTTTTTGATTATGTTGAAACTTTGCACAGTTGTTTGTTATTGTCCAACATGCCATTTTACATATTTGGTTCCCTAGTTTTGTACACGACTAACACTTGAAAAGGGCTTATGCAAAAATGATACGCATCAATAGAAAAACATATATCTCGCGAACGATTCGTTTGATCGAGATGGTGTCTTGGGCGAAGTTGCGGACAAGTATTGTGCCTTTCAAGAAAAAAATATACACCGTAAAAAATTATTTTGTAATTTACAAAAAAAAAAAAAATCAAAATTATAAAAAAATAAAATAAAATTACTCAAATTGCATATTTATTTTTTATATTTATATTGTCGTTTAGATAAAGTGCTAGGGGAAACGCTCCTATAGTTGCGGTACGTTAGAAGCGTTAGGTTCCTATAGTTGTGTATTGAGTCTCCATGCACAACTATAGGAACCTAACGCTTCTAACGTACCGCAACTATAGGAGCGTTTCCCCTACTTATTGACAATGTGCGTTTGCTGGGCAACTCATAAACAAAAAAGTTATGAATTATTGAAAAAAGTACTATTTTCCAAAATACTACCTACAGTTATCGAATATCTTTGAAATGGTGATTATTAAAACACATTAAATTTACAACAAAAAAGCTCATAATGCTAAGTTGCCGAAAGTTGTTATTTTCGAGATACTTGTAGGTTAAAATTCGCTTATCGCATAATTGTTTAATCTTGAAAATATTTTTAACGAAAAGCCCAATAAATTTCCTTAAACTTTGCAGTTCGCAGTTTTTCAATCAGAATCATGAGTTAAGATATAATTAATTATGAGTGAGATACCGCATGGGAAAAGTGTATTTTCCTATTTGGCCCCTTATACGGCTTGCTAGTTTCGAAGACCACGGTGGAATAGAAAACAACCATAAGAAGTGTTTGACAGCCTTTTCGGGTCATTGTCAATGCCGTAGCTACACAATAGGAACGGGCAAAGCGGACAGGCCCCCTCCAAAATTGTCCAAGACTACCCACCTCTGATTTTTTTTAGTTTTTTGCTCATATTGCGGTTCGTAGCATAACTAGTTTTTGACAATAAACCTTATATTTCAATATGCCGCAACAACTCCACCTGGGTTACTTTTTCAAAAGACTTATCTGCTTTTGTAAACAATGCGTTCGATCGTCGATTTGACCTAACTGGGAGCTCGTCCACGCATACTAGCACCACTATCAGATAGGGGAAACCTTACCCAACTTAATAGTGGTGTTAGTGTGCATGGGTGAGTTCCCAGTTGCGTCAAATCGAGTATCCGAGATTTGCAATACCATTCGCAAATTATGGCATTCATTTCATAAATAAAAATGTATTAGATAAAATAGTGTTCTTAGACTTAGGTATTTATTTAGTTCATATTATATAATTACGTTAATACTTAATACGTCTATTTAAACAAATTAAAAACCTTTGCATCATGATCTGTACAGTTTGAGAACAATTTTGCTCTAATTTTATTTTAAGATATAGGAATAAATGAGTGAAATTTTTGCGTTCCTTAAATTGTTCTTGCTTCACAATATTGTTCATTAAGCTCTGCCGCCATAGTTTTATATTCTTCTGATGTTACAAAACCAAATGATAAACTCGTCAACTCTACCTCCTTTCGATTATTTGCCCAGTTATATAATTCTTTGGCATTATTAATTGGATGTTCACGTTCTGTGGCTAAACTGGCTCGTGTAGCCATGCGCTTCATCGTACCTCCAATAACATCACACAGTCCTTTGCCATGGGATGTCGCAAAGAAATGCCATTCAGCTTCAATTTCATACATAGACTTGAACTTGCAGAGACTAGAAAAATTCTTACGGTTTTTGTACTGTGAAGCAGCTCCTTCAAACATAAAATAAATAAATCTTCTTCACTATTTTTTTCTGATCTGTACGTAAAAAAGTAATCATTTTGGAAATAAACAGGTTAACAGCTAAGGCCTGTACTTGAAAAAAAAAATGCACCAGACAAAAGTGTTCGCCAAAAATTTATTTTACGTCGGATTTTCTTGAAACTTTCAGGGAATGCATTAATACATATGGATTATGTTTCGGCATAATTACTTTATTCAATTTCCTTTCCATCGCTGAAAGCCCGCACCTTTCCCTTAATACTCCTCCACTATATTATTTGTGCAATAGTGGAGCCGACCTTTTTGGTCACTTTCATCCATTCTTCTTCAACTCCAGCTCGTTCTTAAACAACTTGGACGATTTTCGAACTTTGGCCTTCATTATGGCCCAAAATCTTTCCAATGGACGAATCTCTGGTGATTTTGGGGGGTTGGCGGTTTTTGGTACAAAAACAACGTTATTGTCTCTGTACCAATCAACGTCGATCGCGCGTAATGGCATGATGCCAGGGCTCGCCTCCATGGGACAGGCAACAGACGCTTCTGGAGGCATTCGGTGCGGTAAATTTCGCTGTTGATGGTACCCATTGTGATGTACAGTTTACTCAGTTTACCGCATTGGCATATGGCCTGCCAGAGCAAGTATTTTTTGGCGAATTTGTCCAATTTCTTCTTCCTTATGTCTTCCGGAACATCAAACCGTGATTTGGCAATGTAGAACTCCAGCCCCGGTATCTGCTTTGCGTCTGCCTTGATGTAGGTTTCGTCATCCATAACCACACACATCGGTTTCGTTAACCACTATCGATACAGCTTCCTTGCGCGGGATTTGGCCGCCGTGTTTTGATGATCCCGCCGGTTCGGTGCCTTCCGAACCTTGAATACACGAAGCCCAGCTCGTTTTATGGTTTGCTGAACGAACCAGGCCGAACACTTTGCCTTCATAGCCGCGTCGCGAATCAAAAGGTTCGGGTTACGCTTGAAATAATCCAACACCTTCCGGGCCTTCACAGGGTCACTGTCTTCGATTTTCTTCAACTTCCAGCCCGCCGCTCGGTCGTCTGGGACTCTTTAAACGATTTTACCACCCGAGACACAGTTGTATGGGTGATTCCCAGTTGTCTTCCGATCCATTTCATGGTCGCAGTTGGATTTTACATGACGGCGCGCAAAATTCTCCGGCGATTTTCTTCTTGTTTCGATGACATCTCAATAACCACTGAACCGATTGTTATGAAATTTTGCACATGTAAACAATTCACTCCAAACTAGTTATACCCAGATTTTCATCAATTTTTACCCACGGATAAAAAAGTTACACATGGATAAAAATGGTGCATTTTTTTTCGAGTACAAGCCTTACTGCATCATGTGTCAACTCTTCTGAGATAATTATGAAATTAAAATGAAGCACTTGCGAGTTTTCTTTATAGTATATAACGAATGGATGGATATCCCGAGCAAAGTCGGTTAACAAAATGAAAGCAAATCGAAATTAAAATTTGCAGTTTCTATCATAATGAAAACTCATTTTGATTTCAATTGTCGCGACATAAGTCTGATATCATATTGTGATTTCATTATGCAGTCAAAACTTTTTAAATGAAAGCAACTTAACTTGAAGTTCCGCTCTTAACGTCTTGTTTAAAATTTAATTTAAGTTCATCTGTTGTTGAACTAATGATTATTGTTTATTTGTTTTGTTTAACACATTTTAGGTCATTCCTGACTTGCCCGGGGTGAGATTTGACTTATTCAACTTTTCAGTCTTTCAGCGTGAGAAGCATGGATGCTAACCATTTATGCCAGGCCCGTATTCAGTTAAACATTATGAATGCAAAATGAGTAATCAAATTGATTTAATTGAAAGCAGGATTAGTTTTCCGTTTGCTTCAACAGTGTAAAATTTTGTTCTCAGTTTTGCTGTGTTAACCGTTAAGTCAACCAAAATGAGATCAACTCGAGTATTCAAAATAAGTTACATCATAACAGCAAATTTTGATTTCAATTTGATCTTCAGCTTTGCTCGGGTAGTAGCTTGTTGTACATTCCAATGATGAGATTGTACTTCATCCTGCAGTACAAAGGAGTAATTTTCAGAAAAATCACAAATGACAAATGACGTTGTTTTTAAGAATTTAGATTATTCTGTTTTAATGAAATCGTGCGGTATCAATTTGAGTAATTTTTCACAAAAATATGAAACAAAATCTTATTTCTTCAAAATCTTGTGTTGCACTTGTTTGGTCCTCCTGCGGTCCTAGTTGAAAAATATGCTTCCTCACTCCTTGGTTGATTTCCTTAATTTTATGTTCAGGATAGTAAACGTTGTTTGACTCCTTTGCGTCAATCGGTGAAACCTGAATCCCGGCAATTCCTCTGTTGAATATTTCGATGTTAACAGATCGCGAAAATTCATCATCAGTTGTTGCAGTTGTGGCCACTGATATTGTTGATGGTATCGTTGACAGGCTGGGTACTTCAGGCAAAACCCTTCCAAAAACAGTTTCCGAGTTTTCAGCGATGATTTGTTTTTCACCTGTTCTAGCCCGTCTTTCAACTTCTCGACGGCAAGATCCGCAGATGTGTAAATTGGAATTCATTGTATCTCCGGAATATCCAATCGTGTTCAAGTTCTGTTTGGTATTTTCTGAAAGAATTCGCAGATCCCTTTTTATACACCTTACATTATGATTTTTTATCGGTTGAATACATTGGGTCATAACAAATCGGTTATCCATATCTTTGTACTGGTGAACGCTAAAAAAAAAACGTAAAAATATAAATATACTTATTTTTTATATATATTTAACTTATGTTCGTATAAAGTTTATATTGACTAACAAGCTTACCTTAACAGAAACGAAACTTTGTATAACAGCACTGAATCACCGTCCTTCAAACTATTTCTATTTTCCACAGATGACGACTGCTTACTGTTAGTGACTGATGAAGATATGCTTGAGTAGCTCTTTAAATATCAGTTTTTGCTACCGAAATAAATATTCTTACCAAGTGGCTAGGTATCAATGAAGAGTTAGATGGTACCTAAGTATGCAATTAAGTACCAGACATTCAGTGGCTTGATTTTCAACGCTTGTTGTATAGAGACTTGTGCGTCTGATTAAAAAACTGTGAACCGCAACAAAGTTTAAGGAAATGGATTGGGCTTTTCGTTAAAAATATATTCAAGGTTAAACACTAACCAACAACATCTCAAAATGGTGAAAATTGCTCAAATTATGCGATAAGTGAATTTTAACCTACGAGTATCTCGAAAATAACAACTTTGCGCAATTTATGCATTATGAGTTTTTTTGTTGTTGTAAATTTAATGTGTTTTAATAATAACACCATTTTAAATATATTCTATAACTGTAGGAAGTATTTTGGAAAATAGCACTTTTTTCAATAATTCATATTTTTTTTGTTTATGAGTTGCCCAGCAACCGCACATTGTCAATAAGTAGCACTTTATCTAAACTACAATATAAACATAAAAAAAAAAAATATGCAATTTGAGTAATTTAATTTTTTTTATAATTTTGATTTTTTTTTTGTACATAACAAAATAATTTTTTACAGTGTATATTTTTTTGTTGAAAGGCACAATACTTGTTCGCAACTTCGCGCAAGACACCATCTCGATCAAACAAATCGTTCACAAGATATATTTTTTTCTATTGATGCGTATCATTTTTGCATAAGCCCTTTTCAAGTGTTAGTCGTGTACAAAACTAGGGAACCAAATGTGTAAAATGACATTTTGGACAGTAATAAACAACTGCGTAAAATAACAATTCTATAAACATCGATTCGAAACGATTTGCGAATCTGTGTGGAACTACTCTACTTCAATAAATAAAGATATAAATCAGCCATTTCATATCAAAACGATATAGTGGTTCTTAGAATTTCGTAAAAATTGGGTGTTTTATTCCTTATCGCAAAATATTAAACCCGTATTTTTATTTTTTATTTTGTTATTAGGGTGGTTCAAAAAATCGTTTTTTTTCAAAAATTCATAACTTTTGAACCACTGGGTCGATTTCAAAGATCAACATATCAAATAAAAGGCAATTAATATAGATTTTGTATTGAAAAACATTGATTGCATTGGTTTTTTTTTATGGTTTTCGTGGTTTGTAAACAGATAGCGCACTCTGTATTACTTGAAAATTTTGATTTTTCACTCAACATATCAAAATATCAGAGATATGTTATGTTTTAATTATATTTTTTTGAAGTAATCAAGTTTTGAGTGACCTTTTATCCCAAAACAATTTTTAATTACCTTTTATTTGATATTTTGATCTTTAAAATCGGCCCGTGATTCAAAAGTTATGAATTTAAAAAAAAAAGTATTTTTTGAAAAAAAAGTATTTTTTGAAAAAAGAAATCAATTTTTGAACCCCATCATGGAAATGGTCAACCTAATGACAAAATTAATAAAAAAAATACGGGTCTAATATTTTGCGTTAAGGAACAAAACTACCAATTTTTACGAAATTCTGAGTACCATTATATATATTCTGAGAACCCCCATCTCAACACAGCGTACAAGTAAAGCCCTTCACACCAACAAGTAGATTGACCTAGCTTTTATTCTCTTTAAAACTGCAATTAAAACAAATAATGGGTGCACCAGGCATAGGTCATTTTGATTTCTTGCATATGCAAAAATTAACATCTCTAGCGGCGCTGGTGGTGTAGTGGTAAGCGTGATTACCTCTCACCCCAGCAGGCCTAGGTTCAATCCCAGTCGGCGCCGCAGGGATGTTCTGAGGCATAACATCTCTGATCACGCCTTCCTTCGGAAGGGAAGTAAAGCCGTTGGTCCCCGGTTCATGAGTGGATGGGTCGAAAGGTAGGGTCCATTCAGGTGTGGGAGCGGCCTCCCTGGCGTCTGTATCATTAGTGCTCAGCACGAAAAACAAGATCGACGGAAAACAAATCAAGGAAAAAAAAAATAGCATATCAAACATCTTGCATGATCTCAAATTTGCTATTTTACCATTTGTACGACTTTCCAAAGCCGCCAAATTTGTGCCAAAACTATGACTAACGATCGCCGAGCATCCCATTTGTATTCATTAAATTGAAATTAAAATTCTTCCGTCCCACATCTTTCCAAGTTGTGCTCATACAGTTGTGAATGGCAGCATATTGTCTGGTTTAAATTTCCATTAAAAATCTATTTATTATTTGTTTTCACATCGTGTGGCACAAACTAACGCTCTGGTGGCTGAGATACAGAAGTAGCTGATCATCTTTTAATCCGACCGAGTTCCCATCACTCCACGGATATGCGCTATCGCATATACCTAATCCAATTTTGCGGTTTCGCCTCTACAAATAGGGGTATCACATTTGACTTGCAGCAGGAAGCCTGATCCCATGTCATCGGTGCAAATCTAGCTCTGCAGGCTGCTTTCTGTGAGAATAGATGGTAGGGGCTCTGGGTGATTCAAAAATGACGCCTCCCTCTCTCCAACTTCAAATGTGTACGTCATTTTTCAACGACCCCTGTTGAAGTGCTCTAGTTCGAGTCAGGGTTGTAGCTTTGATCCCTCATCCGCCTGATGGTTTGAGCTAGCGTCTTATCAATCGAGACCAACACTGTCCACCAAGATTCATCTTTTGCGATCGCGCAGCAGCGGGTGTCTCAGGCAATCTTCGCGATCTGTCACTGTGATCTCTGTTTACGTTGTCATTCTTCACTAGTTAGTAGGTTCCTATCGCCGTCGAGTCGTCGGTTGGTTGTGCGTTGGATCAGTTTGTTGTTGGTACCTTACCAACGATAGCAGTAGCAAAGACAGCCAGCAGGTTGGTGTTGGGTTAGCTATGCTTTGCGCTTTTTAGCAACTTCGACGACGACGACGACGTCGACGCCGGTCGTGACGAATTCTGCAACATTTGCGCCGTGTTGTGTGCCGTACGCGCGCGTGTTTCATTCGCTCGTCTCGAGTGTTTGTTCAAAGACGTTATTCGTTGGTTCGGTAGGTTGTCGTTGTCCCCCGTGTGTATAGAAACGAGGGGAAGATTCAGTTCAGTGGAGGAAGCTGGCTGTGATCTTTCGCGACTGCTGGCTTTTTTACTTTTGTTGCCGTAATCACCTCATTTTGTGGTTTTCGGTACACGGTATATGTCGGTGGAAAAGTGAAACAGTTTTTTTTTCTTCTGGTGCGATTTTTTCCGAGGAGTGAATTCGTTTAATTAGAATATTAGTGGGCGTACGTGAAGGGCCATTCAGATGTGTCACTTCGGTGATTTGTTGTGCAAACGTGTTAATCAAAAAAAGTATTAGCAAAGAGCTGGTGCAACGAGTTGCAGCTTCTAGACCGCACACAAAGTCTAGTCCCATGCCAGCGACGGCGTAGTATTTTATCAATGGGATTTGCCAGTGCTAGAAGTTAGACAGAAGCAAAGGAAAGCAATCCCAGAGGTCGAACGTCAAGATAACACGTAACACATTTGAGCCACTAAAGTGCGATAAGACGGTCTTCGTCGGGGTGGTGTGAAATGTGTGTGCGTGTATGAAGAGTAGCAGCGGTAGCGTGTTGCTAATGCACAGTGAAAAGATCAACAATGAGGCGCTAGAATAGAGCGGTTTCGTGAAAATCGACGCAAAAAGTGTTAGATGTAAACGCCAAAATTATTTGAAATTATTTTTAGCCGGGTGGGCGATTCGGAAAACAAAAACAAAACCGTGTGAAAGAGTGTGGTCTTGATTCTAGCTGATGGTCGATTTGGTTCGAAAATTGTTGCTTTGTTGTTTGGGATTAAATCGGTGGCATATGTATGTAAGATGATCTTTTGTGAGGTTAGGTGAATTGCAATTTCGGGTTAGCTGCCGGTTGGATTTGGAATGTTTCTTTGAAGAGCACGAGTAAATTTTAAACTGCCTGTTAATGGTTTTAAATAACGAGTTTTACGTGTTTGTCGATTGGAATAGTAACTCAACTTGATTGGAAATGATTCCGTTTGGAAACCAACCAAAGCTGAACTAAGCGAAAACAGACCGCTAGACTTTAAAGTGCCCAACATGTGAAAAGAGCCTATCGATTCGTTTCGTCGTTTTTCTCAAACGGCTAAATAGTACTTGCGTGGGTCAACTTTATAACCCCCTGTTCCACACTGGTCTTTCAATTTGGATTTAGGTCTCCAAAAACTGTGCGATTTAGATTTGCGAGATAATTTCAAAGTTTTTATGGGAAAATGTATAGTAAACGAAGAATATAGTAGCCAAAAAATTAGACATTGCACCTTATTACCCATACCTGAGACTTAGATTGAGCAAACTATACACAACAACTTTGTCGAAGACCGCAAATCGATTCGAATTCTTTACAAATAGTTATCAACCATTTTGTGGGGAATCCCAAGCGTAAGCTCGCTGATCTCATAAACGACAGGTAATATAAATTAGTGTATCATTTGACGTAAATCCAGTCAGAATTCAACTATGTTTCAATTTCAATTGTTTGAAGACTCCATTCCGATAATTTCAAGATCAAATTGTCCAATAGGCATAAAACACAATTACAGTCCCCCTACGATACCTGAAAACAATCATGGATCACCTATAATTATCTACAACAGCCCATACAAACTTCCTTGATTTGTTTTCCGTCGATCTTGTTTTCCGTGCTGAGCACCAATGCTAGCAACGCCAAGGAGGCAGCTCCCACACCTGGACCCTACCTATCGACCCATCAACTCATGAACCGGGGGCCAACGGCTTTAATTCTCTTCCGAAGAAAGGCGTGATCAGAGATGTTATGCCTCAGAACTTCTAGGCGGCGCCGACTGGGATTGAACCCAGGCCTGCTGGACCACTACACCACCGGCGGCGCTAACCCCCCATGTAAACTTCTGAAATAATTAAAAGCTCTAATTTTTTAAGATCACAGTGTTTGATGGAATCTACCAAAGGTCAATTTTCAGATCGTTTCTATGGTTGTAAGAACGCATTTGAGTATTTGAAACCTTCAAAACTCTAAAAGATCTAAAACTTCTTGGAGCTTCCACAACCTTATCAGTTCCCTGAACACTCATTCGGTAGGCGTCCAGAGCTCGTTAGTCATCTTTGATGCTCTCTGGACCTCTTTGAAGCTCTCTGAACCTCTCCACTTATAAGACCTTCGAAGTTTGTTTAACCTACATAGGCGGTTCCAGACTTCATATACAGGGAGTAACAAACCCAATGAAAGCAATACTTTTTGATTATATTGGAGTATTGAGTTTTGTTGAAATCCAAATAAAAAAAAAATCGATTATTATTTAATTTCTATGTTTTAGTCTGTATGTTTTGGGTAATGTTACATATCATGTTTCATAACATCAAAAAATATATTTGAAAACTCTATGAAAATTGAAGAATACTTAGAAGACTTGGAATCATATTTCTTTCTCAAATCTTGATTTTTTTTGTGCTGGATCGGTGATTCTTAAAATTTGTCAATATGGAATCCTTCACAGAATTTCTATTGATTTTTTTCTTATGAATTCCCATACAACCATCTATGAATTTCCTCTATGAAGTCCATCTGAAGACTGTCTCTTGCTGTGATAGCTTCTCCATTTCTTCACAATACTGTAGGAATTATCTACAGTTAACTCTAGAAATTCAGCCTAACATTATTTTCAAATTTCCAATCAGAATTGTAATTAAATCATGAATTCCCATCAAAATTTTTAGCTGAATTCTTATAGAATTCTCGTTTGAGTTACCTTGAATTTCTGCTAGGAATTGCATAGGAATACTCCTCGAGATTTGTTTAGAAACTCTTCTACGAATTCTCCTCAAAATTACTTCCGTCGAAAACACCTCAGAATTGCTCTGGAATGTAATCAGAAATATCTGGAAATTCACCATAGACTTCACTAAAGCTCTCCTGCAATTTATTTACAATTATAAATCCCATAATTATTTTAAAGTTCTACTCAGAGTGACTCTTTTTTTTGAATTATTTTCACTACTTCTCCTTAAAATTCACCTGGAATTCACCACACAATTCCTTTTTCCTAAACATTATTTTCAAATTCCCATGGAATCATCCCTCAAATTCTCCTTGAATTTCTCCTCATGATTCCCTAGGAATATTCCTAGTATTCCCTTGAAATTCCACTGTATACTGGAAACTGCCAAGGCTGCTGGGGCCAGATAACATTCCCGCTAAAAAGCTGTTTGCCTAGAATCTGGCCGGTACCATCTTCAATGCTTCATTAGAATTAATTTTACGATTCAATCCATCTTTTTTATCTTTAGAATTTTCTTTGAAACTAACTTGGAAATCATTCCAGAACTTCCTTGTCATTATTCATGAGATTCTCCAATAATTAGGTGGTCCTCAGCAAGCATGGGAAAACTCATTCACTCGCACGAGCACCACAGATACAAAATAGCAATCCTCGTCTAAAAACAGTTTACCGAACGAGTGTAAATTCTTCCATCCAAATGACTCTTCAGTTAGACTCGAAACTGATAGCAGTAGAAGGAATGAAAGATAAACTGAAAGCAGTCGAACAATTCGACAGTGAGCATGCGTAAGGGCGTAAACACGATGAACGATTCTCTTCGTCGATTTTCTCTTTTGTTAATAATTCACTAGATTTGCGTTTCCTGTTGCTTTTGATAGCCAATACAACCTGTTACAACTCTGCATTGGACAAATTCAAGAAAATTGTTTCGCTTAGCTGTAGTAATGCAAAGAGAAAATCGACGAAGAGAATCGATCATCACGTATACGTCCTTATGCATGCTCACTGTCGAATTTTCTCTACGGAACGCCAACAATATAAATAGCCGAGTGAGATATATTTTGTCGCAGTGATTTAAATCAGTTGAACTGGCCATAGCAGTTTTACAGTAAATATTTCCATGACGCTTACGTTTATGTGTTATAGTATAATACTTTTCTCCATGTTAATACCAATTGAAGTGTTTGAATCTATGTTTAAAATTAGAAAATAAAAAGTGATTCTTTCTGCAAAATTCTCACTCAGCTCACTCAGCAGAATGCAATCATAAAAGGCATTCAAAAGAATATAAGTGAGGAATTATCCACACTGCCACACTCAAAATCATTTATGTTACGCTCAGCTGTCTGTTTTGCTCAATACTGCGTTCATCGAATAAAATAGAAGCAATGATACGAACGAAATCAGTGCGGCTCTAGGCAAGTAAGAGAGGTGCCACAGTCGGAAGAAGTGTTAGTTTGTGTACTTAAATGAACCATGCCCATTTTGTTATGGCAAGTTTGCTATAAGAAATGCTCATCGTGTTTATTAGCGAAATTCACATCAAAGATTGATTAATTGCGTAGGAAATCAGTTTGGCACGGCATTTGTGACCAGCATCCACCTTCCGATCGTATGAAATAGGTAAAACTGTCCAAATCTGCAGATAAAAATTTTTGTTTTGAATTTCTGTATGGCAAAATAGTGAACTTTTCGTGAACATTAACGGCAAAGAACTCACCAACACTGGGAGACCGTGAGTTCCTACCCACCTGTCTTAAAAACATCTCGAGTGCGGCTCGCACAAGCTACTGCTCGTTTCTGATTTTGTAGACGTGTGAGTGAGTAGTAAATGCAAAATTATACGATTTTTCCCATGCTTGGAAACAATTCGACAGTGAGCATACATAAGGGCGTAAACGCGATGATCGATTCTCTTTGTCGATTTTCTCTTTTGTTAATAACTCGCTAGAATTAACGTTTCTCGGTGCGTTTGCTGTTGCTTTTGATAGCCAATATAACCTGTTACAACTCTGCATTGAACAAATTCTATCAAATTGTTTTCATTAGCTGTAGCAATGCAAAGAGAAAATCGATGAAGAGAATCGATCATCGCGTATACGCCCTTATTCATGCTCACTGTCGAATTCTTAGATTTCGCTTGAAGTTTTTCTCACTTTTCTGTCCTTTGAAGCTCAGACCTAATGTGGAATTCCACTGAGAAGTCCCAAGAAATTCTGGGAATAATTCGGGAAATCCGTGAAGATTTGTTTAGAATTTCTATCCATGCCCCCCTTGTCCTCCATCCCTTCCTAGTCAGTGAGAACCTAATGTGTTCATCGATCCTCTCAGATGTTGTCCAAGCTTCACATATTTTCAAAAGGTCTCTGATCCAACAGAAGCACTCTAAGAAGTTTACTACACACTTAGCTGTGTTTTCGTTGTGCGGTAATATTTGAACAGCAGAACTGATCGGTAAATGTTTAAAAATGAAAATAAAAAATTAAAAATTAAAATGAAATATTTAAAAAATAGGTTATTGATTGGTAACTTATAAAGGCTTTGTTAAGCTCTTTAAACGACAAAACATTTAATTCTATTACAAATACAAATATCCTATTCTATTGATTTCTTACGTGTAAGAGGGTCATTTGAATTTCTACCGACTCTTTCAGTAGCTCAAAAATTCAATAAACGAATGACTCTTTTAAAATAATCTTAGTGTCTGATCCCCAGAGAAGTCTTGCATATTTTAGAAAAAAATATCTCGAATTTCAAAGATGATTAGTGGGTTTCAGAGATATTCACAAAATTAAGGAAAACGCGGGGAACATTTTTTGTAGTTAAGTGGATCTCAATAGGACCATGACATATTTGGGAGAATTTCAAAGATCTTTTGAGGAGGTAAGGAAACCTCAGGAAAGATTTATTCAGGTGTTAAGAGAAGTTCATAATTATTTTGGAAATAGTGATAAAGCTTTGGAATCCTATTAAGATTAGGGAACCTCAGTAAAAGTAGTAGAAATTGCTGCAAAGTTAGGGAACCCTCACTATGGTTTTATGGTACTCTTGAGTTGTTCAGAGAACCTAAATAAAATACAAGAATCCTCAGAAAAGCTTTGAAAACATAAAAGTAGTTTAGGAAAATCGCGAGAAGTTTAAGAAAAGCTCATCTTCAAAACTCATTTGTGTTAATGAAAATTGGTCTGAAGGTGGGATTTGCTACTAAAACCTTAAAGTAGGACCTCCCTTAGCTCATTTGGTAAAGGCACTGCTAGAAAGCAAGGCCATACTGTAGGTGGCTGGGTTCGATTCCCGGTCCGTTCTATGAACTTTTCGGGTTAGAAAATTACTCGACTTTCCCCGGGCATAGGGTATGATTGTACTTGCCACACAATTATTACTAATGCAAAAATGGTAGAGGCATCGAAAACTCTCAATTAATAACTGTGGAAGTGCATTTACAAGCGATGCCGGTGAAGTAGTGGTAAGGGAAGTAAAGCCGTTGGTCCCCGGTTCATGAGTTGATGGGTCGATAGGTAGGGTCCAGGTGTGGGAGCTGCTTAGTTGGCATCGGTTGCATTGGTGCTCAGCACGGAAAAGAAGATCGATGGAAAACAAATCAAGGAAAAAATAGTGTATCTAGAACACTAAGTTGAGAGCACGCAATATGCTAAAATGCGATGAGCAATAAGCTTGAAATGCGAAGAAGAAGGGCGTTAATAATTAATCAATGATTAATGACTAATGATTAATCATAAGCATTCCGTATGATATTTCTCATCAATCTTTAACCATCTTAACAATGTGGCAATTAATTGAGATCAATGATTAAAAATTAATGTCTGAAAAGTTCATAATGTTTTTTGGTTAATCGTTAATCATTAATAACTTAAAACCCTGACTAAAATGCAGCTAAACTAGAATAAGATCCTTTTTATTCACCCGATTCAGTGTGACATTTTGGCTGGACTCTCTCCATTTGTGCATAAGTCAATAAGTCCTTTAGATATCGTAAAATAGAACGTTCCCGCGGATTTCACTTGATTTTTATTACAAGTTACTTGCAAGAACCCTGAACCTTAACGCAAGTTAGGAACCATCCGCAAATGACGTAGAAAATGTTTGAACATTTTTTAACTCCCACTCCCCCTCGTAGCGTATTTTGCTATACTTAATACATGGCCGGTTAAAACTTCAGCAGATCCTTCCTCACCCCTTACATGATACTTCATTTATGGATCGCCTCTTAGTGTACAATCAATAATACATCTATAACCATCCAGGAGTTCGTGATTATGAAAAGTTTTCCAAGCACGTATATGTTTTGGCTGTCAATTTGACCAAACGTTCTTCGGTAAAATATCCATTTGATCAAATTCCAATCGGCTACTTATATAGTATTTTGGGCAACTTTTCCGATTAAGTTAACGTCCTGTACCACCGGTTCCCATATGTCCTTAGAATAAGAGACAATTATGCGCCCACCGGCAGTGTAGTAGATAAATAAAAAAAAATCGAGTTGTTAAATAGAAAGGTCACAATCAAAGGAATCTTGATTTACTATCAAAACCAAACATTGCTGAAAACATCAATAAGTTTAATGTATAGGGCTGCCCAAGCAACACAGTCTGTCGTAAACGTGGTTTGCTCATGTTTCAAAATTATCAAATGTAAATATTGTATATAAAGCTAGCAAGTTTCCACCAAATACAATAAGTTAAAAATGTGTTATAAACAGGTAATTGAAAGTTGCAACACCATAACTTGAACAGAACTTTATAACTTCAACAGAACAAGTGTCTGTCAGAAAGGTTGAATATTTCACAAACAACAATAGAACGGCTCTAAAACAAGATGTTTTCCAAGCAATTAATATTTAACTTTTTTAAAACTGGGATTTCTTTTATTTTTCATTAAGTATGTATTATTTGGGATGACTGAATGGCGTTGGTAATTTTCATGTGAATAAAAGTAGAGTTAAACATGTTGACATAATTTAATTCACGTTTCCTTTACTGATATTACAACCAGCAGTAGAATGCAATCCATAAAAAAGCAAACATAACACGTAAAACGCTTTCGGAGCGTTAAATTACTTGATCCATGTGCAATCGACCCAATCAAGGTACGCGTGACTTTGTGCACAGGTAAAACTAGTTCATCTAAACCACACACACGATTGCAGTACTTGTGCATCCGCGTGCTCTAAATCTGCGATTCTAAAATTAAACGCTCCATCCTGCGAGTCAGTCAGTGTGCTATAGCCATGTACCTACAAACAAACAACCTGGTCAGACGGAACGACTCGTCATTTCGCTGATGCGAGCAGTTATTAGTCTGCGCCGCAGCAGCAGTAAACGAACGTGTGCGAGATGAATCTTTGCCAGTATGCCGTAGGGTGGTATTAAAATTTAGACTAGAAAATTACAAACGCATTAGGCTTTGAATGTGCGGGGGCATCCCGCAGGTTTGTTGTTTTCCGAATTCTCAAGGCTGCTTCGCTGTCTGTTCCACTCTTTGCATGCTGCAGCCAGTCGTCAGCAGATGTTGCGATTGAAAAAGCTAATTGAACCACGAAAAGCAAACAACGCGTGTCCGCTTCATTGGCGTGTGCGATAGTTTCATTAGCGTCATCAGCATAAGCAATAAGCATCAACACCAGGGTTAAGAGTGTTACCAACGATCGTTGGAATTCTTGCTAAAGATAGTCACGATTTGTATGGCTACCAATTAGATAAAAAGTTTCAAGGATTTACATTTTAGTTCCAGTCACTGGTGAATCAGGAGAATGAAAAAGCTGTTCAAAGTTAGGATTTGGATCCAATGGAACTTAAACTACCGTTAGGCTACATTTACTCTGATTTTGATTTACTTTATAGTAATTTTTGTTCAAACATAAAATTTCTTGATCCCGTCCATTTATCTAATTTAGATTAAATTTGCTACAAGGTGGGACAAGGTGGGTAACGGTGCAGGATGGGTCGACTAGTACATTTATTAATTTATTTGTTTGTAAAAAAACAGGTTCAATGCAACCCCAGTTATGGTTTGCTTTTTCAAACCAGCATTCGGGATACATTGATGTTGACAATCAAATAAATAATTAAATTAAGTACATGACTCATCTTTCTCACATTACCCTACATAAACTCAATCGGACAACTTTTCAAGGCAGTGTAGGTTTCCATAATATCTGAAGCAATGTGATGATACTCAAAGATGCAAGAATTTGAAAACAGTAGGGTAAAGTGGGGCAAGATGGGCCAGCTAGTAAATTTATTAATTTATTTGTTTGTCAATAAAAACAGGTAGATGGTTTGCTTTTTCAAACTAAAATTGGGGTAACATTGAACTTGTTGATGTAGGCTAAATAAAATCAACTCATTTTCCCCTACACTGCACTAAAATAGGGAGGAGAAAAATTATTCCGGCTTTTTTTCGTTATTTTGAAAATAATCTTTGCGACCAATACAAAAATCTTTTATTAGTGCATGTAGAAGTATTCAATTATTCTATAGGGAAAATAATGGAGTTTCCATTTCTGATTCAATTATCATTAATTCTGGGCCCTCCCACAAAGATCCTCATTCAATTGAAAAGATAAGCTATGTAAACTTTCCCTTCGAAGATACTGCACTCTAACATCAATCAATATTGGCCTATACACAGCAAAAAATAAATTTTAATATTACATCGACGAGGATGCACTTCAATCATGTCAAAAAACTCATGTAATTTTTATGGCCACACAAATAGACTAATGCAGTAAAAGCAACGTAATGTCAGTTCATGAGCTGTATGATTGATAATTTTGTCCTTTTTGGCAAGCAATATTACACGCAAACCAAAAATCTATTACAATGAATGTTAGTTCCGTTTCCTATCATCCTCTGTTCATGAACATCGCAACGAATGTTAGAAATTGACCATGCAGGCGATGTAATGGTTTTTTGTCTTTTTTATTTCGTGTTCCATCTACGCTTTCGACTATACCAGTAAGCTTGTAGAACGAGGCACATTGTAGAACATTGTAGAACGACGCACACACTTATCTCGAATCTCTCCAGCAGAAAAAGCATACGAAGTCGAGCATGCGAGAAAATGAGCGCTTCATGTTTGCTTTTAGGCTGACTAAGTTCCGAAGCATGGAGAGAGCAATGGAGAAAGCACAGGTCTGATAGTCGCAACGTCTGTGGTTCGAGTCCAGTCGGCAACCTTTTTTCTATTTTTTTCGACATAATTAATTTCACTCACTAATACACTCCACATTTTTTCGGTCTCCAATTTTCTTACATCGGACCGCAGCTAGGTATATCGCATCCTCGGTTCATGCGGTCTCCACTTACATCCTCTGATGATGAATCCCACATAATTGTAAGCGAATCTTACATCCACCGGTTGGGTGTAGTAACATAATCGTCAACAACCTTTGTTTTTTGCTTAATGAAGGCTTTGAAAATCCTTTGAATGTCAGACTTTGGCATTTTTTTAGATATCAAACTTTAAACTTTTCTACTACACTGAATAAATAAATCAACAGGAATTCATACGATTATCCTACATCTATAGCCACAATATATTCTTCGGAGTGAGTAGCATGTGATTCTCGTTAGAAAGTAACTCATAAAACAATCGTAAACAAAACTGCATATTACACAAAAAGCTCGAATGCTATATGAACTTTGTGATTACGGTACACGATAGATGTAGAAGTACGCGTAATTGTATAATACGATTTCTTATGGAATGAATTGTATTTAGATGCTTGCTTCGAGCTTTATAAGAATGATCGTATGAATATCATGCGTCAAGTTTTCTGAGTACACTCAAATTCTGTTTTATTGTCGTCCGTGTTTTTGATCGTATGGTCTCAAATTTCAACCAAATTTTGTGCAAATCAGAAAAAAAAAGAATTAAAGAAAATTATGGTGGTACTTACAATTTCTATACTCTTCCTAAATGAGGATGAACTCAAGTGAGTGTATTTGATTAGTTGAGAAAATTTCAAATTTTTCTTCTGGCATGCAAAACTTCAAGATTTTACTTGTCAAATTTTGAAATCTGTTTAAACAAATATATGAAATTTCACCCTTCAAACAAATCTTCAGAAAGTCTAATTTACCTTGCCCCCGTCCGCCCCATTTCAAAAGTAAACTATGATTTTACATTACTTTCCATTGTTTTCAGATGACTTATTCAAATTATTATTCAATTATTATTATACTAGGTGAAAGGCGACCTGCTGAATTTTATAATACTTGCCCACGGAAAATCATTCTCAAATCTCATTTATTGAGCCACGCTTGAGATTCTCATGCATATTCACACACTTACACTCACAACGCCGAAAAATCATTTCAGCTTTTAACTGATAAAAACCACGCGAACGTCAATTGATAGCATGCTTATGCATGTTTATAAGTTTAATGAATGGGAAAAAACGTTTAGTTTGGTATTTTCTCTTCTTTTAATCATAAGAGTTAGTTTAGATAATGTCGTTGAAATTTTCATTTAAGACTTTGAGTTTTAGATACTTTGAACTTTGGATAAATTTTAAAGTTATAGGATTTGAAAAAAATGATGAAAAATCAAATTCTATTATTTCATCTTTTTCCATGATCAATTCTTTCGAGAAATTTCGACAAACTAATATGAGAAATGGAAATCTCATATTTTGCAGAGATGTTTCTTTCTTTTATACGTGAGCAGTGCTCTACTGAAAAAAAAAAAATATCTATACAATTGACTGATCTTTTGTCCTTTTCGACCTTATGTCCTTTCAACCTTTTGTCCTTCATACTTTTTGTTTTTCGACCTTCTGCATAGATTCTCCTTGCATTATTAAAAAAAAAAAAACATCTTAAAAATTCTCTTCAAAATTCCTTTAGAGTTTTTCTAAGTATATGTTCGCAAAGATTATATAAATATCATCCTAGATTTTCCAACATATTGTTTCGGAATCTTCTATAAATAAACTCTAAATAAAAATATTTTTCCCTGATGAAGTTCTCTCCACAAATTTGTAGCATTTCGTTGTATAACTAGAGTGTTATGGCGAAAAATAGATGGAAGTGATTCTTCAATTCAATTCTTTGATTACGTTACATATATGTTTCTAATATTCGCTGTTTTATTCCTTTAGAAATACCTTGGATTTATTCCCAGAGTTTTCTTTCAATTTAGAAATCCCTTGGGAATCCCTTGCTAATAATACCAAATTTCAATGCCCTTGACATTGATCTTGGAATTTCCACGGATCTCTTCTCAGAATTTCCATTGATTTCTCCACGAAATATTTGTAGAGCTGTTTCTGGGGCAGTAACACCCAGTGCGAATATGTTGAATTTCACACCATTCGCAATCATCGAAATTAAACATTCTAAACACTATTTTTAACATAATTACAAACCAACACATGTCAAACCATGGTTGTGCTACATTCAGGCATGGAAAATCATTTACATTCATTTCATACATTCATTTACATTCATTTGCCTCCAACTTTTTTCATCAACAGCATTCCGCAAAATGATGTATAGAGCTTTTGTAGGTTTTGTTATTAGCTACAACTCAAATCTGTATCTCTTATGCATCACGAACTAGAGCGGGCAGAACTTGTTTCTGTTTTTCAGTGAATGTAAAATACATTCACTGAAAAACAGTAGTGGCTTCTGTTCGCTCTGGTTCGTCATGCATCTGAGATACGGATTTGACATGTTAACAACAGTTGTAGCTAATAACCAAACCTACAAAAGCTATATACATAATTTTGCGGAATGCTGTTGATGAAAAAAGTTAGAGGCAATTGAATGTAAATGAATGCACAAAATGAATGCAAATGATTTTCCATGTCTGGCTACATTACTCCGAATACCGTTACCCCGAATGGCCACTTCCCCGGATGAGATTATGCCTTCTTTTGTTTGCTTCTCGTTCCTACCACATTAGGGGTAATGGCTTGCGGGGAAGTGACATTCGGGGAAATTCAGCACAATCCAAACCGCACGCACAACCAAGTCACGTATAGCCTTTTTGAAATCAATAGGCATAGAAACTTTGTTAACTGAAAAAAAAAAAAATCATTCAGATTCTCTCTTACATCTTCTGCCGCTACATTAATTCGTGCAACTTGTAGCAAAAAAATGTGGTCTAATATTGAAACGTGTAAAACGTTTTCAAGATGGAGATCTCAATAGACACCTACGAATCCTCCGAGATTTTCAACTAAGCACTTAAGTAACCATGAATGAAGATTGGATCGAGGCCAAGACTAACTTTAATGTTCCCTTTGAAGTGGTTGAATCCAATCGCAGCATATGGGAAGAAGGCGGGCCTAAAATTCGTCCAGGATCACTCGTGTTTTACACCGATGGCTCCAAAATGGGGAAATCTACCAGAGCTCGGATCATAGGCCCAGGAATCAAAATCTCAATTCCAATGGGACAGTGGCCTACAGTTTTCCAGGCAGAAATACATGCTTTTTTAACATGTTTGAATATTTCTCGATGAACATTTCAAATGGTCCTATCTGCTTTGATCGATTCTCTTCATCGACTTTCTCTTTTCATAACCACTGCTATGTAAACAGATTTCGCGCTAAGTCTACCACATAGTTTGATAAAGGAGGTTCTTATCTAGCAACCAAAACGTCAAATACAACAGGGAAAGGTTTTGCAGCTGAGTTATTGACCAAAGAGAAAGTCGATGAAGAGAATCGATCAATGCAGATAGGACCTTTTGAAATGTTTATCTAGATTTGTTTGACTAGAAAATACAGACATGTCAATATCTGTATTTTCTCTGATGGTCAAGTAGCACTGAATGCACTGGATACAGCTGGCTACAAATAATAGTGTTAACCTATACTGGGTACCCGGTCACTGTGGTATAGAGGGTAATTTTAGCAAGAATTAGCTCTTCAACTGATTTCATCGGGCCTGAGTTGTGGGGTATCTACATCCTGCTTAAAATCCGAGCTTAGAATATGGAAATCATCGATGATTGATGCCAATTGGAGAGATCTTTCAGCATATCAAAAAGATTCATTACACCTTGTAATAGACCCACGCGCAGCCCACTCAGCTTGAAAAAAGTAGATCTGAGTACGCTGAATGGTCTATTCACTGAACACTGTCCAAGCAAATATCACCTTAAAAAATAGGTAAGCTGACATATGATACATGTCGCTTCAGTAATTTTGAAGTTGAAACTTCGGAACACCAGCTGTGTCAATGTAGTGCATTAATTCAGTGAAGACTCCGGTTTCTCGGTAAGGGTGTCCTAATGCCTAACGAGATATGGTCTACTGAACTAAAAACGGTAACGAACTTCATTAAGGAAGTTAACCCTTCTTGGGGTGAAATGCATAGTCATAGTGCGACTATCACTCACATTCATAGTGATGGAACGAACTTACGGTGCATATATATCAAACTGAAGTATACCTCAATAGATCTAATTACTGGTCGCAGTGGTTTTATTCTCCTAAAAAAGAAGAAGAAGACATCTTAAAATGTACTTTTACTTATGATGTTTTTAACAGTTTTTGCATTAAAAAAAATATTTCATTCTTTCTGCATTAATCTTTTATGAATAGGCAATCCAGTTTCGCACACCTTTGTGTCAAACTTTATTTCGAATGGATGATCCTTTTTTTTGCTATGGTATATTTGACAATATGGAATACGCCATTTTGAAAAAATTGGCGGTAGTCAAAATGGGCGAATTGCAGCACAAACTTGGTTCGTTGCTCCTAGCAAACAATTATGCGAAGTTTCATTTAATTAGGATAGGATAAAGTAAAATAGATTTGTCATTCGGCGTGGATTTCCCTAACTGGAAAAAAAAGTCAAGCAGTTTCTTTGTCGCATCGATTGTGCCTGATATCAAAATCGAAATTCTTTCATTAAAATTTATTCCAAGTATTCCACTTGCCAAGCGGAGCACAGGACACAAGACTTCAGGAAATCAGGACACTACATTGTTAGTAAATAGGAGAGGATATGCCGGGATATGCGTTTACCTATTAACGTCATTGAGTGCTCAATTTTGGCCAAACGCTGCTCTGAAACATGATGAATCATCATGCAAAAAGTTAGTGCTCAAGGACTTAATTTACGCTCATGACGATAATAGGTAAAAATATAGCCGAAGCCGTCATTTACATTAGTCTTTGACGAATTCCTTATGCTGTAAGTTCTTTCACAGGGCTATTAATTTGTTTCGAATTTTCTATTTTGTGAAGCCATATTTCCTGTACTTTAATCAATAATCAAAACTTTGAACTATTATTGAAATAATTGGGGAATTGTGAAATTGTAATGTAATGTAATGTAAATGACTGAGCAAGTCTTAATCAATCGAATGCTTACAAATTGAAAGTGCAATTACGAAGTTATTGCACTTTTTCAAGTAAGCTCTTCATTGTGACACCAGTTGTGGCCCATATTGACCTATTTGAACCTTGCAGCGATACCATCATATCTCAATCATAACGCCTGCCACTATCGTACAAAGATCGGTCAGTGTTGTTAATTTCCTCTAATTGCACCCAGGGCTAAGCTCTGCACTGCATCCGAAAGTACGAAGAGATGCACTCATCTTCAGGCAGAAGGAGATCTCTCTGTCACCGTCTCACTCTCTTCCAAGTGACATCATTCCGTTCCATTCAGCACGCGCGGGGTTCATCACCGCTTGCATTCATGCTTCGAGCCCAAACAAACAGCAACATCGAACGTGACCGTGACAGTGGGTGTCTTATTGCTTCC
Source organism: Ochlerotatus camptorhynchus (assembly GCF_037179485.1). NCBI lineage: Eukaryota > Metazoa > Arthropoda > Insecta > Diptera > Culicidae > Ochlerotatus > Ochlerotatus camptorhynchus. The sequence goes on along the minus strand of NW_027040634.1, from coordinate 634,348 downwards.
ACAGAAAACGATACATTGTTGAACATTAACGGTCAGTCGTGCGGTAGTGGAGTGATACACTGCGAATCGGTGTGATTTATCTCGTCTCGGGAGACAGTCATTGATTGCCATTACCTTAGCTGCATCCCAGTGTGAGCCGTTAACCGAAGAGGAAAGTGATACGTTGCAGACGGAATGGTCTGCTGAGTGTTGCAGATTCTCGGCTGAAGTTTCATTGTCATCAACAGGACAGGACTGAGAACAGGAGTAAGTGCCGGGAGAGATGGCCAAAGCGGCAATGAAACCCAACCAGAAGGAACCGTTCGAGGATTATCTGAGTAAGTTATTTGAGAGTGTTTGGAAATTTTGTTTTCGCTCGATGGCGCCTAAGCGTCGCTAATTTATCCACTAGAAAGAAAGGGTCCGAGGATAAACATGAGTCTTTGTTCTGGTGGTGCTCGCTGGAATTCGTCATATTTCAATTAGCGTTGTGACAGTTTTATTTTTGCTGCATTAATTGGAGAATGTTTTAATTTATAACAGAGAACGAAACGGGACTAGTCTCTCAAAATGAATGCTTAACTGAACACTCGTTCAATATTCAGTGCACTTAAAGTTCAAATGACAATTTATGTAAAATTTCTCCCATCGAGAAATTCCATTGACCACTTAAGTTCCATCTAGATGCGAAGCACGACGTAGGCAACCGTCCCGCGTTTGACGTTTGCTCTGTCTAGAGTTTAGATGATGGGGCAGTATTCCCTGTGGACACCGGTGCTTTACATAGAAGTCACACACAGAGAGCGTGGATAAAGAGAGTGTGCGCGAGCAATCAAGTTACACTGATCGAAGAAAGGTGATCGATCAGTTTGAAGTGTCGGCATTAAATGTCGATCGCAGATTTACGAGTGTTTATGTTCCCATTTCCGGCGGCGTGCGGTTTTTCTCCAGTCATGTTCGAGCCCAGCATGATAGCTGTCCTAATTTGAGGTGATACTGAATCGTGGACTGTTTTGTGTCATGCCAAAATTTGATGAATAATATCTATTTGATGTACTGATGTTGATTGGGATTTCGCAGAATCATGTTGTTCGACTATAATGAGCACTTCCAGGCCAAATAGCATAAATATTATTTCAGTCTCGACCTTCACCGATAAGTATGAAACTTTGCGTGATTGCTTGTTTTGGTCAATCAGTCACATTTGAAAATTGTTTACCAATATTTACTCAAAAAAAAACTCCTTTCGTATTTTTCTGAAAAGAAATGATTTTTTCCTATAACTTTGTCGCAGACTCATTTCGACTGGAAATTACGTTTTCGGCTAATGAAAAATATCAAAAAAGTCATTTTGAACTTTCTTACGGAATTCAATTCGAATTTTGGCAAAAATGTGAATGATTGTTCAACCCAAGTAACATTGCAAGTTTTTTCAAGGCATTCTTCAAGTCCAAATCATGGTATACAGAACCTTCATAAAACCCATATTGTTACTTGAGCAAAACAAACAATTATGCAAAGTTTCATGCAAATCGGAGAAGGTCGAGTCAGATCGATTCGTCATTTGGCATGAAACTACTCTAATTTGATTTTCTTCCGAATACTTTATCGAATACAGCAATGTTGTAGATGAAAAAAGTTCCGACAAGAATATAGGGGATATGGCTCTAATGTTGGCCTATGGATCTAAGATTGGGCCCATCGCTAAAAATATGCTATTTGTCAATTTTATCTAGATGAACGCGTCATTGGGACGGTACTAATGTATATTTTTGGTTGCTATTGAAAATTTAGTCGATTGCTGAATTTATGTATGGGCCCAAATTAGGAACACTAAGGCCGACATTACATACATTTCCCCTTGCTATGGCAATGTGTAAAAGGTTAAAAGACAATGAACCACAATTTTGGGATTTCTAGTAATTGTCATGTGCACAGTCAGTTACTACCGAAATGAGTTCAAATTTTGCGAGGCTATTCAGGGCCGGGGAACCGGTTGAGTACGGATCGATCATTTTAAATTATGAAGCACTCTAAAGGTTGAATACGAAAAAACCGGACACGAAAATCTTGGGGTTTAAAAATGCGTTTTATTGTTCATACCTCAATGTTACAGCTGTTACATTAGTCGGTATAAGGCTTATTGTTTCAGTCTTCTTTCTTACCATAGGCCGTTGGTCGAAATTTTCTTCGTGCACGACCCATCATCTTTTGTACGAGCCCCGAGCCCTGTTCCCACTTGTTTGGCTGCCAAATTCAATTCCAGCTTGAAATCCTTCAGGTAAATTGCAGCACCTTTTTCCTTCAGTATGTGCTTCACAATTCACCAGTATTTCTCAATTGGCCTTAGTTCCGGAGTATAGGCCGGATTCATCTCCTTGCGAACCACCATGACGCCTTTTTCGCTGTACCACTGTTTGTTGGAATTTGAGTAGTGGCAGCTTGCCAAGTCCGGCCAGAATAGGCAATGTACCTCATGCTGCTCCAGAAAAAGACAGTAGTTGCTTCCGTAGGCAAATTTGCTGGTTCATGGTCCCAGAAGTAACGTAAGTTTCGTTCTTCCGGTCAACCGAGGTATAAAATTACTGGCCAGGAATTCGATCGAAAACTGCCAGGAGCGGATAGACCGGGATTTCCGTTTAGAGCGTGCTGGATCGAATCACGACGTGCTTGCTCCGGTGAAGCCATAATGTAAATAAATGAACTTATCCTGATAACCAATGCCTACTGTGATTATATACACTCTTAGCTTAATTCAGTGAAATTAAAAAAAAATGTGTCCGGATTTTTTCCTTGCTTGATATTGTCCCTAAAAGGATGAAAATTCAGACTCACTTTTCAGGGAGAACTGTCTGTCATTTGTTGATACGAACACGTTAAATTTTGAAAGGTCCAAGCGCATTTATAAAAAAAACACTCTTAAATTTGATTCAAAATAATCATGTAATATATTTTAAAGAACTTCAGGAACAATTTTGATATTCAGCTCCGCTCGGGTACCTTCTGCGTATTCAGAGAATTCCTTCCTCTCGCGACGATTATCTCCGAACCGCCAACATTCAGCCAAAGTCAATTTAGACGACTGTGCACTGCGCTTTAAAGTGCGCGCGCGTCAAAACAGTATGCCTTCGTTAGTTGTGAAGAGCGTCAAGTCCGTCACATTCGTCATCAATTGCTCACGCCGTCGGTGTCATCACTGCTTTCGTCCGGTGGTCGTCGGAGGGGGATGTCGTGAATTATGATCCCCATCGTCATCCATGTATTCTACATAGCACATTCGCCATTGGCAAAGTTCGACGAGTGTAGAAAAGAACACCCACCGTTCGCTGCGCTGCCAAGCGGGTGGGGCGGACGCGAACACACGAAGGAGTTATGTCTGTTTACCCTTAAATCATATAAATACGTACACTTACGTTTCCTTCCCGCCGCTGGAGTAGCACTTGTAGACCGATTGCTGGAAAATCGAGAGAGATAGAGAGAGAGTGAGTGAGGGCCCTAATTTAGTCTTTTTGCAAGCGACATTCGCGTCAGTCCCATTTCGAGAAGAGTGCTGCAAGTGGTCTCGCTTTCCGTGTTTATCTCCCGTGTCTTTTAAGGATTACAAATCGTAATCGGGTAGTAATGTCTGGAGCGGAAGTGTTAACCTACGAAAGTGTACAGGAGAATTGTCAAGATTTTCTAGGTAGAATTTTAGAATTACAATCTTGAGTGACGCATCGAAGTTTCGCTTCTTCGTCACGTTTGTGTCGGTTCGCCGATAAAGAAGATAAGAGTATTTTTTTGAGTAGCTGATAACCTGTAATTTTCTATTTGAGAACTAATGCCAAATTTGGTTGATTTTTACTTTTAGATGCTTTGCTTGCTGATTTGCAGAACACTGTGCCGGGACACAACCAACATGCCGGCGGTGGCTCATCGGTTCCCGGCTATGGTAGCCTGAATGGTGTGCGGAATAAGCAGACGCCGAGTCCGGTGAGTAATAATGGATTGGTTTGTCCCTGTAGTGCAAAAGTTTGTCGTTTTCAATATTTACCAATATTTACACATGCTGGCATTATTGTTAACGGTAGAGTAACCGAATTGAATACTTCAAATGTATAATAATACATTATGACGTGTCAACGTACGTTTTCAAATTAGGGTAGCCTGTTGTTGGTTATAGCTGGATTGGAAAGACAAATCCTTCAGGGTTGTACAGTATTTACCACTTAGTTTTAAACGCATGTGGTCCGATCAACAAAGTTTTGTAATTTAGCCATTTAAATAGCTTTTCAGAATATCTCAAACTCTTTAAGCTAGCACTAAAATAGTGTAGGTCTACAACCTGATGGTAATCTTGTCTTCAGTAAACTTCCTTCTAACAATGTGCTAAAAAACTTTGTTGAAGGCATCAATTGATTATAACAAATGATTTTTCATTATATTTCTATGGGGATATATAAAAGATAATAGATGTTTGCCTAGATATACCTTTCAGACATTCCATAGCAAAACGATTTAGTAGTTCTCAGAATTTCGGAAAAATTAATTGTTTTTTTTTGCTGCTCCTATTTCCCTGGCTTAGACCGTGTGACGGTTCATCTCGCCAAAATTAATTGTTTTGTTCCTTATCGCAAAATATTATACCTGTAGGGTGACCATTTCCATGTTAGAGTGGTCCAAAAATCATAACTTTTGAACCACTTAGCTGATTTCGAAGATCAAAATATCAAATGAAAGGCAATTAAAAATACTTTTTTGGAGACATAATGATATTAAAAAATTGGGATTTTGTATTGAAAACATTGTATTTATTTGTTTTCTATGATTTTTTTGGATTATAGGCAGAGGGCGCAATATGTTTTTATATTTTTCTTTGAAAATTGAGGCTTTTTCACACAACATATCAAAAAATCAACCATGTGTTTTTTGTTTGTTATTGAGTTATATTTTTTTGAAGTTATCAATTTTTGGGTTTTCGCTCAATACTCCTATGCGCCTAGACTACACTGCGTCTCCATTGATTTATAGCGACTGTAACATAGTCACGGTTTTTGATAAAAGTGATTTTTGGACCACCCTATGATGGAAATGGTCACTAGACTGATGCAAAATTTAAAATTTTCGCTCCACAGTCCTCAAACGGTTCCAAATTGGGTCCTGATTAGCCTCTTAAAATTTGAACTCATTTAGTGAGAAACTGACTTGGCACACATTATTTGAAGCTTATATGGGAATTACTATGGAGAAACCATAATTTTGGTTCATATCTATCTAAAAATTCACCAGTTCACTCTACTTTAGAAAATGATAGCTGAGCTTGTTGAAAAATTGAAAAATCTCAGCTACAACTTTGTTGAAGACCACTTTTCGATCAAATGTAAGGAACAAAAATTATTAATGATTCAAGTCACTGATGTCTTATGATTATGCTCAATCAACTGTTCAGCAGGCAACATTGGTGTTAATGGCGCGTAGAATAGAGGACAAAAATCATGGCTACTAGGTTACACTGCAGAATACAGTGTTGCCCACAATACAGTTGCTTAATCTTGCCATAAGATTATCGATCTCTTAAACAATTAATAATTATTTAATTAGACGTTTGGCTGAAAACGATTTTGTGCAAAGTTGTAGCTGATAAAAATTCCCATAAGAATAGCAATAGAATTTGTTAACAGTACAATGTGTAAAAAGGCTAGAAGACAATGAACACAAAATGTTGTTTTCCCATACTAATTTCCACATAAACTTCAAATGGTTTGTGCCAAGTCAGATTCTTATCAAATTAGTTTAAACTTTCGGAGGCTAATCAGGACCCGATTTGAAACCGTTTGAACACTGTGGAGCGAAAATTACAAATTTTGCATCAGTCTAATGGTTACCCTAACAAAAAAAAAAAAAAAATAGGGGTCTAATATTTTGCGATAAGGAACAAAATTACCAATTTTGACGAAATACTTATAACCACTATATCGTTTTGCAATGGAATGGCTGGTCGATAAATGACAAATACACCACATACTCATAATCTATTGTTTCCGCTCAAATCTTAAACGAACACCCTTTTTTTTTGGTTTCGAACCACTGTGCAACGAGTTGTATGACAAAAGGTCGAAAATCTAATTGCCGATTGGACAAAAGTCGAAAAAGCTAGTCTGACAACAGGTCGAACGGATAGACAGTCAACAGGGCGTTTCATACGCACAAACTACAACGATTTTGAGCGATGTTCTACGATGTTGGTCAATTTAAAACTGTCTATTGTGTCCAGTGCTGCAAAATCTCGACCGTTCATGACGATATTGTTAAAACAGCTTTCATCACTATCACGAAATTAAAATGATGCCATGTTATTTGTCAGTGACGAACATGTGTATGTTTTCCTGTGAGTTAAATTTCTAAAAAAAAAATAAATGGATTAAGTATAATAAATACATAGAGCTGTCAATGTAAACATGCTTCTACGTCCTCAACTGCATTTTTAACAATAATGTGAACGAGAACTCTTTCACGGGTAAAACAATGAATGAGATTTTGACGAAGGTTAAGAGGAGAGTCAATTCTTCCAGTGACAATGTCAGACATATTTTTGTCAATATCCCGTGAAATTTGTCTGTTCCAATGAAAAAACTCAGCACTGATTTGTCAAATATATTAAAAGTTAGGTACGATTTATGATAAACTTTAGTATAAAATGTAAGTTTAAATTTTTTTAAATAGCTCTTTTTTGCTAATGAAGCTTAACAGTTTTTTTTTGAGTTGGTTGGAAATGCTATCTAACATGAAGCTTTAGTGTAATAATTTCTTAGCTAGAAAATGGTCTTAGAAGAGAGTAGGTAGAAAGAGGCAGTATGAAAATTGAATAGAAGTTGAAAATGAGCCAAGAGCCATTTATGCGACAGTGGAAGTCAAATGCACAATCTTTACCAAACCGTACGATGTACGCGGAGATTTGAAGTATGTCTTCAAATCTACAGGCAAAAAGTATGCGCTTGGCTTTGCTCAAATACTGTCTGCGACTGTGGAATAGTTCTAGCGACGTTTCATCACTATCTAAAGCCCCACGTAGCCGAAAGCATTTCCAGTCGATGGTGTGTTATAATGCAATTCTTCTTTACCCAACTATTGTGTTGCTCCTCTCGTCATGGCCAACGTTATCATCTAAGAGAGAATGCAGTAGGGTGGTTGTTGCATCTCAGAGAGAATGCAGTAGGGTGGTTGTTGCGTGCTGTATTAACCATCATCACCATTGTTGACGGCTACTCGCGCCTTGAGTTGTTGCATTCAAAGTGTTTTTATGTTTCTTCATACACGAAGTATGCGATTTTCAAAGTTGGTTGGAAATGCTATCTAACATGAAGCTTTAGTGTGATAATTTATTAGCTAGATAATGGTCTTAGAAAAGGGTAGGTAGATAGTTCCGTTAGAGTACGGTAGTATGGAAATTGAATAGAAGTTGAAAATGAGCGAAGGGCCATTAATGCGACAGTGCAAGTAAAAACGCACACTCTTTGCCTAACCCGTACGATGTCTTCAAATCTACAGGCAAAAAGTGTGCACTTGACTTTGCTCAAATACTGTCTGCGGCTGTGGAATAGTTCTAGCGACGTTTCATCACTACCTAAAGCCCCACGTTGCCGAAACCAATATTCAATTTTCATACTGCCGTTATCAAAGTCATCGAAACAATTCGAAATATTTCACACTCAATTCAATTTCATCGCCAATTCCTTTCATCTCAAAGTCTCCTAAACTCGTTATGTTTACCGACATTCTTCACTGCCTATTACCAAGCGGTGGACACCGAGAGCGGTTAAATCCCAACACATTTAACGAGGTGTCAAAAACATTCGATTCGATTGCACAACCTCACTCTCTCATCTTCTGCCAGTCAGGAGGAATTATTTTAATAGTTTTTGATGACACATTTATTGTCTGATTTCGGGAAATTTCTTCCGTCCTTTATGCAAAGTTGGTTGATGTCCATTGTCACCTAGCTAGCACAAAGAAAGGAGATGGGGGGGGCGGTGATTGTGATTGCATGCCTCTTAGTGTAAATATACAATTCAAGAACTACGTTTCGTGTTCGTCGGTCGGTCAGGGATGGTGGGGTGTGAGGTGGTTGATTCATCAGCAAACCTTCGCTACTCAATCGATGACGACAACGACGACGACGACGACGACGGTGATGATGGCAGTTGGTCAACTTCCGTTTCGATGTCGCGCCGCGCCGGCGAGAGCTAGTTTCTGTGACCGTGATTCACTTTTCGGCGCGACAAGTGTTATTACGGTTGTCTACCTGTAGGCGCCAGGCACCAGTGTGTGGTAGGTGCACACGCACTCTACTGCTGAAGTCATTCCGTTTTTGGAGTCGGTCCAAATTGATGTGGCTACACGGGATGGTGTCGGTGGAACCTTTGATGATTTGATTAGGTACGTATGGTGCCAGCCAGCGCGGCCGCGGGTGCGAATTATGGGGGAAAGCTAAAATTAACTTGCGATGGACCGACCGGTTGCCGCTTGGACTCAGGTGTTGTGCAAGGTTGTATGACTTGCTCTGTTTTCGTGAATTTACGGACATTCGCCTGTTGTAAGGAAAGTGTCGGTTTATAAGAAAATGGACCGGAAGGTTTTCATGCTTTTGAGGTGCACACATCACCACCGATAATTTAAATCATTTATGATACCTGTTTGGTCTGTATAGATACATTTATTCTTACGTGGTATTAACAGTATCTTCTAGTGTGCATAGTGTTTCCTGCCCGGGGCAAACAGGGAAATTTACCAAACATCGCGTTTCCCTATTCCCGGAAATGTGTTTTCTGAGAAAAAATTTTTGAAGGGTTTTTGAGTCAATATTACAAAAGAAATTCCAGAAGAGTAAAAAAAAAGCTTCTAAAAAGAATGTTTGGATTAACTTCCAGAGGAATATGAAGACCCAGAAAAAATTCCCGGGGAAGACCAGGAAAAACTTTACAGGAAATTGGAAGTCATTTCTATACGAAGCTAAAAAGAAAAATTAAAGAAGTTGGAAGAAGCTTCCGGGATGTCGAATTCTGGGGTAGTTAAAACGATTGAATAGAAACTTCCAACGAAAGTTTAAAGAAATTAGCTGAAGAAGTTGAATGAACCTTCCAGAGGAAGTCAAAAGTAGCTATCGTGGAAGTTAGAAGTACTCCTGGAAGAAGCTTTTGATGAAATCAGAAATGAAAATTTCTTGGAAAGTTGGAAGAGACTTTTGGGAGAATTCGGATTTATATTCAGGGTTAAAATTAAGTGGTTAAACTATTCCATACTTTGGGGCAAGACAGTTTTTGATCATGAGTAAAATTGGAGTTAATTCGAGTAACTCTCGTCGCTAAACATCAAATATTTACACATAGCAACCGAGTATGTCAAGTAAAGCAATTTTACGTATATCAACAACATTTTAATCGGTGTGCCTGTAATACTTAACCGGGAAGATATTTCGGTAATGGAGTGTCAATTGTACTTTTGTATTGCATGTGTACGAAAGTAACTACAAGCTGTCCCCTCAAATTACATGGAAGATTTTTTGTAGTGACCATACGGATCAGCCAGAGATGTTTTGCTTTACTACCATGCCGATTACGTTCGAGTACTACAATCATTAGCAACAGCGCCGTACAGATTCTGATAGACAATTCCAGGGAGATCCTGTACAATCCCTGGGAGGATTCCAGTCATAAAAGGGATTTATAACAGTCTCAGGAGAGACTCTGAATAAGCCTAGGAGGGATTTTAGATAATGTGCGACTTCCCAACAATATCAAAGGGGACCTCGGACAACCCCAGGGGAGAATCCGAAAAATTCCAGGAAGGATTTCAGTCAATATTGAGGGGGATTTATAACAGTCCAGGGGGGAATTACAAGCAATCCCAGAAGGGATTCCGGACAATAACAGGGAGAATTACAGTCAATCTAACGGGAGATTCTGGACAATCCCAGTATAAAAAATGAGATGTGATGGTTTCTGCATCCCTTCGACGATCGCTCATTGACAAACTTCATATAAGTTTAAGAACAGAATCAACTATGAAGTTTGCCAGAACTAACCTGTTTTGATTATGATTTTAATATGGATCATCACAACAACACCAGACGATGAAAATTAAACCCGTTCCTGTTCACCTTTTTCAACTCGTGCCTATTGATGTCTTTTTGCAGGAGAATCAAGGGAAACAACGGCAGTTTCTGGATAGAGTTGACCCTTACTCTGACTTCTGACAAGTGATATTTATCGCGGTTTTATAGCATTCTACAAGTCTAAATCATGGTCTACAGAACCCTCATAAAACCAAAATTGTTACTTGAGTTTTTCTAGCTAAATATTCTCAAAAATGTATATCTGTGTGGATGCTTGTAAATATAATTTTGCTTATCACGGTACGCCGTAATTATTAATAATTTGTATTAATGATGAGTTTCCTCATTTTTCAGACATGTAATGCAACAAGATGAGAAACCTCTTTGACTGGTTTTGTGAGATTAAGTATTAGTTTTCATGAGCTAAACATCATTTTCTGAAAATATTTGACGAAATTCCAGAATTTGACCAGAATTATCATTTCCCGATTTCCAGGAAAATAGTTTGACTTCCCGGCAAACAGTTTTGCTTAGTCAAAAACCATGCTAAACATTTTTTTTTAATGACCACACAACCCAAATTTGCAGGGGAACTTCGAAAATACTTCCCGTGGAAATTGGAAGACGCTTCCAGGGGATGCCAAAAGGACTGAAGAAACTTCAAGGTGAAGCCTTTAGAATCTTCCAGGGGATGTCAGAAAAATTTTCGGAGTGAATTAAGTAAAATGAATATTTGATGATGTAGAAATACATCACTGTAAGGAAAGGTGGAAGAAACTTCCGGATAAAGTTGGAAAATTTGTTGAGGAAAATAGAATGAAAATAGATGATAGAAAGTTCCGGAGAAAGTTTGACGAATTTTTAGTGCGATGTCAGAAAAGCTTCCTGGCGAAGAACCTTCCAAACGAAACCGGTAGACGCTTCTGAGACAATCTGTGAGAAATTCCCGGGTGAAGTTGGAAGAGAATTCCAAGAAAACATGAAAGGAATTTCATGCAGATTTAGACACAAAACTTCCAGAAGATGTTGGAAGAAACTTCCAAGCAAAGTCTGATGAAACTTCTCAGAGAAATCATAATAATCATTCCAAAGAAGCTGGTCGAAATCTTCAAGTGAAATTTCCTTGAATCCTGGAGAAGTTCAAATTTTAATAAATAACTATCGAAAATTATATCTGGTCACTGGATAAAAATATTTCCCGACTCCCGGGAATTGCCGAGAAGAGTCTCCAGCTATTTCCCGATTTCCGGGTAGCCAGAAATGGCCGCGAAATGGAAACACTAACTCCACCAAATCACCAGAAACATAAAAGGCCTGGACAAGAGCCATCTAAATTGGATTTTTTAATGAAAGAAAACTAAATCTTGAAATTAAAATATTCTATCAGACGGTGATAGTTTGAACATCATTTGATGAAAAATATTAAACTACTTTGTTTATTTTTGAGTAAATATGAGTAACTCGAATTTACACATTGCAAATATATTAATTGTTATAAATACTTTATGCATCGTTCTGCAGAAGAGTTGTTCCACGCCAAATGACATAATTGATTAGACTCGATCTTCTCCGGTTTGCATGAAACTTTCTCGACCAATAAATGAAAAGGGCCTATCAGTTTTTGTATGAAAACAAAGTTGAAAAGAATAGAGTCTTTATAGGAAAAAAACGTAAACGTTAAATTTTGTTAAAATAAAAAAAAATCGAAAAAGATATTTTGATATATTTCAGTTTTTAACACTTTATAGGAAACTCAAAATTGTTAAATATATTTCATCATGTATTCTTCTTTGCCTAGAAAAACTTTACTTTTCTCTACAACTTTGTCTCAGACGTCATTACGATCAGATGTCATGTTTTCGTTCTACAAATTATTGAAAATTGTCAAAGACGGCATTTTGAAATAAATTACAGGATCCAGAGTGGAAATTTTTTAACAAAAATCGGAAAAGGACGATTCAAAAAATTATTTTTGTTTGCTATTTTGTGTGGAGCTCAGAAGCAAATTAAAAATGTCTTATGAGTAACTGTAATGAATTCAACTTTGTACTTTTCTGTTCACTGAACTAAAATATTTACCGGGAACAAAAAATGGCCGGGAAATGAAACACACGTAGGGTATAGCATGAATTTTCTGTCTTGGGATCCATACAATTACTGATATAAGATATTTTACCTTCTTCCCATTCCAGCAAACATATCAAACAGCTACGAAAACTATCACCGAAAGTCGAGCGGCCAATGGGTACAATGGCTCCCTGCCGCGATCTACAACACCCCATCAGAACTCAATGCCCCGGTCCTCCACACCCCAGAGGCTGCAGGCCTCTACATCTGGGAATCTCTCGGAGCTGGACTCATTGTTACAAGATCTAAGTAGTGCCCGCTATGGAAACATTATGGAAAAACGTAAGTCTTGATGCATATCGAATTGCGCTACAGTAGTTGACTGTTCATTCCTATTAAATTTTTGCGTAGATCCACCCAACAATGGAACGACTAGTCCTTCGCCGTATGCCATCAACGATACCATCAAGCGACCCTCCGTGGACAGTCTGCTTGATGAGCTTAGCAATGCCAATGCCAATCCAATTTACGCAGTGCCCTATGGGTGGGTGTAGCTTTCGGTTCAAGTCAGAAAGCAAATTCTAAATTGCATAAATTCTTCCATATTTTAGGAATCAATCTCCCAACCCACAGCCGAATCCAGGCAGGCAGGTTACTATCACGGTACGAGAAACTACTACCGAAAAATTATCCGGAACACCGAGTGCCAACTATCAGAATCAATGTAAGTACTAATCACTGAAATCTTGGGGTCCAGTGCAGAAGGATTTATGCGAGGAATTTTTTCGCTTTTATCTACATCGTGTTATTCAAATTGGAGCTGGGTACCGTTTCATGCACATAAGGGGCTGTTCATAAACTACGTAGACAGAAGTCACTCCCCCCCCCCCCCCCCCCCGAAGCCATTCGTCCATACAAATTTTGTATAGCATAGACCCTACACAATCGTCAACCTCTCCTCTCCATAGCGTTCCTACGTGGTTTATAAACTGCCTCTAAAGGTTAATGGTATTTTTCACCTTGTTTGATGATCATGATTTAATGATTGATCATTAATATTTTCTGATAAAGGTTAAAGCGCATCAGCGTCCCATAGAACGGTATTGAATTCCTTTTGAATTGGTGGGGGACCACCAATGTTTATTTTGATACCTTAAAAAATAGTTCTAACAAACTTGTTCCAGATCCTTACGGTATTATAATAAACCAAGGGGTCCCAACTTTCTCCGTGTCCAGGATACATGGCATCGTTGGTTGTGAAGCGCCTTTTCATGAGTGAACGAATGTTTTTGTTTGCTCTTTCATTGCCTTGTTCTCTACCGTGGGGTACAAACGTTGTGGATAGAGTAATTAATTGAATAACAGTGCAGTGCAACGATGCCAAATTTACACGAAAAAATAAACATTATCCTTTTTAATTCGTTGTAACTTAAATTATAATAAAATTGTTTTAATCTGTTTAGGCAGAAACATAGTTTCAAAAATCAACTAGTTATTGCATTAATCGTAGCTTCACAAAATATTATTATGGATAAAATAAAAAAAGGGTGCCCTGTAAGTCTGGCATCGTTTGTGCAGTGCTTTCACATTCTGCCTGAGCAGTCAATAATCTTAAGCTCTGCTCACAGCCAACTCAAAACATTAATTGTAGCAATTCCATGTTCCATAGAGTTGTCAAATGGGCCCTTGTAAATGGTCTTGAATCATTATGAGGCAAAAAATATTTCAAAGCCTTTTGCGTTTTAGTCAAAAGGGTTAGAGTTTTTTTTCAGAATTAAAAATTTATATGTTTGTCCCCCACAACCAACTCAAAACATTCATGGTAGCAATTCCGAACATTTAACATTGATCCAAACATTCCTGTGTAAACCAAAGATGAAATTAATTATGCTCTTGAATCTCTGACTACTTCTATAGTTGAAGCAAGAGCTGCCTCAGTACCAAAATGTGATCTTCAGCTCTTGATCCGTCTTAAAAATGTCCGTAGGAGGCAATATCAAAGAATATGCGATCCTGCAAAGAAAGTTATCTGGCGGGATTTTCAAAAACAAATTAAAAAGCGATTCTCTGCCCTGAGGAACAAAACGTTTGAAAATAATGTTTCGAAATTAAACCCAAGTTCCAAAACCTTTTGAAAACTCACAAAAATTTTGAAAAAAGCCTATTCCAGCGCTTAAAGAAGGAGGTGTTCTTTTGCCGTGCGGATCTATTTGCTTTTTGCTGAAGGAAGTGTTACTGGTACCTAAAGCTACACAAAAGGTAAACAGTACTTTTCTGTGCTCAGCCTGTAAAGTTTCTACCTTGTTTGACTCTTATTCTTCTTCGATCCTTGTTTGGACCCTACCTCAGGAAATTTTGCTTAGCCATCGGCTTGAAAAATGCCTTTTCGATCCTTCAGATTCTTATCAATTGCTTGGAAATCAATTCGGAGAAAAAGTATAATTTTCTTTTTTAATATTCCTCTTCGTTCCTTGTTTGGACCCTACCCGAGATAATCCTGCTTGGATATCGCTTGGAAAATTCCTCTTCGATCATTCAGATTCTTATAGATATCTATTTGGAAGTCTATTTGGGGAAAGTTGGTTCTACCTCCATATGCTTACGGATGATGAGAATGATTCATTATCCAGGCAAAACTCCATTAAACATTCCCGGCTCCATGTCAAAAAGGAAAAGGTTCCCCCTATTGTTGTAACCACTTCCGATTTCCATGCTCTTCGCAAGCAACTTTTGAATTTCGTTCAGTTTCAGTTTTAACTTCAAATTGGCCGTCGGGGTGATTACCGTGTATTGACTGAAACCTTGGACGGATTCAAACGTCTTCTCAAGTACCTTACTGAGAATCAACACTATTGTTTTACTTACGACACCAACGCTGAACGTTTGTTCAAGGTTGTCTTGAAAGGTCTTCCCAGTGCTGAATCCCTGGATTAGATCAAAGATGAAATGAGAAAATTACTTGGAGTTGAGCCTGTCCAAGTAATCAAAATGAAAATGAAATCCCGTCCTGGCGATTCGCGCAACGGTATTTCTAATGATTTTGATTTAGTTCACTTCAAGTCTAGTGACCTAAACAACCTTAAGGCCTTAGAAAAAGCTAACCTTATTTTCCATATCCGAGTGAAGTGGGAACACAGGAATACTGGAGGTAATTTCCAAAACCTCACCCAGTGCCGTAAGTGCCAGGGATGGGGTCACGGAACAAAAAATTGCTACATGCCTGCTAAATGCATGAATTGTGGTGATTTCTTTCGAGCAAAGGAAGATCCTAAAAAATTTAAATGTTCAAATTGTGATGAAAACTACAAATTCGCCAAGCGATCCTACAATCTCGTTCTAAGCGCAAATTCCTCTGCTGTTAACAACCGTCAGCGAGAAACAAATTCTTCATTCGTACCCGTAGGTGCAAACATCACCCATACTTCAAATTCTTCATCTATACCAGCTCCTCTCAGTACTTACAATGTACTTACAATGTAAACGGAGCTATCGATGCTGCTATTACAGCTGGTAGAAATCAAAATTCTAGCCAACATAATTCTAATTTTGATAATTTTGAAGTAGGAAGCATTACTGCGCTTAAAATGGAATTTTTACAGAAATCATTAATTGACATGATTACCGATGTGCTGAAAACAAACTTCATGTTTGATGCTATTCAAACTGGAGTTAAAGTTGCGAACAATATCGCAATGACTTTGAAATTCAGCAATGGATTTTAAATCATTAAATATTTTGAATTGGAATGCTTAAATCTCTTAAAGATAATGAGAACGATCAATTTAACTTTTTGAGAGTTCACAACGTGCATATTGCTGTTATAACTGAAACGTTCCTTAAACCTGACCGTAAGGTTAAAAAGGAGGCAAATTATTTCATTTATCGAAATGATCGTAGTTTATCGTGGTAGTAGTAGCAAGAGTTTTGTATGTGTCGTTGGTTGCTTTATGTGTTTGGATTAGCTGATTACCACAGTGACTCCTGATCTAAAAATAATTCATCTCGCTAAAATAACTAGCCTTCCCATGAAAGCTGTGGGGATGCAGAGCTGTATTCGGTCTCTCAACAGCCGTTAAAATAATCATCCTTCCCTCCCCAAAACAAAAAAACCGTGAGGACGTGGCCAGCGCTGTGATTATTGATTTATTCATAGTTTGAATTAGTATGATTGTATATTACAGATGGAAAGCCAAGTGCATTAGTTCTGATGATTCTATCACATTCCCCAGAAAACCATTCCCCAGAATGCACCATTCCCCAGAATTCCATTCCCCAGAATTCCATTCCCCAGAATTCCATTCCCCAGAATTCCATTCCCCAGAATTCCATTCCCCAGAATGCACCATTCCCCAGAATGCATCATTCCCCAGAAAAGCATTCCCCAGAATGTACCATGCCCCAGAAAAGATGATAAAATTAGTAACTTATCACTTTTGTTTTTGGTCATTTGATATTATATTTCAGTTTTATATTATAAAATCAATTTTCTCGATAAATGTTACACTTTTGATTTAATATATTTTTCATGATAAAACTCTCTGATTAGTTTCACTTTACTATTGATGATACACTACATTTACTGTTATGGAACTATGTATTTACCAATTCCAAACCATTTTATAGCTCTTTAGAAAATGACAACCTTCAAGTTTTCGAGCACTTCGTTCATCATTTAAAAAGTCAAAGGGTCTATTATTATCGAAGCATTGTTCGACCTGAGTTAAAGAATTTCTCGTGATGGATTAAAAAATCGGTGCATGAAACGTTGAACTACCGATTACAAATTTATAACATTATTGTGTGGTTATCCCGAATGGGCATTACCCCGAATCCTTTGCGAAAAACTATTGATTATATATTTTCCTTATATATCAAAAGAAGGGAATATTCCCTTCTTTATCGTATAACCAAAGAATTAATTATTTCCTTTTGTTATATTTTTAAAGAAGGGAAAACCCCTTGATCAATTAAGAAGTTTTTCTATTCTTTTTATATACGCGAAAGAAGATTCCAGAAGTGACTATAATAAACAAAAATAGTCAATCTAATACATGGCCTACTTTTCTGGGGAATGGTGCATTCTGGGGAATGAGATTCTGGGGAATGGTTTTCTGGGGAATGGTTTTCGGGGGGATGGTTTTCTGGGGAATGTTATAGAATCGTTCTGATCAATCACGGAAGAGCAACTACGAACGGTCTCAAAAAAAAAAAAGATCACAGGTCCAGTAATAATTTTGATAACTTTCGCAATAATAGTATCTGTTTTCTGAATAATTCACTGAAGGGATTTACGTCACATTCATGAGTGCTTCAATTTGAAAAAATAAGTATTTACAATCTAATAGACTGGATTCATAACCCCAAAGTATAAACCTGATAAAGATATGGTAAAGATTGATAAAAGTTTTGAGGTTGCGCAAATGGGTTGTAAATGAAAATATAATTTTTTTAATTTTGATGGAATATGACGGCAAATAGTGTGAAATTTCATCTCACAAAAACCTATTTTGAAATTCACGGAATATCGACAGATATAGGTAGCTGCGCCTTTGTTACTTTTTTAAAACGGTCAAAGAGAACATTTTGAGTTGGGCCTATGTTGCACATATAAATATTGAATTTTGCTGCCTTTTAGCATGTTGTTTTTTTTTTCATGCAATACAGTCACAACTCAAAAAAGTAAACCCATTTTTGCACCTCAAATAAAAAGTAGTATAAATCGTTGAACTGTTTATTTTTTATCTAATATTTGATAGAATGAATGAAACGCGATTCAGTCAGTCCAATGGAAATGAAAAGATTCATAACATTGTAACTTAACACAGAAATGCAGATGTTTTTTTGAACTCAAATTTTGAAACGTTGATTGTGAAAATTCACAGAGTTTGCGTTGTGACAGTGTTGCTTGAAACCAACGATATGCAGATTAGGGTGAATTACGAATGCTGTCAAAATTGAATATGTGGTTGGCATGATGACAACGATCAACAAGCCTGTCGATGTTGTGATGAAATTGGTGTTGTTGTCAGGCACATATTCAACTATCAGTTTACCATATTTTGTAATGTTTTCACCATTAAAATTAATTCTTGAATTGCTTCCAAATATTCCGCTTCAAAACCAGGATAGTATGTCAGTGTCATATTAAGCACACATTGGAAAAAATATCAGCTGTTAGCAGGCCCGTCTTAACCTCATTTTCATTAAAAAAAAGGATGGATATCATATGTCCCTGGTCTATTTTTTTTATTGCGGGCTATGATTTGAATTCTTTTTTTTTTATTCTTACACGCATGAGATAAAAATAGGTACTTGCTGCAATACATTTTTGTTTAAAAATTTCTTGTAACCTGATTTTATTATAAAACACATTTAAACTGAATATACTAAATCTGTTTACGACTTCTCATACTTGCGAATTTGTTAATAGAAGTGTTGATATCAATTTGCATGAATATTTCGTACTTAATATTCATGACCAGCAACCAAATAAGGCTGACTTATAGCATCCCTCAATTATGTTTCACTCATTTTAATCTATCTTGAGCAGTGGTCATAATTGAAATACATATTCTTATGATTATTTCCACATTTAGGAAAACCAATTTCTCAAATAGCAATTTTGATTTTTCACAGTCTTGTTGCCCATGATTTGAACTGATAGAATGCTTTAAAGCCTTGATATAAATACTGATTGGGTTCAGTCTATATATGAATAACTAATTTGTACAACTCATTTTTTTTCTAGTTTCAGTCATTATGCATCGTAAAAACACACACACACACTTAGTTCAAAAATTCACCGAACGTAAATATTATAGAACACTGTTCAATGCAGATCACAATCTTCACCAACGTGAGTGGTTCGTAATGAAGAACTGGAAGAAACGAATTACCAATATCGTATTACGAAATGCTTAGTAGGTTTCCTTCCACCTGGTTGATCCATTAGACTGGCCCACAAAAATAAAAGTTCTAATTTTCCACGGGCCAACCCCTACATTTGTGCCATTAGGTGAGAAAACCACTCTCTGAAAATTTCAGCTCATTCGGATGTAACACAAGCTGGCGCATGAAAAAATGACACTCCTGCACTCTATCGATCATAAAATAGTTTCCTTATTCTCGATTTGATTCAGATTTTTAAATTTTGTAGTTCAATTAACGAGTAACAACTTTGCTGAAGATTGCATCATGAATCCTGTCAGTTTATTGAGATATTCGCTTTTGAATGTATATGAGCATTTTGTATGTGAAAAACAGAGCCAAATCCCATATATAAACATTAAACCAAAAACACCAGTCCGTGTTACGTTAAAAACCGCTGAAACATTCTGAGAGTGGTTATCTAACCTACTGACATGAGTTCAGATGTTGGCCTGTGGAAAATATGAACTTTTATTTTTAGTGGCAAACTAGTTGATACGTTACACAAGCTGCCTGTATTTTGTGCAAGATACGAGCAGAATGCACATAATTAATTAATATCTCGATAATACTAACTTTAATCGCGATGCTGTCTTGAGCTAAGTTGTTCCTTACAGTTTAAGCTACGTGTGCTGAAATTCTGAGCTTAATCGTGTGTGCTAATCCTGTTCTATGTACGAAAGAGTATAGGAATGTTATTTCTCCATACATTTCAACCAATATCCCCTTATAAACTTTAAATCAAAAGCGCCAGCTTGTGTTACATCCGAATGACCTGTAATTTTCAGAGAGTGGTTTTCTCACCTAATGGCACAAATCTATGGGTTGGCCCGTTGAAAAAAAAATGAACAAATTTCTACCATATAAATGTGGGCCAGTCTATTACTCCATCTTATCGCAACCCGAAAGTATCGCAATTTTAGACGTAAACATTATGAAAACGCCTTTAAAGCGGAATTTTTTTTTTATGTGGCATGCTTTTTGTAAATCATAAGTCATCAAAAAGGCAAAATTTCTAAATATTATGAAATGCACAATTTTATCCAAGAAACACTCTCCCTAGGACGCTAAGATAAAATCAAGTGCATTCTTCGCCAGTGGTGCCCAGCCATATTGCAAGTTTGTACGTAAAGTGCTGGCCATACTCAGCACCATAGTAAAGGGATGGCGAAAACAGCCAAGGGAGAAAAGCTAAAACAATTAAAATATTTTTTTTTATTTAGCATTTAGCAACTTTCCTCATAATTCATTGCATCAATAACAAATTAAATTTTAGATCTTAAAAAAACCATTTAGATCACGAATCATAAAAAAATATTGTTTCTATGAAATTGTAACAGATTTTATGAGCTCTGAAATTAAGTTAATAGTTTGAAGTTGGATATCTTGAAAGATTTACAATGCCTCATTAAGACTTAAGAAGTTTTCCGAGCTATAAAATCATGAAAATTATCAGAAGGCTGCTATACTGAACGCCATTGTTTAACACGGTTGAATTTTGGAAAGTGAAAAATTGTAGTAAGAAATTCTTTTGGAAGCCTTTACATCGAAAAAAAAACTTAGGATGTGTCTTGAACTTGGAACTTGGAAATCCAACGGTTATTTCTAAGAGAACTCCTAAGGAATTCTGGGAAGTATTCTAAAGGAATTCCGATGAGTCTAGAAAATAATTCTGAAAAGAAATTGAAAGACTTTGTGAGGAAAGGTTCAGGGAGATATATTTTTGGCAATTTAAAGGTAGTTATAAGTAGGTACAGCTGCATGGTAATTCTGAGGATAATTCCAAGAGCATTGTGAGAAAATTTCTAGAAAAATTTCAAAGAATCTCCGAGAAGAACTCGAAGATAATTAAGAGGATAATTTCAAAAAATATTCAAATAATCAAAACTTAAAATAAATTCTTACAAGAGTTCCAAAGCAATGCTGACGAGAACTTCTTAGAAATTCTGACATTAATTTCAAAAGAATTGTGATAAGAATTTGAAAGGAATCTGTATTTGAAGTTTATTCGGTTCCAAAGGAAACTTCACAGATTTTTATTTTATTTTAACTATCCCGTAAAATCTCCCCTCGTTTAATTTTGAGCTACAGTTGGCATAAATAACGAAATCGTTTACAAGCTTGCATACAATATTGCTAATTTAAATTAATCGTGTAAATTTACGCCAAATATAGCGTTAATTTGATGTGTGCTATATCTCGCAGAGATTAACATGAATTTTCCAAACGGTGTTAAGGAGAATCTAGTATTTTCGACTGCGTCAAGGAAGCAGTAGTTTTGAGTTTAATTCCAGGGAAATTTAAACTCACATCTGAGAGCAGGCATGGAAAATCATTTGCATTCAGTTCATGCATTCATTTACATTCATTTGCCCTTAACTTTTTTCATCAACAAAATTCCGCAAAATGGTGTATAGAACTTTTGTAGGTTTTGTTATTAGCTACAACTTTTGTCAAAAACTCAAATCCGTATCTCTTACGCATGACGAACCAGAGCTAACATAAGAGATACAGATTTAAGTTCTTAACAAAAGTTGTAGCTACTAAAGCTCTATACATCATTTTGCGGAATTCTGTTGATGAAAAAAGTTAGGGGCACAGGAATGTAAATGAATGCATGAAATGAATGCAAATGATTGTCCATGCCTGTCTGAGAGTAGTGTATGGAAGTTTTGGCGAAAATTTAGGAAAATTAAAAAAAAATTTGTAACGAAATTCTAGGAAAATTTGAAAGAAATTGTGATACAAATTATCATGTGAAAATAATGAAAAATTCGAGGGAAATTTGAAAAAATATAAGGAATTTTGAAAATAATTTTAAAGTTAAAAAGAAGGAAATCCAAAAAGACTCCCAAAAGAACTCTGATATGAAATCCAAAGCAATCTTAATTCGATATAAGTTTCATACATTCCACACACTGAAAGCATTCTGCGGGCCATTGGATGAGCACCACTGTTCTAGGCGGTGGGAACAAGAACTAAACAGAAACCATAAAAAGTTGGTGCTCTGTAAACCGAGCAGATTTTTTTTAAGACCTACCTACGGCTCTGTAGAAAATATGATTTTGGTCACGCTACTGGCCTAACTGCCCTATTATTCTTTTGTAATCTGACAGTATATGTGAAAGTTTTATTTATTATTTTGATTTTATTTTCACAAATACAAAACTAATCAACGAGTAATTTCTCGAAACATATTATTAAGAAGGATACGATTGATGCCTCTCAAAGTTAGAGTGATATTTATGAAATTCAAACTGGTTCCATAGTAATCCTCTCCTCATATAAACTTCAAACTATTTGCGCAACCTCTAAACTTTCATCAATCTTTACCATTTTTTGCGCAGGCTAATATTTTGGGGATATGTATCAAACTATGTGGTGGCCTATATAATTGCAAATATGTTTTTTTTTCAAAATGAAGCACCCTACTGTACACACACTTTGTAAAAATTAATTTTACACGTGATGGAATCTATCTTTGACGTCAAGAATGAAATTTTAACAACCGTGTGACGTTAATTAAACGCGCCGAGACTGTTAAATATATTTAGCTCGGGGAAAAATGCGTTTCATTGAACAGAATTTCCCGTGTTGTATGCTTGTAAATTGCATGTAGATCATGCTCGTATGTGTCCGTCTCAGAGCACCCAAATGGACATTGTAACGTACATTCGAATATTTGTTCAACTAGTAGCAAAAATTCCAGAAATTTTCGATACACATTCGGAAATCCTCCATATATTAATAACGTTTTAATAATCAATGCACTTTGTTCTCTTCCACAGTATATCAACAGCAGCTTGCCCAAAATGAGCAGTCCAACTACGCCTCGTCGGCCACCAAGGAGCTGGATGATCTAATGGCTTCACTATCCGATTTCAAGGTAAGCGCATGTTCATGTTCACATAGATATAATAATTTCCACCACCCCGTGCGTGGTCATCGTTGTCGTCCTCGCCGAAATCCAGTAACCGTACCCTGAAATAAAAATAATCTCCGGATTACAAATTGGTCAGCGGTACGTACGCTCTCTGGTAGAAGGATGTGCCGGTGGAAAATGTTATTAAAATTAGAAATACTTTGAAAACAATTTTGCTGTTTTGCTAGAGTGGAAACTTTCACCACCACTCAAAATACAGCAATTCCGGTCGAGTGTTGTGGTTGTCGTTTTAACAGTGCACACGAGCCGAACGGGTTATGATCGATTTACATTTTCGGTTGAGTTCACTGGCATTGAGCATTGCCACACGGAAACTAGATTTTTAGTACGGAAAAGATGTAAACACTGGTTAAAATTGGTGTGACGTTTCGAAGGTCACCATGCTTCCCTAAGAGTATTTTGGTAAAGCTTGAAATTTCCACGATTGCTTACTAGTTGGTTACTCCATGATGACTTGCCTCAAAACTTGCATTCTTTCATTCGCGTCATCCAATAAATCTTTCCCACACTTGTTTGGTTGGGTCTGCACTAAAATAGTCTCATAAATGCTAATTTCTAAATTACTACCGTAATAATTTCCCCCAACTTGCAATATCGCTAATATAGAGTTGGAGACGTTTGTTTCGTGGCATTCTATTTGGGTGGTGACATTTGTTGGCACCGGCACTGGCTTACCCTGATGAACGAAAGTCATTAACTTTTGCACTTGAGTGAGCCGCCTTCAAGCTGCACTTGATCGATTTCGTTACGGGGCAAATATCAAACGTTAACGTTATTTGGAGTGTAGCCCCGAAAGTGCCAAAGAAAAGTGATTTTTGGACGTGTGCAGCCACTCAAATAAACGTGGTTCAAAAAAAAAAAGTTTCGACATGATGCTGATTGAGCACAAACTTGCGCGCATGTAATTAAACCATTCCACAGAGAGTATGAATGCTGTCCACCAGTCGTGGGCCAGTCGACGACGACCAGGTGAGAGGTTGCTCTACTTTCAACAAACACACCGACAACAAAGTAAGTGTCGGAAAAGATTCCCACCCCGCATGAGCGACTTCTGAAAATGCAATTTTTCCGTCCATTCTTACACATTCGATGAAATGTGCACATGGGCGTGGTGGGAGAGTGATGATTTAATGGTGCTGCACCCGCGCCTACGATGCACACATTTGCGTCCTACAATGGACGTTGGCGGCTTCGTGACGGTCTTCCCGTCGTATGATCTTGAACTTAGACAAGCTAGAAATTTATTACAGAACAGATTAAATCAAATAATCAACCACTACGCGCGTTATGGGAAAGGAGAAACAAAACAGAGAAGCCGAGCTGCTGCTGAGGGTGGTTTATTCGGAGCAAAGTCTGATGGGGGTTCTAAAAATAGGATCATCTCCGGTTGG
Source organism: Ochlerotatus camptorhynchus (assembly GCF_037179485.1). Taxonomy (NCBI): domain Eukaryota; kingdom Metazoa; phylum Arthropoda; class Insecta; order Diptera; family Culicidae; genus Ochlerotatus; species Ochlerotatus camptorhynchus. Next base: position 609,951 of record NW_027040634.1, on the reverse strand, counting down.
TCGTGAAATTGTTTTTTGGTAAAATGTTTTTTTTTACGACCGATGATATTATTGTAGTTTGGTCATAACCGGATGATCTGGTGAAAATTAACGGGAGTCACGAAACATGAGTCTTCCTTAGATGGAGAGGTTCTCATTTCGAGTTCGTGTGGGGGGGGGGGGGGGGGGGGCTGGAGAAATCATAGTATTGGGTTTAATGTTCGCTACATTTCACGATTTATATAACAACACTCCCTGTATGCGATCTGATATAACAACTGAAACTTGAGACCTCCATTTCCGGTTCGATCTGAAAATTCGTTTGAGTTGGATATGTTCTCGACTTCAATTTTGACCGATATTGATAGAATGTAATGTTGTTGTACATTTGGGTGCTTCCTTTTGATAATAGTATTTGCCATCTAATAGGCCACCTCAGGTTGATTCATAACCCAAAAATATGAGCCTGTGTAAAAAATGGTAATTATTGATGATGCTTTTGAGGTCGTGAGGATGCGCATCTAACCAGTAGTGGCTGGACATAAGCCTACTCATCACGCGAATGAAGTCGCGACCTAAGGCAAAGCCTTTAAAGAACGCTCTCGAAGAAACATTAGGAATAATTGAATGTAACCACCGTCTAAGATTTCCAGTGTCCCAATTGTCAACTCGAAAGGGTATTTGTTATGTATTGAATAATATTGAATTAAATTGAGTAAACGATAACCGCTGTTGCTAGTATGATTAATATTCAAAAGACAATGATTATATATAAGCATTAATCGATTTCACTCAATTTAAGACGCATAACCCTTTTGCCCCATTGCAGTTTCAAAAAAGATTTGATATGACATTTTGAGAAAATCGTAAACAACTTTGGACGAGATTTAATTTGCATTACATTGATGATGCATGAAGGCAAAAATATGAACTTGCAATACGGTGTAGAAACTCCTATAAAATCTACTATTTGGCATTATAGAACGTACAATTGTTAAGGTGGCTCTCTTGCCCCACCAGACCCCACATGAATTTTTTTTAAATCGAAAACTTTTGTTTGTGGACAAATGTTTTAAAAATACATTAAATGTCGTTATCTAACGGGTGTTCAATAAAAAATGAGAATGATTTAAGTGCCGTCCAGCGCTCTTGTGAGAGCATCGCGACTAAGTTGCGTCGTACGGCTGACCAGGGCCCCTTCTCCAATATTCATTGACGTTTTTTTTGAAGAATAAACATTATGTTTTTAATAAAAAAAATACTGAATTCGTTTGGAAAAAATTTTTTTTTTAGTGGCTTTATGACTGAAAAAAATCTCATTTTTTATTCAACACCTGTTAATGTCAACAAGCCGAAAAAGAGACACTGGCAACCGTCAAAAGGAAGCATACGAAGCATGTATTGTATAAGAATAAGCATGCCAGACAGCAGGTCTGAGACCCAACATAGAATTTTTTTTGAGCTTCAGAGAGGGTCGGAGATCTACTGATAAATTTGTTGAGCTTCAGGGTAGTTCGTAGATCTTGAGAACAGAACTACAAACAAATTAAAAGTTATTAACAGAAATTCATAAAAAAACAAAATCACAAGAGAGGTCGTAGATCTTCAGATAAATGTTCAGAGAAATTTTCAAAACTTCAAGCAAGCAAAAATAATTTCAAATCAATTTGTAAAACTATAAGCGAAATTTTACAAATCTTCAGGGAAATTCGCATAACTTCAGACAAGTCCAAGAATCTACAGTGAAATATGAAGTATTTCACAGAAGTTTGGAGATCCTCGAAACATTATTCAACATCACAAAAGTTCGTAGATCTTCAGAACAAAGCTACAGAACTCTGAAAAAAATCACAGGACTTCTGAAAAATCACAAGAATCTCAGAAATGTTAATGGATCTTCAGTAAAAATTGCAGAACTTCAGGGATTTAAAAAATAAATATTTATACGATTTCAGGAAAATTTATAGATCTTGAGAGAGACATTTAATACTTCAAGGAAGCTCAAATATTTTCTGATAAATTTTGACAACTTTAGGTAATCTTCAAGGAAATTTTCAAATCTTCAGGGTAACCCTAGAGGAATTTACAAAACATCAGAGAAGTTTGCAGATCTACTGAGAAATTTATGGAGCCTCAAGTTTTTTTGTAGATCTTGGGAATAGAGCTACGGAGCTTAAGACAACTTTACAGAACTTTAAAGATATTTGCAGGAATTTGACGGAAAGTTTCACAGTTTCACACAAATGTGAGATCTTCAGAAAAATTCGTTAAATGTCAGAAAAGCACCTCAATTCCAAAAACAAATCGCAGCGAAGTACAAAAGTACAATATTTTGCAGAACTCCATGGAAGTCGGAAATAGATAAATCTAAAGAACTTCAGAGAAGTCCGTAGACCTTAAGAGAAGTCTGTAGAACGTCAGAAAATTCGTACGTTTTTAGGAAAATTTGCAAAACTTCAGCAAAACTCGCAGATCTTCGGGAAAGTTCGCCGATCTTAAGATCAAGAATCCACAAAGAAATTTAAATAACTTTAGAAAAGTTCGGAGATCTACTGTGAAATTTATTGAACTTCAGGGCAGTTCGTAGATCTTTAGAGCAGAAATACATTACTTCAGAAAACTTAACAGAATTTGAAATAAATTTTAAGAACTTTAGAAAAGTTCAGAGGGTAGGTCGTAAATCTACTCAAAAATTAGCAGATGTTTAAATAAATTTTCAGAATTTTACTGCGGTTCTTGGATTTTAAAAGACATTCACAGAACTTCAGGTAAGTTCGCTGTTCTTTAGAGATATTTTCACAGCTTCAGAAAAATTAGAAAAACTTCAGAATACTTCCTAAAACTTCCGGAAAGTTCAAAAATTTCTAGATAATCTTTTAATTCTTTAGAAAATTGTATAGATGTTCAGAGATATTTGCAGATAATCATTGAATCATGAAAATCTGCAGAGAAAATTACAGAACTTTCGAGAAGTTTGTAGATTATTAGAAATGTTGTGAACATCAGAGATAATTGTTGATCTTCAAGGATCTTAAATCTTCAGGGATTCAGGAACTTTGTAGGTTTTTAGGAAAATTTGCTGAACTTCTGAAGAACACACAGAACTTCAAAGAAATATGTAGAGCTACCGAGACATTTGCAGATTGTCAGGAAAGATTGTTGATTTTTAAGGAAATTTTACCGGAGAACAGAAACAAAACTTTAGGGACGTCAGAAGGTTTGAAGACCTTGCAGAATTGAGTTGTTAACAGAAATTTTCAGAACTCAAGGAATCATGTATATCTAGTGAGAACTTTTCCCACTAGCTTGTCTAAAGTTTGTATCGACATCCTGGCGAAGTTTTGAAATCCATTTTCATCTTCATATCGCAGCTCTTGATGGACAAGATGAGCCAAATCCCTGCCGGTGTTCCTCCTGAGCAACCATTTCCTACTCCACAAAGTTCACCTTCTCTTTCTCATTTTATTTAAAATAATAAAAGCAAATACGTCTGCCGAAACTAGAGCAATTTTCCGGTAATTCATGATGGAAGTATTTACTTTTGATTCCTGATACAGTTTTGTTTTGAAATCTAAATTGACAGTTCTTTCGACATGTGCAAGCAGTGTGAACACCAGCCAACAGGGGGGTTCGATAAAATAATAATGTGTATAATTTGTATGCACTTGGATTTTTTTTTCATCCTGGAAAAACCTGGAAAACTCAGGGAATTTGATTCCTTGGATTGAGTAGACACCCTGTCTAGGGAACTCGAGAAATTTTCCAAACCGAAAAAATCCTAGACCGTAACGGGATTCGAACCTAGCCAGCATGGAATTGCTTTGTAGCTGTGCATTTACCGACTGAGCTAAGGGAGGCCCGTTTCAGTTCTAGTCGGGTATGTTAAACTTCCTCGAGGGCATCTAGGACATGTTCAGGATGGTCATATTGAACAGATCATAGATTTTCAGAACATAGAATTAAGGTGTATCATTCGACAGATCTTGGCTCGTGGTTTGATTGTTTCTCCCGGACCAGAAATTTGTGGCATAGCGAGTGAAAATTTTAATTTCTGTTTATTTACGCGGTGATGAGAAGTGCGCTGATCTATTGGAAGGGTTTTGAGATGTGCATTGCTTTTGTGCACGGAGTGACTTGAAAAAGAAAAGTGAAGAAAAGTGATATTTGGTTGTTGTGTGGTTGGAGTGGAGGGAAAAAAATATGCGTGGAAGCATCGGGAATGCGCTCCCGGGTGAAGTGATTTGGTGAGTACGTTCCAGTTGGAGATTGTTGACAAGTGTATTTGTGGTGATGCAAATTATGGTTTAGATGACGCATGGCTTCAAACATTTTGTGTATCCAAATAAAACATATTACATACTAAATACGCACAGGGCATCGTCTGCTGACCATTGCCGCGGGTATATCGTGGGAGTCCCAGGTACCCGGTTCAAGCTTTAGTTGGCGGCGGTGGCTCTTCTTGACCTTCTACCCCCTGAGTAGTTAGTGTGAATAAGGGCGTCTATGTGATGTTTTGCTGTACCTGTTGTGGACATCTAGTGCATCCTGTTCCCTTAACTTGTTGAGGACACCCTGTCTTGCCTCAAAAGTTACCCTTTTTGAAGTACTAGTCTTCACAACATAAAGGGCACCATTACGGAGCATGAGATTTGATCAAATTATTCGCAGTTCTACTTGTCCAACGCCCCCGGCTGGGTGAGGGATAGAGGATGACACACACACACACACACATCATTCGACAGATCTTGGCTCCATTCCAATATTATCTTCTTTCCTGGGGCCAACCGAGATATGTCTGGAATGGTCAGAATTATAGAGAAGATAAACAAAAACATTATGAAAAACGATGGTCAATGATAAATCATTAAAATAAAAAACCGATCGATTAGATTTACACTGTAATTGGCTTGCATATTTTTGATAGTGTATTTACAGCAGAGTCGTGGGATCGCAATCGGTGTATGAAGGAACTTTATGGTTTGAAGAGATAGAGCTGTTAAAATTGTACAGACTTCAAAATCGATTCGATGAATTTTCAATTCAAAACGAAGACTCTCTGAACTCTTCAACTTCTGTGCTAGAGTTAAAATTCTTCATAAGTCAACTCTTTCCCTTTTCCTCAGATACGCCTGACACGATAATGAGTTGATTGCGAAATGAAACTCACCTATGCAAGCGATCCTGGCCAATTGGTAGAGTAGATATTTTACAATTTGATGGTAAATAAAGAATTTGAGGCAAATCAATTTAACTCGTCGGCGTTTTGTTTTGTTGATATGGGAATCTTACATGAATAGCCAAATCAAAACTGTTCAATATGGTAACTGTTGCTCAAGTTCATCTGCATTTTTGTTTACTCTACTCCAAGGCATGATTATTTCTCAGACATACTAAGAGATCTTCTTGATCAATCTCATGAGTATTCTGATGTAAATTGGTGTACATTTTAGAGAAAGAACAGGAAACTTCACCGTCTTACCATTTCATAACAAGTTCATGGAATTTTAAAGTAATTTCCGGAAGATGTATTGCGTAAAGTCAAGAAACGCGACATGGATCTTGAAACTTATTTGACAACATGACCTGAACCTGCTGTTTCCTATTAGTCACACATCTTTTTAGCTACGCAGAAGGATGTCCCTGTTCACAGATTATCATCTAACGACACACGTTTAATGTACGAATTGAATGTAAACTATTGAAGTGCATCTGGTTATGCAATAAATTTGCAACTTTATTACCACGTCCCGAAGTACTGCGCGTTCGAGTGATAATGGTACTACAATGCGAGCGATCAAATACTTTACTACGCTATGAAGCGAAGACATGTGGCAGTACTATAGCCCTGGATCAAGCAAGTATCGACTGACTGATTAGTCATCAGAAACGTACTATTCCTCCGGATTTGATTGAACAAATGAAAAACAACCATCAAGGTGATGTCAGCTTTCTTCGATTGATGACAATGATAATAATAGCAATTAAAATTCACGAACTTACGATGCGGTCAAGCGAATGTGTGGGTGGTCTGATTTTATAGAAATGAAATATGATAATGATGATAATGATAATGATCTTCGACTTAAGTCGGTAAAAGGGTCATAAAAGCATCCACTTTTGATTCTTGACTCTGACTCGAGATCTAAATTCTGTGGATCATTTTCCACTCATTAGGCAACCATATTTTATTTTCGAGACGGAACGATTGATTACAACCATTTTGGAGCCGACGCGACGTGAAATTACGACCTCTTTTTATGTTTCATCCGTCATCGAGTGGTACCAAAATAAATCATGCGAAAAACAGGTCCCCCATTAGATAGATGGCATTATGTCCAGCTTTCCTTGAATAAGCAAAATAACGTCTATGACCGATATCCGCTGGTTGCGTTCCATCGGAGTTGTTGGAGGAAATTGGTGGTTCGACGTCTGCGGTAATCTTCGTCCGGCGTGTGCGTGTGAGTTTTAGATGATGTGTATATTTTTAACTGCCTATGTCACGCTTGACGTTGTATATTTTGTTCTAACAAGAGAGATTTATCACCCCCGGTTTGCTTGCACCCTCTTGGTGTCGTCCCCCATGGGAGGGGGTTGTTGTTTTTTCAGCTGACGCCTGGGATACCCTTGGAACGATCGAATTTGTCTGGTGGCGGAACTAATGTGTTTTACTAGGTGCTTCAAAGCGTGGCCCGAATTAAGCACATCGAGTACATCACTTTGGGCGTAAAGCGATGATGCCAGCAGTCGTTGTCACGTTTGTTTTGCCTACGTGGCGCAGACCTTAATTGAAATGATACCCATTTGTCATATGTGTCTAGAGATGGGAACTGAAGGTGAACACCATAAAGCATGTGCTAATAAGAGTGTTAGTTATGGAAGATTAAAGTTTCTATAAATATGGTTGAATTATAGTTACTTTGACGCTTCTTTTGTTCCAATTATTGTTATCGCTGCCGCCTCTTCAGTGGAGCTGATTTTTACTGTAATACAACCTCATCAAAAACACAATCATAACGCCCACTGATCGTTATTAAATGTCAACACAAATCCATCCACCGGATGCAAAACAACACATTTGTTTTCAACTCGATGGTCATCGCTCGGGAAATTGCCTAATCATTCTTTTGCGCAAAGTCCCACAGGAGAAAAAATCAGCCGACACACCGTTTGACATAAGTTCCCAAAAACAAAACACCCAAATTCTGTAAGAAGACGTCTGGTTCTCCTCAGTCTCACCCATTGCCCCTCGCAACATGCTGACCATCACGTGTCCGCGTCCATGTAGTTTTCTCTCACTTCCTCCGAAATAATTTTAGAACACGAAAAAAAAAATTCAGTATTTTTACGCTATTTATGAGGTACTAAATTAAGTACCATATACCTTAAGAAGCCGATCGTCAGTTGCTTGGTGTTGTGGAAATCGTCTCAGCTCGCAGTCAATGGACCGGAAAATCCGACAGCGATAGGCGGTGTCGGCAATTTCAAGACTTGCATGACAAATGGGTTATTATTAGGGCGGAGAGCATACCTTGCTGTTGTTCACCTGTAAAATTCGGTGGAAAGCAAGGGAAATTAAGCAGCAGAGATGAGATAGAGATCACATCTACTACATCGGTTCTGATCGCAATGCCGCGATGTTATGCTGTTTATATGGAAAATTTGGGTGGGTGTTGAGGAGTTGCCTCGTTTTCGTGCGAGTCTGTGAGTGTGAGATGGATTGGAAGAGAGATCGCATGTTGCACACGGCGCTTCGATTTTGGCAACTGGATTCGACAGCGGTGGGAGATTATGATCGTACGCGCCGTTATGATCATGATGCTGTTAATGGTGACGCGATCCGCGAGAGGAAGAAATGGGCTGGGCGATGGAAGTACGTATTTGGATAGTATTTAGAAATCGATGATGGATTAGTCTGAAGGAGGTGCCTGGTACCGTGTTTGGTTGGAAGCTGTAAGCGCGGTATTATATTTAGATGACTGTGTTTAACCCTCTACACCGGAATGGGAAATGTAAGATTCTATTACAGATTAAAAGCATGCAGACTCCGTAATGGTTCACCACATGGACAAATACTGTAAGGTGGTCGTCGGAAGCTTTTTTTTTTTAATGGTTTTTTAATCTTTATGTCAGCTTATTTTTCGAGTAAAGTTTGTTTTCCACTTTGTTTACACTGCGGCTGAAAAATCATCTCATGAAGGTTTTGTACGAATATTAATTCTTGAAAAACTTGCTTGCGCAATACTGGCAATAACAAAGTATACACGGTGATTTTTTAGTCTCTCAATAAAAATCAAAAAGCTTTAACTTTTCAGCTTATGTATCAACGTTTCTGATTTTTTGCTGTTGCAGATCAAATCCTCATGGTTAATCTGTATTGTTTTGAGCTTGATTGACTGATTTTGTATGAATTTTGAGCAGTTTTATAAAAACGCTTCTTATTTGACTACTATTGTTCAACTCGTCATGTGTTGAATCAAAGAGAACCAAAATGAGCTGTATTTTTATCATTTCTAGTCAAAACATTATTATTTCAATCAGCTCAAAGTTTATTGAAATCTTTTCTCCTTCAAAGTTAAAAATTCCAAAAAATATTTCCCAATTCATTAAAATTTGTGGTCAACGAACAGCATCATTTAATGGCTTCCGGTTGCCAAAAGAGCTTCAAAAGTAATAGAAAATGAACATTTTTGAAACACAGAAGATGACACTGTTGGCTGCAAACTGAAAAATAAAGGAACTGAATTGAAAAATTAGCAAATTTGCTTGTAAAGTGAAAATAAATTCAGGCTGATTAGACCTGTTCATTTTAAACGAAATGTTCGGAATGTAACGGGTCAACCGTGATTACTGTTCGTCATGTTAATTTGAACTTCTGTGCCAATTTTCAGCAAAATCGGTGATGATTTAGAGGTGCTTCAAGTAAATTTTATGTTTTTAAGGTAATTTACGGCTTACAATATTTGTATCTCGAGACTGAAACAACGAAAGCTGCTGTAACAACTTTCATAGCAAAGTTTAATGTGTTATGTATCAACTTTGTAACCAAAGGTTGACTATTCGAAGTGATTTTATTGAAGTTTGACTTAGTTTCATGCTCGAAGATATCTTAAAATGTGAAGAATTTTAAAGTATTTGTTCTACGAATTTTCCACCCATATGATATAAAAATGTGTAGTGTACAGCATAATGTTCCTCATATTGTTCTAGAAGTTTCGTTCCAACATAGTTTTCGTGTATATTTCATAGATTGAGAGATAAAAATCAGAAAAGAGGTCGTTTAGCTAAAATTCACAAGACAACAGAACCAATAAAAGTCAATTCGATTGACAGAACATAGTTGCATTGCTTTTCAATGACGACCGATGACTGTTTCATTGATATATGATTTTTTCATAAATATGAATCCTCAGTAGACGTGTTTTTTTTATCAAAGGCAAGCTATGAAAGTTGTTACAGCAGCTTTCGTTGTTTCAGTCTCGAGATACAAATATTATAAGCCGTAAATTACCTTGAAAACATAAAATTAACTAGAAGCACCTCTAAATCAACACCGATTTTGCTGAAAATTTGCACAGAAGTTCAAATTAACATGACGAACAGTAATCACGGTTGACCCGTTACATTCCGAACATTTCGTTTAAAATGAACAGGTCTAAGGCTGATGTAGCTTTTGTCGAGATGAATTGATGTCGATATTTGTTTTAACGATTTTAATAATACTGAAGTAAAATTCAACTTAAAAAGAATCCTAGATCATTTGGTTCGTTGTACTTTAAGAGATAACAATAAAAAAACAGCAGTTCAACGATGAGTTTTGCTGAAATGTGTTCAAACTTTATAGAAATTCACTCAATCAAGCTCAAAACTATATCAACTAGTCTGAACATCTAATTCAACTGCAAAAATTACTAAACATGCTGAAAAGTTACTGCTATTTGAACTTTTTTTGAGAGACAAAAAATCATGGTGTGTACTTATTGCCAGTACTGTACGCTACAATCCATTGTATGAACTGACATTAAATTTTTATCAGAAAATATGCAGAGGATGTAAAAAATCCACCCTTACATTCTATATTCATTCCATTTGTTTCGTTTGTACTATCCGAATTATGATTTTAGTCGTTTCGATAATTTTGCATGCTTAGTTATATAGGTAAAAAAGAAAAATGGATGACAGTTCTTTTCATCAACATCATTTACCTTATTTAAATCAGTTTTTGTTGGAACATTAAAAAAGAATACTAATGAATTTAAGTTTATTTACGCGGTGATGATGTTGGTTCACTCGCAACTATTTCTGAAAAAAAAAAAAAAAAAAAATTAAGTGTGTTCGATCGAAAGTGTACCAAGAGTGCTCCTAAACGTGTTTCGCAGTTGGATGTGAAGAAATTCGTGCATTCCCGGTTTATTGTGGAAATTCCGTATCACAAAATTGCCCATCGATTCCTTTTTTTGCCGTCACCGGGTGCGAGTTTGAACACGGTCCAGGTGGCAAATTAGCAGGGCAAAGTGCAGATAACGTGTCCGTCGCGAGTTTTGGTGGTGATTCGGTGGTCGACGTTACCGTGAATCAGTAGTTTACGGCTTACAAAAGTGATCGGAGCTGGCGTCGCGAGTGATTGGTGATGGAAAGTGGATGCAGTCCTTTTTTCCTCTGCTGAGATCCCTCTAGAGTGTATTTTGTTGTTGATGGGGTTTGCTCTGCTGTGTTATAACAGAAAGGCGAGAGTGCTGTTTTTAACACCGCTTGAAGAAGTAGCAGCAGCATATCTATTGGAGCTCTTCGAAATCATCGTGATGTCATGGATTCCTTTGCAACATATCGGGTGAGATCTTTCCTTTATTTTTCTAGTAATCCCATTTTATTGTTAGTCATGTTAATTATACATCACACTTTACACTTTACATTTACATCCTTACATTATTAGTAATTAGAGATAAAAATATATATTTGCTTAATATAACCTTGAAATTTCAGTGTTACGTCCACTTGATATTGTGAGCTGAGGAAACATAGAGCTGCATCTTATCAGAATATCAACTATTTTATCTATATAAATTTATATTCATTATTTCATATTTAATGTTTTGATATATTTCATATCTCCACTACATATATTTTCATTATATAAATAAATACTGGGTTGGGAGGGAGCATCAGGGTATCATTTGACCTGGGACTGGACGATGGAGTGGTATGACAACCGGAGTCTAGGAGGGAATAAACACTATCATTTTCTTTATCCTACCGATTCGATTGTGGTGGTGTGAATTCTACTTCAACAGTTTCAGTGAGATTGACGCGCCCTTCTTTACAAACCATCCTGTAGGAAGCTTAATAAGTATTGCGAATTGTGTTATTCGATTTGTTGGATCGTATCGTTGGAAGGAGATTCTTAAATTCCCGTGGATTTCGTGTAAGTGTCTCTGCTTACGGGTCCGCACCTCCGTTTTTGGCCCTTCATACAGCGATATTATGAATTCAGATCGGTAGCTCAAATTGATCTTGCTATTAAGTGGAGCTGCATACAAGACAAGATCTTTGAAGGGATGGTGGCTACCTTACATACCTTACATACATACATACACATTAAAAAAGAATACTAATGATGATCACGTTGGTCATGACGAGAGGAGCAACACAATAGTTGGGTAAAGAAGAACTGCACTATTTTTTTTTTTTTATAGTCACTTTAACACTCTTGGGTCATTCGTGACTTCTCCGGGGTGAGATTTGAACTCGTGACTTTGGCGTGAGAGGCATGGATGCTAACCACTACGCCGGGGTCGCCCCCAACTGAATTATTACACACCATCGACTGGAAATGCTCTCGCAACGTGGGGCTTTAGGTAGTGATGAAAACGTCGCTAGAACTATTCCACAGCCGCAGTCCGTTTATGAGCAAAAGAGGGACGCACATTTTTTGCCTGTAGACTTGGAGACATACTTCAAGTCTCCGCATACATCTTACGGGTTAGGCAAAAGATGTGCGTCTATCTTCAAAAAACTGTCGCATTAATGGCCCTTCGTTCATTTTCAACTTCTATTCAATTTTCATACTGCCGTACTCTAACGGAACTATCCACCTACCCTCTTCTAAAGATCATTCTCTAGCTAATAAATCATCACATTAAAGCTTCATGTTAGCATTTCCAACCAACTCTGAAAATCGCTAACTTCGCGTATGAAGTAACATAAAAACACTTTGAATACTAATAATTTCACGGTTCATCAATATGTTTGGTAAACCTTTTGAACTGCATCGATGTTGATGAAGATGTGCTCACAGTCTGATATGTTGACGTGATAAATGGAAATCTTGCAAGACTTGTCAAATCGAATCTGATCAATAGTAACTCAGGTTCATTTGCTCGGAACGTGAATTATAACCTTGTGAAAATATTGTTTTATTCAACTTCAAGGGAAGGTAATTTCAAAGACAAATAACAGAAACAACATCTTGATTAATCTCATAAAGTTTCTCGAGTAACAGTGATGGATAGCTTTTTTGGGTCTTTTTGATTACTTTTTATAATATAATGCTAACGTAAAATTCAGTTGAATTTTCAGTTAATTCATCGTAAAATAGATAGTTTAATGCTATCAATGTATGGTAAACTTGTCTGAATTTCTGCGATCCACCAGTGGGTTGCGACCCATCGATAGGAGTCGCTAATGTGCAGAGAATTTCTGGACTGTTGTATATAAATTTTTAAGGGACTACCAAACGTATTTCAGAACAATTCTGAAATAAAGGTTGTGAAGGGAAATTGTTTTAAAGGAAATACTTGAAAATATTCCAATAAAATCCTGTAAAGAGTTTGACCCATTTACCCTTGTAGTCGCTACGGTGTTCGGTTTTATGCTTTATTTCAATGTTTATCGCACAGCCGGAAAAATGTCCACAATTCCGGGAAATAAACCGGGAAAATGCTAATCGGTATTCACTGGTCACCATGTGTCACCGTTTTTGAGTTACATTTGTTTGAAGTTATCGCTCAATACTCCTATGCAGCTAGACTACCATGCGTCTCCATTAATACATAGCTAACATAGTCACATAATCTATATCTATTTGATTTGATCTACACACTTAGATTTTTCTACCGAGATCGGCTGTGCAAATCTCGGCAAAAAAAGTTTTACTGAGATAACAGCAAACATTTCATTTGTTTGCTGAGATTCAGCTAAGCATTATCCGAGACTCAGCAATCAAATGTCACTTTTGCTGAGATCTCAGTGAAACTTATTTTGCCGAGATTTGCACAGCCGATCTCGGTAGAAAAATCTAAGTGTGTATATTTATATTTATATTGCCTTTAATTTGATTAATTTGATAAAAGTCGATGTTTTGGACCACCCTAACATGGAAATGGTCACCCTAATGACAAAAAACTACAAGGGACAGCCCTATGGGGTTGTACGCAATGGTGACGTAGGACTTCGTGGTCTTATACAATTAACTGCAGCAGGAGCCTGTGTTTTGTGTAGCAATAGGAATTTGAGCGGGGTTCTCTCTGTTTATATTCTTTAGTATGACTATGATTGCCCTAAAGGGCTAAAGGACAGGTAAAGGACATGTTAATAAATTTAACTCTTTTGGAAAATGTTGGTGGCCCTGAAAAGGGCCACTGATAATACAAGCTTAAAGCCTTTGGAAGATGATGATGACGTGTAGGACAATCCCATATTCTTCGGTTCAATGGTTCGGCACTCGCAAAGGGTCTCGGCCCGTCTGCTTCTGGAAGGGGTTGGTGTATTTGACAGGTTGGAAGGCCGCAAAATATCAGTGTCCACTCAGCTAAAGCTCCTCCCGTTTTTAGTATTCCTCGTTAAACTCCTTCTCTCAACAAGTTGGTAAATCTTAGCCTTTAGCAGAAAGACGCTTAACTCTTTTTTCGGTGAATTTATGATCCTGTTTCACGTCATGGTTCTTCAGATAAATTAGTACTTTTATTTATTGAATAATTGAAAATTTGATGAATATTAAATCGAATAGCTGGAAAATCTTAACGATTAATCGTTAATCGAATAATTGGACTTTACCCCTAGAAAATAGTGTAATTTCATGTTTTTTCGTGGTCCTTAGAAAAATTCAAACAATAGAATTGCAACCAGCCAGTGTAACCCAAAAACCAAAATCGATGCGATGCTAGTTTTCATTGCTATGACGATGACTGAATTAAGGGACTTAGAAGCTGAGGGTGAAAGTCAATTATCTTCATCGATTTCCTCTTTCCTATTTCGCAGTACTTCTGCTATGCTCTTGTATCATCTAGTACATTAAACGGATCAATGAATGAGTTTGCCGTCGAGCTATTAACGAAACAGAAAGTCGATGAAGGGAAGCGATCAAAATCACTTGCAAACCTGCTTCCAAGTTTGGTTACAAGATTACAACTCTGGAGAGCATTTTTTGTAGTCGTTGAATGCGTGTGGTTCTGAATATGGCGATGACTGTGCAAAATGTTACGCAATTGCATCTTCCCTATTCGCACATCCGAAGATCGGAGGCGAATGCCACTTAGATTTGTTTTGTCTACTAACGACTCTCTGAAGACTGTGTTGGGGAAGCAGCATATACATGTACGTAATTGGTGGATTTGTTAGTTATTTGGACGCTTTTGAACAATGCTTGACATTTACCCCTTTTGCAATAGTTTCTTGCTAAAAAAATCAACATTCGGAAGCATCGTATCGATGCGTAAAAATATGTCTGATCGATTGGTGATAAAATTATTGAAATCGGTCCAAGGACCGCTCAGTTATTAACGTTCAAAATCTTTCATAATTTCGTTACTAGTTCCATTTTCGGTTTTCACAAAGTGTACTCCCATATAGAAATCACAGCCGTATTCTTACGTCAAAATACTGGTTTAACATTTTGCGAAAAGGAACAAAACTATATATTTTTTTTCGAAATTCTGAGAATCACTATATCGCTTCGCTAAGGAATGGCTGTATAACGAAACATGGACAAAATTTGAAGATCTTAATGAAGTAATGAACACTGTGGGAATGACACTGATGAAGACTGTACATTGTAGTCGAAATACGTTTCTGTCATGGACACCAAAATAAATTAAGTGGAATTAAATAGATGATAACATTTGTTTTGCTGTTTTATAATAAAGATCCTAACATGGGACAAATTTTAATACTTTTATTTTCATGATCCTTAGATGTATATCTTTACACTTAGAATCCATTTTTTTTTGGGATAAATGTCGGTTTCGGCAATGCGTTTACCTATTATCATCAGGAGTGTAAATGAAGTCGTATAGTGCTATTTTTTTTTTTGAAAAACGTTGTACTGGAACACGATGTACCTTCATGCAACAAATCAGCGCTCAAAGAGCTCATATACCCCCTGACAATAATAGGTTAAGAAGTGCCGAAGCCGCTCCCTCCCCTATGCCCTGTAATATTTTTTTGTCAATGGTAGATTAGTAAATAGTTGATGAATATTTAAAAAAAAATTCGACCTTATTTTAAGAAATAATTTTCCTATAACAAACTTTTAACGGAATCCTTCATGAAGAGCTTTTAGAGTGGATCAAGTAGTTTCTTTGAAAAAAGGAGTTTATTACGATGAGTGTTGAAAAAATCAAATTTTGCAACGAGATGCATAAAACATTTTTTGCGCTCAAAAGAGTGTCGACGGCATTTTTCAGTAGGCTCAGTAATAGTTATTTATGCAACAAATGGAAAAAGATGATTTTTGCAGCACGAATCGTAGTAGCTTCGTTGGATAACTACGACGAATGTTGACAATATTTAATTTTGCAACGAGTTGCATACAACATTATTTAATACTAAAAAGAGTGTCGAAAAGCAGAACTGTAACAAATTAAATAATAATAATAATAATGACAGTACCATTATCCAATTATTTTTAATTGGCACAGCTTAAGATATTGCTGCCGTCAAACTTTGATTAGGATCATTCGATATTTCGTAACTATACAATTGAGCTACAACTGTTTTCATATCGCGATTGTCAGCATTTTTATTCCCGGTGTTTAAAATGCTAATGTAACATATTTATGGTATATTTTACGATTTTAGGTAGCCGCTGGCCTACCCAAGTAAGAATATCGAAGTAGGCCGTGCTGGGGAAATGACGCGGTTTTGGTTTGCTGTGTCGTTTTCGTTGTTGTGAAAATGTTTGAAATGTACAATTTAGTTTTCAAAAAGTGTTGATTTGAAAATACAGAAGTGATGTTGTAAAGTGTTTTAAGTGAAAATTACCAAATTTGTCTCCGGTTGCACGTGGTGCCGTATGTTCTATCTATCGCGTAACAATGCTCAGCTAAGTTTATTTGCCTTTTCGTCCTTCTATAGGATTTATGCATCTAAATTGAACGGATCATTTTAAAATTACTAAATACACAGCAATCAAGTATTGCAATCAGTGTTCGTAGACAAAAATCAACAAGCAAAAAGCTGCGGTTGATTTTGCAAGCTGTGATATCGCAGATCGGAATATCAAGCTAACGAAACTCACCAGCTGCAAATCTCAACAAACTGTGGTGAGATTGAGTTTAATGATTTTTGCTTTAGACCCGAACGCAATCGAAACTTCCATAACGATCGGTGAACAGTAAAAAGAGATAGCATACTATTCTTTCTCTTTCTAAGAAAACGATGTGCAACGGAATGATTTTTGTGTCTAGTCAACTCTCCGCTTGATTTTTGCGCGTTGTGAATAGTCTTGCAATATCAAAGGAGCTTGTAAAATCAATATCAAGCATGATATTTTGTTCCAATATCACACGTGATATTGAGAGCGTATGAGAGCGGAAAAATATAATTTTATTTATGATTTTGCCAACACTGATTGCAATACTGCTTCATTGAAAGTTTTAGTACGTTATGAATGGTGTATATAAGCATCGATCAAGGGGTAAGTCACTCAGCACATTGTGCCGAAATTAGATTCGGCACAGCTTGGGCACATCCATCGGCACACTTTCGGCACAATCTCGTAGACATTGGATTGTTGTAAATAAAATGGGAGCACTGCTGTACAACTGTCATTGAAGTTGTTCACAACATTACGTCCTGTGTGACTGTACAGCTGTGTTCGCATGCCGATCTTCATACAAAATGGTCAACTTTGACATGATGTAACTTTGTTAAATTATGATCAATTGAGCTGAAACGTTCGCCAAAGCAAGACATTTTTGGAAGCACCTGCCGGAAAGTTAGACACCAGGTGAAAGTGTTCAAAATAATAGCAGTTTTTATTTGAAAATTTACGTGCTGCAAATATTTTAAACATTTTTAATTATTATGTACATACATTGTTAATTGGGTAAAATTTAAAATCTCAAAATTAAACTGAAATTAAAATTATTACTACTGCTATTATTTTGAACAATTTTACCTGGTGTCTCACTTTCCGGCAGATGCTTTCAAAAATTTAATATTTTGTGATATTATGAACATATTTGTAGTTCTTTGGCGAACGTTTCAGCTCAATTGATCATATGTTAACAAAGTTACATCATGTTAAAGTTGACCATTTTGTATGAAGATCGGCATGCGCTGCTATTTTATCGAACACGACTTTATATGCAGGAACATCCTCCAATTGAATATACCAGAGGAACTCAAACCAGTAGTTCACTTCTCGGTTCACTTATAGATCTAAATACGAAATGTAAGTGGGCTCAAGAGAAAGAGTTAGTTAACAAGTACCCTTAACTCAAATAATGCTGCAGCTCACACAAAACCAACTACAGAAGTCATATTCATCATCCTCTATAGTCCAATAGTCTCCAACAATGTTCCCCACCGGTTCCAACTCTTTCCGGCCGCTGATAGACCGTTGCTTTTTACATCACGAAAGGCTAGGTTTCTAGTCTGCCTTTGAGGGCATTATAAAACCCTAAAACACAGGACTTTTATTATACTATGAACACAAAACACCATAATTTTGCACACCCGCCACTTCCCGCGTCATCCTCAATCCGATTTATCCTTGCAGTTTCAAACCAAAACATTCAAGGTGTCAGAAATACCGGGTCGCAGCTTGCTCTTTGACCGGCATAGTCGGCACACCTGCGGCACACTTGCAGCACACTGACATAAAAGATGACCCAAGATTGGTGTGCGGCCCTTAGCATCGATAAATGTATTGGAGCGGGGCTTATCCACTCCGGTGACACAAAAGTCATCCAAGAACACTTAGCTTGAAGTCGATTTTTGTTGGCTCTTGAAAATGTTTCAAATGCGTGGTGTTTTCGATGTATTTTAGTGTTTTTTTCTATCGCTCTATGGAATTATAAGAAAGAAGTGCATGAAAGTAAATTCACGATGACTTTAAGAATCAATGACCGTGCTATCGATTGGACATACTCGGATGGTTGGATCTCATCGGCTAACCATGATGATGGCAATGTATGAACGAGACTTAAAATTATGCTGACATTAGCGCCACCACTATCCCTGGTGGCAGCTTCAAGCCAGAGGATTGGGCTTATCGTGTGCGAAAATAGCTTCGGAATGCTTGCGTTATTGAAATGGGCTGTTGAAGCTACGGTAGAGCTGTCCCCTTTTAACTCCCGGGGTCAAGCTTATTGTATTCATAAGAAATGATTGCAGGCACATTTTATCCATAATTCCACTGCCACACAGGGGAGTTAGGTTGTAAACACACACACCACTGAACTGTCAATTTTGTAATATAAGATAGATATACGACTAATATAACGTTCAGAAGCTCTATATTAATCTTATACAGCGGGCTTGACGGCTACTTTGGTGTGTTTCTGTTTCCTTGGATTTACGTTCGTTTACATTTTAATAACACACTATTTGCATTTTGTCGGTTGAATGGATATTCATTTCGCACATATAATAATTCACTGTTTACCAGGAGATTAATCCAAATTAAACCGTGTCTTTTTTTAACCAATCGTCGGTCGATGACGGCTCTGAAGTACAACACCACAACTCCACGTTGCGTCGAATCGTCTGTCTGTGTGCAAATCCGAATTTGCCCGTATTGTCATTTTTGGGCCGATTCCAATTTCAACGACAACAAACCAGAGTTCGCCAATCATTTCCCGCCCCGTCTTCTCGTTAAAGTACTAGATAGATTTATTTACCCTCTGAAAGACGCGCATAGTATATCCAATATTCGCTATCCGTTAGAGAAGATCAAATGCAAACAAGTCAAGAATTGTTTTTCCCCATGTACGAATTTTTAGATGATGAAAAGTTGAAGACACTGCTAAACGGTCACCACAACCAGTGAAAGTCATACAAACATCCTTTTTCCATTAATGAGCGTGAATTTGGATCTGGTGTGTGCACTTGAACCAACAGCGAAGAAAAACGTGGGTGGATGGGTGGTTGGTTGGTGGTTGTGTTCTCTACCTCCTGTGGGTAAACTTGAGTAAAACTGAGAACGCTAACCGGGTGGTAGTGCACGCATTTGTTCTCTCACTCGCACGCGCTTGTTAGTGTATTGGCGTGGCGTTTAGTAAGTACTGTTTGCTGCTGCTTCTGCCGCTGGTGCAAGGGATGATACTCGCACCTACTGGGAACGTAGTCAGTTCCATTCGAAGCTGCGTCGTAGCAAGACCCTTGAGATCACGGTTCCGCGATTTGCGTTAGAGTAAAAATTTTGATTCTATCGAGCAAGTGTTTGTACCGTTCGTTCTTTTGAGCCAAGTAGCTAATTAACGAGATTTGATTTTTCTCCGCACTCGTTACAGATCAGTACCGGATCGCATCAGCTCCAGTCGGTGACGGATTACGCGAAGCCAAACCAAGGCACTGCGCACTATCAGAGTACTTTGACAACGGTAACCACGACCGAACAGTTGCCGCCAGCGACGAGTGATCAGTTGGACTCTATGCTCGGAAATCTGCAAGCAGACATGAGCCGCCAGGGAGTGAACACCACCCAGAAGGGGTGCTGCAATGCTTGCGATAAACCCATCGTTGGGCAGGTTATAACCGCTCTCGGCAAAACCTGGCACCCGGAGCACTTTACCTGCAACCACTGTAACCAGGAGTTGGGCACCAGGAATTTCTTCGAGCGCGATGGCAACCCGTACTGCGAGTCGGACTATCACAATCTGTTCAGTCCACGTTGTGCCTACTGCAATGGACCGATTTTGGATGTAATGAGCTTGTTGGTTGAAGGTTTTTCCACTCGGAATGGAGGCGCTTGGTGGTTTGAAATTTTGTAAAACATCAAGCGCCCACCTTCAGTTAAGTGCATTCCATGGAAAAGTCTTCAATTGAACCTTAAACCGGACCAACCTCTCTTTTCGATGCGAAAAATTGAAAAATCCGTCGAAACGAGAGGTCACAAAAAATAACCGAAAAAAATCCGTATTCCTCTTCTTCCCCCGTTCCGTTCAAAAATAGAAATGCGTAACCGCGCTGGAAAAAACCTGGCACACGGAGCACTTTTTCTGCGCCCAGTGCGGTCAACAGTTCGGCGAGGACGGGTTCCACGAGCGTGACGGCAAACCGTACTGCCGCAACGACTACTTCGACATGTTCGCCCCGAAGTGCAACGGGTGCAATCGGGCCATCATGGAGAACTACATTTCGGCGCTGAACAGCCAGTGGCATCCGGATTGTTTCGTGTGCAGGGTGAGTATGATCTCTAATGAATGTTGTTCATCCATTTCGTTGCATCGATATAACAAACTGGGATGACACTGGATGCTGATTGCTTGATTTTTTTTTTAATTAGAGTCGTCTGAATGATATCACACGTTGCTGAGGTGCAAATTTGCTCAATGTCACAGTGGCTTATCCCAAATTTGAATACCTAATTTGATTTGCCTATTCAATTACACTAATGAGTGAGGTGGTTTATTTGTTAAAATAATAGTCAATTTGGGCAGAGTCTAAACGAAGTTAAATTTCAATGAAAAAATAACTCTAATAATTTTCCAGAGTGAGGTATGGTCCTTTGAGATATCTTGATTTTTATTTGTTTTCCATGTTTGAAAGCAAATTAGGGCAAAACTGATTCCTTTGTTTAATGATTAACTTTTTGTTGGTGTTGAAATCATTGTCGTGATAATTGTGATTGATTTAGGATGATGTCATAACATTTACCGTAACGCCCCGAAGACCGGACGGTTCGTTAATCGGGAGATTTAATTGTTTATAAAATATTACGTCTACGTTGCAACATAATAAATATGTGCGGCCATTTTGAACAATACTAAAGAAAATTAATGAAATATTTTGAGCATAGTAAGTATTTATAATCAACTTTTAAGCGCATTATAAGTTTTGGGTCTAGTGTCCGGATTTCAATATTTCATTTCCGTCCACGACGCTTCTAAATAAAAAAAAACTTTGCAAGAGTTTTAGAAAAAAAATTGTTTGTATATATTATCAACATATTGTGAGAACGAAAGATAAGAAGATTATTTTTTTTTTCTTATCTTACATTTAGCGCTCATATAATGTCCATAAAACAAAGTTATCATCAAATACCGATTGTTTAGTATACAGAACTAAATATTTTGACAAAATTTGCGCCCACCTATTTGAACTTTTACTGAGTTTATGATAGTATCTTTGGTGACCAATATAGTTTGTTTGCTATATTAGGCGTGCATACGGACTATGTTGGCTTACAAACTATATATTAGACTTATGACTATGATATCCAGACATTCTTACTTGCCAGTAATCAAATAGCAAGCCTGTTAGTTAGTTCAGCATACGACCCTGCCTATACAAATTTACTGAACTGGTATGCGACACTTGACTTGCTGAATTAAAAAAAAACACAATATTTTTTTTCACAGCCTATTTTTGGTACGAGAAATAAGTGCTGGGAACATTTTAAAGAAGCTTACTAAACTTACTTAAGCCGAAACTGGAGCTGCTCAGACAACTGGAAGCCGGATAACAATGAGAGATTGTAAATTTCAATCAAACGATCAATCGCATATTATTATGCAATTGATCGCATGAAGTTTAAATCCTGTTCCATCCATCCGTTCTGTTATTCATCAAAACAAAAGAAAGGAAAGTAACATGAATTTTCCCAATTTACCCAGCCTTGACGAAACTCTTCAGACTCACAGGAGGTCAGAAAATTCACTTCTCATGTGAGTTAAACAGTCATCATCCCGATCATTCCCTTAGCTCAGTCGGTAAAGGCGCAGCTACAAAGCAAGACCATGCTGAAGGTGGCTGGGTTCAATTCCCGGTCCGGTCTAGGAATTTTTCGGGTTGGAAAATTTCTCGACTTCCCTGGGCATAGAAGTATGATTGGACTTGCCACACAATTATACCAATGCAAAAATGGTAAGGCATCGAAAGCTCTCAATTAATAACTGTGGAAGTGCATCTAGAACACTAAGTTGATAGCACGCAATAAGCTAATATGCGGAGGAGGAGGATCCCGAGTGAGTGGTGGCTTAGATAAAGCATGAGGCAACAAAAACTCAGCAACAATTAGCGATAGGGAGCGAAATTAGACGTGAGAATGATTTGCTATCTTGTGAGGCTCTTCAGTGCACCGTGTGAGCAGATGAAAGAAAATCATGAAAATAAATATCAGTTAAGCTCAATTCCGTTTTCAACTCTTTCGCTTTCAAACTGTAATTTGAGACGGGAAATTCTACTCCCAAAAAAGGAAAAGTAATTTATATTTGGGGATCTCAAACATTATCCGTTTTTTTAAACAAATAGGGGAATTTACGTATTCTCGGCAACCTAAGCAGCGACCTTCTTTCTATAGCCTTTTTCTCTATGGAACGCACACATATGCAGTATTGGTTTGTTCACAATCTTTTGCTGCCAGCTGCTCTAACAATTTCAGTCGAAAGAATTGTCAAAAACTGTTTTGAAACGCTTTTACAAAGCTCCAATCTTCTCTAGTGAGAGCGAGTATTGTCGGCAACCAGTTTTTCTTCGGCAACCGTTCCATTTGAACTGCATGTAAATCTGCTGTTCTATTATCGGCAACTCGAAATCAGCCACAATTTGTAGTGCGTGTGTTTCATTTCAAGAAAACCCTGCTAGATTGCTTTTTTCTCAGTAGTAAAAATATAGTCAAATTGAAGCTGAAAGCATAAAGAATCGTTTGCATGCATTCAGCGAAGTGTTTTCGTAAGAAAATCCAGTGAAAATAGTGTTTCAATTTGGGTTGCCGAAAATAGTCTGTCATGCCGAAGCCGTCATTTCCCCTATTCAAATGTAAATGTATCGAACTTTTTAGATCGCTCATACAAACTAACACCACCATCACGTTGAGGAAACTTTATTCTACTTGATAGTGGTGTTAGTTTTCATAGGAGAGCTAAGAGTATTGAAAAATTCAAAAGTTAAGTTTCAAATAGTCGCATCTGCTTTTGGCGGCGATTTTGCATTATTTCAAACCACCTTTATGCTAAAAGAAATGTATTCCAAATTGATTTCCTGTATGTGCATTTACATTTCAGAGCTTAGAAATCTTTTATGTAACAGAGAATGAATGGACTTTTATTCTATTTTTACGCGATATTTTTGCTCCTCTATTTTTGATCGTATGATCTCAAATTAATAACAAATTAAATTAAACTTTTTGAAAAAATCACAGGAAAAATAATAGTATTAAAAATAAATTAAAATATTCATACAAGACGGGAAAATCGATATAATGAAAATTGGGTAAAATAAGAATTGAGTGTAGTAATTGCTATCCAATCTCACTAGCATCTTTGATTATTAAGGTAATGGAAATGAATGTATACAGGTTTACAGCTATTCCACTACAGACGCTACATGCTCAACAAACGAAATGCATTTCTTGCTAATTTTTTTGGTACATTGCAATTTTTCGCACACAACCTTCATTAAATAATTTTCTGCACGTAAACCAAAAATTGTATTACATTGAATGTAAGTTGCATTCCCTATCATCCTCTGCAGCAAATGATATAAGTTGACCTTGCAGACGATGTAATGATGTTTTATCTTTTTTTATCCGTGTTATATTTACACTTTCGACTCTGCAAGCAAGCATTTTATTTATAACTTTGTAGAACGACGCACTCACTTGCCACGATTCTCTCCAATTCCCGTTCAGCAGAAAAAACATACGAAATCGATTTATCGTACTATGAGCGCTTCTTATTCGCTTCTAGCATATCCATTTTCCGAAGCATAGAGAGAGTAGTGGAGAATGCATAGGTCGGATAATTGGAACGCTCGTGGTTCGAGTCCAGTTGGCAACCTTTTTTTTCGAATCAATTCATTTCACTCACAAATACACTCTATATATTCGGTCTGCATTTTCTTGGATTACTTCTTAAACTTTGCTAAGATTGATTTTACTCAATTATTTTATAAGCCTTCTGACGAACACATTTTAGAATTTGTACATGTCGTGATTCCTTGCTGCTTCGGTTTATACAAAACATACATTCCTTACATTCCTCGATTGGGTGAGCATTCACGCGGATGCTGAATTAGAGTTCTTAAAGTTTCTAATTTTTCGATAATTTCAAATAACTTCTAAACATAGGGTGCATGTTCACAGAAGCCTTTTATTAAGGAGAATTTATGTATTCTCGTCAATCTAAGCAGAGTCTGAGAGATAAGCGAGCTTGTTATGGCATATATACCAGTAATGGCATAATCCGCAATGGTAAGCCATGACTGCCAAAACTGAAATACATTTAAAGTAGTGCCATAACGGGTGCACTTGCCCTAGCTAAATATAAGTTGACAGTGTTAAACTGCAGTATAGTTTTCCTAAATTTCAATCGGCTATGTATTGGAATCGTTTGATTTGGGTAATTTGTCTTTCAAGTAACTCGTGTTGAAAGGAGCAATTATTGATAATTAATTAAAAATTACTGTACAAATTAGAGATGGGCAATTATGGATTGATCCGTTCAAAAGATCTGGATCCGTATGGAGAGTAAATGATCCACGGTTCAGTTTATATAAAAACCGGTTCATCAGCTCACCAGCATTTGATAACTTTTTCTCTATCCTTTAAATTTGTCGAACCTCTTAACGGAATCCCTTTATGAAGAGCTTTGTGTTGGTTGGTTTATTTCCTTTAAATTCCGTTATAATTGCTTATCTTTTGACAGATACGCGTATTTCGTCTACTACTTGCAGACTACTTTTTCTCTGTTTTCTGATCGAGAACATGAAGGTGTGAGAATGAGCTGTCAAAATGATTATTCATTATTCAGTGTAATCTCCACATTCAGGTCAGGATTGATCAGCATCGCATTCAGATCAGGGTAATTCTTATACAACAGCGAATATGACGCTGAACTAGATATTCCGTTTAAATCAAGAGGATGAAAGGGACAAATAGTTTCCCATTGTAAGACCTTTTTTATCCTTGACTTGTGCCCAAGGAATATTTGATGACAATCTGCATTAAAGAGAGAATCTTCACAACATTTCATGCTGTACGTTTCAGAGATTTGATGAACTGTTGAAAAGATCTGAATTACCTACATGAATGAGCCGGTTCTGAACTGTTCACCTAGGTGACCCGTTGTGTCCATCTCTAGTACAAATTAGAACTTAACTTAGCTAGTTCATCGTTACATTCAACATTCAATTCCAAAACAATCATTGGTTTCATGTACTAGGGGTTATTTTGCTGACATCTATTTTAGAAATCCTCCTTGGTTTCAAAATCTGGTTTATGAAACATCTTATCGCATTCAGTTGGAAACTGATTGAGATTTTTCTCTCCAATTTTGTTTTCCAAAATTCCCTTCTTTTCCTGCATATTCAGACATCGTATAATTTGTTGCGAGCTATTTTTGCCTCCCTTTCGTCAACATTTTTTTGCAAATGATTATTGCTTACTTTTACTATATGTTTAGTATTACTTCTGCGTGAAGTCAACGATTTACCTTCAACTATGTAATTTGTTAATTTCAAATAACAGACTAAAGTGGTAATTTTTATACGATAGATGAGGAGATGAAAGTATAGAATTGATAGTTCCGTTAGAGTACGGCAGTGTGAACTGCATATAGAGAGTAGAAAGCGAGCTAGGACAACTTTAGGAAGGTACAAATTGGTTTTATCATCTCTCTTTACCAAACTCCCCCGTTGGAGAGGGGTGGTGAGGGCTATACCCCCGCCACCACTGGCAAAAAAAGATGATCACCGACACACTCAAGAACCGACGATGTCTATTGAAGATTATTGCTTATTTGTCTAGTAGAACACGGAGTATTTATTTTCAAAGCCAGAAATTGGATTATCAACGATTAAACTGCCTTTCTTAGAAATTAACCACCTTTAATTTGGACTTATAAAAATTTACTTCTGACCAAAACCAAACCTATCCACATTCCTCCAATGCAAACAAGCAACCACTTGTGTATACCACACGGATTCAATCCTGCTCCGTTAGCTAAATACAACAGCATCCGCATGGGAAGTTCCATGTTCTTCGCATCGCTCCCCCCCCCCCCTGGGCAAGGGATTAAAATTTACGTTCTGCGATTGAACATACCATGTTTTGCTCCCCGGAAGATGCTTCCTACCGCCCAGTTAGTCCAGCGCATCCGACGAATGATTTACTTTTGGCAAGCATCCCTCCCATCGGAAGCGCAAATATTTACATTTGCACCATTTTGACTGCCCATCAACACTTTCAAGTATACGCCAACAACACAACAATTTAACCTTGCTACCCAATCGTAAAGCACCATCACGCTTCCGTGCCAATAAATCGGAACCGGTCACTGTTCGTCGGAACAGATGTCGCCGCTGACGTTTTGGCACTTTCGCAAAAGGGTCTACTACAGCGTGCGCTGTGTCGCTCCTCTCAGCCTGCACTAAATGTCAATAATCAAACCGTCTATTTATAGGACTGCTCAAAACCGGTCACTGGCAAGTCGTTCTACGCGATGGAAGGCAAGCCCGTCTGTCCTACGTGTGCCGGAACGGAAGATGACGAGTAGGTTCCGTTCGGTTTTGTAGCAGTACAGGAGGCAGACAGGAGCGTGTTCGTTTACACACCCCACAGCGCATCACATCACCCGTGAAAGATTGTACTTTTCGCTGATGGAGAATCCATAACAAATACCATATACTTACTACTTACTAGAGAGCACGTCTAAAAATAGGCTTATCACAGCAAACAGAAAGAAATATGGATCTACTATTAGCTAACAGCTTCTTGTTGATGTTATATCGTTACACTGTTTTACCAATAGGACCCGTACCCGTACTCGTTCCGGACGTTACATATCACACAATTACACATACATACACATATTAAGCGGAGGGCGACGCTGGAGGGGGTGGGACTTGGATGTCCCAATGACCTACATAAGAGACCCCTGTCTCGCGCTTGGCGTGAGACGGCTGGTGTCTCGCCATGTGTCCAAGAATGAATGCTCCACTGCTCGCCCTCCAATCGATGCTCGTTTTTCTTTTACAGGTGACCTCTATACGCCCCCCTCTCCTTAAACTGACTAAAGTCGTTAATTTTTCTTCTGGACTACGGACGAATTGATGGTCTGCTTGACAGACGCAAATCCCCCTCCCGACTGAATTGACTCAAAACATAAAAACCAACCTTAACCGGACAATGTAGGCGCAATGATGAGAGTTTGAGAGAAGACGAAAGTTATTTTAAGATTGTTTTTACTACTAAAAGAGCAGCGATTTATCGTAATATTTATATAAATTACTTAACGATTGTCAAAAGAAGATAGTATTGTGTAAATAAAGAAGACTAAAAAAGAGAAAAAATAAAGGACAAAAAAAAACAATCAAAACAAAAAAACAATAGAACACGAACGCCGTCCTCGTCTCCCGTAGGCGCACGGTGGGTGTCGGTGGGTGAAGCATCACTTACGGAGGAGGAGTGACGCACGAGCGTCACTTTCCCAAGTGTGCGCTCCCCCCACCCACACTTCCGAATGGCGCGTCGTGGTTCATAGACGTCCGTGCGCCTCGTGGCCGGCATACGTAATTTGTTTGATCTCTTTTTAGAAGCGTATCTTCTTATTCTTTTCACTATTTACACAACCCATCCATCAATAGAAGCAATGTTGCTGCTGCGATGGAATGACATCATCTCGACTGTGAGACGGACGCGCGCGGTATCAGATATCCATAGTGGTGAAGTCACGCACCGCTGTGCTTGTATCGATCATGACGTCATCGGTTTGTTATCACCGGCTGGTCGCTTGAATTGTCTGGTCTATTTCAAATAGACTTGTTTACGCTAGCTTTCTCCCTCTCTCAAACCTCCGCGCAAGACACAAGACCCACACCGCCACAGAATAAAGTATTTCAGGATGGTTTTGACGACTATCGATAGTATGTGACCTTCGACGAAGATTTTGGGGGAGACGGTGATTTGTGTGTTATGGGAACGACTTTTCGCTGCGACAGGTGCTGGTGGGATTTCGATATTGTCCTTGAAAAATGTAAACAGTTCGTTCGACTTTGAGTCGACGATGTCGTGGTGACAAGACGCAATCACAGGTGGTTTATTTTTGTATCTCTGACTTCAGCCCATTTGTTATCTCTTATTGGTGTCAGTTGCGGTAACTTTCTGCGTTGATATGCTATCGCAAAAACTGGACAACAATTGCATTAACGTGCCATGAGGCTTTATGCAATTTAATTTCGGTAATCATATGTTTGTGTTTTGAATGAATCAGCTTTTCTCCTTGTAGGAGTCTGGAGAATTTCTTTGTATAATCTGAATAATGAGAGAGAGAAGGATTAGTAATTCCCATTTAATTCCACTACCTTATTTGCTTATCCTTGACAGATACGCGTATTTCGTCTACAATGTGCAGACTTCTTCAGTGTCTTGTACTAATACTCGACTAGTACAGGACACTGAAGAAGTCTGCACGTTATAGACGAAATACGCATATCTTTCAAGGATAAGCAAATAAGGTAGTGGAATTAAATGGAAATTACTCATCCTTCTCTCTCTCTCATTATACAGGTATTCTACTAAGACGTCCACATTCATCAGGATTCATAATCTGAATAATTTATTTCGGGATTTTATACAGAATCTTCGGATTGAGTATGTCTTAATTTCATGACTTAAAAATTCGTTTCTCTGAAATATTTATAATTAAAAATTCATATTCTGTCTGTGTTTCGTCATCATCTTTGAAAGCAGTAGTCTACACGGTTAACCAATTGCCTGCAATATTAGGTATAACTTTCGGAAATAAGCGTTTTTTTATTCAGCCGCTACATGCCGGTCAGACGCTGTTTGAGCCGCACCCAGGGAATCAAAACACGGAGAGTAGGCAATAATATACACGCCATTTCAAAACTACCCACATTTGGGTAGGATCCACTCATATAGATCAAAAGTGAAGCTTATCAAAAATGGTCCTGAATCCGATTGATGTTGTCCATTTGTCAACTTGTCAATCACAACATAGTTTACTCATTTTTAAGTAGCTTCACTTTTGACCGATATGTGTGGATCCTTCTCAAATTTGGGTAGTTTTGAAATAGCGTGTAGACTAAACGCTAGCCACGAAGGCACAGTGCACAGTGGGCAAAAATTGACAAGACCGAGACTAAATTGAAACGATTTCAGTCAACATGTTATACATATTCTTAAAGGAAAGACGAACTAGCCCAAGGCTGAAAGTCTCTTTAATAAAGAAAAAAAAAATCTTAAAGGAAAAACTCTGCTGTCTAATTGACCGGAGACTTTTGCCTGCTGATATCGAGGACCGGGATCAACCCGAGTTCCAGGTGAAGTTGGAAATGCCACTATCTATTGACATAGTTTAACATTCTTCTTTTTCGTATATTACTGGAAATTGATAGTACGAAAACACCACATACGCCCTCAGGGAACCTCTACTGGCTCAACGGAGGATCCAAGCGACCGATAAAGTGGACACAGTATAAAAATTGTACTAGAACTTTGTGATTTTTTTAAATATATTGTTCAGAATAACGAGATGATAGCGTATTTAATATGGAAACTATATTTTGGAGTATAGTGGGCATATCCTAGATTTCCGGACAATCCGGATTGACCGATAAAGTGGCCACATCATAAAAATTGTCCTAGATGCTTGCGGTTTTATTCTGTGTCATTCAGAATCATGAGATCAAAGCGTATTTAACGTGGAATACATATTTTTGGACATTTTGGCCATATCTTGGTTCACCAGACAATCTAGATTGACCGATAAAGTGGCCACATTATACAAATTGTTTTAGAACCTTATGATTTTTTCTATGTTGTTCAGAATCACGAAATCAAAGCGTATTTAGTATGAAAACTATATTTTGGGGTAAAGTGGCAATATCCTGGTTCTCCGAATAATCTGGATTGACCTTTAAAGTGCTGCAAAACCATGATTTTTTCCTAACATTCAGATTCAAATTCAAATAATTAAAACTAGGTATTTTGATTTTTAAAAAATCCCTAGTATCTCACTTATGGCAGGTGCTTTAAGAATATGTATAGCCTGTTGACTGAACCCGTTTGGCAGCCAAGATATTCAATTTAGTCGCAGTTTTTTTTTTTAATTTTTGCCCACTGTGCAGTTGTCCAGGATGGAAATTTAGCAAGATATATGTCTTAGCGCATTTATATTAAGTTTTAGAGGTATAGTGTCTTGTGTAAACTTTTCAACTTAAATAGCTTCTTCTTTTGGCCGTGGTTATAACGTGGTCCTCAAATTATTGTTGTAGAAAAGCTAACTTTTTATTTCTTGAAAATTAAAACGCATGTTCTTTAGCAAAGTTGTAGTTGATATGTTTACCATCTACTATGGTGAAGAAACATTTTTAGTATCTCTTACCGTTGTCGTTTTGGAGCAATTTTTCTGCACACTTAGGTATGATTACCGACTTCAATAATTTTTATCGAACTGATAGTATAACAGCTGAACTGTTCGGTAAAAATCAAGCATTATAATTCATTAGTTTTAAAGCTTCCAAACAAGGAAATCT
Organism: Ochlerotatus camptorhynchus; assembly: GCF_037179485.1. Classification (NCBI taxonomy): domain Eukaryota; kingdom Metazoa; phylum Arthropoda; class Insecta; order Diptera; family Culicidae; genus Ochlerotatus; species Ochlerotatus camptorhynchus. The sequence continues at coordinate 579,036 of NW_027040634.1, read as the reverse complement.
TCACCACAATGGCAAGACTCGATTATTTAAACAAGGCTGTCAGTGTTTAGAAATTAAAATTTAGTGAAACAGTTTTAAAATGAGGATCAAAGTTTTACCGAACGTTCAGTGTTGAAAGTTCGGTAAAAAATTACGGAAGTCGGTAATCATACGTTAAGTATGTGAATTGACTTAGGGTAGTCCTGATATGTTCAGTTTTTTAGGTCTAACTTTTTTTTTTAGTTTTCCGTAAAAGTCACCTTGAGATGATTTTTAGAGCTTGTTGAAGTACACATTTTTGTCGAGAATAGTAAACTGATATCCTTATAATTAGAAGATGGAAATTTAGCAAGACAAGCCAAAAGTCCTAGTGCTTTTGTCTTAAGTTTTGGAGGATTTGTGTCTTCTGTACTTTTTCAGTATGCAAAATTCCTTCTTTTGACCATTTTGATAATTCGGGTGGTCCACAAAGTTATAGCTGAGATGATTTCAAGCTACATCGCTGAAAAAAAAATGTTTTCTATCTCTTAACGTTCTAATTTTACAGTAAATTTACTGAATTGACTTTGGGTTTTTCTTTTGGATTTTGGATCTTGAAAAAAAAAATAAGATCCTAGGACTGGACTAGATTTTCAGTACACAGTCCTTTTGAAAAACTCGGTATTGAGAGATTTGTTTTGTTTGTTTATTTAAGATTTCAGTTTAAAGACTATCCACCTCTGGATAAAGAAAATTTTAGATTTTTTTCCAAAGCAATTTTGGGCAGATACAAAGAAATTACTCAAAGAGTTTTAAGGAAATTCTGAAATTGATTTCTCGATAATTTTATGAAGAATGCCATGCTAATTTTCGGAAGAGAACTCCAAGATAATTGTCAGCAAAATTTTAAGACAATTTGGATATGAATTGCAAGTTTAAAATTCGTTTAGAATCTAATTTTACAAGGTACTCCCAGAGAGAATCGCAAATTTGTTTTTAAGAACTTGAATTGATGAGAAATGATTTTAAAGGATATGCTTGAGAAAGAGCAAATAAAATCCTCCAAAGATTTGAGCGAATTTACATAGACAAATGTTGAAGACTTCGAACGCATCCAAATTCAAGATCCAGGACAAATGCTGCTGACTTAGTAATGAGTCATTTAACCTAGTGCTTTCTTCAGCTTTATCGCATTTGGTTTTATACTTTATTTAAATGTATATCGCACCACCGGGAAAATTTCTAAAATTCGAGTAAAAATTGAGTATAAACCGGGAAATTTCTAACAGGAATTTGTTGGTTACCATGATTGATCGGAAGGTGTTGAAACTTTGTTTGCCACACACGCGGTATCAACTCGCTGGACGGAGTCTGTTTTCTCGAATATTATAATATTTCGGAGCCGATTTAATTATTATGCTCGGTAGTAGCGCTTTGAGTTATTTTAATCGGTGGATGTTCCGATGAACTGCTTACATTGGAAGCAATTAGGTCCAAGTATTATCAACTTGAACTGTTTCTTTTCATATTAAGGATTGAATGGATTGATGATGCAATTTTGATGCTCCCTAAGTCATTCAGAGGTTCCCTTAGCCTTTCTTAGGTGAAGTAAAGAACTTTGAAATCCCATACGTTTGTCTAAAGTTTACTTACTTCCTCTCTCCTTACAAATGCAAAGTTCTTCTGAATTTCTCTGAAGATCTTTTAAACTTCTACGATACTCACTCTGAGTAATGTTGAGGTTCTTTGAGTAAACCACAAATCAGTTCTAAAGACTTTGGAGGGCTTCAGATGTGTTAAGGGTGCTCCAGATGAGTAAACAAATAATGTTATAAATATCCATGACAGGTGCTGCAGTGCGGCAGACAGACACCACAAACCGATTCAACTTGCGATCACAGTAAGCAACAGTGCCAGATAGGCGACGCTTAGGCTGTGCCGTTCCTCATCCGCTATTCCACTTCAGTTGCCATCCAGGCTGAATTACTTTTCTAACTTAAATATGTAGATGCGTGGTGTGCAATTACAGATACGAATAGGGAAATTTTCCATTTTCAATCCATCATCAATGTTTGCGTGACTGCAATCCATCAAAGTTCTAGCAAAGCGATTTGCGATCTTTACACCCAATCTGAAGATGAAAGATTCGCTTTCAGTTTTGCATACAAGATTTACAGGATCTGTTACAAATCACCGCATATACAAATGAAGGTCAATGTTTTACCGAGCGTTAAGCTGTTGATATTTCGATAAAAAATACCGAACACGGCAATTAATTCTGAGTTTGAAGTTGTCGAAAAACTTTTCATTGAATTTCATAAATTAAATATCTGCAAATCAAATTTATTAAAAATCATATTGCGAAGGTTTTAGATGAAAATATTGATTCAGGAAAACGTTACTTATTCGATATTACATCTATCGTAAGAAATATAGACCGATGATTTAAGAAACAAACACTTGCATTCGCTGCATATGCCATTTGTTTGGATATACTAAAACCCTGTACCGAGGCAATGGCAATGAAACAAACTGCGAAGGTTACACCTATAAGAGGTAAAAGTTTGATAATCATCCAATTCCGGTTTAGATTAGCATCGAACAACTGTTGTTTTTCACTGGTTCTGCCAAGCTCGGTCTTTTTCGTTTGTTTTCACCGTGCAGTTTTATGTTCCGTTTGCATCATAAGAACGTGCAAAGTGCAAAATTTCGCTACAATCCGAACTGCTCAAGGTGAAAACACAGCCAAAACGTTCGACTGGCTTCATTCGGCGTGCATACACGGAGGACACCTTGTTTAGCGGGGTGTTAATTTGCCACAACGTTGCAGTCGTAGATTTGATTTTTTTCCTCATATTATTTATTACTAGTGCAAGAAAATGAAAAGAGCAAATTTAACAACTGCTCACAACGCCGCAGCGAAGATCATTACTATCCAATTAAAGGTACCGCCGCCACGGTCGGTTGGTTGAGAATCCGTAAAGGGTTGTTAAGATGGATGGTCAAGTTGCGCGCGAATTCGTTGATTTAAAAGGCTAGACTGCTATTTTACTTTTTCGAAACGAGAATGGACATGTAAGCGGGGGTGGTGCATGACGACTGTAAACAACTACATCGTTGCAAATGAACGTTCGTCTGCCTATCCAATTTGTTGAGAGATCTATGATTCTAGAAGGAAATTCGCTGAAATTTTGCACTCTACCCTCAACCGCAGGCATCTTGATCTAATCCACACGTCACATTAGAGACACATATTAAGCGAGGGAGAGGAGAAAGGGGGGAGTGGTCTATCGCAAATTAGAACGATGCCAAACGATTCATTGGATATCGACCCACGCTTTCACTTTCGCGATGGCAACAGGTTGGCCCTTGTCACATTAAGTGGGAGCACCTTTCAACAGAGTACTAAATTGAACCAGGTTTCGGTCCAAAAACGCTGTTAAAGTTACATTGACTCTGACCCAGTTGATGCCGGTGTCGCTTTTCTCCGCACGGGAATCGTGCTGTTAAAAATATCCCGCATCTAAACTATTGCTTCTCTGTTTTTATATTTTGCTCTTGTAATGGATTCAATGATACCTGCATGCACAAAGTTGCACCGTGAAAACTAACAGCGGTCTACTATTGACAAATAATCGGAAATTCGATGTTTCAATATATAAATAACAATTATTTGACTTTTTTTTTACTGCGTTTAACAAAGTATGCTGGACATATTTTTTTCCAAATTTCCGAAATTTGGAAAAAAATTTAGTTAGTATTTTTCTATATTGAACCACTGTGCGACGGTTTGCTGATGATATTTGAAGTGCTGCTCTGAGAATATGCATATGCATACCGGGGAAATGTAGCAAATGATTATTTTACATTCTACACGTTTGTTGGATGCCAAGTACGTTTTGAAGGGGGAATACTATATGTACAATTTAGAAGCGTGAGGTCACTCTGGCGCGTGGAGAATCTGGTAGTTTTGATAGCCAAGAATTTTAGTTTTCAAATCGTGTTTCGTGGTACACTACTAGTGCTCTACTAGTGGTCTGTGGTAATTATATGGAACTTAGTGTATGATAAAATGGAGTAAACATGGCAACCAATAACAGGTTCAATACGATCAGCTTCAATAATAATGAATATTGTTATCATAGGCCCACGGCTGAAAGTCTTTTAAATAAAGATAAGCAATCAACAATCATAGTAGAATCCAAAGCATGCATTTTTCAATACTCCTGATGTAATTTTTCGTCCCATGTTTACAGCTTCAGAAAATTAGCAATCAAAATTGAAAATGCACATTTTCAACAAATTATACACCGTTCGGTATGACTGGACGTTTTTATACACACAACTTAAAGGGTGATACGGTCAAAATTTGGTCAAGGGAAACGCGTGTAAATCGGTGAAATCGTTTATTTAAAAAATCAAATTAAATTTCTTTTTCAAGTTCAATTAGTATAAAATTCAGGAAAAAATATTCAGTTAGGCTTCCGCTTTTCCAAATCCAAATTGCCGGGCCTTACGCTTGACCCCTGCCATCAGATTTTGTACAGCCACCTTGTCCACCTTCTTCGCCGCAGAAAGCCAGTTTGCCTTGAACTGCTGCTCGCCCTTGGCAGTTTTTTTGGTCTTCTTTAGGTTCCGCTTGACAATAGCCCAGTATTTCTCAATTGGGCGGAGCTCTGGCGTGTTGGGAGGGTTCTTGTCCTTGGGAACCACCTGCACGTTGTTGGCGGCGTACCACTCCATGGCCTTTTTACCGTAATGGCAAGATGCCAAATCCGGCCAAAACAGTACGGAACAACCGTGTTTCTTCAGGAAAGGCAGCAGACGTTTATTCAAACACTCTTTCACGTAAATTTCTTGGTTGACAGTCCCGGAAGCTATGAAAATGCTGCTTTTCAAGCCACAGGTACAGATGGCTTGCCAAACCAGATATTTCTTTGCGAACTTTGACAGTTTCATGTGCTTGAAAACATCTGCTACCTTTCCCCTTCCTTTTGCCGTATAAAACTCCTGTTCCGGAAGCTGCTTGTAGTCGGCTTTGACGTAGGTTTCGTCGTCCATTACCACGCAGTCAAACTTCGTCAGCATCGTGGTGTACAGCCTCCGGGATCGCGCTTTGGCCGTCGTATTTTGTTTATCATCGCGATTTGGAGTCACTACCTTCTTGTAAGTCGATAGTCCAGCTCGTTTTTTGGCTCGATGCACGGTTGTAGACGATACACCCAGCTTATTTGCGGCATCTCGGAGAGAGAGGTTAGGGTTTCGCTTGAAACTACCGGCAACTCTCTTTGTCGTCTCAGCGGCTTGCGGTTTTCGATTTCCCCCCGATCCAGACTTCCTGGCTGTCGACAAACGTTCCCCAAACACTTTAATTACATTTGTAACGGTTGATTTGGCAACTTTTAGCGATTTTGCCAACTTTGCGTGCGAGTAGCTCGGATTTTCGCGATGCGCGAGCAAAATTTTGATACGCTGCTCTTCTTGCTTGGACGGCATTTTGACAACTGAAGAGTGAATTCCAAAATCAAAATAGGAGCAACATTCTACACACACACACCTTCAAAATGAGGGGTGTTCAGGTTTTTTAAATGCAAAATTGAAAGAAATACGTCAAGTTGATATTGACCAAATTTTGACCGTATCACCCTTTAACACATGTTGTTCTCATTTAGTGATCTGATAAGTGTAAAGGGTAAGAGCTTTAGATCCTTGGAAAGCTTAAAAAATAATCACTTATTTATGTGGGGAGAAAAAAATAAAGACAGATACATAGAATATACTTTAACGGGGGTTTGTTATGCCTTTTTATGTAACGTATTACTTTGGATGTTCATTAAAAAGTTATGAGTTTTTAATAAATCATTTCAGCATTGCATAACGTCACTAGGCCATTCGGGTGATATCTTTTCATTTTATCTATTTATATTCCATTTTGACGTAGGACTACGTCTGTGATTTCTATATAGGGGTACACTTTGTGAAAACCAAAAATGGAACATGTAACATGTAACAAAATTATGAAAGATTTTGAACCTTAATAACTTAGCTGCCCCTGGACCAATTTCAATAATTTTATCACCAATCGATCAGAAATATTTCGACGCATCTGTCAAATTTAAGACCTTACCATTTTTAAAAAATGACACTATTGAAAATTGCACGAATGAAAATTATCCCCGATTGCCTGCGAAATGCGATTTCCCTTACACAGATTTTATACAACGAAAGGCTGTATGCAAGCAGCGAGCTGCAGCCGACACGAGCATCCATAGAAGGAGGAAGAAGCCGAACAGCTATTGATCGGAATCAGTAGCTCTTCGTGAGTCATTGTGGGTCATCTATTTCAAGTGCGTCATACTAAAGAGCATAAACAGAAAGAACCCCGCTCAAATTTCAATTCCTACACATAACACAAGCTCCTGCTGCAGTTAACAAATTAGATTTATTATATAAGTCGTAGTCCTACGTCACCATTGCGTACAACCCCATAGCGCTGTCCCTTGTAGTTTTTATTATCAAATAAATAGATTTTCCTAATAATTCACTGGCACTAACACAACTCTTCCCTTCCTGTGACATTTATAAAGGTAGCATTTGTGTGAGGAAAATCACTAATCCCAAGTGTTTTTCTGGGTTAACACACGATATTTTCTGCAAAACGTATTAGTTGACCATTATATAGCCACTGACGATTTGTGCAATCGAACATGCACTGCTATGCTATATTTTATAAGCGGTGAACTGGGAAGAGCGATTGATTTTAAGTTTATGAAACATGAAGGGCGGCTAATTACAGATCATGCGGATGAGATCCTCTCCAGTTATTTGTTTAAATTTAATTCAATATTTACCAAATAATGTATCGAAAATTTGGTTGAGGAGGCTTGCTTTTGCTTACTGAAGATCGTCTGTTTAACCCTCCGTTACTCGCGCTGTTGTACTTTGTACAACACACATGAGTTTTCAATTGCCATTTTGTTGCTGAGTTACCAATCGATCTGAAACCAACTAGTATTCCTCAAAAAACTTGTTTTGATCTAAAAAAGCTAACCTTTGATTACAGTAAACACCTAAAAATGCGGATAATAGGGAAAATTTTAATGGAAACCGCGTAAACTGTATCCATACTACGTGGGATTTGACTTAATTGATTACAGCATGGAATACGAGATCCTGACCAGATAGAAAGTGACTGTATCCAACTAAATTGTTCAGGAGATCATAGCCTTATCGCTGGCGGACAGTAGTTCAGAATTTTCTCACTACGTAGCGCTAGTATACACATGAAATTCTCGCATGTGGCTAGTTTCGAGATCCTGACCAGATAGAAAGGTACTGTCTTTAACAAAGTTTTTCAGGAGGTCAAAGCCTATTGCTTGGTGCTCAATAGTTCAGAGTTTTCTCACTACGCGACGCTAGTAAACACGTGCCTTTCTCGCATATTCAATAGTTCGAGATCTTGATCAGCTAGAAAGCTACTGTCATCGGCAAAGTTGTTTAGGGGGTCAAGACTTTTTGGCTGGTAAACAGTAGTTAAAAATTTTCTCACCACGTGGCGTAAGTATACATGTACACTTCTCGCATATGCTATTATATATGCGAGAATTTCACATGTACACTAGCACCATGAAGTGAGAAAATTATGAATTACTGCCAAAATACCTTGACCTCCTGAACAACATTGTCGTAGACAGTAACTAATAACTATCTGATCAGGATCTCGAGATATAGCAAATGCGAGAAGTGTACATGTATACTAACGCCACGTGGTGAGAAAAGTCTTCACTACTGGTTACCAGCCAAAAAGGTTTTGACCTCCTGAACAACTTTGTCCAAGACAGTAACTTTCTATCTGGTCAGGCTCTCGAAACAAGTCACATGCGAGAATTTCACGTGTATTCTAGCGCTACGTAGTGAGAAATTTTTGAACTAGTGTCCACTAGCGAAATATATCTGATCAGAATCTCGAGATATTTTACATGTGAGAATTTCGCGTGTACACCAACGCCACGCAGTGTGAACATTCTGAACTATTGTACACCAAGCAATGGGCAATGACCTCATGAACAACTTTTTCTAAGACAGTAATTTTCGACCTGTTCAGAATCTCGACCTTAGTAACTTTCTATCTGGTCAGGATCTCGAGATATTTTATATGAGAAATTCATGTGTACACTAGCGTCGCGTAGAAATAGGCTTTGATCTCTCCAAAAACTTTGTCGACGACAGTAACTTTCTATCTGCTCAGGATTTTGAGCTATTGTATATGCGAAAATTGCACGTATATACTAGCGCCACGTAGTGATAATTTTCTGAACTACTCCACCAACGAAAAGGCCTTGACCTTCTGAACAACTTTGCCCAAGCCAGTAACTTTCTATCTGGTCAGGATCTCGAGATATTTAATATGAGAATTTCACGTGCATACTAACGCCGCGTATTGAGAAAATTTTGAACTATTATGCACCAAGAAATAGGCTTTGATCTCATCAAAAACTTTGTCGACGACAGTAACTTTCTATCTGGTCATGATCTCGAGATATATCACATGCGATAATTTCACATGTATTCTAGCACTGCATAGTGAGAAAATTATGAACTACTCTCCACCAGCAAAAAGGTTATGATCTCTAGAACAGCTTTACCCAAGACAGTAACATTCTAGCTGGCCAGGATCTCGAGATTTTCTATGTTGTAACCAATTCAGTCAAATCCCACGTAGAACGTACATCGTTTACGCGGTTTCCATTCACATTTTCTCTATTCTCCGCATTTTTTGGGGGTTAACTGTCATAAAAGTTTAACTTGTTTAGTTAAAAACAAGTTTTTTAGGGAATACCCGTTGGTTTCATATCGATTGGTAGCTCGGCTGCAAAATGGCAATGGAAAACTCACACTGTTGTACAAAGTACAACGCGCGAGTACTCGTGTTACAAAAGTTGGCGCGAGTAACGGAGGGTTAAGACGTGTTGGTCGGAAATCTCAAATCCTTCTCAAGATCAGTTGATTTCGTCGTCTGTTGTCGTCAGGACCCAAATATAGTTACTGCTAGCTGAACGGGAACTCGTAATTTGTTTGTGATATAAGGAGCTCGGTAGCCTAGTGGCAACCGCTTTTGCTTATTGAGCAGAAAATTGTGGATCTATTCTTAAAACGAGATGAAGCGTATTGAAATTCGGTTGGAGAAGCTCCTTCACATTATAGAGTTATACATAAAATCGGCTTTCTTTCATAATATGATGTAAAGAAATTCGGTCGGAAGGCCAGGTACTTAAATTAAATAAAGTTTGCCGGGGTCGAAACCTAGTAAGAATAAATTGAACGGTAACTTGATCGTAATTGTTTTGTGATATAAGGAGCTTGGTGGTCTTGTGGCGACCGATTTTCCTTACTGAGCAGAAGTCCGTGGGTTCAAACCCAAACTTTTAACCGATATTGAATCGTTAGGATATCAATTCAGCATATTGTTTATGTGTGTGTGAAAGTGCAGAGGTGTTATCGGCTTTCATTAAATCGAGTATTACCTCAACATATTCCTACCCATTCCTTTCTTGACCAGAATTCGGACGGGGCTCGCGCTGGTATTGCCAAGTTTTAGATCACCAATCTTTACACATTCAGGATAGCTGCTAGTTCCAAGCAACGTCTATTGGTTCTCTGTGTAATTACAGCTGCTATGGAAATAACGGTGATGCATCCACGGGCGGTCAATCATGCTCATGCTCAATAATTTAAGCATTGCATAATTTTGTTTGAATCTTCACACATCTAGAATAAACAATGAGGAAGCATCGTAAAATGAAAAAGTTACGGGCTTTTTCGGTTTCCGTTTTATACAGTTAACAGTCGTTAGGCATCACTACGTAAGTTATAATGGACGTTAAACATAAAGTCATTACGCATAAGGGATGTTAGACATAATATACATTGAGCATAATAGACGTTAGCTATTAAATTTAATGCTAGTTTGCGCTTTTGAAATAGGGAGGGGTAATTTTATAATCAGGGCACTATCACAGGGGCATCCGGCACATGCCTAAGTGTCTTAATGATAGACACTCAATATCAGTTCCAGTGATTCAGAATGGAAACATGAATATAGAGCCTGAAATTTAAACTTTAGAAAAAAAATGTCTTCTACAAAGGTGTTTCGAATAGTTGGCAGTGGTCCTTTTCTATCATTGGAATAAAAAAAAGTAAAGGTTTGCGTCCAAGGCCTGACCACATTGTTGAAGTAGTGCTACGAGATTATGTTTGATGCTCCATTCAATAATATATTAATATTAAAATAAATGGTTTAGAAATTTAACCCCAAAATGAACAATGCATTATTTAATTTTTTTAAATTGGGCGGTTTTTGAATAAATCCTGAAATTAAGTTTCAATTTTTTAAATTAGAAAGTCAGTTCCTTTAATATTTATAATTAGGTTCCAAACATGTTCACCCAACTTTCGGAAACTAACTAATGTTATAGTGATTTTTTTTATTCAGTTCCAACCTGGATCGGGTATCAAGATCGGCTCTGCTTGTTTTCTGACAAACGTTAGTTTGATCGTTTGTTTTTAAAACCTATCTCAGGTTGAGGTTTGCACTGACAAAAAGTTCGGTTTCACAACTTTAGAAATGGCTCTCAGGAATATGTTATTCATAATTTTTTGTCAATCCAAACGCTGCTGAGGAACCCAAAACTTCTAACTCTACCCCAAATGACCGAATCGGCTATTTACGTCTAACACGCTAATAATGGCAAATTTGATACTCTTCAAGCACCAACGGGTGTACATGCTCATTTTTCCATGATTGCCATCCAGATGTTTGTGTTCAAGATTCGCTCATCAGTCGTCAGTCAATCGCTCAGTGATGGCATCCAGGCACTTATGTCATCCATCGCCGAAAAAAAAAAATGGTGCCACACATCGTCATTGAGTCGTCAGCTTTCTTTCGAAGTGACCTAATTGTCCCCTTGCATTTCTCTTCCCCAGGACTGCCGTCAACCGTTCTTCGGTGGATCGTTCTTCGACCATGAGGGTCTGCCGTACTGCGAGACCCACTACCACGCCAAGCGGGGTTCGCTGTGTGCCGGTTGCTCGAAACCCATCACCGGCCGGTGCATCACGGCCATGTTCAAGAAATTCCACCCGGAGCATTTCGTGTGCGCCTTCTGTCTGAAGCAGCTGAACAAGGGCACCTTCAAGGAGCAGAACGACAAACCCTACTGCCACCAGTGCTTCGATAAGCTGTTCGGATAAAGTGGGTATATATTCTATGTGTTTATTGTGTCTGTCTCCGTGTATTCTTTCGGCTCTATCTTTACTCCGTGCAACATCGCAACGGTCTGCTGCAAGTATTCTTCTGGAACGTCCGTTCGTTCCGGGTTAATTTAGATTGTATTTTAGATTTCTTTTTCTGTTCGCAATTTGATTGAAATGTTTACTTAACGTCGGTATCGATAAACAGTTTTCCCGGGGAGGAACATTGGTTTGAGAATTGCCACTCCCCAATCAGAGCGCGGAGGGTTTGACTTATTGTTTTTTTTTTGTTTTCCCGTACGAAACTGATCACAGATGAGTTGTTTAACAATGTTGTAGTCGCTTGAAAAATAAGCGAATTGTACCTGCAGCAATGTCAACCTGTCAAGTATTTAACTTAATCGAAAGTCAATATAAAGGGAGCATGCGAGGGAGTCATTTTCGGTAATATTGTGAGTTGATAAATAAAACTTTAAATTAGTAAGCCAATCCATAGTTAAACTTAAACCTAGGAATATTGCAACAACAAACTAGTGTGTTTGTGAACTAATAAAATGTTTTCTGAAATCAAGAGTATTCAAAAGATAAGTAAGCAAAGAACTTTTTGGCAATGCAGAATGACAAAACTGAGCGTTTGAAACTATTTACAATTAATCAATGAGAATATTTAACATGTTCAAATCTACATCGTGCGCACGAGTGTACGTTGGTCGATTGAAAAGTTTTGCGAAGCATATATTAATTATAATCTACAAAATTTAAACACATAATGGATATGGATGGAATCACTTAAAAATCTGCCAACGATAATAGTTAATTAAAATCAACTAGAAAGATACGTTCTCTAACATGTAATGCACACATACAGATCTTAACAGGAATGAAGTGTTTCTGCAGTTATCAAGTGCAAGGAAGATATTACTCAGAACGGTGTGGTTATTTATCCGAAATTCCCTGAATCTCAAGGATGCTCTTCTATTACAGATTTGCATTTACAAAATACAGAATTTGTTATGTTTCACCGCATGAATAGATTTTGTTATGTGCTCGTCGGAGGGTATTTTCTATAGTTTTATAATTTTTATGTTAGCTAATTTTTCGACTCCCCTCTTCAAGGTTTTAAACGAAAATATTAATTCTGAAAAAAAACATGCTACAGTCCATTGTAGGAACCACCATCACATTTGTTGTGAGTAAACATACAGAGGACGTAACAAATTCAATCTCACATTTGATGTTCATGTTTTTTTGCGTGTTCTTTTACTTTTCCTGGTCCTACTTCCTTCGGTGAGACTCTATTTGCTCCACAATGTTACGCTAATTAACTTCATGGCTTCTTGCCTCAAATTTCTCGAGAACCGCACTCTTCCTAAATGTTGCTCCAATTGTTCTAATTATCTTACACGCCAGATTTATTTTTCATACGTCTATCAATCTCTAGAAAAATATTACATTGTGATTAAATTGTATACATTTTTCGAAAAAAAAACTCGTCCACCATTGATAGGAACACTGTTCCAGTAGTTGTGGTAGTTGCTATCTTTGGTTCTTTTAATAGTGAAATACATTGGTTTCTAATGGATTCCACTATTATATGAACACTACTGGAACTATAAGTGCAAAGGAGTCAACATCTCAAGGGATATTAATTTTCGTCATTGTTGGGCTAATTTCAAGTTTCAAGTATACAAGTTTACTTTGTTTTAGGAGAGTTTACCTATGAAAACTAATTTTATATGGTTTTCCAACATAATCCTTTCTAATGCATTAGGAAAAAATACACAGTATTTACAGACCAAGAAAGACCGTAATGCGCACGCGGCGCCGCACACTGGGGCAGATCAGTGATTTTCTCGGAAAAAAATAATAACTTTTGAACAAAGCATCCAATCAGAATACTGTCTTCGGTAAAATTGTTTATATTAGTTAAGCGCTTCTTTTGAATAAATTAATTAGTTCGCAACTTGGTCGTAGAGATGGCGCGCGAATCTAACTTTTGAATAAAGCATCCTAGACGTATGGTGTTTTCAACAAAGTTTTTTATCTATTAAAATGAAGGAAAGTTGCAGAAGACATAAAACTTCCATAACCTTTAGTTTCGGAGATATAGGGTGTATTGAAAAATATGATGCCAAAATTCTTATTTGTAATTTTTTTTGTATATTTTCATATGTTTGCCCTGGTTTCTGCATTTATTCCAACGAAAACAAACTAGGTGCGTATTTTCATTGAACTGTTTGTGGAATTTATAGTGGTTTTAGTGAAATATTCTCGAAAAACATGATATTTTGCCTCTATTTTAGGTGGGTGGGATTCTCGAAAGGGCAGCTAAGGGCAGCTGGACTTTCTCTCTTTAGCTAGCTCATGTCATTGTCTAACATATACCAGAAAACTGAAGACATGATATTCGATGATTTTTTTAAATTTCACTTTATATACACCGATAAAAACATCCTTTACATTGAAATGAACTGTTTCACATAATGAAAAACTTTATATAAATTTTTGACATGTCACCATTTTTAAATACTGTACTGAATTTTGAGATTGTTTACTTATTATGAGCTGCCAGCGAACCAGGGGCCTTGCTGGCGGCCATGTTTTTGGTGCTATCATCTGCTTTTGACTCTCTGCTTACTACACGATTATCCGTCCCTTTCCACCATGTATACGTAATCAGCTGCATTACCCAGGTAAAGTTGTATATGTGACATCATCGTACAAGCTGTGTGCTGCCGTGCCAACGTGATCGTGTACAACGTACAATTATCGATTACTTTTTCGAAGAGACGTATCAGCTTTTGTAAACAATGCATTTGATCGTCGGTTTGGTGTAACTGGTAGCTCATTCACGCATACTAACACCACTATCATGCAGGAGAAACTTTCCCCTATCTGATGGTAGTGTTAGTATACGTGAGCGAGCTACCAGTTACGCCAAACCGACGATCAAATGCATTGTTTACAAAGCTGATACATCTCTTCGAAAAAGTAATCGAGAATTATTAATGTGCGTCAATGTTTCAGTAGTTGGTATCCATAAGAGTGAATTTTTTTCTCGTCTCAGTTCAGTGATCAATTTCCGGTGTTGAGCAATAATCCACAAAGTTGCTATAATGGATTTACCTTCAATGTAAATTTTCAACAGTTGTTTATTCTATGCCATATGCTCAACATGCATTTCGTTTAGTGGTGTCGCAAAATTAATTTTAGTAAAGATAATAGATCACACAAGCACATCAAACTATTTTTACAACCAGATCCATTAATTACAAGTCTGCGAAAAAGAACGAAGAAAAATTCAGCCCAATCAATAAAAAAAAATAGCGAGGTATTGGCATTATTACAACCACCGGATTCATTTAACAAATAGTGACAATTAAGGACAACTGATTTCTAAATACTTCAACTAAAGTGATAGTTTAATCTCTAAACCATTACTGCTTCTGCAATTTAAAAAGTTTAACGAATAAAAATTATACATAACTGACAGGTTTCCTTATTAGTAGAGATACTTGTAACGGTTTACAAAAGGTGAAATTAAAAAAAATCATCGAATATCATGTCTTCAGTTTTCTGGTATATGTTAGACAATGACATGAGCTAGCAAAAGAGACAATGTCCAGCTGCCCTTAGCTGCCCCTACGAGAATCCCACTTACCTAAAATAGAGGCAAAATATCATGTTTTTCGAGAATATTTCACTAAAACCACTATAAATTCCACAAATAGTGCAATGAACATTTGCACCTAGTTTGTTTTCGTTGGAATAAATGCAGAAACCAGAGCAAACATATGAAAATATACAAAAAATTACAAATAAGAATTTTGGCATCATATTTTTCAATACACCCTATATCTCCGAAACTAAAGGTTATGGAAGTTTTATGTCTTCTGCAACTTTCCTTCATTTTAATAGATAAAAAACTTTGTTGAAAACACCATTCTTCTAGGATGCTTTATTCAAAAGTTAGATTCGCGCGCCATCTCTACGACCAAGTTGCGAACTAATTAATTTATTCAGAAGAAGCGCTTAACTAATACAAACAACTTTACCGAAGACAGTATTCTGATTGGATGCTTTGTTCAAAAGTTATTAATTTTTTCCGAGAAAATCACTGATCTGCCCCAGTGTGCGCCGGTGGTGTAGTGGTAAGCGTCACCCCAGAAGGCCTGATGGGTCGATAGATAGGGTCCAGGTGTGGGAGCTGTCTTCCTGGCGCGTCGGTAGCATTGGTAGCTCAGCACGGAAAACAAACCAAAGAAAAAAAATCCTTGTTATTTGCTTTACAGTTCCCTAGAATTCAACTCATAATCTTCATAATAGTCTCTTCAGAACTACCTTAGAAATCACCTGTAGTTCTCTTCAGGGACTGGCGTAGCATATTTTTAGAGACCCCCTCTCTATCTCCTCGTAAAATATTTGGCGGGTCACAACTTCGGAACCCCCCTCCCCCATATACTCGAAGGCTACGTCATAATTTTCTTTAAATACTTCGCAAAATTACCGCAAAATGCTTTGAAGTGTCAGATTATGATGATGATGATAGTGGTCTACTACTCATGGACGCAAGGAAACTAGTACGATAGCTGTGGTGTCTCCTCACTGTTGAACTTGATCAAGCTTAATAACCTCTGATTGTCATCAGCAAATTGCTGTATGAAGGACCAAAATCGAATGGATGGATTGATAGGCAATTCGCGTATTCATTTCATTGGGACAGTTAAGAATCCTTCCAACAACTTGATGAGAAATTGGTCAGAAATCGAGCCAACAGTAAAATGCTTCAATGAATGGGTAGAAGAGCCCGCCCTTTATCCATTGATGTTAGCAACAAGGAGTTGACATCTTCACTCTCCTCATCTGAATCATTTCAATTGGGTGCCCTCCTCATCCCGAATTTTTGATATATGGGTCATTCCAGCTCAAGTGGGTGCACCACCTGTGGTCGATGTCACCGATTTGAGCCAAACTTGGCCAAAATGCTTATTTTGGCATTCTGAACAAACGCCTTTTTTTTTTTTTTTGCTCTAAAGTACCTAGTGCCTAGTGCCTTTCAGAAGAGATTACTCCACATTAAAACAAGCTATTCGTGATCTTAGAACGTCAATTTGAAGGTTTTTTAATGTTAATTCTTATAGGTGTACCCACATTTTGTTTTTGTTATAGTAACTACAGTAAACAAGCTGATTATCGGCAGGTATTAAAATTGTCAAAAAAGTAGAAGGGTCTGTGCCTAGGGGCACGAACGGAAACTTGACGTAGGACCGCTAGTGTACGGAATAAATGTGAAGAGCATTTAGTTCTTTTAATTGATCAATTATCTATTATCTCAACTCTTTCCGTTTTTTGAATTGTAGGCGTACCAAATTTGTAGTATTTTTTTTTTCAAAGAGAAAGTTGATTAAGAGAACCAATCAAAATCACTTGCACCCCTGCTTCCAAGTTTGGTGACAAGATTACAACACTGGAGAGCATTTTGTGTGGTCGTTGGGGGCTTGTGGACAAACAAGCACAGATAAATTCTATTCCAACTCTTTACTGATGTAAGCCATCAACCTGAAAAGGGTCATTTTATTGAAGAGGACATCCATGGCCACTTACGCTTGGCGTGTTTAGTGTAGGTGACAGCATCACGGACCTCATTTTCCAGGAACACCTTCAGCACACCTCGTAGATCAGGCCGGAGATACGTTTGACACCACCACGGCGAGCCAGACGATCGATGGCGGTTATCTCGAAGAACTTTGCGATGACGCTTGGTGCCTCCTTTATCAGACCTTTTCCTCCAATGCCACGACGAGTCAATTGTTGCTTGTTAGGTGTGAAGGAGTGGACTAGCCACCACCTTCCTACTGCTGCTATTGCTGTTCACCACGCCGTCCGAAGCGAAAATGAGCTAATGCCATTTTTTGCCATTTAAATGATCTTTATTTCTTGTGATTGTGTGGTTTACATGTATGAATTTGTTAAGTGACACAGATGCGTCTTTTCAACTTTGGTACATTTGAGATTTTAATTATTATTTACAGTTCCTAGTCCTATCAGGCCTATTTTAAAGTATGACCACCTTGGTGGGATTGGTTTGATTTGAATTGGAAAAGGGAGACTACTTATAACTACTATTTACAACTACAACTAACCTACAACTACTATATACACCTACCCAACCTACTATATACAAATTGCTTATCAAAGCATGTTCTGATAAATTACATTTTTGTGCAAATTTAGTCTTAATTTCGTTAATTTTGGAATCTATTTTGCCAATGCCTGCCTCTTCATGTACATTTGTTATTCCAGTGTCGAAAGGACGATCAAGAACCATCCTCAGCACTCTATTCTGAGCGACCTGAATTTTGTTCCTGTGAGTCTGTGCACATGATTCCCACACCGGAGCTGCGTAGAGGATCGCAGGTGCTACGATTTGTTTGTAGACGGCCAGTTTGTTCACCCTTGAGAGGCGGGATCTGCGGCAAATCAGCGGATACAGACACCTAACCAAGGCGGAACACTTGACTACGGTTTTCTCCACATGCGAGCGGAATAGAAGCTTTTCGTCAAACAACATCCCGAGATAGGTTACTTCGGCGGACCACTCAACCCTTGTGCCATCCATGATTACAGTACAAGAGGGAGCCGGTTTTAGTTTGGGTGATTGTCGATGGAGGAACATGATTGTTTGTGTTTTGGAAGCATTGATTTTGATTTTCCACGTGGTGGCATAATCAGCAAAGGCGTTAAGGCATCGTTGAAGTTTGTTCGTTATTTCGCGAGGCATCCTTCCTTTGACGGCTATTGCGGTATCATCTGCGAACAGGAAAAACACGCAACCGTCTCCAAGGGGAGGAATGTCGGAAGTGTAAATGCTGTAGAGCAAGGGGCCCAGCAGACTGCCTTGCGAGACTCCTGCAGGGATGGAAAACGTGTCTGAAAGACAACCATTCAACGATACCTTAAACGACCTTTGCTGGAGGTAGCTACGGGTGATTTTAACCAGATGTAATGGAAAGTTGAAGTTACAGAGCTTGTATACAAGCCCATTGTGCCAGACATTATCAAACGCTTTCTCAACGTCTAACAAGGCCATGGCTGTGGGCTTGGATACAGCTTTGTTACTTCGGATGTTATTCATCACCCGCACTAGCTGGTGATTGGTGGAGTGCCCCTTTCTGAACCCAAACTGTTCCGGAAGGAGAATGTTATTTTCCTCGACAAACTTGAGCAAACGATTGAGAATGAGTTTCTCGAACAATTTGCTCAGCGCTGAAAGGAGGCTGATTGGTCTGTAGCTTGAAGCTAGCGTTGGGTCCTTCCCGGGTTTGCGGATAGGTATGATTTTCGCTGTCTTCCAGATGCTTGGAAAGTAGTGCAGTTCCAAGCATCTGTTGAAGACAGCAGCCAGCAGAGAGTGAACCTTCATGCTGAGATTTTTCAACACTAGGTTGAATATTCCGTCAAACCCGGGGGCCTTCATGTTTTTGGTGCATTTCAGCGCTGAGCAAATCTGTTCCACTGTGATTCTATCCTCCGGAGGGATGGCACAAGGGGAGGAATCAAAGTTGAGTACGCATTGCTCAACCTGAACTTCGAGCGGACTTTGGATGTTGGAGCCAAGCAAGTGCGATTTGGCAATATGCTCACCAATCGCATTTGCTTTCTCCTGAGGGGTGATTATGAGCCGATCGTCATCATTTTCATCTTTTAGTGGCGGAATGGGTTTAGGGTGCGTCTTTAAGACCTTGGCAACTTTCCAGAATGGTCTGGAGCGGTCGTCCAGATTCTGGACAAGCCGCCCGAAGCTTTCGTTCCGGAGTGAGACCATTCTGGAAGCAATCTCCTTGTTCAGATCGGCCATTTCACGTTTCATCGCTTGATCTCCAGTCCTCTGAAACTGGCGTCTACGAACATTTCTCAGGCGAATTAAGAGTTGGGTGTGGGAATCAATAGCAATAAACTTACCCCTTACAGGAACTCGTCGGACGCACGCCTCGTCAGCCACGGTTATGGCTTGGTGGAGTCCCTCCAACGCTCGGTCGATGTCCTCCACGGTGTCAAGCGGCGGGTTGTCGATGATGTGCCTGTCTACCACGCGTCCAAACTGGGCCCAGTTTACGCGATGATAGTCCTTGCGCAGGCTTGAAGCAGGAGCCACGTTGCAGCCCAGCTCAGACACCACCGGTTGGTGGTCGGAACTGAGTTCGTTCAAGGCTACCGGCTTGGACAAGCCGATATTTGTCAGGAACAGGTCTAGTGTCGATGGGTTGCCCGCCGGTGAGATAAATATTGGCTCATCCGAAAACCAAACGGAGTACAGCCCATGCTGTGAGTGGTCGAACAGGAGACGACCGTTCTGGTTCTGCTGGTAGTTCCGCCAGGCCTCATGGCGAGCATTCAGATCTCCTCCAACTACGAAGCGGGAACCGGTACGGGTGATGGTGGACAGGTCCTTCTTGAATTTAGCCGCTAGTCCACTGCTGGCGGCACACTGTCGAGGGCAGTAGACGGCGATGAACTGGACGTATCCAGTCGACGACTCCACCTCCACACCAAGGGCCTCGATGATAGTGGTGCGGATATGGGACAGAGTGTGGTATTTTATTCCTTTCTTGACGACGACCGCAACACCACCCCCCCTGGAGCTGGTGCGATCAAGCCGGATAATGTTGTGGTCAGGCAACCAGAAGCTGTCACCGGACTTTAGATGGGTCTCGGTTAGAAGGCCCACGTCGATGCTGTGCTTGCGGAGGAAGTCGGCAAGCTCAATCTCTTTTGCTCTTACAGAGCAAGCATTCCAGGTGACGATACTTAGCGGTTTAGACGCCATACTGGATGATGAACTTACCGAGCACTTGGATCTGTTCGGGTTTATTGCGGCACTTACGAAGAGCACCGGACATGTTGACGAAGATTTCCATCAGTTCATCCGCTGAGAACAGATCGGGGTTGTTGTTTTGCGCTGTTGGTTGTCTCCAGAATCCAGGGGGGGATGGAGAGCTTTGGCCAGCAGAATCACCGGAAGTTGCTTGAGCGGAATGCACCCGTGAATTCACTTGCCTTTGCTGAGGAGCACGAAGGGGCGGGAAATCCTCCGTCCGAAATGCCGGGACTTTGTACTTCTTGCGTCCTGGTTGGTTGTTAGTTGCCGCCTGTTTTCGGATGCGTTTGAAGTCCTCGCGTTTGGAGCACTGTCTGTCGGAACCTTGATGAGCACCACCACAGTTGGCGCATTTTAACGCCACGGCTCCATCCGCAGGGCAGTTGGAAGTGGCGTGTTCTTGAGCGCAGTTGCTACAGCGTGGCTTGATGTTGCAGTTGCGAGTGCCGTGTCCAAAGTTTAGACATCGTTGGCACTGGGTCACATCGCGATGGCCTCCACGGTATGGCTCCCATCGTACGATTATGGAGTAGATTGAGCGGATAGCCTGCAGCGCATTCAGCGTCACCGTTCCCTTCTGGAAGTGCACCAGGAAAAGACAATCCGGGTACGTCTTCACGTTTTCGTCTCGCCTCGTCATCCGAAAGACAGCGATTGGGGCCAGCTTGTACCGGTCCTTGAGTTCTTCTTCGATCGCCTTGGGATCAACATCCGGTAGACCCCTGATGACTACCTTGAAGGGCTTTTCACCGGGGATGTCGTGCGTGAAGTATTCCGCATTGGAATCCTTCAGGAATTTGACTGCGATTTCGTATTCCGCTTTCGTCCGGAGCATCACCTTAGTGCCGATCCTGCTGATCTTGTACTCAGCTGCGATGCCCAGCGATGCGAAATCGCCAATGAGCGTCTTGAGTGGCACTACCTTCACCACCAGTGGAGGAAGCTTGATTTTCGCCGCACTCGGGCCGGCAGAATTCTCGGTTTCGACGGCGTCGCCGAAATCACCGATGTCGCTGGCGTTCGTCGCGGTAACATCGTCGCGTCCGCTCGTACCATCGGACTGACCTTGGTTCTTCTTCCTCTTTTTCGTCCGCTTCACAGGGACTGGGTTGGTATTTCCAACATCGGTGGGCAGAGTAGCGTACCTATTTGAGGTAGGTACCGAGCTACCCTCACCACTGTTCTTCTTCTCCGCTTGTTCACGAAGTCGGCTCCGAGAGCGCTGTCTTCCCATCACGCGATGCGACCGACACTACTGACGACGCGACGTGCAGTATATCTGCAAACGTTTGTAACAAACTATAGATTTATCGAACAACTCGACAAAGCGAGCAAAGACCGAACTATACTGCTTGACGATCAAGCAGAGAATGAGCTAATGCCATACAGCAGCGCTCTTTTATATCTTTTCAGGTTAAAGCAGAATGATGTGCAACCAAGTGGTATAAAAGCTACAAAGACTCCTCCCATTATGAGTAGTTTGCTATCAAGTAGCGACACTGGCTCTTTTCCTTTTACGTACACGGCGAATGAGAACGACCCAAATTTCAGTTTAGTTCACTCATAATCGACAAAAGTGCAGGAACTCAGCGATGAGTAAATTTGTCTCATGGTTTCCTGTGAAAAACCTAAAAAAAAACTGCCAGAAAATGAGGAAATTGACGAAAATTTTATTCAGTCTCGGAGTAGTACCATAGAGGTAACTCTAAGACTAGTAGGTCCCGAAGAAAATCATTATTATTTTTGGCTCACTCAGTACCAGAACAACGGTCCCAAGCAGTCCCAAGCTATTTCACTCACCCCTGCATGTTCTGCATGAATCCACACACCCCTGATGTTATCTGTCAAACTTTCATAGCGAATCAAAACAAACATAGTGTAGTAATAGAATTTCAACTAGAATAGGGTACGTTAATCGTTTGCTTGGGACCAATAGGCTACTAAAGTGGTGAGCCAATTTAAAATCGTTAGTTTCGTATTGATTGTTGGTAGTACCAATAGACTGAGTGAATCCAATCTTTACTTTTCTCAAATTCGGGAATTTTTCCCTGGAAAAACGTGGGAAAACATGAGGCAAATTTAATCATCGCTGAGTTCCTGCACTTTATTTCTTATTTCTGAGATAACTCAGTACGGAAAACAAATCTCGCGTCACTTTTCAATAGGTCCTATCTACATTGATCGATTCTCGTCATCGACACTCTCTTTCGTAAATAACTCGGCTTCACAAATGTTTCCTGCCGTCTTCGTAGAATTAGATGCTAGATTGTTGCTTCTTCCATCGAAAATATCCGGCCGTGGCAATTCAAAGTTGATCAAGGTTGATCAAAATAATTTGTACCCCTGCTTCCAGTTTGATTACATGAGCATTTTGTGTGGTCGTTGGTTCTGAATATGGACAAACAGGCAGATGAATTCTATTCCTACTCTTTACTGTAATAAGCTTGGTGGCCCTGAAAAGAGCCGTTTTGTTGCCAAAGTTGGTGATGATTTAACCTCCGAAACCAAACAGAGTGCGTCTCTGTCACTTCAAAACGTAGATGATATCCATGGCCGCTTACGCTTGGCGTGTTTAGTGTAGGTGACAGCATCACGGATCTCATTTTTCAGGAACACCTTCAGCACACCTCGTAAATCAAACACCGCCACGGCGAGCCAAACGACGGATGGTGGTTATCTTGAGGAATTTGCGTTTGGTTCTGACTATGGCGATGAGTGTGCAAAATATTACGCAATTCCATCCTCCCTATTCGCACGCGCCCGAAGATCGGAGGCGAATGCCACTTCGACTTGTTTCGTCTACTTACTACTCTCTGACGACTGTGCTGGGGAAGCAGCATATGCATGTAGGTAATTGGTGGATTTGTTAGTTAATTCGACGCTTTTGGACAATGCTGGACATTTACCAGTTTTTCAATAGTTTCTTGTTGAAAATCAACATTTGGAAGCATTTTTATTGATGCGTAGCCATATTTCTGATCGATTGGTGATAAAATTATTGAAATTGTACCAGGGGAAGCTGAGTTATTAACGTTCAAAATCTTTCTTTATTTGTTACTTGTTCCATTTTCGGTTTTCACAAAGTGTACCCCCATATAGAAATCAAAGACGTAGTCCTACGTCAAAATTGCCTATTTTCACCATGGGCGGGATTTTTAATTTATTAATATTTTGGGTTCAAATTTTCACCGCACTTTGGCAAACTCTTCTAGGGGACTTTGTTTACCCTCTGACGATAATAGGTTAAGGTATTGCCAAAGTCAACATTTCCCCTACTTGATGTGTTTACAAGGGCAAATGATTTGGACGCATAGTTTTTGAGATGTGAACAGATGAGTGAGATGTAGTTTTGAGCTTTTCTGGTGAAAAATCAATGCTATTTAATATTTTTTTTTTCTTGAATTACTTCACGCTGATGGCACAATAATATTTTTATGTTATTTTTGACATGTTCTGAGCAGGATTCTCATTATATGAAACCATAACAAGCTCATTTATTTACTTCTGTCTATAATTTAATTGTGGTCTTAAAAGTGAAACATACGTTCCTATGGGATACAGCCAAAAGGTTCTTCTAAAGAATCGTTATATGACCCTTAGGTCAGACTTCAACCATAATTTGATTCTTATGAATAAATAAATCAAAAACTGGTGCTCTAGGGTCAGTTTTATGTTTCGAATCTTCCGTAATCTGATATTTGGTTGCGCGCTACTTTAGCGAGCCCGTTAATCCACACAAGCCCGGCAAAGTTGACATAGATTGTCGAATCCACTCACACCGACAATTTACAATACTATTGTGCTTAAAACTAACTTAATATTGAATTAATTTCCATTTGTATCTTAAAACTACTTTTGTGCCAACGAATATTGGCGTGAAAATCGTACAATAAACTTTGTCAGTGAATTTTAATCTAAAATGACGATTACAGATAAACGATTCTAAGACTAATTTCGGTTCATATATTGTTAAACTTAAAACTGTTTTATTGACTTAAAACTATCTTAAAAAGGTAAAAAAAAAATTAATTGTATGAGCAACGTGAAGCTAATTTACGAACCGTAAATCAAGTTAAATTACCTACGAATTGACATAGAAGAACAGAGAAGTTGGATATCTTTCTTTGTCGCAACAATAAAGGCTGGATTAGAGGTGAGGAATTGAAATTTATATATAATACTTAGTTAACTTATCTAAACTAATTGTTGATAAATATTGAATGCACAACACGACTTCGGCAAACATCGAACACGCAAGTTGAGTGGTAGTAAACAATAAAGTAATGATTCTTAATCTATCTAAACATAGCTTTACACACTTAATCTTGCTCGGTAAAATCTCCAACAGCCGATTACCTCGACATTAACTTTTGCTGATATCTCTGCAAAATATATGTTTGTTAGCAAATATCTCAGCAAAATGCTGTTTGTTAGCTGAGTCTCGGCAATTGTTTTAATTAATCTCAGCAAAATAAATTGCAGAACTACTCGGCTGTTGGAATCTCGGCGAAAAAATTTAAGTGTTTATAACTAATATGTCCAGGAATTTTGTAATAAATCTAAAAACCAGAACGGTATATTAACGAAATATAGTATACTTTCTACACAGATAAAAATTCTGAATTTTAATTGTGATGTAAACATTCATTCACGTAAACTTAAATTTAATTTCACACAACCGAGCAACTTGTAAACAATATTGTTTACAAAGATGGGGTTTGTATACAATATTTTCTACATTGCATGAATTGTGCTAGAACTTTACATGATATATAATGTAAACTTATATGAAATATGACGCTTTATTTGTGTGCATCATATTGAACAGAAATTTACACTACTTTTCGAACTGTGTACTACCACTCAATGATAATCTTATTTTCTAAATTTACACGTACAACGTTAGTGTTATTAGTGCATGATTCAATGTTGGAACAAATGAGATGGTATTTACTGAACCACGACTTTTTTCAGCCCTCTACTTGCGAGAAATGGAACAAAGTTCAGATATGCATACAACACTTCAATGACTTTGTTTCCTGTGCTCACCACCAGTCATCGCTAGCAGAGTTAGTTCGATATCATCACCCCTCGTTGACGTCGTCTCTGCTCTACATAAGATAGTTCAAAAATAACCCCTATACATCCAAAAGCCGGCTTCTCCTGTCATGCTTGCGTGTTCATTAGACTGATACAAAACTTCAAATTTTCGATCCACAATGCGGTTTAACCGGATCCAAATTGGATCCTGATCATCCTCCCAAAATTTGAACACATCTAGATAGAGCTGGAATTAGGGCCTAACAGCTTTTGTAAACAATGACTTCTATTGATGATTTCTAGAAATTCTAGGCTCGCAAACGTAAACCAACATCCTCATCAGGTGGGGAAATACTTCCCCTATCCGATGGTTATGTTGGTCTGCGTGGGCGTGCGTTGAGTTCCTAGAAATCATCGATAGAAGTCATTGTTTACAAAGGCTGTTATGCCCTAATTCCAGCTCTATCTAGACATTTGGTTTGAAACTAACTGTGCACAAACCATTTGAAATTTGTATGGGATTTACTATGGGGAATCCAACCTTTTCTATATTGATCTGAGAAAATGTTCGATAACCAATCTTGTTGGAAATTTTTTCAGCTACAACTTTGCCTTTTTAGTCAAACGACAAATGAAAAATGTATATATTATTTAAAATATGACATGATCAAGCCGTTACTTTGTGGACTTTGTCTTTAATAATATTAATAATAGTAGACATGATGTATGTGCTCTATTCCACACACCGGAAACACCAATGATGCCTGCTGACCAGTTGATTGAATATAATCATAAGACATTAGCGGCTTGAACCATGAATAACTTTTATTCCTTACATTTAATCTAATAGTGGTCTTGAGCAAAATTGTAGCTGTGAAATTTTGATACGAGCACAGATATCAATTTTATAGGTAAATATGGTGACTTGTTAGAAAAATTTTGAATACAAAGTTTGTTTTTCCCGCGGTAATCACATACAAACTTTAAATGGTTTGTGCGCAGTCAGTTTTTAACTAAATGAGTTCAAATTTTAAAATGATGATCAAGGCCCGATTTGGAACCGTTTGAGCACTGTGGAGTGTAAATTTCAAATTTTGGATCAGCCTAGTGTTCATACATATTCATTCATTGCTTCGTTCGCCCAGATCCGTTCATTTTTATGCTTCCCGCCGCCTGACCATGATACCGTGCCGGCACCATACTCTGCCCAGTTCAGTAATGATTGTGCTCTCAATTTTCGGTCCAATCTCGATTTCAACAAGATATTTTCAAAACATTCGATAAACTATTTTGCCCTAGAACACGAGAAGTACTGTTTGCAGTGGTAACATTTTCTTAATATTGATAAACAATATTCTAAAATGACTGAGTACGCATAGAGCGGAGTTAGGAACTGTGCAACATATGGGACCGGAACGGTACATGTATGTAGGTATGGGTTTTATATCGGGTTGCATAGGATTTTCCATGCCCCATATGGGATGGAAAGCTCTTTGAGAAGAGCAGAGCCAGCACCACGACGCCCGCTATGCGCTATGCGATAGTGTGTTAGTTTGAATTGTGCTCTCCGTTGATTCGTATCGCCGCCGCCGTCGGTATCGTTCTTAGTGCTAGTTCGTGTGGCCTACTGACATCCAGCCTGGCTGCTATCGGTTAGATCTCCAGTATTTTTATGTTTCGCTCACCCGCGTGCTGTTCGTTCTGTTTGTGCTTGTTGGTATTCAGCAGAAAGTAAGAAAAACCGGCGTTTTTTTTTTTAGTAGTGTCTCAAGGATCCATTTCGCCAAACAACGGTAGCAGAATGTAATTTTGGTTTTGAGTTATAGATGTTTATAGTTTGGCCGGATTACAGAGTAACATCTGGGTCGCAGTAATGGAAAGTCTGGTGTTGAAATTCCCAGAAATAGAGTTTTGCCATTCTCTTATACATGTATTCTATACTTCAGGATAGATGGATAGGGGATGTTTATAAACCACGTAGACACTTTAGGGGAGGGCTGACAAATGTCTACGGTCCATGTAAATTTATTTAAAAATGGTATGGACGATTGTTTAAGCGTTGGTTGGTCTAATCCTATTAAGATTGTTCTACGTAGTTTATGAACGCCCCCATTGTGGAAATCAGAAGATGTATTTTTATTGCAGTGATGCCACTTTCAAATTTAAATTAATGTGGTTTGCTTAATCAATAACTGGTACGTTAAAAAATCTTAAATAATCATAACGGCATGTTCAATTTAGGTTATTTATGGTCAATATGTGAGTAATCTACGACTTGTGGATTACCATGCCTTTTATAGCTACACACGACCGTTGAAAATTAATCATATACTAATAAAATCAAAAAAGTGCTCTTACTTTTATTAAATTTGTGATTTTTGCTCAAAACACCAATGCAATTTAAACTTAAAAACAACAAAGCTCAGCTTAAAAAATTAAAAATTTCAAAACATTGTGAAATATCTTGCCCTTCTGCGGTATGGAATTGCATGATCGCCCCCAACTGGCACCACGGCGCGCATATTACAATTTCACTTCCATGCTCCATCTCTCGACACTCAACTACAAACCACCCGCTCTCTGATTCAGAGGGGCCTCTCCACGGCCACCACCGCCGCCCGCCTGTTGCACGGGCCTGTTGCCAGACACTCCCCAATACTCCTACTACTCTATATATTTTCCCTATCATCGACGAAAAGTTTTTCGGTGTAAGATAAAACTTTTATTCCTGTGTGTGGTGCTTTTATTATTTTTGCTTGCGTCGGCTTACAAGCCACAGCTCGATCAGTCTTTTGCGAGCGTTCCTTCTCGGTACACTACTGGGTTAGTCGGTTTGTTATCGGAAGCAATTGTTCACGCGGTAGGGAAATAGTGCAAAGTATTGAGCTTCATCAGAATCCTGTGCTCGGTGTTTGTGTCTAGTGCTGGATATAAGAACAAACCTTCAGGGGTAGGTCCGCAACTGATGACTTATTTCTGGTTTCATTATGTCACTGTGAAACTGATATCACTTTTATTTCACGAGAAGATGAGTGGTTTCGCGTAGAAGATGGGCCTCACGTGGCTTTAATAGTCTGTAGCTCTACTGCCTCTGTTACCAGCTAAGGTGACAATCACGGAGGTGTTGAGGTTGACAGCGCCGGCAGCGGAGATGTGATAGTGGTGTGTGGTTATTTGTGAAATCGTACCCAACCATGGGTGCTTCCCCAGAACGCTCGAAGGCCATCTGGATTCTACATTGCCATTGTTGGGATCGGCATAATCGGTGGAAAGAGTTTCTTCTTTCTTCGTTTGTTTTATGAGCTGGTGTGTTGAACTTGATTGCATAGTGGGAAAAAAATCATGTGATATGAAAATTTGGCTTGCAGATATTTGTTAGTGCCTCAAAGAGAAATTTATGTACCTATGCATATAAATTAAACGTTAATGGGAAAATATTTGCTCGGTGTTGTTTCAACGCGGCCGTTGCATTATACTCAATTTTGATTTCCTTTTACTTAACTTCGTTAAAATCACGGATACTCATAGACTGAGTATAATCTACCTCGAATATGAGAACAGGTAACTCATATTCGAGCAGTAATCTGCTCGTATATGAGTAAAACTTATCATATTGTCGTGCAGTTTTAAGACTACTTTCTACCAGCGATTTTAAGAAAAAGTGGCAATAAATTCCAGATTTTTCAAGTTTAGTAGGGGAAATGGATGTAATGTCGGCCTAAATGCCCCTAATTTGGGTCCATACATAAATTCAGCAGTCGACTAAATTTTCAATAGCGACCAAAAATATCCATTAGTACCGTCCCAATGACGCGTTCATCTACTAGATAAAATTGATAAATAGCAATTTTTTAGCGATTGGCCATTTCCCCTATATGTGCATTGTTGGAAACGACATCTTAAACTGCTCTAATGTTATGATTAATTGACCAGTTCATTCCAGCAGTTAAAATGACGAACTCGAACTTTGAAATAAAACATTATTTTGAGGTTTTGTCATCTATAACAACGAAAAAAGTAGCCAAAATTTGTGCACTTCATAAAAAAAAGTAATTTGTTGGTCCAGCTTTGTAAAAAAGCTACTTGACCAAGTGGTTCATTAGCATTAGCATTAGCATTAGCATCGAACAAGTTGCACAATATCGTAGGTGGTACGAATTCAAAACTATTAAGAGCAAGACGGATTTCTGTAAATGGACAGATAGTAAGTAGGAAATAAATACTATCTCCCAGATAAAGAAACATCCCGCTCCAACAGTTAAGGATTGTCCTGGCCACGTCCTTACAACTGGTAGGGATAGGAAAGGTATGTTAGTCCAACATTTACTTAAGAGAGATGCAGAGAACTCTACGACCCCTCATAAATGTCTCGGGAATTTAGGAATTATGTTAGTAGGGAAGGTAAGCCATAGGATACACCCAGTCAGTGTTGCTGGCATATGCAGATTTTGTTTTTGTTTTTTTATAAATGTTGAAATTGCTGTCTGCTGGAATAAAATGAAGATATAACATGGTGAACTCACCATCGTTGTTACATTCGTAGCTGAATAATAGGAAGGAATTATGATGTGTTGAATATATTTTTTTTATTGATAGAGGGGAAAACCCGCGGGAGTGAAAATAATTTAACTACCTCTTCTCCCGTAGGCACAAAACCTCTATGTCTTTTCAAGTTAAATCATAATCAGTTACAAATTTCAACAATAAAACATTTTTCAAGTGCAACCGGTAATGGTAGCCAGGTTAAGTAAATATTTGTTGTATTTTTAATGTATCATATTTTTTTCTTCTAAAGCACATCATTTCCATTTTACTTTCAATCACAAAGTTTAACTCTCAACGTCAGATTTAATTTTATACGTTTGTCTTCCAATACATCTGAGCTTGTTGGGCACCAATTGTGGAGTTGAAGTAAAAGATCGTTCAGCTAATTAGCTTTGATTAAATGCACATTAAAGTAATGAAGGACATTCGTAAAGGGTGATACGGTCAAAATTTGGTCAAGGGAAAACGCGTGTAAATCGGTGAAATCGTTTATTTAAAAAATCAAATTAAATTTCTTTTTCAAGTTCAATTAGTATAAAATTCAGGAAAAATATTCAGTTAGGCTTCCGCTTTTCCAAATCCGAATTGCCGGGCCTTACGCTTGACCCCTGCCATCAGATTTTGTACAGCCACCTTGTCCACCTTCTTCGCCGCAGAAAGCCAGTTTGCCTTGAACTGCTGCTCGCCCTTAGCAGTTTTTTTGGTCTTCTTTAGGTTCCGGTTGACAATAGCCCAGTATTTCTCAATTGGGCGGAGCTCTGGCGTGTTGGGAGGGTTCTTGTCCTTGGGAACCACCTGCACGTTGTTGGCGGCGTACCACTCCATGGCCTTTTTACCGTAATGGCAAGATGCCAAATCCGGCCAAAACAGTACGGAACAACCGTGTTTCTTCAGGAAAGGCAGCAGACGTTTATTCAAACACTCTTTCACGTAAATTTTCTTGGTTGACAGTCCCGGAAGCTATGAAAATGCTGCTTTTCAAGCCACAGGTACAGATGGCTTGCCAAACCAGATATTTCTTTGCGAACTTTGACAGTTTCATGTGCTTGAAAACATCTGCTATCTTTCCCCTTCCTTTTGCCGTATAAAACTCCTGTCCCGGAAGCTGCTTGTAGTCAAACGCAGTCAAACTTCGTCAGCATCGTCGTGTACAGCCTCCGGGATCGCGCTTTGGCCGTCGTATTTTGTTTATCATCGCGATTTGGAGTCACTACCTTCTTGTAAGTCGATAGTCCGGCTCGTTTTTTGGCTCGATGCACGGTTGTAGACGATACACCCAGCTTATTTGCGGCATCTCGGAGAGAGAGGTTAGGGTTTCGCTTGAAACTACCGGCAACTCTCTTTGTCGTCTCAGTGGCTTCCGGTTTTCGATTTCCCCCCGATCCAGACTTCCTGGCTGTCGACAAACGTTCCCCAAACACTTTAATTACATTTGTAACGGTTGATTTGGCAACTTTTAGCGATTTTGCCAACTTTGCGTGCGAGTTGCTCGGATTTTCGTTTGATACGCTGCTCTTCTTGCTTGGACGGCATTTTGACAACTGAAGAGTGAATTCCAAAATCAAAATAGGAGCAACATTCTACACACACACACCTTCAAAATGAGGGGTGTTCAGGTTTTTTAAATGCAAAATTGAAAGAAATACGTCAAGTTGATATTGACCAAATTTTGACCGTATCACCCTTTAACTGATGAATGAGTTCTTTTTACTAAATGTAGGCATAAATGCTTCATGAATGTTTTCAATTATGTTTACTGATTTGTATTGTTTTTATGTACCGTAAAACGGGGTAACATTGATAGTTTTTTTTTAAAGCATACTCTAAATTTTTTCAGCAATAACTGTTTTTGAAATTTTATATTTTTAAAACAAGTACTGAGGATCCAAGAGTTAATTCGTTAGTAATATGTTGAACAAAAATTAAAGCATCTGCACTATTTTTTTAGTTTTGTGACCGAACTTCAGTATTTTTATTTGGGGTAACTTTGATAATGCTCGATGAATGTAGACAAAAATGAGTGAAACTCAAACAATTTAGTTCTTTAAATATGAAACTTTGAATGAGTATATAATCAGAAAACTTCATAAGCAATAAGAATAAAACATTGAGCTTGTGATGGCTGTATCGGAAATACATTTCATAAGTGATGGTTTGAGTGCTTTTTCAAGAAGGCGAAAAACACGAAAATGGTTTTTTAATATTTTTGTAAAATATCTAACGCATACTATACAAAAACTATATACCCTATCAATTTAAATACCCTAAGCAACAATATGCAACCAATGTTTCTTATTTGGAAAATGCACAGCGAGTAAATTTATTCTTTATATTATACTATCAAAGTTACCCGCATTATCAAAGATACCCCGTTTTACGGTACCATTAAACGCAACTCTAAATTAAATACCATACTTCGTGGTAAATTGATCACATAAAATGTAATGATGGAAATTAATTCTTGCATTAATTCAAACTTAAAGTATGAAAATCAATAACATATAATGATGCTATCGTTCCACGATACTATTATTATTATTATTTATATGTAAAATGTCCAAGAACTTAACAAATCACCAAGTTAAGTTCTTGGACATTTTTGAAATCTAAAATTGGAAATTATAGATATCTAATCTAATCTTATCTTATCTAATCTAATACAAACGCAGCCAGTACGAGAAAGCATCCTGGAAAATGATTAGGTTAGATGAGGTCTAATCATTTTTCTTGTCTAATTTATGTTTACAGCATATCTGAGATATGATAGAAACATCAATACGGCCAGGCCTACTGCGTTGTATTTGCCGCAAAGATGATTCTTGGAAATAAATGGGAACATTTCTTGAATCTACAGGGCTGGAAGGATGCGTGGACATACCGTACCAAACGCTCCGAGTTACTATGTGTAGTTGTGTGGATTGTGTAAATATTTGAACAATATTGAAGAATCATAAAACAATGCAATGGAAGGATCTTACCGAATTTTCTCCTATGTTGGTAATGATTTTTTTGCGCTTAAATGTTTCGTTGGATGCATCCGCTCCTTGTTTATCATGGGGTTTGGGATGCAGTTCCTAGTCATTTCTCGTGGTTATGTTTAGTGATGTGATGGAGATCATTTCTTTCATTAGAAACTACTACTGCGAAAACAAAGAGAAACAGAAACAAAACAAAACAAAAACACCTCTTCCTCAATCGTAAGCGTACCAGCACTAACTGTGGGTACACCTAGTCCCAACCACAAACTAGCTACTATTGCAGTCTTCTGAGTAAATATCCCCACTACACAACCGACAAGTCACTTCAGAAAAAAGTCGTTTCGCCACCACAATATATCCAACTTCCTAACCCCACAAATATAATTATATAAATTGATAATTGACTCTTATTTTACTTTTGAACACCACTTTTTTAAACCGAAATTTTAAAAGTTTATCATTTTTTATCCTACTTGACCAAGTGGTTCATTGAGGAAAATTATACGCCGTGTTTGAGTAACCGCGGTTTTGTGAATTTGAGAAAAAGGAACTTAAATTTGAGTGAGATTCAATCGCCATTAACAGAAAATTTGCGTTAAGTTACGTAAATGTTATTCTATATTGAATAGTATTGCAATTGCGGTAATTGTGAGCACCAATATTTCAGTGTGGTTTATTTGGAAACAAATTAGCATAGCTTAGACTGACTGCACATATCAATGATTGCTACTCCGTGATTGATCCGAACCAGTGAAACTGTACAATTAATCAACTGAATGAGTGACAGGGACTGGTCGATCATTCTCACTGTACAACTTTCAGTGACTCCAAATATTTAAGGATCAATAACGAGCCGGTGCGGCCACGTCCTTACAATCAGGTGGGAATGGGAAGGGAATGTTAGTGCGTGATCTTTGCTTAATTAGATACCGAGTATACCTCTGCATCTCCTCAATGATCACGGGAGTTGAGCGCTCACAAATCGTAAAATCGCAGATTGTGACGCACTGAAAGCAATATTGACATGTTGTATGTGTCAAACACATACTCCACGACCTCTTCTTGTAACATACAAGTATTATTATTATTATTATTATTATTATCTCTATTTAGGAGATTTTCAGCCGCAGGCTGGTTCATCTCCGGAGTATCCAAGTACTAATTATCATTATAAAATCTAATGATTTCATAATTCCGAAAGCATTTTTTTTATAACAAGTGAGTGAAAGTAACCCTGGTTAGAGGGTTAGGTTTGTAAGGTCAGGATTCACCTTGATAAGATATGTGATTATAGTTTTGATACAACGTGGTTCTGAAAAATAAAATAAATTTTAAAACTTGAGTAATCTTGCACTAAACTATTCCTGGATTTTCCGGAATGAAAAGTGAATAAAGTGAATCATTAAAATATAACTCTAATACCGCTTCATCAGCTGAACATAAATTTAAATAATTAGAGACAATAGATTTAGCCTGAACGAACGCTGAAAATATTAATCAATCTAAAATAATTCTGAAGATGTTCCTTGATCGAAGAACTGAAAATAAACTATAATAAATTAAATAAATAAATCAAGGCTAACAAAAGTGAATCTGTTCTTAATAATGTTCATTGATGTAAGAGCTGAGGGGCCTCGTAGCCTAGTCAGTTAAGGCACGGTGTTACCAAGCCGGAGGCGGCGGGTTCGATTCCTGGTCCGGTCGAGGGAATCTTTCGGGTTGGAAATTTTCTCGACTTCCCTGGGCATAGAGTATCATTGTGCTTGTCACGCAATATACAAATTCATGCATTGGTATTGGCATCGAAAGATCTCAATTAATAACTGGGAATGTGCATTTAGAACACTAAGTTGATAAGCAATATGCTTTATATGCGGAAAAGAAGATCTAAGAGCTGGCAATAAACTTATATAATTAAAAAAATAGTTCCAGTCTGAACGAAGGCTGTAAAAAGTACATCAATATAAAATAAATCCACAGATGATCATTCATCAAAAAGCTGAAATTAAACTTAAATAATTTAAATCAAAAAATTCACCCTAAAAGATTGCTGCAAAAGGTGAATTTAAAGATGATTCTTCTTCGGAGAGTTGGAAATTATCTTGAATAATTTAAATTAATGGATCGAATGATAGTTTTGTAACATCCGTGTCAAAAATGTTGTGCTGTTAATTCTAAATCTACGAGCTGTCAAACTCGGGAAAGCTATATATTAATATTACAATGTTTGAATAATGGGCAGTATTTTGTTTTTAATAAGTGAGCATAGAAAAGTGTAACTACAAAGATAAAAAATTGGAACGACTGGCGGTAGCGGACAAGCTTTTTTCACGGACCGATTTAAAAATAATAAGCCCCACCCTAATGGCATAGTCATAGTAATTTTGACGTTTTCGTGCAAACTTTCCCGCTGTATCGGATTATTAATTGAAGCTGCTCCATGGGGTGAAGCCTGAGAACTTTCGGATTTTCGGAAACAGAACCCACAAAACGTGTTTTGTTTTTCTTTTTCGTGCGGTTCTTTGGATTTTCTTTTTGGTGTTGTTGATGTGCAAAAATTTGATGCGAACACAACATTTGCAAAGGTGTACTTCATTATTAGCACGGTTTTCTGTTTTCTTTTTTTGGTGTGTTAATTGGTTTCCCGGTGGACGATTATAGATTCGTAAGGCTTCCTGGATCGCGAGTCGATAAACTGAAGCCCATAATCGCCAGGGAATAGACTCGAAAAGACAACAAGAAGAGCACAGCAGGGCTACAAGTGGTTTTTAGGTGCGTCGGTGGTGGACTGGGTGCGAGTGCGGGGGTGGAAATGGATTAGACTTAGAACGAGAGAAAGACTGAGAGCAGCATGCGAAGGAAACTGGACGATGAAGCGCATGTCCAAAAATTGAAACATAGCATTGTGCATATCACGCTTCGTCGAAAGTGTATTGGTGCGGGCGGATTTGTTGTGTTCATTCATTACAAAATTCTGTGATTGATTATCCGTGTAACCGCGAAACGAACTGCTGGTGGTGTGTTTTGAATGCAGCAGGCAGGCAGGCAATCGACTGAAAAAGAACAAAAGACAACCGAGAAGAAAGTTTCATTCATGATTTATGGAAACGTGTAAATCACAAGAACGGAGGGGAAAAGGTTTGTACTTGTGCATTCAACGAACGAGCGAATGCGGTATCGATTCCCCCGGTTACTTCCGGGTTTTTGGAGTCCCGGGCTTCTCTTTCTCGAATCTTCGCAGTGTGAATTGCTGATGGCCAAGAAGTGAAGTCGTAAAGCATTTTCCGGTGTGTGATTTCGAATTGACTTTTTTTTCTTTAAAAGAGTAACAAAGTTTGGGTTGCGTTTGAATTATGTAAATATGTGTCAGCAAAATTTTCCATGAACTCATTAAGGTTTGAGTGTTAAATAAGTGATGCTTCATAGTTTCATTCAGTTTAACATTCCTCAAAGTGGGGAAGGCTGTGATATCACAATGATGATGACGGGGTGAGATTGATTAACCTCGGAGGAATATCGAATGGTAAACAATTTCAAGTGGGCTTGATATTCTGAAGGGGGAAATTTCCAAAGTTATTTGTCAAGTTCGACGAGTGGAATGAAATATTAAACCTACTGAATCGTGGATTTTTTTAAATGATTTTCTATTGAAAATTTAAGAACTACATATTTTTTGTAAACAAATCTCGCACAAAAAACTAACAACATCATCGGGCAGGGTAAAGTTTGCCTAGCCGTTGATGTTGGTTCACGACCTTCGGTTGGTGAGAAAAGGGCCTACAAAGGTTTGTTTACAAATAGCTTCCCAAGTAACATTGCAAGTTTTATCGAGGATTTAAAGCATGCTACAAGTCTAAATTGTGGTCTACAGAACCCTCATAAAACCATCATTGCTTTTTGGGTTGTATGCTATTTTCACAAGTTTTTCTTGAATGTTACACTAAAATAATTCTCAATAGTCAATATTGTTTTGTATTAAATTCTTAAAAAATTTTCGTCCGATTCAACACATTGTAGTTTCATTTTTATACCTATGATCTTGACTTTTTTTTACCTAGGGGATGAGTACTTAAGGGGGTTAGATTTTGATAAGTTCTTTAGTGGGAATGACACTGATGAAGACTGCACATTGTAGTCGAAATACGCATCTGTCATGGATACCAAAATTAATTAAGTGGAATTAAATGGAAGATAACCTTTTTTGCTGTTTTATTTAGCATTCCGCTAACAACCCAATTTCATTACTTTATTATGATGGCTACCAAGCCTTTGGGGGATTTTCCTTATTAGAGAGTTGTATAGATTTTTCTCCTTTAGCTTACTTAAATCTTTGGTTTTTATTAGTTAGGTAGGTTCCGATTCAACACATTGTAGTTTCATTTTTATACCTATGATCTTGACTTTTTTTTACCTAGGGGATGAGTACTTAAGGGGGTTAGATTTTGATAAGTTCTTTAGTGGGAATGACACTGATGAAGACTGCACATTGTAGTCGAAATACGTATCTGTCATGGATACCAAAATTAATTAAGTGGAATTAAATGGAAGATAACCTTTTTTGCTGTTTTATTTAGCATTCCGCTAACAACCCAATTTCATTACTTTATTAAATTCTTATTATTTCTTCAATAGTTACACACATTTAGGCGCAAGATAGGAAGCTACGCAAATGTACCTTCTTTTTCGTCCCTCAATCTTTCAACAATGCGAAATTACTGTGGAGCTACTCAGATTTACTATCCTGATCGTGTTATTTAAGGAGCGGGGCGACAGGCAAGTGTCTTGAAAAAAAGTCTTTTCGATTAGAAAATTCCTTTACAAAACTTTAAAAAACTTCTCTCAGAATCTTCCTGAGAATCCTCTTACAAAGCTTCGTTTGTAATCATTTTATGAAGCTTCTTTAAGAAAATTATTGTCGTTGCTTGCTTTTACAAAGAATGAACCCGGTCAGACAGTACACATGAGTAGCAACGCCGTAATTGTGTAATTTTCAAAGGTTTATAGAGAATTTAATGTCATTTTAAAGGAACGATCATGTATTTTTCTTTCAAGATCTCTGTTTTCGATTTTATGAAAATCTTCCACGGGAAAAAATTGGGAAAAGTGCTGTCACCTCACAATTATGGATCACTTCCATTTGATTAACTTGCAGAACTAACTGATCCATTATGATTATTAGCTGATCCATTAATCTGGGGTGACTGAATTCATATGAGATGCAAACTAATTTTTTCTGAAGTACCTACCCTGACCTTCTGTGAGGGTTCTTTATTGTCTTGGAAATTCCGTGAACTTCTAAGCGATTCGCTAAAGTCTTCTGGGGTATAAACGAACTGTATCCCGGATGATTAACCTGCCCCACAAATGGTTTGGATGATACCCCGAACACGTCGTTAAGCTATCTTTTATGGTGGTAGTCTAGAATCCCTCAAAAACTGTACTCGTGGTTTGTGAACAGTCCCAGAAAATCCAAATTTATAATTTCAACGTAAAATTGTATTGACTTAAAAACTGCAGGTAGTGCTTGAAGGCCACACAAATGGATCTCGAATGCTGAGCTCCATCGTGGATGTCAACAGTTTTTTTTTTTTCCTTTGGTTTGTTTTTCCATTGATCTTGTTTTCCGTGCTGAGCACCAATGCTACCGACGTGCCAAGAAGGCAGCTCCCACACCTGGACCCTACCTATCGACCCATCAACTAATGAACCGGGGACCAATGGCTTTACTTCCCATCCGAAGGAAGGCATGATCAGAGATGTTATGCCTTAGAACATCCCGGCGGCGCCGACTGGGATTGAACCCAGGCCTGCTGGGGTGAGAGGTAATCACGCTTACCACTACACCACCGGCGCTGTTGTGTTGTCGATAAAGAGAAGAAATGAATTCTGCACGAAAGCCCTGAATTTAAAATCAACAGGATTTCGCAGCAGTTTCAGAACATTTTCAAAGAACTCAAACAAGTCAAAATCTGACCAGCAGGGTCATTCCCTACCCGAGCAGGAGGAAATAACTAATGAGTACCTAATTCTGACCAGATACCAAAATTTGTTGTTGATCAGCATGAGAGCATGATAAGAGGTAAAATACCAAAGAATAATACCAAAAAATTGCCTCCAAAATATTTTGTAAATAACAAAAATTAATATTTGGGCACCAAAAGAATACCTGTGTGGTATTGTTTTGGTATTGCAATTGCATAATTTGGTATTGGAGTGGTATTGTGCGATTTTTTTTTTGTATTTTACCTGTTATATTCGTTCCTGCTCGGGTATGCACCACTGACTGGGGGTGCTTACGTTATTTGAGTCAGTGATTGAGTGTTAAGAAACAGAGCGTCAATTGAAAAAAAAACTCAGTAGTGCTCCATTACGTTCAAATAGGTTCAAACCCCATTACTAATGGTTTCCATAATACCTGCACACAGTGATGGATCGCTATTTTGGGACTGTTTCATTACTTTTTAATATAGAATGCTTACGTTAAATCAAATTGGATTTTCACTTAACCCATCTTAAAATAGATAGTTTAGTGCTATCAAGCTCCTTATCAAAATGCAAGATTTCCGCACAGCAGAGCCACACTCTGTGTTTTATCTGAAGGTGCACTCGAGAGCGCTCTCAAGTGTACCTCCAGTGAAAACACAGAGTGTGGCTCTACGGTGCGGAAATTTTGCATTTTGATAGGACAATTAATAGCACTAAACTATCTATTTTACGATGGATTTACTAAACATTCAATTGGATTTGACGTAAGCATTCTATATTAAAAAGAAACGAAAAAGTCCCAAAAGAGCGATCCACCGCACATGAATTATTTCAGCGAGATTAACGAAATTTACAACCACCATCGTAAAAGCGCCTATCATAATGCATGGTAGGATCATGCCCGAATCCTAACTCCAGCTAGATAACGAAAATTAGCAATTATGCGTTGCAGACAACCGACACTGGAAAGATAAGATTCACTTCTTCTAGTCGAAGTGTTCTTCCAACTGTCACACAAAAAACGCCCCTACAAGTAAGGTAGACCGGGGCAAGTGCGACTGAAACATTTGATAGTTCAGCATTATGTGATTGTGTAATCTACAATAATGATTAGTTTCAAATTTCAAACAGTTATTATCTGTTGGCAAATCAAGTTATTATCTGTTGGCATCATTACACATGTGCAATAAACCCAAACCCAAATATTAAATAAAAAAATCCTAAAATCTTATTAAAAAATGCGGAATATTTTTTTGTTTAATAATTTATTTGATAAGGCTCAATCGAATTAACTTTACAGAGCCGAGCATTCTTGTTACTATTCAAAACTTCGTAAAACTATAGTCAAAAGGTACAACACAATAAACACTTTATTTTCCGCTATCCAATAAGCCTCCTCCATGAGAACGGTATCCACTTCCACATTGTATGGCAGTATCGCCAACGGGGAGCAAGGCGCTTCTATTGCAGCAGTGGATGCAAAACGTGGTCATCACTCACACACTCATCACAAAACGGTTGCTTTCCAAAGTCGACGACGCATCGACCGAAAGAACTGCTGATGAAAAACAATGAGGAGGATCACGCAATAGGTTTCACTTTCTTCGTTTATTGGGGCAAGTAATCACGCCTAACTTTTGATGGCATATTAGAACAGTCAGAACCAGTAATTGCTTCTAAGTTCAATGACTATTTCGTTGAGAGCGTTTCACTGATCAATCAATCTATTGAACTGATCAATGAACCGGACGAAATAAAACAGCCGATTAATAGTAATTGTAGATTTAATGGTTTTCACCCAATTACATTAGATGAACTTAAAAATATTTGCTTTTCATTAGGAAAAACGGCTGGAGTAGATAATGTTAATGCTAGAGTTATTCAAGATTGCTTTCATGTCATTCGACACACTCTGTGGGACCTTATTAATCAATCATTGCAATCTGGGCACGTGCCGCATATTTGGAAAGAATCTTTAGTTGTTCCTATACAAAAAGTTGCTGGGAC
This sequence comes from Ochlerotatus camptorhynchus, assembly GCF_037179485.1. Classification (NCBI taxonomy): domain Eukaryota; kingdom Metazoa; phylum Arthropoda; class Insecta; order Diptera; family Culicidae; genus Ochlerotatus; species Ochlerotatus camptorhynchus. The sequence goes on along the minus strand of NW_027040634.1, from coordinate 538,395 downwards.
GATTAAAGCCGAAGAGTTTCGTCCCATCAACATGTTGCACACATTAGAGAAAATTTTAGAACTTGTTGTAAAAGGCCAGCTGTTAGAATATTTGTTTGTTGATACCGGAACAATCGGGATACCGGGAAGGCCATTCTTGTGAAACCGCGTTAAACTTAGTGTTAGCTAAATGGAAAGAAAATTTGGAGCATAAAGATACGATTGTTGCTGTGTTTTTGGATCTAAAACGCGCTTTTGAGACAATTTCTAGGCCCTTATTGTTGAGAACAATCAAGCGCTTTGGAATTTCGGGTTCTGCATACAAATGGTTTGAAAGCTATTTATCTGACAGAACACAAAGGACTGTTTTTAATGATTTTGTATCTTGTCCCGTTGACAATGACCTTGGAGTGCCTCAGGGAAGTGTATTAGGGCCCCTTTTATTTATTATGTATATTAATGACATGCGACGAGTTTTACGGTTTTGTGATATTAATCTTTTTGCTGACGATACTGTGTTATTCATTGCAGCTAAAGATTTAGAAGAAGCCGTTTCACGCTTGAATGAAGATTTGCGTTCTCTAAGTAGATGGTTGAAGTATAAACAATTGAAATTGAATATAAGTAAAACTAAATTCATGGTAATTTCGCGGAATCGTGTAGATGATGATGTCTCTGTTGTTATTGATGATGAGACACTTGATCGCGTTCAGGAAATTAAATATCTTGGCGTGATTATTGATGACAAACTCAAGTTCAATTCTCATATTGACAATGTCATCAAGAAAATTGCCAAGAAGTATGGAATCCTATGTCGCTTGAAAAACGATTTAACTATTGGTAGTAAAATACAGTTATACAAATCAATCATCTCCCCTCATCTAGACTTTTGCCCTTCCATTTTATTTTTGGCCAATGAAACACAAATATCGAGATTACAGCGCTTGCAGAATAAAGTAATGCGTTTGATTTTAAGATGTAATAGATTCACTTCCTCAACTTTTATGCTGGACGCTTTGCAATGGCTGTCAGTGAAGCAAAGAATTGTGTTTTTGACTATGGTGTTCATTTTTAAAGTAGTTAACGGTTTCCTGCCTCGATATTTGTGTGATCGGATTGAAAGAGGAAGTGATTTTCATAGATATAACACTAGAAACGCGGATGAAGTAAGAACACCACATCTTTTGAATAATGCTTCACAAAATTCATTATTTTTCAAAGGTATAAATGTTTTCAATTCGATGCCTAGACACATCAAGCGTGCAACTACACTTACAGAATTCAAGAGACGCTGCATTTCACATGTAAAAGCTGTTTATTGAGCAGTTAATTTTTTATGAATGGATAAATCATGTATCTTGACAAAGTTATCACTAACGGATTAGTTTGTATGGAGACTGTCATCAAGACATTTTAGTAATTTGTGTAGCATATACAAAAAACTACATTGTTTGCCTCGATGGTGATGATGGATTTTTAGTTTTTTTGATTTTGTAGTAGTAATAGTAAAAATAGCTTTGAGTAGTCTACAATGGTTTGAGCCTCGCGCGCGGAATACAGGTATAAATGACTAATACGTGGAAATTGTGGCAAAAGCCTTAAATTAGTAAAGGATTGGCTGGAAGTCGTTTCCTTGGATATAGTCCTGGCACTGCGGAAGCTTAAACGTGTAAATCCCAGGTCACGTGTAAATGGAAGTATTGTCGAGGACTATACTTGGACTTTTGATAACTAGCTACACCTTTGAATGTTTTTGGTTGATGCCTATAGCATATTTAACAGGACATTTATATCTGTAATTGTAACCAGCTCGATTTTGTTTGCAAACCTGGTTAAAATGTTTATATTTAATTATCTTAAAGATAACTCGTCCAGCTCAAACCTTTGTAGGGGTAAGAGGTGGGACCATCATCATCATCATCATCATCATCAAGTGGGACCTATTTTGGATTTTGAAAAGAACTATCAACAAATATAAATTTATTCTACTTGACCAACAGTATATCAATCTATCATATGAATATGTGCTTGAAGTACATATTTTTAAAAATGAATCATCCAAAAATACCGTAACGCTTCTTAAAGCCAACACTTGGCATGCGAACAGAACATAATATATTATGTAAACAGAGTTAAAGATACACAGAAAAAACCGGAATTTACTGGTGATGTAAACATCCATGCATGCAAACTTACATTTCACGTGAATCAGCAGCTTATACAATTTATGGAATATCTCATGACAAGTCTCGTAAATTTACGCGATCTATAAACTTGTATGATATATAACGCTGTAAACTTGTATGATATATCACGCTCCATTTATGTGCATCATAGTAACAGAAATTTACACTACTTGCTCGAACTGTGTAGAACTAAATGAGCAGAGATAATCAAAGTTAGTGACTTCGAATCTCACCAATAGATCAAATAAATGGTCACAGTGATAAAGTACCCATCAGCCTTACATGACGAAATTTGTGCATAAAGACGTCTACACTGCCTATTATCGCATATCAGTCCCGTATGGATTTTCGTAAATGTTAACAACGCTATCCACTATCATTTGGCAGCTACTTTCATATTATGTGATAAAACTACGAACTTTGATAACGAAAAATGTGAAAACAATTTCAAGTCAATTTGTCCCATCAAGCAAAGTAATCGCATATCAGCCTCATCCTGAAATTCAATCGTCCAAAAACCAAGTTACTGTTTTTTTTAATTGTCATATTTTTGGCTGATCTAACAAAACATGCAAGCTTATGAAGAGCTTTGAGTGTGTTGGTTTATTTCTTTTACATTCCGTTATAATTGCTTATCTTTTGACAGATACGCGTATTTCGTCTACAACTTGCAGACTTCATCAGTGCCAAGTACTCAACACCACTGAAGAATCCATCTTTTATCTACGAGTTATATACTAATCAATAGGTACTAAAAATCAGCAGGTATCCACTGCCATGTCACAATTTACCTAACCAGGTACTTCAATTTAGTCTCCAACGGGTAAAGCTCTTCATAAAGGGATTCATAGATAAATTTACTATGATTTACACTTCACAACTTCGACTGTCATTTTCTCAGTGTCCACTTTTTCCATATGGGACTGATAAGGGATTATAGGCAGTACATTAATGTTCATAAAAATAAATGTTTTATTAATTTGTTTATTCTTGTGGCCTACGCAAATGATGCTGAAATGATGAACTATTGTCCTGATATTGCGCCTTTTACACCACAGTAGACTCCTGCACTGAAAATAATCCCTCTGAAGTTTTTTCGCCCTGGTCAGAAAAAAATATTTTTTTTTCATAGTTCCATCACCAGTAGTAATTATAGTATGATATTCAAATCAAGCATCTAGTGATTTCTAACATTCCATAAATACAAATTTTATTTTAACTAGCCTGAGCGAGACAAAATCCGAGGGATTATTTTTAGTACCTGGTGCAAAATGCGCAATAAGTGCTGCTAACATAGGGAAAATGGCTCTAATGTTGGCCTATGGATCTAAGATTTGGCCCATCGCTGAAAATCTGCTATTTATCTATTTTATCTCGATGAAAGCGTCATTGGGACGGTACTAATGGATATTTTTGGTCGCTATTGAAAATTTAGTTGATTGCTGAATTTATGTATGGACCCAAATTAGGGACATTTAGGCCAATATTACATCCATTTCCCCTACTTATTGCAGCTTCAGTTAATAAACATTGTTGCTATTCCCAACATCTGGATGCAGTTATTTGTAATACATTGCTCTACACAGTGACAGTGAAGAATGTTTTTATTTACAATTATTACTGAGATAGTTTGTTTAGTTGGTGGCAGGTGATGATCACACAGCAGAGACTACAAGTGTACACAACATGTTTGTTTTGATAGGTCCCACTTGCCCCGGGTGCTGCAAATCCACGTGGCTTCTGGGAATCTTGTACTATTGATGCAAACTATTTAAAACTTGTAATTTTGTTCGTGTTAATTTCTTCAATCTAGTTATCTGCTGCCAGCAAAACAGACCTCTGACTGAAAGTAACTCTAATAAAGAAAACAAAAAACCAGGCCTTTCTCATGTAACTATTTATAAAATGCTACATGGAGATGAGCGCGTTTGACTTGATTCGCTACATTCAAAGTGTATTGTGTTACTTCATCCGTGAAGTTTACGATTTTCAGAGTTCGTTGGAAATACTATACTAATATCAACATGAGGCTTTAGTGTGATAATTTATTAACTAGATAAAGTTCTGAAGAGGAGAGGTTGATAGTTCCGCTAGAGTACGGCAGTGTGAAATTTGAATAGAAGTTGAAATTGAGCGAAGGGCCATTAATGCGACAGTACTAGTCAGGCCCTTGATTCGCTAGTTTTAAAGTGACATATAAGTAAAAAGTGTGCGATGGCGATCGGGATAAAAACACCAGTAATTTGATCTATTGTACTATATCCCGTGTCCTTAGTTTAGTGCATGTTGTATTACTCTATCACTATTGAGAAATGATGAAGTATTCGATTTTTTACAGTTGTCATTCTTGCATTTATCGCAAGGATCTGTAATTGGTAGGTCCCGCTATTTATACCCTTCGGAGTGTTGAAACACCTTCCAAAGGCGCTCCCTTTTGTCAGTCAAAATTGGATTCCTTAGCAACAAAATTAAGGAATGATACCGATAATGACCATGAATCAGAACCCTAGTATTAATCACTTCAAACTAGGGAACAACGAATAGAGGATTAGGAATCACATAGAAGAAGACTAACTAACTCATTTTTCCTTGTTTCAAGATCATCCTCGGTGGACAAAGCCGAGTCTTGTCACTATCAACAAGGCATAAATAGTAACAAGGACTAAGATGCGTTCCTTGGGTTACTGAAAAATCCTGTTCCCCTAGTTTGAAGTAGTCAGGACTAGGAATCGGTGGTAGATCTTACATCCCGTAACGTACCACGAAAAGGTGATCTACCCACGTTACGGGGCACTATACCTTTAATTCTCAGGTGGATTTGTTTCTAGAAATAGCTGTTAAAATTAATAATATCCACTGTCCCCACTTACACACTTAGATTTTTTCGCCGAGATGGGCACCACCGAGCAGCTCGGCATTTTATTTTGCTGGATCTCAGTGAAAAACTTGCCGAGATTCAGCTAACAAACGGGAATTTTGCCGAGATCTCAGCTAACAACCATATTTTTTGCTGAATTTCCAGCAAAATAAAATGCCGAGCTGCTCGGTGGTGCCCATCTCGGCAAAAAAATCTTAGTGTGTACGCCGCATTCCCACTTGCTCCGGTGTACCTTATAGCATTTTCATGTATTTACATATATTGTGTCATCCCCCACTCAGCCAACACGCGGGCGCAATAATTGCCCACAGTGTTGTCATTAGTCATGTACATTTCGAATGATATACACTATCTATGGGACAAACTGTCTGCAACACGTGATGACTGCATTTGCTAAAATGATGTGCTTTTCTTGATTTTACCTTTATAGTATGTAATCGACAGGTACACTTCACGTGGCTACCCGCAATATAAATATGTGGTCCCGCGATAGAGCGATAGCAGCGTAGTTATGTGCATAACGGAAATGTTTGGAATTGTAGCCATAGGTGACAGCTCATGGTTTGTTTGGTTGCGAAGCAAGGTGATGAATCAATTCATTCGAGCACTAAGCTCATTGACTGCATGTCTAAGCTACATAACCTACAATTGCGGACTGATGGCGAGTCTAAAAGTAACATAATATTGCTATCAACTACAGAAGCTTATACTCATCAGTCATGACAAAAGTGACACGAAGCGTGATCACGTGCATTGTTGCATGAAAATTATGCTTCATCGATTTCGACAAACTAAACATTACAATCATAACGTTTGCATTAAAAAAATGAACTTTTTTTTTTATGGTGATAAAAAAAAGCTAAGACAGATAATTTCTTTTGATAAATTTTCCATGGAAGGTAATTATTTAAGCTTATTTGCAAAAAATTCTACGCCCTTGCGAGCGACCTTCCGGCAGTTAACTGGAACATTCGCCATGACGGACAAAAACATGCGTTTAGGCATGTTTTTAGTTCTTTCTACGTTTTATTTATCAATTCCTCCTCAGTTTTCGCGACAACATTGTTGGAGTAGATCTTACGCTTCAGGTTGGCCCAGAAATTCTCGATGGGACGCAGCTGGGGGACGTTGAGCGGGTTCGCCGACTTGGGTACCACATCGCTCCATCTCCTCCAACGATCGCTTCGAGTAGTGGGCCGACGCCAGATCCGGCCAGAACACCGCGTCTTCGCCCTGATGGTATTCTTTAAGAACGACGCAACTTTCGGCAGGCATTTCGTACTATAAATTTCCCTGTTCACGGCCAGTCCGGAGCGAAAGAAGAGCGGCTTCGACATCCCCTTCTCGCTGATCCACATCAGCACCTTCTTGGGGAACTTGGTGTGTGAAATGAACTTCACCTCGGAGCTCACTTCCTTCGTGGGGGAAGTAAGATACGAAGTGCCCTGCCAGTTGTTACCATCCAGGGTGAGATAGGTCTCGTCGTCCATCACCACCACCACGTCGCGATTCGCCGGGAAAACGAGTTGACCATCTTATTCACCTGCTGCCGCTGCGTCATTGCCTGCAGCTCCGAAACCAGTGGACGTGATTTCCGCTTCCTGACATGTACACACTTGGAACAATTCATGTAAATATAGGTGCTCTGACACTGACATATACGAGCGTCAATTTTGACATAAATTTGAGTCATAACAGACGCAAAATTCAGTTCAATCAAACGTACTTTTCGTCGAGCCACGAACTGTTCAATCTCGGAGCCCTTAATTTTACATAACATGTTTGTTTACGTTTCATACTTTATGTCAAAGATGGATTCCATCACGTGTAAAATTAGTTATTTCTAAGTGTGTATGTTCATGTTCGCCAGGTACTTTTTCACTGTTTGGCCAGTTGCACCGACCTCCAGGCCAAGCGCCTGCAGCGATGTAGCCACTTTTGCCTCGGTCTTCCTCTTCAACATCCTTTGGAGCTTCTTGTCGCTCAGGGTCGTCGGCCGTCCGGAACCGGGCTTTCGTTCGATGCTCTGATTGTTGTCTAATACTGCCAAGATGTCGTAGATGCCGAAACGGGCGTATCCGACGTTCACAAAGTGCCGCACGACGTCCGTTTTGGACGCGGTGGGGTGCCGTTCTTTGAACGCGCACACTTCTGAACGGAGTTGCTTCACTGTTTTTGCCATCACGGTTAGAGTTCGACTGATAGAGCTGTCAAGTTTTGTCTGCTGACTCATGGGCTACTATGATTGATGCTGCATGGGTAGTTTTGTCAGTGCGGGTGAAGGCAAACACAAGAAAAATCGACATTTTTTGTCCATTTTTTTAAATGCAAACGTTACTTATGAGATATCATTCTCAATGGATGTTTTATTGGACGTTCAAAAATTGGAAATGATTATTTTGCTATCCGATACATTTAAAATCAATTAAGGATTCCGTTGAGAGTTTTGATTTATTATAAATAAGACAATTTAAATGCTTTTTATCAATTTATTGCAAATGTGTTAGTATTTTCAGCAGCATTTTAGTAATTGAAAATTCATGCCGTTTCTGCAAAAAATAAAATATTGCACAAAAATGGTATCTTATTTTGCTTGTTAGATGGAAGCGCTACAACTTCCATTGATGGAGAACTCAACTTCAACGCGTCATACCGTCGATCTGTTGTCCACGTCTATCAGAATTGCAGCTCGGCTGTGGAATCAACCATGTTAGACCGGTTAGACCCCATCGAATAGCTGTCCGAGATCAATCGGGACGCATGCAACATGACATTATGAGAGTGCCTGTTCGCCCTGACCCAGTCGTGACCTAATAGTCGAACCATCAAAATCGTATTGCCTCCTGCCACCTACAGTGTATAGCCAAAATAAGCTTACACCTGCATGGACCTCGGGTGGACAAATATTTATTGATGTATCGGTATGCTCGGATACATGGATCGGAAGCAGATCTACGTACTCCGCTTGAAAGTCGGGTCGTAAGCTAGCACCACTTTGCTGCCGTTATTTGCTATGGTATGATACCAGAGTTGCGGCCTATCACAATCATACATCAAGTTGACGAAAGAAGTAAAAGCAACTGGTTAATGTCGTCGTCGGAGGCTATCCATCACCGATCTGGTCATTCCCGATAATCACGACACTCATCTGTGCTCGTTTTAAAGCAGTTACTGCTTTGCTTGCTTATGTGAGAGTGGTGGTGCGGGAGCCCAACAGTTTCCGTTTAATTTTGCCAGCTTTGTTTGTAACTCACACAGTCACGCGAGCCAAGACGAACTTGGAATGCGTAGGCATTGTTTTCATTTTCTTCTGTCGTTTCGCTTTTTCTCATCATCGTACTGCAGAAGTCTTCACTGTTTTCGTTATGCTTTACATCATCAGCAGCGAGTGTTACGTTTTGCCTGTGAGTAACGACCATTACTGGTGATTGTTGTTTGCCATGGCTCTACCTCTCACTGAGTGACAAAACTTGTTCTGTCAGCGATAGTCGGTTGATGCGTAGACGAGTGTCGAGTGAGTGTCATGATATTTTGCATCACTGATGGTATGTATATCTACTAGAGCTGCACCGAATAGTGCTATTTCGCCTGGTATTCGGTGTTTACATGTGAAATTTTGCTGATATTCGGCCATTTTCTTACAAATGAGTGACCGACAAAACGATTGAGTGAAATTTTGTCAACTAAAAGCCTGATATTCAGCACTAACATCTACATGGGACTGTTATGCGAATAGCGGCAGTTTAGGACACTATCAGATGTTTAAAAAACCAGCACGTCAAGAAACTAGAAGAGATTCTTCAGTCGGAAGTGGATTTAGGACCTAAACTCAAACATCACACTCGAGAACAGGCAGTTTCACAAGAAATTAATTATTAAATAATGAAACTTTTTCAATCAATTAGGGAAGTTATGGGCATATAATGTACAAATATTAATTCGATAAGTTTGCAGGCAATAGGAGCCTAATGAAGTCCAGAAAAGTTCAAACACCGTATAAAATTATGCTTGAGACCTTAAAGGTTAAGACGTTTTACTTGTCAACTTCGAATGCTGTAATAATTGAGTACAGACTTAAGACGAGACCACTGGGATATAGATTTAATTCTGTTGTTGGTTTGTGATTGGTTGATTTTGAGATTTACGATTGTTTTAATTTTGAACAGTTTGTGCAAAATTACTATTTGGACTGTATGCATTTCTTTATGGGGCCCTCCGTTGTCGTCAAATTAATTTGCATCGTTAAGGTGATACGATCCAGAAGCCCGGGATCTGGTGCCACTTTGCATTTTCCAGGGGTCAATTATCTGCTGCCGGAAAACATACAATAACAAAACTGCTTCCAAATGTTTGCTGGGTGGTGAAGCAAATTTAGTACCATAAATCAAAATAGTGCCCGAGATTAAGTCCCTAGAAAGCACGAAGTGGCACTGCAAGTGCCTATGATTTGGGGACGCTGGATCGTATTACCTGAAGAATATGTGTATTAAATGTCTCGGTTTTATTGTTTGAGCTTGTTATGTTTCATTTTCGTCATTCGATCTGTTTGTATAGATTTACTCATGTTTAAAGAAATGCGTGGCCACTTAAAATTGTAATATCCAACGTGAAACACATCTTTGGTGCACAGAAAACCTGCCGATGTAATATTTCTATAAACAAGCTATAAACAATAATGTAAAATTCCGTTTTCATAAAACAAAACTGAAATTGTAAAAGTAAGCCCAAATGAACGCTCAACCGGCTAAACAGTCTTGAAGTACACTTTCGCTAATTCCAAAATCCCGCCTCAGCGGCTGCGATTGTTGTAGCTGTGTGCGCCTGTGTGTTTTGCATTTTTAATTAGCTTTTCACATTTTACCGGCGTTTACAGTTTGCTCTTTGTTCCGTTCCCCTATCGACGAGTTGTTGTATTTTGAACCACTAGCCATTGGTTAGACCGTCGTAAAACCTACCGAGTGATCGGGTTACTCATAAATCGCTGGAACAAGCTAAGGGAAATTCTTTTATCGCAGTATTTACACAGTCGTTGAGTGCGATTACAATGTAAGGCCAAACGTACCAAATCAATTAATAGCTATACCACCTACAATCGATACTGCTCACTTTTCTACGAATAATTGTTCTAATTATATGATGTTTGCATTTTCAGTAGCTTAAATCTCATCGACGGACCACCGCCTCCCATCCGACAGAATGCCGAACGATGACGAACGAAAGGTCATTCCGGACTTACCACGAGGTCCACTGTGCGAGTACCGCAAGAAAGCTAAATTCAACTGGAAAGACTTCAAATTGGTGCTGGAAAATTCGACCCTGGTTCGAATAAAGGTATGCCTGATTATAACACCCGGAAAAAAATAATCAACTGACTTCAATTCTCATGTTTCAGTTTGACGTATGGAGAAAGCTAGAATCGGAACCACTGTTCACGCCGGTCACCTCGACTCTATCTGCAGATCAACAGAAAGAACGAGCAGCCAAACAGGTGAATCGTGTGGCAGATCTGGAGCTGGCCCCAGCCGAGGTCTATTCGATGGACTACAAATACCGAGTACGATATCTGATGAGCATCAACGAAGCTCTGCATGCCGTTTGCCCAAGCATGTCGGTCAAAATCGCTCTCGGTGTGGGACTGTTCACCAACTCTCTTCTAGCCATGGGAACCGAACGGCACTCGGCAATCTACAATGCGGCATGGAATCGTGAAATTATTACCTGCTTGGCAATCACGGAAGTCGGTCACGGAAGTAACACAAAACGGTGTCGCACGACGGCCACTTACGATCCCAACACGCAGGAGTTCATCATTAACACGCCTGACTTTGAGGCTGCCAAATGCTGGATCGGCAATCTGGGCAAAACGGCTTCGATGGCACTGATGTTCGCCCGGATGTACACCAGCGATGGGGAGAATCACGGACTGCAGGGTTTCTTGGTGCCAATCCGGGACCCAAAAACGCTGCAATCCTATCCGGGTGTAATCGTAGGCGACATTGGCGAAAAGATCGGTTTGAATGGCATCGACAACGGGTTCGTCATGTTCAACAACTACCGAATACCGAGAGAGAATTTACTGAACCGAACTGGAGACGTTACACCGGAAGGCGTTTACGAGAGTACGTTTACGGAACCGGGGAAAATTTTGGGTGCCGTGTTGGAATCCTTCTCGGCCGGTCGGCTAGGTATTATGCAAGAATCGTCAAATACCCTTTCGCACGCGGCCGTCATTGCAGTCCGATATGCCGCACTGAGGAAACAGTTTGGACCCGAGAGGGACGGTCCGGAGCAGTCTATTATTGAGTATCAGTTGCATGTAAGAGAATATTTTCTTCATTAAAAATAGGTCATTACATTACTAACCCTCTCGAATTTTAGCAATGGCGAACCTTCCCGTACTTAGCAGCGGCCTGCATTCTTAAGGTATCGGTATACGCCCTGACGGAAATCTACCTGGAGACGGTCCAGAAATCACAAGCCGAATCCAATGGGTTCGAGCTGCTGACGCAGATCGTTTCCGAGCTGCATGCACTGGTGTCGTCTTCGAAGCCGCTGGTAACGTGGACGGCTCGGGATGCCATTCAGGAATCACGCGAAGCATGCGGCGGCCACGGATATCTGAAGGCGGCCAATCTGGGCGAGTTGAGGAACAATCACGACCCGAGTTGTACTTACGAAGGTGACAACAATGTCCTGGGACAGCAGGCGTCCAATTGGTTGCTGCGGCAGTGGAAGGGTTCCAAGGTAGAGAGCCCCGTCGGAACGGCCAATTTCATCGAACGGCGAGAGGACATCCTGAGGAATAGTTTCGATGCTATCGTGAAGGGCGGTTGCGAGGTGCAGAGCCCGGAATGTGAGTACTTATTTGATGAATTTTATGTAAAAAAAAAATTATCATCATCACAATTTACATTTAGAAAATTTGACAAATTTATTTTTTTTTCAATCGGCCTTCGCGAGATAGAAATCTTGTTGAATACAAAAGCGAATTCGTGTATTATTCAGTTCCAACCTGGATCGGGTATCAAGATTGGATCTACTTGTCTTCTGACAAACGTCAGTTTGATCGTTTGATTTTAAAACCTACCTCAGTTTGAGGTTCATACTGACCAAAACTGCCGCTCTTCGCATGTCGGTCCCATAGCAGTTTTTGTCAAAACTGAGTTTTACAATGCAAATGGTAGCTGATCACTCATATTTTCTTAATACTGGATGAACTCAATAACTTTGACCTGAAAAAGTTTGGAAAGACAGCCAAATTGGTTGTCTCATCACATAAGAAGCAATGGTGCGAATGAAGCTAAAATGCGATTTTCTCGGCTTGCTGATTTTTGCCATGGGACCGACATGCGAAGAGGGGCAGAAAAGCTGTGTTTCGAATTCGCTGTTAATCATTCAAGGTTAAAGTGTTATGATTTTCAAATCTATTACAGTAATGACTCGATTTTGCCAGCCCATCCGCGCATCAGACTTTTATCTTTCAATAGTTTCACAAAACTGTAATTCCAAAACTTTCTCATTCCTCTTCAAGATAGATGCTTTGGTGCAATAAGAGCACTGAAAAAGCGCAAAAAGATTTTCAAAAAGGGGCTGTCAAAATATGGTCATTACTGTACATGTAAGTTGAGCAAAATATGGTCAGGTATTGTTTACACATCAAAATTGAGTTTAGATGAAATCATCATCTATCCTTACTCTGCCGCTCATCGCAAGTCGGTCGCATTTCAGTTTTTGTGAAAACTGAGTTTTTCATTGTAACTTAACCTATTTTTTTCATAACACTGGATTAACTCAGCAACCTTGTTCAGGAAAACGAGTCAAACGGTAACGGGTCCCATTACATAAAAAGCAATGGTATAAAGCAAACTTGGCTTGCTGATATTTGCTATGGAATAGACCTGCCAAGAGCGGCAGTTTTGATAGCGGCACTTCCAGAGGATACGATCCTCGTTACTCATTACTATCGTTGCTCACTAAAATGCCATGGCAATGAATGCACGCTGGTTTATTTTTTGTTTATCAACATTGGAATGGACGCAAATCGTTTTCGTCGAACACGAGCTTGCTTTTGATTTTTAGCGGTCAAGGCAACAAGAAAATCACCCTTATCTTACAGCATTTGGCATGATGTAATATTAGCGTGGGCGCACACTGAGGGTCAAAATGTTTTTGTTATTGTATTTAGTTGTTCAGTTATGCGATTATTGCTGTGTAAACCGTAAATGTAACCGTATTTTTTAAATAAAGATCTCAAGCGGCAAGAAGATGCGTGGGCACTTTAGACAGACTTTGGAAAGCGTTATTGAGCTCGTTTACAAACAAAGGAATGTTTTGACATTTCACGATTGTAATGCTGCCTACGGGCATATGGTGGCGTGTCAAGGCCTTTGATGATGCTTCATCTACCGCGACATAAAAAAAATTTACTCTTCATGACGATTTATTCAATAGGTTTTAAATCCGCAACATTTTGTTATGTTTTCCGGACTGGAGAAGTTAGGTGTATTATGTATGTATTATGTAACAACAATTCAAATCATATATCCTAGATATTTTTCAAGATACCAGGTTGCTCAGAAATTATACAAAAGACCTCCATGCGATCATCGAGCTCCAAAAAGTCATCAAAATATTCGTTTAAGACTTTAGAGTGATCAGGTAGCATTCTAAAAATCTTCAACTGCCCATCACATCTCTCAGATATTCTCTAAAATAGCAGAATTGCTCAGAAATTATAGCAAAGACTTCCAGGTGATCAGGCAGCTCCAAAAGTCCTCAAATATTTGTTCAAGGTTTCAGTTTGATCAGGTATAATTCTGAATATCTTCAACTGCACAACAATTCAACTCGTATCTCTCAGATATCGTCTAAAGACACCAGGTTGCTCAGAATTTATTCCAAAGACCTCCAGGTGATCATAGATCTCCAAAAACTCCCCAGGATATTTGTTTTAGACTTCAGCTTGATCAGGTACCATACTGAAGTTCTTCAACTGCACAACAATGCTATTTACATATCCCAGGTATTTTACAAGGCCTCCCTTAGCTCAGTCGTTAAAGACGCAGCTACAAAGCAAGACCATGCTGGAGGTGGCTGGATTCAATTCCCGGTCCGGTCTAGGAATTTTTCGAGTTGGAAAATTTCTCGACTTCCCTGGACATAGAAGTATGATTGGACTTGCCACACAATTATACCAATGCAAAAATGGTACAGGCATCGAAAGCTCTCAATTAATAACTGTGGAAGTGCATCTTAGAACACTAAGTTGAGAGCACGCAATAAGCTAATATGCGATATGCAGCGAATCCAAACACATAAAGCAACCAACGATACAGACAAAACGGTTGCTACGACTACCATGACAAACTCGCTCTGTAACAAAGCTCGATCCGAGTGGTAGAAGGATAATGATATATTGCTTGCCTGCTTTGTTGCAATATACACGGATGAGGACATAGCTTGATATGAATCGGGAAAAGACATAACGAAAAAATTCCCATTAGCACACGTGTATCATCTTCGGCTTTACTTCGTGAAGCAGCTTGCCAACAATTTGCTCGTTTCCTTCTACCGCCCCGAATGAGTTGGGTCGCACGAGCTGCTTGTCATGAAAAAGAACGGTGAAGATTATATCATTATTGTTTTCCACTTCTGACATAGCGTTATTATTCGGTTCGTTGATCGCTTGTTATTTTGTCATTTGGAGATATTTTTGATTCCTTGGCGATATGCAATAAGCTTGAAATGCGAAGAAAAAGAAGGTATTTTACAAGATGTTGCTCAAAAATTATTCAAAAAACATCTAGGTTATCATAGATCTCCTAAAAATCCTCGCGATAGTTGTTTTAGACTTCAACTTCATCATTTGACATTCTGAATATTTCCAACTGGTCAACAATTCAAATGACATCTCCCAATTATTCTTTCAAATACCAAATTGCTCTCAAATTAATCCAAAGATCTGCAAAAATTTCACTACACAACAATTCAAATCATATCTCCCATGCATTTTTCGAGATACCAGGTTGCTCAGCAATTATTCAAAAGATCTCCAAGTGATCATAGATCACCAACATATTTTTAAGATATTTGTTTTAGACTTGATGGGGTATCATTCTGAAGATCTTCAACTACCCAATAATTCAAATCACATCACCAAGATATTCTCAAAGATTGCAGGTTGCACATCAATTATTTAAAATAACACCAAGTGATAAGAGATCACCTTGAAAACCTCAAGATGGTTTTTCAAGATTTCAGATTGATCAGGCATCATTTTAAATATATCCAATGCATAATCCATATAGCATCTCTAGTATTTTCTCTCATATTGAAGCTTAGAAATTATTCCAAAGTCCTTCATGTGTTGTGGATATTTTTTTCAAGACCTCAGGTTGATCAGGTACTATGGTACTGAAGATCTCAAACTGTTCATCAATTCAATTTACATCTCTTTGATAATGGCCCCAAAAATATCCCAAGACCATCAGGTGATCAGAGACATTTATTTTCTAAGGGGTGTTACGGTCAAAATTTGGTCGACTTAAACTTGACGCATTTCTTTAAAGCGAGAATTTAAAAAACCTGAACACCTCTCTTGAGTTATCAAAATAGCGTCCAAGCAAGAGGAACTACGCATCAAAATTTTGCATGCGCATGCAAATCCGCTACTCGCACGCCGAGTACGTCAAGGCAGACTTCAAACAGCTTCCTGAACAGGAGTTTTATGCGGCAACCGGAAGAGGAAAGGTGGCAGACATTTTCAAGCATATGAAACTGTCGAAGCTCGTTAAGACATATCTGGTTTGGCAGGCTATCTGTATCTGTGGCTTGAAAAGCGACATTTTCATTGCAACCGCGACCGTCAACCAGGAAATTTACGTGAGCGAGTGTCTACTGTCTTTCCTGAAGCAACACGATTGTTCCGTGCTGTTTTGGCCGGATTTGACATCCTGCAATTACGGAAAAAAGCCCATGGAGTGGTATGCCGCCAACAACGTGTAGGTAGTGCCCAAGGACAAGAAACCTCCCAACACACCAGAGCTACGTCCAATCAAGAAATATTGGGCCATCATCAAGCGCAACTTGAAGAACCCGTAAAAAAAGAATCATAGATGCACAATTAAATGTATTGTAACCATACAATAGAATTTATTGTATTTTCATTTTTCAATAAATAATATTGTCTACAACGATATAATAACCATAGCATGTATTGTTTTCACAATAGGTAAATGGGGAAATCTACAATAGAACAAGGGGTTATGTATCTTAACCATAAGAAAATCACTTTTTCCCAAACAAAGATGAGCCATTAACCATTAATTATATTGTTGTTCTATTGATGAAAATTCTTACTACATGGGACGTATTGTAAATCTATTGTAACCAAGGTTGCAAAGACTCATTTCAGCTAAAACAATGTTTTTCTAAATTATGAAATAATTAGATGCCATGATCAAATTTTGAATTGGTAGGATACAAGAAGAGGTTGCAAAGAATGTGTTTGACATATTAAACCTGTTTATTTCACTTCATGAGAGTCACAATCAGCGATTTTTCACAAACTCACTCACTCACTCACTCACTCACTCAGCGATCAGCAAATCGCTGATTGTGACTCATAGAAAGCAAAATTTACAGGTTTTATGTTTCCAACGCATACTTTGTAACCTCTTCTTGTAAGTTACAAGTAAAACATGCCATCATACCATCTTTTGGTTTTATTATTCCGAAAAACATTATTTTAGCTGAAATGAGTCTTTGCAACCTTGATTGTAACAACAATATGTTAAAATTTCTTGTACAATAAGAACGATTGTTATCAATAGATTTTGATTTAATTGTATTTTATTTTATGGTAATTGTATGGTAATTTTTTTTCCGGGAAGGCCAAACAAACTGTTGGAAGTGAGAAGCAGTTCAAAGCAAACTGGCGTCCTACCAATTTCGGTTAATATAAGGTCCGGATCAACAGGTAGCTTGCTGGTGTTAGAAGCAAAAATATTGCATACATTGCTGAGCACTCAAGTGACAACGTCACTCTACCACAACATTTCATACTGCGAACAGTGAGATTGTCTTCACTGGCAACAGCTGTTTCGTGTGAAAAGATAAACATTTGCACATTTCACTAACACCAATAAACCTGTTGGCCCGGACCCTACACACTTTGGTTTTTTCGCCGAGCCCGGCAAAAAAAGTGACGAGAAGCCAACAACCGACCCTTCGGCAAACATCTCGGAAAAACATTCAATTGCCGTGAGATCGGCAAAGCAAAATTTACCACAACTGTCGAATTTTGCCAAGTCTGCGGAAAAATTGTTTACCGTTTATCGGTTTTATTTTTGTGAATCCCGACAGTTTTTAATATTTCTAGACTAACATTTGAAAAGGGTGTAACTCCAAAATGACCATATCGAGAAAATCGCTTTAGAATTTTGATGAGCTAAAAATTAATCCTATTTCACGAATTTCCATTTTCTGGATGATTTTATAAGCTTGACATATAGATAATAGCGTAATCTATCATCATGTATCACTAGAAACTAAAAAAAAGTTTTCTTTGTCGTGAAATTGAGAATAAAACATCATACCCCTGATAATTTCTTACATGTTGTTATCCCCCGGATCTTCCATCCTTTGAACTGCCAACACTGGTGATACGCCGTGGAAATACGCCCTCGAGATTTTTTGTTTGTTGTTCCGCCTTGGTTCTTCATTCGCAAATTTTGTGAGAGTGGAATTACGCCCGGAGAACAACGAACCGTTTACACGTGAAATATCATTCGGATGCATTTCAAATGAATCGGGCGTGACTTGATACTACAGAATGGCATATTAAAACTATACACAGTTCGAAAAAGTAGTGTAAATTTCTGTCACTATGATGAACATAAATGGAGCGTCACATATCATACAAATTCACATTACAGATCGTGTAAATTTATGAGTCATTTAATGAAATATTCTTAATATTTATTGTATGCAACCATCCATCTTTGTAAGCAATATTTCTTTCAAGTTGCTAGTTTACGTTAAAAGGAAGTTTACATGCTTCAATTTTAGCATGCATGGATATTTACATCACTATTAAAATTCATTATTTTTTGGTGTGTATATACTATAGATTCCATAGATAAGCGGATGCACAAAAAGCTGTTTTGGCAAGCATGAAAAATAAATGTTCTTAATAGCATCTGTGAAAAAATTCCTTGCCATCATATTTAGAGCTCTTCGTTGTGCAGTTTTGTTTTGTTTCGTGCGTAAAACTTCAAAATGAAGTGCAAAGTAAATCTTTGCAACAATGAATCGAGGAATGGTTTGCTTTATCTTTCCTTCTTCCGTTGTCTGCGAAATAAATTGGAATGTGGAGTGTGGAAAGCGTTTTGTGCTCATGATATTACAATACATCTCCCTCAAACAACACCATGATGACGACATGCTCGTTTGGCTACACTAACTGACAGTTCGTTTGGCTACATTATACTTTGTCTCCGCTTATCTATGGAATCTATAGTATCTATAATATATATATTTAGGGGCCTCCCTTAGCTCAGTCGGTAAAGGCGCAGCTACAAAGCAAGACCATGCTGGAGGTGACTGGGTTCGATTCCCGGTCCAGTCTAGGAATTTTTCGGGTTGGAAAATTTCTCGACTCCCTGGGCATAGAGTATGATTGTACTTGCCATACAATTATACTAATGCAAAATTGGTAGCAGGCATCGAAAGCTCTCAATTAATAACTGTGGAAGTGCATCTAGAACATTAAGTTGAGAGCACGCAATAAGCTAATATGCCATAAGCAATGTGTGTGTGTGTGTGTGTGTATTCCCTCTAACCCCCACTGGCCGGCAGTGTTATTATGGAAGAACTCTCTCTACAATGTCGTATTTATGGTCATTGTAGACAGCTTTAGTCCGGGAGTTAGAAGGTGATAGCTCTATTGCAGATCCAGCAACCCATTTCAGAATGTCTGGAGAGTCACGCCCATTCCGAGGTTACTTTCACTCACAATAAGCCCCGCATGTATGCATCACCGTTATCAAATGGATATTGGTGATGCATACACACTTCCAGGTTCGAAAATATTCTTTTCAACCCTGGCATGTATTTAGTGTAATTTAGATATAAATATATATATATATTTTTTTAATAAATGGAAAGCTCTCACCATATTCTGCTCTTCCGCCATCGTTATTTGCTTCTTTTGGAATCCCTTGGACTTTTTCTCTAACGCTTCGTATTTCATTCCGTGCTTCACCGGCATTTTCCTTCCGTAGACCGTCCTTGGTTGGTTGGTTCTAATATGATTCCGCATTTTTTGGTCGGTTTGATGTCCACCATATGTTATTGAATTGCCATGGTGATCTGGGACGAGGCTCACGTCCAAAGTCACTGGTCCATTAAGCGCTCCGTTTGCGAAAGGAGAATGAAAGAAAGGGATCAGTTTCAAGAAGTGACAGTTTCATCAGATTCCCCAACTAACCATACTCATGCAAAGTAAGAATATACAAGCTATATTGCGACTATATGGTTACTTGGATACTCATATGGCCGTCAGAATGGTTCATCGGTTGCGAAGTGAAGTATTTCTGAAAGTGATGCGTAATATTTCTCAATGTTTTGAATTTATCCTAACGTTACCTCAATGTTATTTCACAGTCAAGCATACACAACACATTGAAAATTTATAATTGTAAACCCTACCGCCATCTGTCGTATATAATTTAATGGGCAATACACTCAACAGATGGTTGAAGTGTGTAAACGTCAAACGCTAGGGAATTGATTATGTGCACCACAAATGGCAGTACTACCAACTAAAAAACATTTAAATTGACCGTTAAAAACGATTTTTATGAACGTTTTAAGAGTGTTATGTCTACTTTTCTGTGATCATACCTTCACTATCGCAACTTCGGGTAATCTGCGGAAGTACTTGCATTTTTCTCAGGCACTTTTGAGCTAACTGCAATTACTCTCTCATACTCGAAATGTGCCACGACCAAATTGGCACAACGACGCCCTATACGCTCTCTGACCGAAGCGCAGGGAAGCTAATATGCCATAAGCAATATGCTTGAAATTCAAAGAAGAAGAAGAAGAAAAAAGTATTTATAATTAAAACAATATAATTCGTAGTTCTGGTGCACGGCGTAACAACCAGATGCATCATAGAGTTGAAAGTTGGAAATACACCATGTAAGAAGAAACGTTTTTGATGATTTGAAGTGATATTTTCTTCTACTTTTCGTTTTTATCGAGCAGTTTGTGTTAACAGTTTGCGACTAACTAAAGCACACACAATTTTCTCCCGTTGGTTCAAATCGACCACTCTCGATTTCATTCTGACAGTATTCTCGGCAAAAGGAAAGTCCGTCTTCGTTTTGACAGATATTCTTTAGTATTTTCGGCAAAGTAAAATATGAATGCTGTATAGTTCGGTAAATTATTTTGCTGATTTCGGCAGTTTGAGATTTTTACAATTAGATCAGTGATTACTATTTGTTTATTTGTTTATTTGTAATGTTTGCATCAACAGACTAGAAATAGTCCCAATGATGTGTTGTAAAAAAAGTACAGATTATACAGACGACATACACATACTACAGTTACTACAGTTACAAACGAAAATAACTAGGAAAGCATTTTCAAGTTACTAAAATGTATAAGTCTTAAATTTTACACTTAGCTGTTGGGCATCAAGCGCCTTCGGTCAGCAAAAAAGGCAGAGAATCTTCGGCGAAGCATATTCCGTGTCAAGTGGAAATCGAACATCGACGCTACTCGGTTGAACACTAGCTGCAAGCCGTAAATAGCGCTCCCTATGCTATAATTAGTTCGAAGAAGTGGAAGTCTCAGCATAAGACTGTTGCGTAGTGATCCAGGTTGAACATTAATGTTCACTTGTTGCAGAATTGCTTCGCAGTCGATTCTTCCTTGCAGAGTATCGGCGACGGTTAAGGCTCTGAAAACATCTCTTCGGATACGTAAGGGCTCGATATTGATCAATTGGCAGCGATTCTTGTAGCTTGGAAGACGAAGTGGGTATCTCCAAGGCAGCTTACGGAGCGTGAAGCGAAGAAAACGTCGTTGAACAGATTCAATTCGCTCGGCCCCATTATTGTAGTTCGGGCTCCAGACAGCAGAGCAGTATTCCAACGTAGATCGTACGAGAGAGCAATAGAGCGATTTCAAGCAGTAAATGTCCGTGAAGTTCTTAGTAATCTTGAAGACAAAGCCAAGCGTTCTGGACGCTTTGTCGACGACATACGATATATGGTGTGAGTATGTCAGCTTTGAGTCTAGAAAAACGCCTAAGTCTTTCACGCAGTGCACCCGTTCGATAGTCGTGCCTAGTAGTTTGTAGTTGAAAATAATCGGTTATTTCTTGCGTGAGAAAGTAATAACTGTACACTTAGCTGGGTTGACCACCAGTCGGTTTAGACTACACCAGTCAGCAAAGATGTCAATCTGATTTTGGAGAGAACGGCAGTCGGCGAGTGAGCGGATGCGCAGAAAAACTTTCAGATCGTCTGCAAACGATAATCGTGGCTCTGTGATAACATGGTGAACGTCGTCGAAGTAGAGGAGAAATACCAATGGTCCCAGATGGCTGCCCTGAGGTATACCGGACTTTGCGCAGAAGCTTGCTGAGCGACAAGTACCCAAAGTTACTGTCAATTGGCGCTCCGTGAGGTATGAACGAAACCATCTCAAAACATTTCCACCGATCCCTAGCCTATCAAGCTTAGCGATCGCAATTTCGTGGTTCAGCTTATCGAAGGCTGCCGTAAGATCTGTGTAGATAACGTCCGTTTGGGTCCGAGCAATCAAACTGTCTGTGGTGTAAGACGTTAGGCACAGCAGGTTCGTAGTTGTGGAACGCCCAGTTATGAATCCGTGTTGATCTGTACTTAGTTATTGCCTGCAATGCGCATTTAGGGACTCTATGACAACCAATTCAAAAAGTTTTGATACAGCACTCAGCGACGTGATTCCCCGGTAGTTGTTTACGTCGCGTTTGCTTCCCTTTTTATGAACAGGAAACATATCCGCAGTCTTCCAGCAAGACGGAAAGATGTCGCTGGAAAGAGAGAGCTGGAATATGCGGCGCAGTGGATCTAAAAGACAAGTGATGTTCTTTTTAAGAATAATCGACGGAACACCATCGGGTCCAGCCTTAGTTGAAGTCTTAAGTTTAGATGCTGCTCTAGAAATCGTATCTGTAGTGGCTTGTCGTCTATTGATCAAGCTTGGTAAATTATTGTTTTTAACCAAAATTGGCTAAAACAAATTTTAGTTTACTGAACTGTTACGGTAATATATTCCACCGAGGACAGATTTTAAGTGTGTATATAAAGGACATTGGCGTTTTACGGCGAACAAAGTGGACGAAGTGGCGGTACAAAATCTCATTGGAGGAGTTAAACGAAAGGCCAGGTAATTAGGTTTCGGTCAACCGGAAGCTTAGCTGATTTTTTTGTGCGTTTTATACTAATTGATCTTAAAACAGAAAAATATTTAGATTTTTTAGAATAATCAGGTTTGACTACATTTTTATCGAAACACCCTTTAGGCTTCTGGTTGATCAAGCGTTGTTCAAAAAATCTTCAACTATGCAATGAGTCACCTGGTACGGTCCCTCACAGCTTAGAATGGCCACCTCAGGATGCCTTCGTCATCTTACCTTTTTATATCTCTGACTTTGCGTTGTCTTAACGAAATTTGGTGCTTTGATGGGGAAAAGTCAGAATGGCGTAAAACCCGAAATATTTTCACAATGCACAATACAAAATACAAATTAAGAACATAACATTCAACAAACATGATGTCCACAGCAGTCAGAAGCATAAAAATGTGTTATTGGCAAGGTCCATAGTTGAAAGCAAACTGTTGTATAATGTAATTTAGCCCATCATTATACGTCGAGTTGTTCCAATTTTCAGTTCAGTTCATCCCTCGTGTAGACTTCGTTGAATTCGCTTTCGAAATGCAAAACCGTAGAAATGTTGAAATCAAAGTACTCGTAGAAGCAGTTAAAACTATCAGTCATGAATCTGATTGGATCATGCAGGCCATAATTTGCTGTGAACGCTCAAGATGTAGGAAATTCCTTGTTCGCAATGATCTTTCAGGAGCATAAATTTCTATTTCTCCTAGCATACTGGGAGCCAGCGTATTGTGCTTATGTACGTAACACTGCAGGGCGTTTCTCTAATTCTTACCTTCAATTTTCGAAGCAGCAACCGCCTTAATACCCTGGTTCTGACATTCAACCGCACCATTGGTCTGTGGGAAAAGGGAAATTGATTTCCGAATTTTGACTCCTTTGTTCTCCCAACAAGAAATGAACGCTGAACTTTTAAACGGACGTCCATTGTCGCTTTGGATCACGGTTGGGCACGGTTTGAAATACTTGATTTAAGGCTGCGTTGATACTATCCATGTTCTTCATTTCGATCACCGAGAGGTACCGTGAATATGTGTCGGCGACCACTAAGAATTCACCACTTCCGAACCCAGGAATGCAGAGAAAATCGATTTGAATAACTTCCCACGGACCATCTGGAATCTCGCCACTGGATAACGGTACAGGAGGATTCTTGTAACTAACTTTGGAAGCGACGGAGTCCAAATAGCAGCAGCAGCAACAGGAGGAGCAGCAATAGAAGCAGCAGCAATAAAACAGCAGTACTGGAAGCAGATAAGCCGAGATTCGTGTAGCCGTGACCGAGGTTGGAAACCTCGGTCAGGTCACGACACGTAGAAATGTTGAAATCAAAGTAGTCGCAGAAGCGGTTAAAACTAGCAGTTATGAATCTGATTGGATCATGCAGGCCATAATTTGATGTAGGAAATTCCTTGTTCGCAATGATCTTTCAGGAGCATACATTTCTAATTCTCCTAGCATACTGGGAGAGTCGATACCACCCAAAAATACTTAAGCAACGAACACTGCCTGAGCGATAGTGCGTTTACGTTCTAATGTATCAAGGCCCAAAAGTTGACAGTGATGTTCGTATGGTGGGAGATTGACCGGATCGTTCTACGGGAGGTGGCGTAATGCATAACGTACGATTTTCTTTCTGAACCCGGATGACATCTCGAAATTCCAATACTGAACGCACTAGAGAACAGTACAGTGCTTTCAGGCATGTTGGATCACGGAATTAATCAGCAATCTTGAACATAGACCCGAGTTGTCTGTTAGCTTTAGCGATGATCTCAGAATAATGTTGTAGCTTGAATGTAATTCCCGGATCAAGCGTAATTCCTAGATCGCGAACACTACTCACACGTTGCAAAGGTTCATTGTTGATCATATAGTTTAAAATGATTGACTTCTGTTTGCGATGAAAAAGTAAGAGGTTATATCCAAGACTCGACCGCAGATTTGACGTAGGATTACGTGCTCGGTATCAATATTTGGCGACTATGTTAAGGAAACCACTATTTGCAGGCAATAGGTGATAATTTTGATCACCATTGAAACTGTTGGACATTTGTGTAATTTTCAATAGTGACCTATTAAAAATTGATAAAGTATTTATTTTAGCAGCTTCGTAGAAAAATTACCAATCGATTGGCTTGTTTAGAATTAAAATCCATCCGCTATTGATCCACTTTTCGTAACACGGTCGATTTTGTTTTTTTTTTAATTGCACCCCCAATATGTTGCCGAAAGGCGTAATCCTACGTCAAAAAGATGTTGCTGCATCTTTTAATACTCAACGCGACGAAGTTCCTGGAACACCAATCCTCGAAGTCTTCGATCAAATGCTGTAACTTTAAGCAGTCAGCAAGTCTTCGAACGACAACATAAATTTTAACGTCATCAGCATAGTAAGAATGACAGCCAACCGGAATAATCAATCCAACTTCGTTAATGAAAATTGAAAATAGCAACGACCCTAAGTTGCTGCCTTGAGGTACTCCGGATGTAGTGATGAAATAGTTTGATTGTGCTGCTCCGATTTTTACGCAGAGCTCTCGACTTGTCAAGTATGACTTGAACCAACGAATGAAGTCCTGTGATACACCCAGGCTTGAAGGAGCCTCGCTGGCGAGTTTGAAATGAACCGAGCGCAGCATTTTTCTGAGGAGTAGAATGCCTACTGCCAAATCATTTCACTGAGCTTCAGAGCTTGTGAGTGAAGGCGGATAAAATGAGAGTGAGGTTTGCTGCCATTCATGTTCATGTTTTCTATCATACGCTCTTACTCTCACTCTGGGTGAACTCTGAGCTTCTTGCGTCGAACAAAAACGTCATCCGGAGTCTCGAAAAGTGCACCTCACGTCAAATCATCCTCTCGCTTAGGTTCACTCTCCCTCTCTCTCGAGGAGTTTTTGTTTACTTCTTCCATATTCCTGCCGCCACTCACTCGAGGTGAGGGCTGACTAAACTCGCAGGACAAGAGTGTTATAAAACCTCCAGTGATTTTGAGGAGTTTCAGCAAGCCTGGATACACCTAGCTTATCCAGTTTAAAGGGTGTCCACGATGAAATTGCCACACACAAAACTGATTCGCAAAATTCGAGTTTTCATCCGATTGCCATCAAATTTTCAGGGATTGAGAAATAACTATTAAACTTCATTTTACCATTTTACTCGTATTTTATTTACAGTCCATACGCAAATGCCCGCACCTTGGCCTTAACCCCGGCCATAAGATTCTGCACAACCTGTGAATCAACCGTTTTTTGCATGTAAACCCATACTTTCTTCAGTTCCTCGACTGTCTTCACTACCTTAGGTCGTTTAAGAAGGTGCTGCTTCATAATCGCCCAGTACTTCTCGATGGGGCGGAGCTCCGGAGTGTTGGGAGGGTTGAACATTTTCGGCACGAAATTGACCTTATTGTCCGCATACCACTTCAGCACGTCCTTGGAGTAGTGGCATGAGGCCAAATCCGGCCAGAAGATTGTTGGGACGTTGTGGGCCTTCAGGAGAGGAAGCAGCCGCTTCTGGAGGCACTCTTTTATGTACACCTGTCCGTTCATCGTGTCCTGGGTCACGAAAGGTGCACTCCGCTTCCCGCACGTGCAGATGGCTTGCCAAACCAGGAATTTCTTCGCAAATTTGGACATCTTCTGAGTGCGGACATGCTCCGGAACGCTGAACTTATCCTTGGCCGTGAAAAACAGGTTGCCGGGGATCTGTTTGAAGTCGGCCTTCACATATGTTTCGTCGTCCATGATGCAGCATTCAACTTTCGTCAGCATGTTGAGGTACAACTTCCTGGCACGGGTTTTGGGGGACTTGTTCTGCTTCTCGTCGCGATTAGGGGCCTTTTGTACCTTGAACGTTCGAAGCCCAGCCTTAGTTTTGGCCTTCTGGACAAAACTTCGGCTTAGGTGCAGCTTCTTAGCCACATCCCTAACGGAGGCGTTCGGATTTCGGTTGAAGGCCCCAACTACGCGGTTGTGATTTTTGGTGTTGTACGGAATACGTTTTCCTTCACTTCTGGGCTTCCGATCGGTGGTCCTCGAACCACTTAATCACTCGCGACACCGTGGAATTCGCGATTACCAACGTTTTAGCGATGGAACGATGCGAGAGATCCTTGTTCTCGTGATGAATGCGCAAGATTTTATCACGCACGAGCTGTTCTTTCGACTCCATTTCCGTGAGTTTTGATCACAGGACTTAAAACTTGCAGGATGTAAATAATGCACTATGAACTAAATCCACCCAAATTTTCATTAAATTCTACCCAACGGTTAAAAAGTTAGAGCAATTTCATAGTGTGGCAATTTCATCGTGGACACCCTTTAGCTAGCAGGATAGCATGATCAACTCGATCAAAAGCGGCCTTTAAATCCGTACAGACGACATCTGTTAGTGCTCCTGCTTCCATATTCCAAAGACAAGAGGATAGGAATGGCGGTAGATTGGTAGAGACGGATCTTTTAGGGTAGAACCCATGTTGCACCCGAATTTTATACTAAAATTTTCAAAAAAAAAAAATAACTACCCCGAATTTTTTAATTTAAATTTTTCGTTCATATATCTAATCAGAAACTCTACCGGTGGGCAAAATTTCATAAAATTCTGAGACCTTTCGGCTCAAACCTGTCCGATAAAAATAAAAATAAATCCCTCCTAGCTAATCGCAATTAAACGGTGCTCATTTAGAATTGGTTTAACTTAGAGAGAGTCTAGTATAAGAAAAGAGCGGACTTGCTGGTTTTGAGCCAAACGAACTGTCAAAGCCAGATGCCAATCGAGCAGCGCCTATCTTGATTACATTGGCAGTGTTGCTAGAAATCACCTAGGCATATGTTGCCAAGGCAGTTTGTTTTGAATCCGCTCCTCTCTTATACTAGACCCTCTCTAGTTTAACTGGTACCCCTACAGAGGTGCCAATAGCGTTACGCACTAGTGTAGGCGTACCAGTTAAACAAATTCTACATAAGCGTCGTTGAATTACGATTTTAGGTATTTAAACTAACTTGGTTCTCTACGGTGTTATGAATATCGTGACAAGCTTTATGCTTCATGTTTAAACAACTTTGAAAGAAATTAATTTGCTGCGATTTATGTTTCTTCGAGCGTCGTTTTATTATGAATTGCATAAATTTTACTGCAAAAAAAAAATGAATTTCTGTAGTTAACTAATCTTTTAAAAAAAATGTATGGTTAAATCTATCATTAAACTTAATTCCGCGCACTTCTAGCGTGAAGTTCCAGATATCGCGTACGAGAGTATTCAGTTTCGGGTCTACCGATTTTCAAATGAAAATAACAAGATACAAATTCAGTGGCTCCATTTTCATAAAATATCGTATTTTTCAATAAAAATCGTTTCAAACAAAAGATATACAAATTTGTTTACTAGTTTGCGTGAAATCAAAGTGTTTTCGTAATTTTCGTAATTTAAAATGTATTTGTTCGTAAAATTAACAGGTTCAATGCACTCATAATGATGGTTTCATGGTACGACAAGATTTTAATTTGATAAACCTAATTTTGGTGAAGCAATCTTTAAAGGAAATTTTCGATTTTTCCGGTTCCATTTCCTCAATCGGCATCAGGGTACTCAAGATCAAAAATATGTTTCGTTTCATTCCAGTCGTAGCTCAATGCTACGAATGGCTGATGTGCTGGCTCCTTAATTCAACCGCCAATCAGGTACAGCTTTCCGGTGAGAACGGCTCCGATCGGTTCAAAGCCAGAAACGATTCCCAGGTGTACCGGGCGAGGGATCTCAGTCGAGCGTACGCAGAGTATTATGCCCTACAGAGCTTCAGGTAAGTGTCTTCCATCCCAAATGTAATCATTCACTCATTCATTCACCCATTTTAGATCCCGCTGCCAGCAGGGGGACATCTCCGAGGAACTTAAACCAGTATTGTACAACGTGTACTTCATCTACGGTATGTGGTGTATCGATCGACATCTGGCTACATTCTACGCCGGTGGTTTTGCCTCTGGGCCACGCTTTGCCGATGCCATTCGCAGTACTCTGCTCCAGGCATGTGGGCAGTTTAAGGATTCAGCCGTTTCGGTGGCAGATGCGTTAGCACCACCGGATTGGGTTCTAAATTCGGTGATTGCGAAATCGGACGGTCGGCTGTATGAGAATCTGCAGAATCAATTCATGACCAATCCCGGAGCGATGGAACGTGCGTCCTGGTGGAAGGACATCATACCGACCAAGATGAAGTGCAAGCTGTAAGCTCGAGGAGAACCGGATCAGTTGTGAATTTACGGGTTAATGAGAGCGGAAACCGAAAGTATGTGTGTCTAATAGTGTGCAATCAATGTTGGTGTAGTTTGGAACTGTCGAAGATCTCGATCCCCCCTCCTGGATGCAAATTCAGTGCTGAATGTATCGTATTCGGGAGAACAACCGAGTTGTTAAGACGAGCACAATGCGTGAATGACGATTAGTGCTGAATCTATCATCTTTACCACATGGAAGAAACCATCCTGATCTAATCAACAATCTCATATGCCAACCAATTGTCGATAAAGGAAATCCAGAAAATCAAGCAAAAGTGTGTCTTATCTATGAATCTTAGATATTTATATGGTATAAAGTGAAATTTTAGCGGCAAACCCCTTTCTATATACATGCATGCATCTTTATAACAATGAACGTATTTTCTACACTATTGAATTTTTCATATTTTTACCGAATGTTACTGTTTCACTATCCCAACGATCAAAAACCAACCTACAAGGAAAAAAATCAAATTAAAGAATGCACGACCTGAATCTGTTAACATTTTGGGTTACTAAATTACATTTCAAACACTGTTTTCTGATCCACTTGAAAATACCACTGAATTGAAAGGTAATCTTTTTACGTTTATTTTATGTTTATTCTATAATGTGTTATTTTAATCTATCATCTATTAAATTCAACGTATCAAACCACCCGCAGCCCTTCCCCGAAGGAAGACTCCCTAGAAAACGAGACGAACATAATCCCCGGTGTATACATTTAATGTAGATCGTTAATAATATGCGATTTAAGCAACAATTGTCCAAGTGAGCGTTCATTGTGACCGAAGAAAAACAAGAAATGTGAACCATGTCATTCCATTGCTATTTTCTTTATTACTAAATTTCCGAAATTCTCAGAGTGGATTAATAATTCTTTTCATTTTGTGGGACCATAGGGGGCTATCTTTTAAATATTTTATAATCTTGTAAAACTACATTAGACTGTCCTAAAAACAATTTTTTTATGAAAAGTTATCTTGCTCACCCATAGAATTAAATATTAGGTTATGATAAAGAGTATACATGCAAACTCTCTAAAAACATGTTTAAAGGATCCACGCTTCAATTTTTTGAAAAAGTAATTTTATCAAAACAATTTCCAAAAAACATAAAATTAGTATTAAGGTGCTCATTATCATAAGATTGTAGTATTAGACTCCAAAAACTAAGTCCTGTATTGATTTGGGCGAGGAGTTTCTACCAAGCTTGGAAGATGACCGGTAACACTAGTTTAAAAATAAAAGTAAAAAAAAAATGAACTTGAATCTTTGACCAATGATTCTTATGTAAAATTGTGCGCTGATTCCAAAAATGTAGTCAAAAAATCTCAGTAGGATACTTTTCGAGATGCAACTAAAAAATGAAAATTCACTTTAAAAAATGGATTTACTAAAATACAAATATCTCCGGTTGTATCAATTATTTGAACGCAAAATTAAGGTAAGAAATTTTTCTTTCGATCAACTGAACGTCAACTGTCAGTGAGATTAGTGGTATTGTTGTTAATTAATAGTTTGTTTATTTTTTTATATTCTTTTTATATCCAAGAAAAAATTAATTTCTGATAAGTTTTTTAGCACTGTAAATAAAAATGTTTGTAGTGTTTGTACCACTAATCTCACTGAAAAATGATGTTCGAACGATCGACCGTTAATTTTATCACCTTTAATTTGAAACTTCATTACAACTGGAGATATTTGCATTTTAGTAAAAACATTGAAATTCCACTTTTTAAGGTATACCTCGAAAACTATCCTACTGAGCTTTTTTGGACTACATTTTTGGATTCAGCGCACTATTTTATATGGGAAATGTTCATCAGCCTACAAAGTTCAAATATGCTGTAAACTAGTGTTATCAAAGATAACTACATTTAGGGGCTTCTATCATCATTGATTACCGGTCAGTGCCTATCAAATGATCACGAAGCTTTGGTTTTCATACAATTATGAAAACTATATCATTATTTTCAGATTATTTTTGTTACTTTTGATTATTTTTGTTACTTTCGATTACTAAGATTGCTTGGATTACATAAGGAATTATAATTTGACTGTTGGTTCAAAACAAAGACCACAGTCGATTCTCGATATAACGAAAATAAAAGATTGATAGCATCTTTAAAATTTCGGTTTTGCTTTGAACATTTATTTGTACCTCGGGGCAAGGATAAAGATAAATTGGGTTCTTTAATTTTGAAAAATATATCGATGGGCACAAATGGGATTACATCTGCAACGAAATGACCTTAAAGAACATCCACCGAATCAACCTAAAAAGACAATCCCCACGGCTTTTGTTTTGAGTTTTGTGGTTCACATTGGCGTAACTAGAAAATTTATCTAGAGGGGGCCTAGGGGGGGCCTGTTGCATTTTTTTTGCAAAACTACGGTTAAATAAAAACTAGCGAAGATGCTATTCAATCAAATTGCGTCAAGGCAACTTGTTTTTGGGTACATGTTTTGTGACCAATAATATGACATTAAGGCTTACTTTTATTTTAATGATAAAACAATAAATTGGATTATTTTCATTTCATAACAACGATTGGGACCTTGTTTGGGCGAGCCTTAAAAGCTTACTGATTTTGAACTATCAATGATCCTTTGTTCATGCTTTTTGTAATGACATCACATAGCGTCCGGATCTCATAAATTTAGGTATCTCAAATTTAAGAAAATTCTCAGAGTTAGGTAATCCATGAATTTTGTAACTTGCTTTCTTTTTGATTTTGAATATTATGAGTTACATCTCTGACGTGGGAACCAACATAAAATTCTAGGAGTTTGAATTTTATATTTTTCTAAAATTTTGGCTTTGAAACATGGTAAAGTGTAAACAGAATAAATTTCTACGAACTTCCCTGAATTTATTCCAAATTTACGATTGCACTTCTGGAAAGACATATACAAATATTCTTTTTTTTTTTTCCTTTGGTTTGTTTTTTCCGTCGATCTTGTTTTCCGTGCTGAGCACCAATGCTACCGACGTGCCATGAAGGCAGCTCCCACACCTGGACCCTACCTATCGACCCATCAACTCATGAACCGGGGACCAACGGCTTTACTTCCCATCCGAAGGAAGGCGTGATCAGAGATGTTATGCCTCAGAACATCCCGGCGGCGCCGACTGGGATTGAACCCAGGCCTGCTGGGGTGAGAGGTAATCACGCTTACCACTACACCACCGGCGCCGTTACAAATATTGTGAACATCTAGAAAGTTCCTTGGAATTTAACGAAGTACCCAAAACCTGCAAGAAGTTCATGGAGATTTTTGAAGTAAGATCTCTGACAAACTGCAACGAAGTTCCTTAAACTGAAGCGAGAATGTCTGAAGTTCTTCGAAGTTTATTGAACTATTTTTAGATCTTCTACAATTTTTCTCGAACTTTTTCAAAATTTCTTAAACTTATATGAAGTTCTACGCAGCTCCTCAAAATGCTACGAAATTTGCAAAACTTCTATAAAGTTTACCGCACTTCTACGTTTCGCGATGATTTTCCGCGAAGTTCCACGAACGAAATTTCTTGAACTTGTACGTAACTTCCACAACTATTTTAAGTCCATGAGGCTTGAAAAAAGTTCTCTGCAAATATATTGAGGTTCCCGATCAATAATGAGCTTCCCTGAAATAATATAATGTTCCCTTAACTTCTACGAATTTTCCACTTTTACGCAGTTTTCAGAAATTTTCCAATTTTCTTTTATTTTCAAATTTTTCTGAAGATCTAGGTATGTTATTCCCATGATTTCTAATAAGTTTCCTCAATTTCTACGATGTTGCCTGAACTTTTTAGAAGTCCTTGAGGTTTTAGGAAGTTCCCAGAAGTTAAAGAAAAATCCCTGGGTGCATGGTCAATTTGTAGAGCCTGAAGACGTCTTATTATGCCATCGATTAAATATCGATATGTTATAATTTCCCAAAATTAGTTATTCTAATCCTGAACATAAGAAATGTAGTCAACATGAAGGACTTTAAAAAAATCTTTTTGTGTGGTTCAATTTTATTGTTAAATAGTAGCATCGATCTAGACAAGCTTGACAAAATACCGGTGAGTCAAAAAAAAAAACGAAAATTCTGGAGGGGGGTCCTAGATAATTCTGCAGCTGTCTAGAACTTTTGGTATAATGTAATCAACTAGTTATCCATCTCCATCCGTCCGATGGTTCCGGACCCTTCGCCTTTACCGGCAGCTATTCCCACCTGTTACAGCGTTCGATTGAGGAGCTCATTCTGAGCATGTCAATGAATATACCTGTAGAGAATGGGCTATGTGTTATGAAATCAACGTCAGAAAAATTCTATTTTGTATCTCACCTCGTCTCACCTCAGTCTCACGTGGTTTCCAGCGCTAATATCCCACTAGCGGACATAACGGTCTCTAGATCCGTTCTTCTCATTTCCCTCATACTAGTTCCGATTATTGATCACGTCAGTAGCTTGAGGTTCCATATGCAGAAGAAGTCGATTGTGGTGACAAGAATTTGATGGTGCTACCGGACGAACGGTTTCAGATTCATCAACGGAATAATGTACTGCTAGTTCCAACGTGAAGGCGGAGATCTGAATTATTCCACTAACAATTTTTCTAAACTAATTTGATCACTTTTTCACACACTAAGCGACCAGAAACCGAGTTCTACTTTTGATTATAATAACTTCCAGCAAGATCTCCCTGGGCTTTGGCAAAACCTTGAGGTAGTTTAATTAGGCTACCAGGTCCCAGGGCTGATCTGGATCTTTACCACATTGGAAAGATGCACACTAGTGTTGCCAGATCAGTGTTGATGCTTACCAAAAGTGCATTTGAACCCGCTTATAAAAGCATGTTAACAGATTAATCATCATCGTACATTGTTTATTGCTCTGTACTAATAATAAATGATTAAGCACAGCGTTTGATATTTTAGTAGGAATGCTGAATTTAGTCGCAGTAGAAATCAATCCTTTATTGAATTGGATTTATTTCTATGGATATGCACGTTTGGAAAGTATCATCACAAAGATTCTGCACTCGGTCTACAGCTTATGGGCGGGAAGCGTTGTTTTTGTTTTTGTTTTTTTTTTATCTATTTATAGAGTCAATTCTTAGAAATACGAAGCGAAAGACAAATCAAGCATTAAGCACAAGACCTTCAAGTAAACTAACAACACGAAGTCTCGAAATGGCAATGTTTTATTCAAAATGTCAAATATTTCAAGAATATCGGGTGAGACCAATCGGACTGAGCGCTCTTTCGGTCATCTGGAAGGGTTGTGCACGAGGAGCGATTTAAATCCCCCCAGTTTTGAAGACATTCCGGAGCGAGGATCCATTATCCAGAAACACAATACAACAAAAGAAGGAAGTAGTATTGAAGGTAAACAAGGAGTACATGGGAACGTCGAAAACTGTAAGTATACTCCGATCTATTCTAGTACTCTTGTATAAAACCTATTGTAAACCGGCTAGATCGTAGTCGTCGTCACCGGGAAGCATAGTCATGTGAAGATTGCCAGATCCGTGACCACTCATGATAAGGCACACAAGGCTCTCAACATTAAATACATTGCACGGGTTGGGTCGCACAGAGGGTTGATTAGATGTAAATTCCTTTGAAACACCCGCATAAACGATAACCATAAGGAGTGCCTAACAACCTATTCGGGTTATCATCCCAACAATATGTGGTACGGTGGCACGATTTGTGGTATCGTTCATGTATGGTGCTCCCCCACCCTTTATTAGGGTCGCTGACGCTCATTGCACGCCCTTTCGTTCTTCGGCTGATTGAATGGATGACGGAGTTTGACGTCACACTCCTTCAGACGTTTAGGCGGCGGGAGGGCGAGAGGGATGGTTGTTCAGTGACGAGAGCGCAAACCAAACGAGGCCATTTTTCAACGATACGATAATAACTTATGCGCTTTTCACACAAAACCTACCCAACCCTTTCCTTTCTACAATCACTGAGCAGCTGGTTTACCATAAGTATACCTAGCAGAACTTTTTTAACCCCCATGGGTAAAGATGCTGTGTTGCTCACTCCTCTCCCCTTCCCTGGTGTATTATGGATGGTGTGAATATTCACATCGGTGACATGGCCCCTGACCCCCTTGTACATCATAAAATGAAAATGAAAATGAAAAATAACTTCCAGCAAGATCTCCTACTTATTAAATTAAATCATTAAATGGAACGAGAGAAATAATTTATAAATTTTACAAACCTGTCAAAAGCAAAATCTGCGATATACACCGAACGAATTCTTCGCCATTATCCGAACTTAGTATAAATTTGAAATGAATTTCAATACTAAATTTGTCGAACCTTTTAACGGAATCCCTTTATGTAAAGCTTTGAGTGTGTTGGGCTATTTCCTTTTAATTCCGTTATAATTGACCACTTTGTCAAGCAGTTTTGGCGTGACTTTCTACCAGCGATTTCACAAAACTGGACCAACTAATTTCTATTTTTTTATGAAACGCACAAATGTTGGCTACTTTTCTCGAGGAAAGAATCTCAAAATAATGTTTCATTTCAAAGTTCGAGTGGTAGTAAACGTCATTTTATCTGCTCGAATGAAGTGGTTAATTGCTTATCTTTTGACAGATACGCGTATTTTGTCTACTACTTGCAGACTTCATCAATGAAAAGCATTCATGGTGTTGAGTACTTGGCACTGATAAAGTCTGCAAGTAGTAGACGAAATACGCGTATCTGTCAAAAGATAAGCAATTATAACGGAATTAAAAGAAAATAAACCAACACACTAAAAGCTATAACGTTCGCCATTACAATAAATCTTAAAGATAAATCGTCCAACTCAAACCTTTGGAGGGGTAAGAGGTGGGACCATCATCATCATCAAAAGCTCTGAATGAATGTTTATCAAATCAATGTATAAAGATTGCTCAAAAATTGGAACCGCGAAGGAATTTTGAAACCATCATAATTTCGATAGTTTTTATTTTCGCCACGAGGGTCTTTTGAACATGCCCATGGCTAAAAATCTCTTAAATAAAGAATTAAAAAAAATTTTTTTGAACACCAATTGTAAAATAGTTTTGTATTTCTCACTAGCGCCACCGTGTAAGTCAATTTGTAAGTAAAATGATGCTCGTCAAATAGTCCTCACTTAACTTAGAAACTTTCTAGTTATTTGGTCAGGATAACAATGATCAGAATTTACGAAAATTGTTAAATGGAATCTCTATGGACTCTCCATGAAATAGCGCTACATAGCGAGTGAATTCTGAATTAAAATTACCACCATGAAACGAGGTACTAATTTACTGAATAACGCTATCGAAAACAAAAACCATCTATCCCAAGTAGCACACATCTGTCACAAAAAAATGCAGCAAACTTGTTTAAGACTAAAATGAGTCACATAGAAGTTACCTGAACCGGTCTGTGACAAGTCTGCTACTAGGAATCATGTATGGATATTAAAATAAAAAACAGAAGTAGTCCTACTTATAGGACGCTGAGTGCACAGACAAACAGACGTAACTCTTCATTGTGTATCTTCGTTGATGCATTTAACGGTTGATTTGAATATTATCAGTTCCGCGAACTACTCGCCGCAGCGCTGGCATCGGATCACTTTGACGTTTCTATATATTCTATAGAACTTTTATGCAATATTGTTTACGAGCTAGCGAGCAAGCTTGTTTTCCGCGAGAAGCCAGAGAGATGTCGTTACTGAGGTTATATGTTTTGAGATACTATGTTTTCAAGAACAAGTTTTTCAAAGAGTTACGTCTGTTTGTCTGTGCTGAGTGTTTGGAGTATCTGTCTTATTTTTAGGACGCTGGGTGGATAATTAGCTTAATACAGGGTGATACGGTCAAAATTTGGTCAAGGGAAAACGCGTGTAAATCGGTGAAATCGTTTATTTAAAAAATCAAATTAAATTTCTTTTTCAAGTTCAATTAGTATAAAATTCAGGAAAAATATTCAGTTAGGCTTCCGTTTTTCCAAATCCGAATTGCCGGGCCTTACGCTTGACCCCTGCCATCAGATTTTGTACAGCCACCTTGTCCACCTTCTTCGCCGCAGAAAGCCAGTTTGCTTTGAACTGCTGCTCGCCCTGAGCAGTTTTTTTGGTCTTCTTTAGGTTCCGCTTGACAATAGCCCAGTATTTCTCAATTGGGCGGAGCTCTGGCGTGTTGGGAGGGTTCTTGTCCTTGGGAACCCCCTGCACGTTGTTGGCGGCGTACCACTCCATGGCCTTTTTACCGTAATGGCAAGATGCCAAATCCGGCCAAAACAGTACGGAACAACCGTGTTTCTTCAGGAAAGGCAGCAGACGTTTATTCAAACACTCTTTCACGTAAATTTCTTGGTTGACAGTCCCGGAAGCTATGAAAATGCTGCTTTTCAAGCCACAGGTACAGATGGCTTGCCAAACCAGATATTTCTTTGCGAACTTTGACAGTTTCATGTGCTTGAAAACATCTGCTACCTTTCCCCTTTCTTTTGCCGTATAAAACTCCTGTCCCGGAAGCTGCTTGTAGTCGGCTTTGACGTAGGTTTCGTCGTCCATTACCACGCAGTCAAACTTCGTCAGCATCGTCGTGTACAGCCTCCGGGATCGCGCTTTGGCCGTCGTATTTTGTTTATCATCGCGATTTGGAGTCACTACCTTCTTGTAAGTCGATAGTCCGGCTCGTTTTTTGGCTCGATGCACGTTTGTAGACGATACACCCAGCTTATTTGCGGCATCTCGGAGAGAGAGGTTAGGGTTTCGCTTGAAACTACCGGCAACTCTCTTTGTCGTCTCAGCGGCTTCCGGTTTTCGATTTCCCCCCGATCCAGACTTCCTGGCTGTCGACAAACGTTCCCCAAACACTTTAATTACATTTGTAACGGTTGATTTGGCAACTTTTAGCGATTTTGCCAACTTTGCGTGCGAGTAGCTCGGATTTTCGCGATGCGCGAGCAAAATTTTGATACGCTGCTCTTCTTGCTTGGACGGCATTTTGACAACTGAAGAGTGAATTCCAAAATCAAAATAGGAGCAACATTCTACACACACACACCTTCAAAATGAGGGGTGTTCAGGTTTTTTAAATGCAAAATTGAAAGAAATACGTCAAGTTGATATTGACCAAATTTTGACCATATCACCC
Source organism: Ochlerotatus camptorhynchus (assembly GCF_037179485.1). NCBI lineage: Eukaryota > Metazoa > Arthropoda > Insecta > Diptera > Culicidae > Ochlerotatus > Ochlerotatus camptorhynchus. The sequence continues at coordinate 500,496 of NW_027040634.1, read as the reverse complement.
TTTAGTTGATCTTATTTCCGGTACTACTTGAAGTTATAATATTTCAATACTACCCATAATTGCATATCAGTTGCTTCATTATTATGGGTACAATGTTGGTATAATGATCGATTTCTTCCTTCAACACCTCATAAACAAGTATCAGTACTGAATCATAAAATTTAGCAATTTTATTCTTAATGCTTCTTCCAAATTACACGAATACATAATTTTAACTACCATCATCGTTTTACATTACATTGCAAAAATTGAGAAAAAAACAAAATCCTTACTCCAAACACAATTCACTGCATTACATCATTAAACATTGTTCATCGTTCCTGTCTCCCTTCAAGGATCCCGGCGATCTGGTACTACCGGATCGGCTGACACCCAACCTTGCTCCGCCCTCCTCCAGGAAGTACTTATCCTTATGTCCAGCGGAAGCGTTCATCGGTTTCATCCTAATCCGCTCGGCATGAGCCACCTCTTCGCCGTCCTGATTGACCAATCTCGTGCTCACGCTGTCCCCGGTGACCCACGATTGACCCTTCATCAGCAAATTGCCCGGAGGATCCGGCTTCTGATTGGACGATGCCGACCAAATGGCAACGGTTGAGTTTCCCTCCAGTTTGGTCCCTTTGGGAAATTTGTACGTGACCTCTGAGGATTCGGTCTTACGAACCACCTGCCACCCTTCCAGCATCTGGCTTTGCTTAGATTTGTTGTGCACTTTGACGAATTTGCCTTCCGGATCGCAATCGGATATTTCGATGTCTCCCTTAGCCGACGAGGTGACGGAGTAGTCCAGCGAATCATCTATTGCATTGCGTTTTCGTTTGTAGGACGGGGTGCGGAACAGACGCGAGGAGGTGCTTAATCCGGCTGAAGTGGTACTGGTTACGCTTGGCGTTATGTTGAGGCGAGTTTCCTCCGAGGACAGTAATCGATCATACGCTGCAATTTCCATATCCAACGATATTTTGATATCCATCAGATCCTGGTATTCCTTGAGCTGAACAGTCATCTCGTCCCGCAGCCGATTGAGTTCCGATTCCAGCTTTTGGCGTTCTTCCTCGTGCTGGGTGCGCTCGTGGGTAAGGCGTCCTTCCAGGTTCTGAATGCGGGAATCGTACAGCTCGGACATTTCGTCCCGATTCATGCTCAGCTGGGATTCGTACTGATCGCGAAGTTCCTGAAGAGTCTGCTGCAGCTTGGTTTCATACTGATCCATAAGATATCCATCGATTTCGCTCACCTCACTCTGTCGGCGCATTTTGCTCTCCGACAGCTCCTGACTATGTACCTGTTCCTTAAAGGTCAGCTCTTCGCGGAGACTTTGTATGTTGTTCTCCAAATCAACCCGAATCAGCGTCTCGTGCTCGAGATCCTTCCGCATGGAATCGAAAGACTTTCGTAACTTGGCCGCCTCCTTATCCGCTTCCCTCAGTTCCTCCTGAAGTTTCTTCTTCTCCGAGCAAGCACTGTTATAGTTGGCGGTCAGCTCAATACACTTCGATTCATTATCGCGGGCATCCTTCGCCACTTCACTCAGCTCCTTGATCTTCTTGTTCAGCTTGATCCTGAGAGTATCATTTTCCTCCCAGAACCGCTTGGCGTCGATCTCGACTTTGGCTTTGTCCCGGGCCGTCTCGTCCAGCAGTTTCCTGGCATCGGTCAATTCACTCTCGTAGATTGCCTTCAGATTGGCCACCTCCCGGCTGGCTGTTTCCTGGCAGGAGGCCAATTCCAGCGAGAGCTTGGAGTTTTCTTGTTCCAAATAGCGAACACGTTCAATATAGCATGCGAGACGATCATTCAGGTTCATTAGGCTGTTCTTCTCGTGCAGCCGACTGCGGCGCGACGGGCTGAGGGCAGTTTCCGAAGATTCTGCCATGCTGGACACGGTTGAGGCTGACGAGGACACCGACTGGGCACCGGACGTGGACGTCGGTTTGGTTGTGGATTTTTTGGATTTCCCTGACATGCCGGTGCGAGAAAACAGAACAATTGATTGGTGTAGTTGATCACGTGCACAAAGCTACACCGAAAAGACGCGCCAAATGGTATGTAGTACCGCTGAAAGGAAGCCATTGTTTGTTAGTTAGTCGGATGGGAGTGATAATTCTGTGGAATTTTATTCGAATTACGTACCGGTAGCTACCAAGTGGAGGGTCGAGATTTTATCGTTGAAGCTAATTATTCTCAAATTGAATATCTTCACGGTTCGTTAAACCTAGATCACACGATTATAATTATTACTCATAGATTGAATAGCGTTGGCTTCCTCACAGATATGGATGTGCTGCGAAGAGAACGGGCTTTTGTTTGAATCGTTCAATTGGATACAATGTTTAGCTGTTGAAAAGAGGAAGAATATGGTAACGATCGATGCCCAATGGGAGGCTGTGAGTTGCCATAATTAAATTTGTTCATTTTTGTAGAAATTCTCTTCATCTATTACCGTTAATCGCACATCTGTCTCATATGCAAAAATGTGAATTATTGAGAATTTATGGCTGTCATTCTAGGAATTTTAATTTTAAATCAAAGCTCGAAGATTCCTTTTGACCGGGTTATTGGGGTTGCGACATAGGAAATCAATAGTCTAGACAACAATTACCTATGCTTCACTGATATGCAGGCCCAAAACAAATTAGGTAACCGCGCAAAAGAAGTTAGGAAAACTACAATGACTTGAATCCTGACGTATGTGGGCGTCTTAGTGGGAATACCTGTATAAAGAGAGAGGGAGAGAGAGAAGGATTAGATTCCACTACCATATTTGCTTATCATTGACAGATACGCGTATTTCGTCTACATTGTGCAGACTTCTTCAGTGTCTTGTACTAATACTCGACTTTATTAGTACAAGTCACTGAAGAAGTCTGCACATTGTAGACTAAATACGCGTATCTTTCAAGGATTAGGAAATATGGTAGTGGAATTAAATGGAAATTACTAATCCTTCTCTCTCACTCTCTTTATACAATGACTTGCTAGTATATAAATGCCAGGGGCAATGAAAAGTACATCAGCAGCTTCTTTGGATGCCCTTCACAATATTTCAGAAGTCAAAATAAAATTTTAGATGGCGATCTGGTAGGTCACTTAAGAATCCAACTTAAATTCAGCTGCAAACACAGTACATAATTGGATGGTAACAATGAGAAACTACTACACACTTAGAAATTATTACCGATTTCGGTAATTTTTTTTTTCCAAACTTTTAACAGCTGAATGTTCGGTAAAACTTTGGCCCTCATTTAAAAAGCTGTTTATCTAAATCTTAATTTCAAAGCAATTAATTAATTGCTTAATTTATTTTTTTAAAATTATGGATTCTTGTCATTGTGGTGATGTTTTCCTCGTATTGATGCTTTAAAACTAATTAATTGAAATGTTTGATTTTTACCGAACAGTTCAGCTGTTAAAAGTTCGGTTAAAATTACCAATTACCAAAATTCCTGTGACATCACATTGAAAACTATTTCTGCTATCAGTGAGAGCAAACTGAAAACTAAATTTTAAATAAATTTTTTTCCTATTGATAATAACACAAGCAAGGAGTCAAAAGTATCTCCAAATGACAAAATAACAAGCGATCAACGAACCGAATAATAACGCTATGTCAGAAGTGGAAAACAATAATGATATAATCTTCACCGTTCTTTTTCATGACAAGCAGCTCGTGCGAACCAACTCATTCGGGGCGGTAGAAGGAAACGAGCAAATTGTTGGCAAGCTGCTTCACGAAGTAAAGCCGAAGATGATACACGTGTGTTAATGGGATTTTTTTTGTTATGTCTTTTCCCGATTCATATCAAGCTATGTCCTCATCCGTGTATATTGCAACAAAGCAGGCAAGCAATATATCATTATCCTTCTACCACTCGGATCGAGCTTTGTTACAGAGCGAGTTTGTCATGGTAGTCGTAGCAACCGTTTTGTCTGTATCGTTGGTTGCTTTATGTGTTTGGATTCGCTGAACACAAGTATTCAATTTAATGTTATGCTGAGGCAATGAAAACAAACCCGCAACCACATATTTTTGAAGAGCAAATGTTCAGCAAAATGAAAACAAAATTTGGTATCAAATTTGTGAATTGCGGAACTGAAATCAAATTATGATTTCAGTTTGATGTTGATATCAAAACTTGATTTCAATTTGCTGTCATTTTGATGCTGGACTTTGCTCGGGTATTCTTTCCATTCATTGGGGCATCTTCCTGTTGGATGGCTCGTTTTCTGACCAATAATTGGCTGATCAACTGACTAACAACCGTAGTGGGGGCGACCTGAACGCCCGCCATGAAGCTTGAAAGAACTACCAGAGGAACCGGAACGGATGTCTATTGTTCGACCACGCACAACATGGTCTGTACACTGTGCAATTTCCGGAAGAACCAACTTTCATCTCTCCGGCGGGAAATCCCTCCACGCTGGACTTTTTCCTGTCAAACATCGGACTATCCAAGCCGGAGGCGCACAACGATCTCAGCTCCGACCACAAACCGGTGGTGACTGAAGTCGGTGTCAACGTGGTTCCTGCTAGAAGCTGCCTGCGTAAAGACTACCACCATGTCAACTGGGTGCAGTACGGACGAATGGTGGACAGCAACATCGATGAAAATCCACTGCTCAACACCGTAGATGACATCGACCGGACGTTGGAAGGGCTCCAACAGGCCATATCCATCCCGAGCAAAGTAAAATATCAAATTGATAACAAGTTCTATTACCCGGTTATCACTTTTTGATAACTGAACATGTTCCCGAATAGAAATTTACATTAGCCCAACGTTTGATTTTGATGTCTACATCAGCATCGAAATAAAATGTATGCCTGATGTCAAACATTAGGAAACATTATGATTTAGTTGTATTTAAGCAACGTAACATGGTGTATACATCAGAAATTTTGGAACAAAATTTTGCCATTCTAATGTCGGTCTGACGTCAAAAATTTCAATCTATTGACATTAGAACCAAACGTTTTAAGGATGTTTTCAGATGTACAAAACGTTAGAACTAAACGTTGTTCGTATGTTTTTAAATGTAAACGTTTTCTGATGTTTTCTAATGTAGATGTTTCCTGATGTTAGAAACAAACGTTTTTGGATGTTTTCAGATGTAAAAAACGTTAGAACTAAACGTTGTTCGGATGTTTTTATATGTAAATGTATTCTGATGTTTTCTAACGTAGATGCCTCCCGATGCTGGAACCAAACTTTTTTGGATGTTTTCGGATGTACACAACACACAACGTTAGAACTAAACGTTGTTCGGATGTTTTCAATTGTACTTCGTGTTTGTTGTTCTCTGATGTTTTCAGATGTACAAAACGTTTAAAGTAAACGTTGTTTGAATGTTTTCAAATGTAGATGTTTACTAATGTTTTTAGATATACAAAACACTAGAATCTTACTTTTCAAATGCTTTCAATTATATTTACAACACATTAGAATTAGAAACATGATCGTGTAAACACTACACACGCTTGTTGTTAGATTACATCATAAAAATGCGTACATAACAGTCAATGCTGAAGCTTCCGTTTCCCACCAGTCAGTTAACTGACCTTAGCTAACCTAATATCATTGCGGCAACTCTCTATGCGGCAGGGGAACTATGCCATTAGCGCGCTAAGAGTTGTTAGACCACTGACATAGGCGCCTATTCGTGGGTGACGAGGCACTTGGTGACATTACAGCGAGCTTGGCGATTGTTATAGCATTTTTGAGTGAACTACCAGGCAATCATGACAATGTGATCGCTGCGCCTCCAGACCTCCCTTTAAATCGACACACTGTGCCAATTTGTCAATAATGCTTGACACTTTGGACGGGGTTGCTGGCTTGTTTGGTCCACTGTTCGGATATACAAGTGGCAAGCCTTCCCCTTCACGGATCGCTCCAAAAATTGCTGCAAACGAACTGCAAATATATAATAAACAAAATTATTGTGCATGAAAAATATGACAATGGACAATGCTCGAGGAGCACTGGGAGTTTTCGAACGACGCGTGCTTAGGACCATCTTTGGCAGAGGGTATATGAAAATGGTGAATGGAGTAGAAGAATCTAGATAGAGCTGGAATTAGGGCGTAACAGCCTTTGTAAACAATGACTTCTCTTGTTGAGTTCTCGGAATTCAAGACACGCCTACACAAACCAACATATCCATCGGGTAGTAGAAGTCTTTCTCTAATCGATGGTGATGTCGATTCGCCTGGGAGAGCCATGACTTCCGCGAAATCATCGAGAGAAGTCATTGATTACAAAAGCTGTTACGCCCTAGTTTCAGCTCTATTTAGGAATGAACCACGAACTGGCGTAACTTTATGGCGAACCCAATATCCAGAAAGTCGCTAAAAGTGGAAGGGTACAATGGGCGGGACACGTTGTAAGAATGCCGGACAACAATCCCGCAAAAATGGTGTTTTCCTCAAATCCGGCCGGTACAAGACGCAGAAAAGCACAGCGTGCTATGTGGTTAGACCAAGTGGAGTAATGGTAATGTTTTAACGACGATGTTTTACAGTGAGAAATATTGTGTTATGTCTGTTTGTCTGTGGTAAGTATCTTATACGTTGGCTAATTTGTTATCCAAACTGCCTAAAAGTTCGAAGAAATAGTTATTAGATAGTACAGAATTCTAAATTGGCATTATTTATGAAAAATTTACATTAGAATTCTTAAATCTCAGTCTTTCCCTGATTGCGAACCATACTTTAAATTTTATATAAACTTGCGACCCATCTTGTGTACCATCATAAGGCTCCTTTATTATGACATTTTGTATTTTTAAGTTACAAGAGGACGTTGCAAAGGATGAGTCTGACGTATGAAACCTGTGCATTTAGTTTTAAGAGAGTCGCAATCAGCGAATTATTCATTAAATCACTTATGGCTGTAAGCTCCAATCGGTATTATCCTCGGATTAAATCCCAATCAAGAATGTCCGGCTGCTTTGATGTCGACATCAGAGTTATTCAACACGATGCTATGCAAACAATTCGCAGATCATCCAAACAGGGACGGTATTAAAAGTTAATCCGAGTTGGAGCTTACCGCCATTATTGCGGCTCTCTGAATCCAATATTAATAGGTTGAAAAAATGGTTTAAAAATGGAACCTAAATCCAAAATTTCATAAATTTTGGTTCACATGAACTATGATAAATCAGTGTTATTACATTTGCAAACATCACCATTTTAGCGGCCCTCGCCATAGAGCGAACTGTCATTCAAAAGGATATTAATGTCATCTAATGCAATTTATCGACAATTTAAATCTTGGTTTACAAATCGAGATGAATGTCTATGGGAACGATAAAAATATATTTGTGCTCAGAAAACGAAGCTCGTTCAGATGATTTAAAAATTTGTTTGTTTTTCGAAATTATACAACCCAATTCCAGGTTTTCCACACGAAACGATAACTAATGGATACGTATTCGGTTTCCCCATAGAGATACGTATTCGGTTTCCCCATCGGGATTCGTATTCGGTTTCCCCATCAGGATTCATATTCGGTTTCCCCATCAGGATTCGTATTCGGTTTCCCCATCGGGATACGTATTCGGTTACTCCATGGGGATCCGTATTCGGTTTCCCCATTGGGACCCGTATTCAGTTTTCCCATCGGGATCCGTATTCGGTTTCCCCATCAGGATACGTATTCGGTTTCCCCATTGGGACCCGTATTCGGTTTTCCCATCGGGATCCGTATTCGGTTTCCCCATCGGGATCTGTCTACGGAATCCCCATCGGGATCCGTATTCGGTTTCCCCATCGGGATCCCCATCGGTTTTCCCATCGGGATCCGTATTCGGTTTCCACATCAGGATACGTATTCGGTTTCCTCATTGGGACCCGTATTCGGTTTTCCCATCGGGATACGTATTCGGTTACTCCATGGGGATCCGTATTCGGTTTCCCCATTGGGACCCGTATTCAGTTTTCCCATCGGGATCCGTATTCGGTTTCCCCATCAGGATCCGTATTCGGTTTCCCCATCGGGATCTGTATTCGGTTTCCCCGTCGGGATCCGTCTACGGAATCCGTATTCGGTTTCCCCATTGGGACCCGTATTCGGTTTTCCCATCGGGATCCGTATTTGGTTTCCCCATTGGGACCCGTATTCGGTTTTCCCATCGGGATCCGTATTCGGTTTCCCCATCGGGATCCGTATTCGGTTTCCCGGTCGGGATCCGTCTACGGAATCCCCATCGGGATCCGTATTTGGTTTCCCCATTGGGACCCGTATTTGGTTTTCCCATCGGGATCCGTATTCGGTTTCCCCATCGGGATCCGTATTCGGTTTCCCAGTCGGGATCCGTCTACGGAATCCCCATCGAGATCCGTATTCGGTTTCCCCATTGGGACCCGTATTTGGTTTTCCCATTGGGTTCCGTATTCGGTTTTCCCATCGGGATCCGTATTCGGTTTCCCCATCGGGATCCGTATTCGGTTTCCCGGTCGGGATCCGTCTACGGAATCCCCATCGGGATCCGTATTTGGTTTCCCCATTGGGACCCGTATTTGGTTTTCCCATTGGGATCCGTATTCGGTTTTCCCATCGGGATCCGTATTCGGTTTCCCCATCGGGATCCGTATTCGGTTTCCCCGTCGGGATCCGTCTACGGAATCCCCATCGGGATCCGTATTCGGTTTCCCCATTGGGACCCGTATTCGGTTTTCCCATCGGGATCCGTATTCGGTTTTCCCATCGGGATCCGTATTCGGTTTCCCCATCGGGATCCGTATTCGGTTTCCCCGTCGGGATCCGTCTACGGAATCCCCATCGGGACCCGTATTCGATTTCCCCATTGGGACCCGTATTCGCTTTTCCCATCGGGATCCGTATTCGGTTTTCCCATCGGGATCCGTATTCGGTTTCCCCATTGGGACCCGTATTCGGTTTTCCCATCGGGATCCGTATTCGGTTTTCCCATCGGGATCCGTATTCGGTTTCCCCATCGGGATCCGTCTACGGAATCCGTATTCGGTTTCCCCATTGGGACCCGTATTCGGTTTTCCCATCGGGATCCGTATTCGGTTTCCCCATCGGGATCCGTCTACGGAATCCCCATCGGGATCCGTATTGGGTTTCCCCATTGGGACCCGTATTCGGTTTTCCCATCGGGATCCGTCTACGGAATCCCCATCGGGCTCCGTTTACGGAACCCGTCATCGGGCTTGTAGCTTTTAGTAAATACACTGACTAACCTGCAATGAGATCTGGCTGCAAACTCCCCGCCCGGGATCCAGCTTCGGATTCCCTACCGGGATTCGGCTTGGGACTGGTACACTTTCCTAAAAAAAACATAATTACATTACATTAAATTAATAAATTCACATTTACTTACCAGAAAAACATTGCATCGCCACCAAAACTCGCGACGGACACATTATCGGCACTTTCCCGGGCTAATTCGTAAACAAATCAAACTTTTCCCACTGCGAAAAAAAACTGTACACGGCCAATGAGATCAACGCAAATTTGAGTACAGTGTACTCAATATCGAAAAAAGTGCAGGATGAATAAATCTGCCCTAAAATAAGGAAAATTTACGAGAATCCAGAGAATCCAATCTTTGCTTTTCTCATATTCGGAACATGAGGGAAATTAATTCAAAACTGAGTTCCTGCACTTTTTGCGATTTATGAGTGAACTAACCTCAAATTTGGGTCGTTCTCATTCGCCGTGTAGTGCTCACTCAGGACAAAACAAACTTTGCATGCGGCGAGAGACCGAGGGACAACAATTTACATCCGAGTTTACATCGTGATGAACTTTGATTCTAATGTAACGTTTGGTTCTGTTGTCATTGGATGTATTCTGATGTTTTATGCGTGCAACAAATTACATCGTGATGATGTTTGATTCTAATGTAACGTTTGGTTCTGTTGTCATTGGATGTATTCTGATGTTTTATGCGTGCATTAAATTACATCGTGATGAAGTTTGATTCTAATGTAACGTTTGGTTCTGTTGTCATTGGATGTATTCTGATGTTTTATGCGTGCAACAAATTACATCGTGATGAAGTTTGATTCTAATGTAACGTTTGGTTCTGTTGTCATTGGATGTATTCTGATGTCAAATTTTACATCGTCAAGACATTTGATTCTGATGTAACGTTTGAGGCTAATGTATTTTTATGTACTTGGACGTCACACTGAAGTCTGAATACATTAAGGTTACAGCAATACACGTTAAAATTTAATGTATCGAAGATGTCTGCTGATGTTTCCTACATTACAATTTCTATTCGGGTTATCATTCTGGTTGAATTAACAGCCAACATAACAAAAATGATAACAAAAAATTGCTCGTTGGATATCACAAAAATAACTAATTTTGTTATCATTGATAATATCTTGATAACAAATTCTGTATGCCATACAAATTTATTCCATAAATTTCAAATCATGTTATCATTTTGATATCAAAGCCATACGCTGATAACTGAAATATGATTAGGGATTAATAGCACTATTTTTATTGTTTCAATGCGAATAATATTTAAAGTTTTGAACTAACCTTGCATCGTTAATAAATATATAGTGTTTTTTTCCAGGATAACAACTGATAACAAAATTGATCAAGACTGATAACTAAATAAGTTATGCGATAACAACTGAAAAAAATGATATCTGGGATAACAAGACTTGTTATCTATATGATATCGGGTTGTTATTCTACTTTGCTCGGGATGGCTGACGAGGCATACGTTCGACAAGTTCCTGTGAGGGGTAAGTTTGTTGCTATTGATTCCCACACCCAATTACTGATTCGGTTGAGAAATGTTCGTAGACGCCAGTTTCAGAGGACTGGAGATCTGGGCAAAAAACGTGAAATGGCCGATCTGAATAGGCAGATTGCTTCCAGAATGGACTCACTCCGAAATGAAAGTTTCGGGCGCGTTGTCCAGAATCTGGATGACCGCTCCAGACCACTCTGGAAGGTAGCCAAGGTCCTGAAAACTCATCCCAAACCCGTTCCACCACTCAGAGTCGAAAATGATGACGATCGGCTTTTTATCACCCCACAGGAGAAAGCAAATGCGATCGGCGAGCATGTCGCTTCATCGCATTTGCTTGGCTCGACTATCCAAAGTCCGCTCGATGATCAGGTTCCGCAATGCGTTCAAAACCTAGATACCTCCCCTTGTGTTGTGCCTCCGGCGGATATGATTACAGTACAACAGATTTGCTCAGCGCTGAAATGCACCAAGAACATGAAGGCTCCCGGGTTTGACGGTATAAAGGGTGATACGGTCAAAATTTGGTCAATATCAACTTGACGTATTTCTTTCAATTTTGCATTTAAAAAACCTGAACACCTCTCATTTTGAAGGTGTGTGTGTGTAGAATGTTGCTCCTACTTTGATTTTGGAATTCACTCTTCAGTTGTCAAAATGCCGTCCAAGCAAGAAGAGCAGCGCATCAAAATTTTGCTCGCGCATCGCGAAAATCCGAGCTACTCGCACGCAAAGTTGGCAAAATTGCTAAAAGTTGCCAAATCAACCGTTACAAATGTAATTAAAGTGTTTGGGGAACGTTTGTCGACAGCCAGGAAGTCTTGATCGGGGGAAATCGAAAACCGGAAGCCGCTGAGACGACAAAGAGAGTTGCCGGTAGTTTCAAGCGAAACCCTAACCTCTCTCTCCGAGATGCCGCAAATAAGCTGGGTGTATCGTCTTCAACCGTGCATCGAGCCAAAAAACGAGCCGGACTATCGACTTACAAGAAGGTAGTGACTCCAAATCGCGATGATAAACAAAATACGACGGCCAAAGCGCGATCCCGGAGGCTGTACACGACGATGCTGACGAAGTTTGACTGCGTGGTAATGGACGACGAAACCTACGTCAAAGCCGACTACAAGCAGCTTCCGGGACAGGAGTTTTATACGGAAAAAGGAAGGAGAAAGGTAGCAGATGTTTTCAAGCACATGAAACTGTCAAAGTTCGCAAAGAAATATCTGGTTTGGCAAGCCATCTGTACCTGTGGCTTGAAAAGCAGCATTTTCATAGCTTCCGGGACTGTCAACCAAGAAATTTACGTGAAAGAGTGTTTGAATAAACGTCTGCTGCCTTTCCTGAAGAAACACGGTTGTTCCGTACTGTTTTGGCCGGATTTGGCATCTTGCCATTACGGTAAAAAGGCCATGGAGTGGTACGCCGCCAACAACGTGCAGGTGGTTCTCAAGGACAAGAATCCTCCCAACACGCCAGAGCTCCGCCCAATTGAGAAATACTGGGCTATTGTCAAGCGGAACCTAAAGAAGACCAAAAAACTGCTAAGGGCGAGCAGCAGTTCAAGGCAAACTGGCTTTCTGCGGCGAAGAAGGTGGACAAGGTGGCTGTACAAAATCTGATGGCAGGGGTCAAGCGTAAGGCCCGGCAATTCGGATTTGAAAAAGCGGAAGCCTAACTGAATATTTTTCCTGAATTTTATACTAATTGAACTTGAAAAAGAAATTTAATTTGATTTTTTAAATAAACGATTTCACCGATTTACACGCGTTTTCTCTTGACCAAATTTTGACCGTATCACCCTTTATTCAACTTGATCTTGAAGAGACTCAGCATGAAAGTGCAGTCTCTTCTAACCGCTATCTTCAACAGATGTTTGGAACTGCACTACTTTCCAAGCATCTGGAAAATAGCAAAAATCATACCAATCTGCAAACCCGGTAAGGATCCAACATTGTCTTCAAGCTTCAGACCAATCAGCCTCCTTTCAGCGCTGAGCAAATTGTTCGAGAAACTCATTCTCAATCGTTTGCTCAAGATTGTCGAGGAAAACAACATTCTCCTTCCGGAACACTTTGGGTTCAGAAAGGGGCACTCCACCAATCATCAGCTAGTACGGGTGATGAATAACATCCGAAGTAACAAAGCTGTATCCAAGTCCACAGCCATGGCCTTGTTGGACGTTGAAAAGGCGTTTGACAATGTTTGGCATGACGGACTTGTGTACAAGCTTTCTAACTTCAACTTCCCATTACATCTGATTAAAATCACCCGTAACTATCTCCAGCAAAGGTCGTTTAAGGTATCGTTGAATGGTTGTCTTTCAGACACGTTTTCCATCCCAGCAGGAGTCCCGTAAGGCAGTTTGTTGGGCCCGTTGCTTTACAGCATTTACACTTCAGACATTCCTCCCCTCGGTGACGGTTGCGTGTTTTTCCTGTTCGCAGATGATACCGCAATAGCCGTCAAAGAAGGATGCCTCGCGAAATAACGAACAAACTTCAACGATGCCTTAACGCCTTTGCTGATTATGCCACCACGTGGAAAATTAAAATCAATCCCTCCAAAACACAAGCGATCATGTTCCTCCATCGGCAATCGCCCAAACTGAAACCGACTCCATCTTGTACTGTAATCATGGATGGCACAAGGGTTGAGTGGTCCGCCGAAGTAACCTATCTCGGGATGGTGTTTGACGAAAATCTTCTATTCCGCTCGCATGTGGAGAAAACCGTAGTCAAGTGTTCCGCCTTGGTTAGGTGTCTGTATCCGCTGATTTGCCGCAGATCCCGCCTCTCAAGGGTGAACAAACTGGCCGTCTACAAACAAATCATTACACCTGTGATCCTCTACGCAGCTCCGGTGTGGGAATCATGTGCACAGACTCACAGGAACAAAATTCAGGTCGCTCAGAATAGAGTGCTGAGGATGGTTCTTGATCGTCCTTTCGACACTGGAATAACAAATGTACATGAAGAGGCAGGCATTGCCAAAATAGATTCCAAAATTAACGAAATTAAGACTAAATTTGCACAAAAATGTAATTTATCAGAACATGCTTTGATAAGCAATTTGTATATATTTGGTTGGGTAGGTGTATATAGTAGTTGTAGGTTAGTTGTCGTTGTAAATAGGTGGTCATACATTAAAATAGGCCTGATAGGACTAGAAACTGTAAATAATAATTAAAATCTCACTGTACTAAAGTTGAAAAGACGCATCTGTGTCACTTAAAAAATTCATACATGTAAACCACACAAACACAAGAAATAAAGATCATTTAAAGTCAAAAAAAAAGTCAAAAAAAGGCATTAGCTCATTTTCGCTTCGGACGGCGTGGTGAACAGCAATAGCAGCAGTAGGAAGGTGGTGGCTAGTCCACTCCTTCACACCTAACAAGCAACAATTGACTGGTCGTGGCAAAGGAGGAAAAGGTCTGGTAAAGGAGGCGCCAAGCGTCATCGCAAAGTTATTCGTCTGGCTCGCCGTGGTGGTGTCAAACGTCTCTCCGGTCTGATCTACGAGGTGTGCTGAAGGTGTTCCTGGAAAATGAGGTCCATGGTGCTGTCACCTACACTAAACACGCCAAGCGTAAGTGGCCATGGATGTTCTCTTCAATAAAACGTCCCTTTACAGGGCCATCAAGCTTACATCAGTAAAGAGTTCGAATAGAATTTATCTGTGCTTGGTTGTCCATATTCAGAACCACAAGCCCCCAACGACCACACAAAATGCTCTCCACACAGCAAAAAAATAATTTTGATATCACATCAAAGTGGATGCACTACAATCATGTCGAAAATTTCATGTAATTTTTATGGCCACATAAATAAACAAATGCAGTAAAAGCAGCGTAATGTCAGTTCATGCATTGTATTAATGATAATTTTGTCATTTTTAGCAAGTAATATTACACCATATTTTCGACATGATTGTAGTGCATCCACTTTGACGTGATATCAAAATTATTTTTTTGCTGTGCAGAGTTGTAATCTTGTAACCAAACTTGGAAGCAGTGGTGCAAGTGATTTTGATTGATTCTCTTAATCAACTTTCTCTTTGAAAAAAAAAAAATACTACAAATTTGGTACGCCTACAATTCACAAACGGAAAGAGTTGAGATAATAGATAATTGATCGATTAAAAGAACTAAATGCTCTTCACATTTATTCCGTCCACTAGCGGTCCTACGTCAAGTTTTCGTTCGTGCCCCTAGGCACAGATCCTTCTACTTTTTATGAATGGATAAATCATGTATCTTGACGAAGTTATCTCTAACGGATTATTTTGTATGGAGACTGTCATAAAGACATTTTAGTAATTTGTGAAGCATTAAAAAACAAACTACATTGTTTGCCTCGATGGTGCTGATGGATTTGTAGTTTTTTGATTTTGTAGTAGTAATAGTAAAAATAGCTTTGAGTAGTCTACAATGGTTTGAGCCTTGCGCGCGGAATACAGGTATAAATGACTAATACGTGGAAATTGTGGCAAACGCCTTGAATTAGTAAAGGGTTGGCTGGAAGTCGTTTCCTTGGTTTAGTTCTGGCACAAGCTTAAACGTGTAAATCCCAGGTCTCGTGTAAATGGAAGTATTGTCGAGGATTATACTTGAACTCTTGATAACTAGTTACACTTTTGAATGTTTTTGGTTGATGCCTATAGCATATTTAACAGGTCATTTATATTTCTTTTTCTTTCTTTATTTAGGAGATTTTCAGCCGTAGGCTGGTTCATCTCCGAGAGACCCTGAAGTGGACTCCCCGAGTAACGTGGTTTAGATTTTTTCGGTGAACCCTGAGGGGGTTCTCCTGGGTATAGATGTGCTTAGGGTGTTCCCTTGGTACATAATGGTTTTTACAGAGTTTGTTAACGTTTGTGTTTTGTGGTTGTTCAGCGTGATTGGCGGTTCATAAAAGGGATGGTCGTTGTGAAGGGTAATCAGATAATCGTTGTGTGGTATCCAGTCTAGAGTGTTCGGTGCGTTGTTATTTTGTATAGGGGGTCGGTGATTAAATTTTATCGAACAATCCAGCATCTTTAAGAAAGGTTATTAGAGCAGCTTCCGTGGATGGGTCGTTAGACAGGGCATTGCGTATGTTGTCCGGGATTCCGTTGTGGACCCGGATGTTCTGGAAGCAGGGACAGTTAACGATCAGGTGTTCGACAGTCATTATAGTGTTGCAGGTGTCGCAATACTTCTGAAAAGATGTAGCGCTGCCCATATTATGGGTTACTCGGGTGTGTCCAGATCGGAGCCGAGATAGGATCTGTTGTTCCCGTCGACTCGTAGTGTCCTTCCATTTGAATATGTCGTCCTTTATTTTTCTTAAGAAAGGTCCCCTTTTTGTAACCCACTCTTGGTACCAGGCGTCTCGAAGGGTCGTTTTCACCCATGTTTTTATATCTGAACTGGGAACAGATGTGGTAGTCATCCGGCCGGTGTGCCCAGTGGCGGCGAGATGGTCTGCTTCGCAGTTACCGCCTATACCACAATGGCCAGGTACCCAGACAAATGAGGTGTTCGGTGGTGCGGTCTTTTGTATGCCTTGGATCCAGGGATGTTTTGATGTTGCTGAATTCAAGGCACATAAAACGCTGGCAGAATCTGTTAGAACGCAAATGGGTTTATCGGAGGGCGTAGTGATGGCTAAATAGATGGCCGCGGCCTCCGCCGAGAAGACGGAGCATTGATCGGGAAGTCGAAAGAATAAACTGTTGAACGTATCTGCTACTCCGTATCCTACTTTTCCCGCAGCCTTGGAGCCGTCCGTGAAGCGGTGTTGAAACTTGGCATACTTAGTTCTGAGTAACTCCGCTAGGTGGCTGTGCATAGCGTGAGAGTTGTTCCCTGCCTTAAAGTGCTTGGCAATCGAAAGGTCAACATGTAGGGTTGGTTCTGTCCATCCTCTGGCTCCAATCCAGTGTAACCTGGACACGGATGGGAGTTCCTGATGGACCAGGCTTCCTAGGGCTCTATTCCCCTCTCTGAGGAGAAAGACCTCGTAGTTCCCAGTGGTCTTTTCTAGGTAACTGGATGTTCTGCAGCTCAGCGTTTCGGCGATTTGATATTGGAACGGCAGTACACCAAGTTCAACGCATGCCAATTCAGCGGGTGTAGAGGGCAGAAGACCTGCGACGATCCGGATGGCCTTGTTGTAGGTTGGGGCTAGATGCGTGGTTAGAGAGTCTTTGGAGAGGCAGGTTAGTTCAATCCCATAAAATAGTCTACTGTTTACGGTGGCCTTGGCTACCTTTAGTAGGATCTCTCTGTTGCTGCTGTGGTGTGGTTTTGAAAGTGTTCACAGGAGGTTTAGTCGCGTACGGCAATTGGCTTTAGTGTCAGTAAAGTGTGCGTTGAACCTCAGCTCTCGGTCCAGGCACACTCCGAGAACCTGAATGGTCTTTTTGTTGGGTATCGGAATGTTGTTCGCTAAGATGTTCGTTGGTATCGGCCGATGGCGGGAGCGGCATAGATGGGAAACCATGCTCTTTTCTGGGGACAGTACGAAGCCGGCCTTGGAGGCCCATCTTGAGATGGCTGATACAGCAGCTTGCAATTTTCTTCGCAATGCTTTGAGGGTGCGTCCGATAGCTAGCAGAACGATGTCGTCTGCATATACAAAGATGAATATTCCTTTTGGCAGGTCACTAAAGACACCATTCATTGCAACCAAGAAGATGGTGACCGCAATGACGGAGCCCTGTGGGACTCCAGTCTCTTCCGCTCGGGGTGAGGAGCGGTGGTTTCCAATCAGAACCTGAAAAGTTCTACAACAAAGGAAGTTTTTAACGAAGTGAATTATATGGCCACTTAGACCCCAGTCAACCAATTGTTTTATGACCTGAGGGGTCCATGCGCGGTTATATGCCTTGGCTAGATCCAAGGCCGCTATGTCGATGTGGAGTTCCTCCTCCATCGCTTCCTGAAGTACGTCTCCCAGGCCGGTAAAGTAAGTTCCGGTCCCGTGGCCGGGTCTGAACGCATGCTGTCGGTGATCGAGATGGTTGTTGTCCTCAAGGAACCGTATTAGTCGGCGATTGACCATCCGTTCCATGACTTTGCTGGTACAGCACGTCAGTGAAATTGGACGGAAATTTTCCGGTGTTGAAGCAGCTTGTCCCTGCTTTGGTATGGGGACTACTAGGCTGTGAGTCCATTCTTTAGGCAGGGTGTTGTCCGACCAAATTTTGTTTATTAGATTTAGCAGTTCGATTTTGGTGTTGGGTGGGAGGTGTTGCAGCATGGGATATCCGATGTCGTCTGGACCAGCAGATTTACTTTTGCTACGGGATAATGCTAGATTAAGTTCTTCGAACCGAAAGGGAGCGTTTATATTTGTTGGCATTGGGTCCTCCGGGATGGCAATGTCACGGATACTCTGTGTGGACGCATGGTTTTTTTGTATGAACGCCGTGTCGTAACGATTAATGGCCGAAAGTGAAGCGAAGTATTCTGCTAATTCGTTGGCGATGGTTTGTGGGTCTCGTGTGAGCCCACTTGGGAGACGAAGGGCCAACCCTCTGGCCTTTCTCTTTCCTTTGAGGGCGTTGACTCGACTCCACAGCTCTGACACCGCTTGGTTGGGGTTGATCCCCTCCAAAAATTCTTCCCAGCTACTTTTCTTAGCATCCCTGATGATTTGCCGGCATTCATTTCGCTTGGAGCGGTAGAGCTCGGTAGCTCGTTCCTTGTCTGGGTGATTCATGGGTAGGCGTTTGGCTGCACGAAGAGCTTTTCTTCTCGCTTTAATGGCAGACTTTGCTTCTGGACACCACCAGTGTAAGGGTTTCCGGCCGGGGTTTGAACTGGTCTTTGGAATGGAGATTTTTGCGGCCTCAGAAATGATCTCCATGAGTTCTTCAATGCTTGCCACTGGATGGTCGATGTGTGCTTGAGTCACGGTATCGTTGAAGAGTTCCCAGTTAGCTTGATCGTAGAGCCACCTGGGACGCCTTGAGGTCTCTGGAGGTTCTCCCCCTAACACGATGATGATAGGATAGTGGTCACTCCCTGCTGGATCATCCAGAGTTTTCCAGAGGAGGCGCTCGGTAATGGCTGGGCTGGCTGCAGAGATGTCGATCGCTGTTTCGCACTGGCCACGGACGAAGGTGTTCGATCCGTCGTTGAGGGTCACTAAGTCGAGGGACTCGATGAGTTCCGCTATGGCAGCACCACGGAGGTTTGCTTTAGAGCTCCCCCAAGATGGGTGGTGCCCATTGATATCGCCGAGGAGTATAAGATTGGGGCCAAAACTCGTTGAAGTTTGTGTAGAAGGTCCGGGATTTTCCCGTTTGGTAGGTATAGGTTGATGACTGAGACCGGGAATGGGGATTCCAATTTGGCTCCTACGATTGGGAGGTCGGTATTAAGGTCGATAGGGATGAACGGAATGCCATCAGCAATTCCGAGGGCAACCGAGTGATAAATATTGCTTTGACTGCAATTGTTGATCCACCGGTATTTGCCTGCAAGTGTGCGGTCTAGCTGCATTATGTTGACTCTGTGGGTCTCCTGGAGAGCCAGAATCCTGGGTGAGATATTATGAACCAGAACTTCTAAGTCCCCAAGATTGTTAAAAAATCCGTTCATGTTCCATTGGATCGCTAAAGTAGTGCTGCGGGGTCTACCAGGGCCGATAGGACTAGTGGACAGTGAGGGCAGTTGCGCTTGTCTGGTGTGGAGCCGTTTGGAGCTGGCAGCATTGGAGCATGTCGAGGTTGGAGAGCTAGAGATGGACTCCAGCAATTCATCAACGGTAGACGTTGTCAGGATTGTTTCCGCTTCCGGTAGAGTTGTCTGGGTCACCGAAAGGAATGGATATCTGCATAACGGACCGACGGTCATAGGTCGTTCTTCACCAGTAGTGACCCGCGACGTTTGTCCGGGTCCAATGACTGACTTGGCATGGAATCGATTGGGTTCAGATGTGTGGATGTTTATCAGTGTTGAGGGGAGAATGGTGGACCCCAGCAGAGCTCCACCAACAGAAGCAGCCAGAACTGGCCCCGCTGCTGGCAAAGTCGTTTGAGCTATCGATACGAAGGACGGACTAGATGAGGAACCAGCGATCGGAAGGGGACTCCCTCCAATCCGGGTTCGCCATTTATCGTACTCGCGGGCATTTGATAGTGCTTGTTTGGGAATATCTCTCATGTTACTTAATTCATGCAGCGGTGTTTCAAATGTTCGGGGTGTATTTATGTCACTCAGCCTGCCGACTTGAGCCTTTTCGGATTCCACGTGGGGGAGAGTGAAGTTATCACGCGACCCACTGGTCCTTTCTCCTTCCATGCTATTCTCATCTTCCTTGGGATCATCGTTTATGCTTCGTTGGGGGAATGTGATGTTATCACTCGACCCATTATTTCCACAATTTTTGACGTTGTGCAGCTTGTCCTTCTTGAATCCCTCATCGTCCTTATTCATTACGGTTGCCTTTGGTCCCACGCTGTCCCAAGGGGGATAGGAGTGTCCTCCTTTTTCCGTCCCTCTTCCGGCGGTCACAGGGTGACGAGGGTTGTCCGTCGATTCCGGTGGGATAATGACTTCCGCATCGAGGGGGCCTCGACTGCTCCGTGACACGGCCGAGATGATGAAATTCCGGTGCTCGTCGGAGTTTGCCAACGAGTGTCGGGGGGTGTCTGCCAGTTCCGGTTGGTCCATAGCGTCCGCACTGACAGGGCCCCGACTACCCGAGGCCTTATCCGGTGTTTTCAATGTCGTTGTAATGTTTGTGGTGATTGAGATAGATGCAGTCCGCTTTGTTTCCTGATTGTTTCTAGCCTCAGTAGAGGGTGGTGTAGATGTAAAGTGCATGTTGATTGTTATGGGAATTCTTTTCCGGTTGATCAGGTAAGACGGACTGGGTTGACTGGGTTGTGGAGGTCTAGTCTTCCATTGGAGTTGAGTTGTCCTCGGTGGACATCACCTCGTCTTCCGAGGAGATAAGCTCGTTGTCGACAACCTTTTCTACAGATGGCGAAGGGTCGAGTTCAATTTCAGTATCAGAGATGTATGCCAGTGTTTTTGACCGTTTTGAGTCTACTTCGTCGCTTGTCTGTTTATTTTGCTTCTTCTTCGTTCCAGAGGGTTTTTCGTGTGGTGTATGTTGGGATTTTTGTTGTTGTTGCTCCTGTTTGGTGTTCTCTTTTGGGACAGATGGTGTCGGGAGTTTTGAGCTAGTATTTGTGATGAGCTTTTTATACTGCTGATTAACAAGGCGAAGATTGGCAACCTCCTTATCTTTTTGGGATACGGTGGTCTCGAGAGACTTGACTCTGGCTACTAAGTCTTCGATGGTCCCGTGTTTCTGTATGATGTTCAACCGACTTTCCGGTTTCAGGGCTGATTCTAGGGCTTGAATACGTTCGTCTTTACGTCGTACTTCGGTTTGCAAGTTCACGATCATCTGTCGGAGTTCATCAATATCCGTTTTGCTAGTGGTTGAAGAACTTTGGTTCTTTGCCTCCAATTCTGCAATCTTGCGATCCTTTTCCTCCATTTGGCTGAGGAGAAGGTCAAATTTAGCTGAGAGGTCAGCGAAATCGGAATCTTTACTCCTGTTGGTGACTCCAGCAAAGGATTTCTCTCCGGTGACCACCTCGAAAATCCTTTTGGCCGCTGGGTATGGGATTCCCTTGTCAACACGGATACGTTGTATTGCGTCTTCCGTCTTATACACCGGGCAGTTCCGACTAGCTATGGAATGATCATTCGTGTTACACCTGGGACAGAACGAGATGGCAGAACAGCTTTCTCCCTGAACAGTAATGTGTTTTTTTGCGCATTGGCCACATGTCTTATCTGCTTGCTGACATCGTTTGCTTGTGTGCCCGAAAGCGAAGCATTGGAAACAGAGCATCGGTCCTGGGTAATAGGGCCGGGTTCTGCACCTTAGATACCCAACGTCAACGTGTTCTGGAATGCGGGTTCCATCGATTGTCAGAATAACAGTAGCTGTATTCTCTCTTTCGGTCCCGGTTCTTGCTTTCCTAGTAATCCGGCGAATTTGTGTGACTTTCTGATCCTTGAGATACGACAGAATGTCGGTATCGGTTACCTTTGCTATGCTTGGGCAATTGATTACGCAACGGGTGGTATTGAGACTGGCATGCTTGGTGATCCTGATCTTGGTTCCATCGGAGAGCTGATCCATGGCGAGGAGGCGTTTCATTTGGTTCTGCGAACGGACTTTGAGTGCGTATGTTTTACCTCTAGATTCAGGGAAAGCACCATCAATTTTTCCTTTTATCCACTTCTCGATAGACGAGCGAATCAAGAAAGGATGCTCCGGTAGTTTCCGGATTCGGTATCGGATTCCATCCTTAACACCACAATTTCACCGTGCAAACCTTGTGGGTCCATGTAGGCCGGCAGTGTCGCACCCGTATATGATCCATAGATTGTGTTACTTGCCCCTTCTCCGGAGTCTGGGAGGGGGGGAAAGTCCCACGCCAGCGACATGGCTGGGGGGAATCGGTGACGGAAGTTGTTTGTCAGAACCGCTTTTTCGATGAAACTCTAGAGAAAATTAAGCTAAAATCGAGAGAAACACTTGCTCGAAATTTTTTTGTCTTCCACTCGCGCCACACAGAGAATATAACTCGCAACCAATTAATTAAATGTAAACAACCGTCACTTCAAATCACGACACAATCTTCTTGTGATTATATAAGAACTTGCATGCAAGATCTCTACATCACCTGATATGGGTCAATTGACAGCAATGGCTGTCGCCACTTTTGCGACTCTATACGCTTGTCCGATAATAATGGTTCACTATTTATTTCAATTTTACTCGCCGGTATGGTTTTATCGGGGTAAACCCCCACTGTGACACGACTTCCTGTCAATTTATCAAACTATTCGCACTCACTGAAGGAATAAACAATCTGTTAATAACTCGCAATCTCGCGAAAAAAGCAACGGTGTAAAAAGCAACTTGACTGATCGTGGTGTATACGAACTGTCCATACTTACCAGGTCATTTATATCTGTAATTGTAATCAGCTCGATTTTGTTTGCAAACCTGGTTAAAATGTTTATATTTAATTATCTTTAAGAAAACTCGTTTAGCTCAAACCTTTGTAGGGGTAAGAGGTGGGACCATCATCATCATCATAATTAAAATAATTTGAAATCTCAGTACCCGTACGATTTTGTTAACAGCTTCCGAACGATTTTTTGAAAATAATGTATTTTTGGCCTTTGTGATTATTTTTTTAAATGAAAGATTCATTATTAATAACGTCTATGTCGTGTCACGGTGATCCAAGATCAACGAAATCATTAATTAAATTTCAAAATAAACCCGTTCAATTTTAGCGACACTAAATGTTTGGGCTTGATGCCAACATCGAACGGGTACTGTATGTTCCATTATTATCTAACGTCATTACTATCTGGCACAGTAGCACTTGTGCATATCACTGCATCACTC
Source organism: Ochlerotatus camptorhynchus (assembly GCF_037179485.1). Classification (NCBI taxonomy): domain Eukaryota; kingdom Metazoa; phylum Arthropoda; class Insecta; order Diptera; family Culicidae; genus Ochlerotatus; species Ochlerotatus camptorhynchus. The sequence continues at coordinate 477,307 of NW_027040634.1, read as the reverse complement.
GTAAATGTTTGACTCCTCTTGTCCACCAACAACAAGAAGCCATTTTTCCCCGACATGGCTAAAGCAATAATTGATTGCTGGAATCACCACGAATAATCGAATCACATCACATCATGTTCGAAATAGGAAGTTTAATGTGATTACAACTCCCACCCACTGATCTACACTGGATCATCCACGGGCATCAATCAAAGTATGTGCGATATACATACGGCACACGTATGTATACTAATCATTAACCTTCAAAATGGTTTCATTAGCTATCATTCGTAGGAATTCTCTTTTTTTTCATTCAATCACAAATAGACACACAACAATTAAGACATACGAGGGTGGACAAAACAATGCGATCATAATTCCGGAGCAGCTGAAGCTTCTATTCGAACCACCAGTATCATCACTTGGTTGGCTGACTCCGGTGTGAATCGTTTATCCTCTTTTTGACCTAGCTGTGTTCTTTCTTGGGTGAAACGAACAGAAGAAGTGCTAAAAATGCAAATCGCAAGATTAACAACTGTCTTCGGGCTTGTTCTTTGTGGTCAGCAAATTTTGGCAGAAGAAACCAAAACGTTTCCCGGGTAAATATTCGCTTCGGTTCGGTGACGTTTTATCTTCAGGATGGGTTTTAATTCATTTCCATTTTTTTTATATGATTCCTGTTGGAAAAAAAAATCCAGTGCCGAGATAATCATCCCCGCTGTCATAGCACAAGTGGCTCCAGCTATAATTGGTGCCATCATCGGAGGGATTGGTGGAGGTGGTGGAATCCTACCACCCTTGCCACCCATTTCGGCTTTCCATACGACAGCGGTAGCCACTTCGATTGCCAATAAGCCGATCGCTGTGAGGTGAGTAACTGATTTACATGATTTGCTGTTCATCTCATGTAACACATTTGACAAATATAATCGAAGAATCAAAGATGAATAATTCTAAAATTCAAGTTTCAACAGTCACAGCGGATCCATTTCGACCAGTTCCAGTACGAATGCTGGTTCGCATGCATCGGTTGGTCCTGGATCACTCGTATCAAGCGCGAGCAGTGCAGGAACCAACACAATCCAAAATCTTTCCAAGCGGTGGCAAAAGTTCTTCAACAATCTTCGCTGAATCCGGTTCTTAATTGGTTGTCGTTATGATGGAATAGGAATAACAACAAGACCACGGTAATCCGCGCAGAAGAAAGTTTTCTAAAGCTACAATAAACGACTGCAAGAGTTCCAAACTGGTTTCTTACTGGGGTAACTGCTGGTTTGCTGTTTTTGTTGCAATTCAAACGTGATTTGATTAATATGCTTAGCCAGAATGATTGGGAACGAATGTGTGGAAACAGAAATAGGCGAATGGGTCATCAACATTAATAGAAAATAAATCGGTCGTTGTCATACTGGAAAGTCACAAAGTGTGGAAGAGTTCTTGTTTAAAATGAGATAAAATTGTTCAAATCGATCAACCAGTTCACATGTTAACACTCCGGACACGATGCCTCCGGTAAAATGTGTAACAGAAAATTGGCAATGTTTGTAAAACCATTGCTCAGCAATTTATCGATGGATCATAAATCTATTGACACCGATTTTTTTTAAAGTCCATAGTTTCAAATGGCGCCATTAAATTTGTAGTTCGTAATTTTTCAAACATTGCAAGTTTGCTGTTACACATTTTACCGGAGGCATCGTGTTTGGAGTGTTAATGCGTCTTGCGTTGATAGGAATAGAGATCTCCAAGCGCAATCTCACGAACACTAAAATCCAACATCCATATATAAAAATGAAGAAGAAGAAGAACCAAAAAGGTATCGTGATATCACAACTACTTAAAAAGGTAGCGCGCGGTCTCACGCACACTTTTGTGCATCTGGAGAACTCTATAGAGATCTCCAAGCGCAATCTCACGAACACTAAAATCCAACATCCATACATAAAAATAAAGAAGAAGAAGAAACAAAAAGGTATCGCGATATCACAACTACTTAAAAAGGTAGCGCGCCGTCTCACGCACACTTTTGTGCATCTGGAGAACTCTATACCGTTAACAGAAAGAACGATGACTTTATGATACTGGAGTAATCATTCAGACAATCAATAGTGTGGTACGAATGACACTGGGTACGTTTATCCAAGTTAAATGTTTGTGAAGAATTATTGTAAATGTTGTAGAGTGAAACTTGTTGCTGTCGTCAATGTTCAAGGTTTATTAGATCTTGACCTAATAAGAGATTTATTTAACTTTGATAAATTAAAAGTCCGGATTATTCAATATCTGTCAGTCTGTTACTTTTAATTACGATCTTGCGCTGGAAATTTTGTTTTATAGCCTTACCCTAGAATAGCGTATATTTTTAAATTTATTTATTATTTATCCAAATATGGTACATTCAGTGTTATAAATGTTCTTGAAAACTCACTTTGACTCTCGGTAATTTCTCTTAGCAAATTTGATGGATTTTGATAATTTAACCAATACAGGGGTGCCTTCCATTGTTTTGGTCAAAATATGATGATGTTTTGTATGTGTAAGTAACAATAATAGGTTGAAAAGTTTGTGCCTGCCACATAAAACCAAGTCCCCGGCAAGGGGACAGATCTAGATAGAGCTGGAATTAGGGAGTAACAGCTTTTGTAAACACCGGGCTCGCCCACGCAGACCAATATAACCATCGGATAGGGAAAGTCTTTCCCTACCCGATAATGATGTTGGTATGCGAGGGCGAGCCTTGAATGTCAAGTCATCAAGAGAAGTCATTGTTTACAAAAGAAGTTTGACCCTAATTCCAGCTCTATCTAGAGATAACCTTAGTTTCACGTACCCACTTGCAAATAGTATATGTAAAGAGCAAATTTTCATTACGTCGAATGTAACAAAGGTAAACAAAGTCGAGCTATCAGTGTCAATCGATTCTCCTGCTATTACACTATATACTGTCCGAATATAGGATCAAATCCCATTTTTAAATTTATTTACCAGTCAAATTGCTTTTTGACGTAATCACCTTCCGATCAAAATAGTTTTCGATGTTACTTAAGTCACCCAATTTCTATGGAGATGCCGTTTGACTTAAGTAACAGCGCTGAGAAACCCGTGAAAAGTGTACGTTCGTCGCTTCGCGTTTTCATTATTAAAGTGAATAAATCGAACTGTTTGTTGCTAAGATGATTTCGGTGGTCCTAAAATGATGAATGGGCTGCACGTAAGGAGACGTAATTGATAATTCTCCCGAATATCCTGGTAAATACACTTTGACTTAAGTAACAATAGGGGCCACCAAACGACGTATAATAACTTTTGACTCAAAAACTAGTATTTTTTAGCATGAAAGCCAGCGATTTGCATTTGTATGATTAAAACCCTGCTAAATATGTTAAACATTGCTATTACTATGAGATTATATGTGTTTACTTGGAAATAGGAATAACTTTTCGGTCATCAAAACAAAACTTTATTTTTCTCGGATTGGTGCGAATGTTACTTACGACATAATGAAAATTTGCTCTTGATGTCGTCACTCAACATAAACAAAGGCATTGTCCTTCACCGCCGCATTGGCATTTCTCTATTGGTATTTCTCTATATATATGGGAATCCAACTTTTTGTTTCTCCATGTGTGGATGTCAAATTAACAAGCAAGAATGCTATATGATAAGAACGAATTTATTATTTTCGTGGTAAAATGAAATCATCCAAACAAATTTAAACCGATTGATGGAGGTTCATTTTCTTAAATAATCATATGACAATAAAAATACTTTGCTGTCTTCTATTTTATTTTGTTCTTGAATATAATCAGCCTACAGTTTTTTTATTATAGTAGTGTGATGAAGGCCTGCCATGGGCCGTATGAATATAGAAAAGTTTACTTTCCTGTATTTCTCTATTCTTGTGTTCTTGGGTATTCTTCTGACAAGCAAGACTTCTGAAACTAAACTGAAAATACTCATTAATCACCTCAAATAACTTTCAACGTTGGAAGATATTACGAACGACTTGAAAATAGAATCCTAATGAGCATCTGCAACATTCATCAAAAATGTCTGATGATAGCATTAGTATTCGTGGGCGAGCTACCAGTTACGCCAAATCGACGATCAAATGCTTTGTTTACAAAAGCTGATACGTTCCTTCGAAAAAGTAATCGAGATATGTTACTCAACAATGCTATTGTGCACACTACTGAGAATCAAAACAAAAATTTTAGCTGGCATCATTGGAGTTCCTATGTCGCTAACGTCGCGTGTGTGGTTTGGTGAGCGCGCGACAATAAGATGAATTTTAAACATTAATTTTGTTTACTGTACATTATTTCCGCATTCGCCCTTTTCAGATAACACTTCTAAAAGTTGTGAGTTTGACAGAACCACCAGCACCAAATAGAGTTCTCCAGTCCAGATGCACAAAAATGTGCGTGAGACCGCGCGCTACCTTTTTAAGTAGTTGTGATATCGCGATACCTTTTTGTTTCTTCTTCTTCTTCTTTGTTTTTATGTATGGATGTTGGATTTTAGTGTTCGTGAAATTGCGCTTGGAGATCTCTATTGTCGGGGTACACTGGCAATATACTGGAGCTGTCAAGTTGCCCCCGAGTTGCATAAAACCTCCAAATTTAGCTTTGACATAGTCACAATGAGCGATTTTCTGATCGCATTTTCGCGAAGAGTGAAGAGCAAAGAGTGGGTGAGATAAATGACAAAATCGCTTATTGCGACTCTCATAGTAACAAAATTGGCAGGTATTATTTGTCAAACACACAGAGGCGACAATCACGAATGTCGGCGGAGCTCACATCAATATTATGAACATAGTGGGTGAGGATGACTGCAACAGACTACTCTCTCTAGCATTAAGCACTGCGGTGCAAGTGTGAAAGAGTAAACTGTTTTGTTCTGTCTTACCAAAAGTGCCAGATTGTCCAAACATGTCAAATTCATGTGAGCTATAGTGCATCTTTATGTGGTTGACAGGGATAGCAACCGATCAGCACTCGTGTTTATTTCAGTTACCGTGGGCACGTAATTTGTGATTAGCCCCGGTCTTTTTCAAATTGTATCATTATTTATGTACGGTTCTTATATTTGAAATGACGTTTCACATTCATCTAGTGATGGCCAATTTTAATTCGAATAATCGATTAATCGATTCACGAACCGAAAAGTAAAATATTTGTAATCGGTTATATCATGCCGATATAAGCATCAACTTCTCTAGAGGATCATCACCCATCGTTTCAAACGTATGCTGCACTCTCATTGGTGGAAAAACTGACAGCACAGCGAACTAAAGATAATCGATTAGTTGTTAATCGAGTAATTAAAAAATAGGACATTTCTGATTTTGGTGTGATTGTTTTGATAAAAAAGAGCGCAAAATTTCATCTCTACCGAGGGGGCAGCAAAACCACAAAATTACCTAGTATTCATTGGATGAAAGCAAGTCCCTGGCAAGGTGACAGATAACCTTAGTTTCACGTACCCACTTGCAAATAGTAGATGTCGCCACACAACGTAAACAAAGGGATTGTCCTTCACCGCCGTAATAGTATTTTTCTATGGGAAATCAACTTTTTGTTTCCCCATGTGTGGATGTCAAATAACAGGCAAGCATGTTATATGAAAAGAGCGAATTTATGATTTTCGTGGTGAAATGAAATAAATCAAAATGAATTGAAACCGATTGATGGAGGTTCATTTTCTTATATAATCAAATGGCAATAAAATACGTTTCTGTCTTGTATTTTATTTTGGTCTTGAATATAATCAGCCTTCAGATTATGTTTTTGATCATAGTTGTGCGATGATGAAGGCTTTCCCTAGGCCGTATGTGTTCTCCTGATATGCAAAATTTCTGAAACTGAACTGAAAATACTCATCGATTTCCTTGAAATTCGTAGGAATTAACTTGAAATTCGTAAGAATTTACTTGAAATTCGTAAGACTTTTTTGAAATTCATAGGAATTTCCTTGTAATTCGTATGAATGTCCTTGACATTCGTAGGATTTTCCATGAAGCTATAGGAATTTCCTCGAAATTTGTTGTAATTTCCATGATTTTCGTTTAAATTTCCTTGAAATTCGTTGGAGTTTCCTAGAAATCCATAGAAATGTCCATTAAATTCGTTGGAATCTCCTTAAAAATCGATGGAATTTCCATACAATGTAATGAAATTTCTTGAAATTCGTTGGAAATTGCTTGTAATTCTATGACATTTCTTTAAAATTCTTATGAATTTCCTTGGAGTTCGTCGGAATTTCATGTAAACTTGATGGAACTTTGAATTTCTGGAAATTTTTAAAAATTTTCTATAAATTTTGTGGAATTTCCTCGAAATTCGGTGGAATTTTCTAGAAATTCGTATGAATTTTCTTACAATTTTTGCAATTTCCTTGAATTTGTTGCGATGTTCTTGAAATTGTTGGAATTTGGTTGGATATGTTAGAATTTCATTGAATTCATTTGGATTTTTTTCTAAATTCGAAGGATTCATAGAAATTTCCTTAAAATTAGTCGGACTTTCGTGAAATTCTTAGGAATTTCCTTGAAATTATTTGGAATTTCCTTGAAGATCGTTAAAATTTCTTTGAAATTCAATGGAAATTCCTTAAAATTTTATCGAATTTTCCTGAAATTCGTAGGAATTCGTATTAAATTTTGTGGAATACATTTGAAATTCGGTAGAATTTTCTTGAAAGTGAAAGTATAAATTTTCATGAGATTGATGTAATTTCCTTTAAATTGTTGGAATTTCATTAAATTCGTTGGAATTTCCGAGGGGGGTGGCACATCTAAATCTCAAGTTTAGATGCTCAAAAAATCTCACACTAGCGAATCAATCTTCGAAAAATCTTCTTTCATTTGTCGCATCTACTTGCATCGCTCATCATCTTTTTGCAGGAAATCTTCAAAATCATCATCAATCACAGCCACAGCAAAACACAATCTTTTTTGCATCGTAGATAGAGTCGTCCCCCTCGGGAATTTCGTTAAATTAGTTGGAATTTTCTTTAAATTCGAAAAATTTCCATGAAGTTATTGTTCCTTGAAATTTGTTGGAATTTCCATTAAACTGCTGGAATTTCCTTGAAATTGAAATGAATTTCCTAGAAATTCATAAGAATGTCCTTGAAATGCATAGGAATCTCCTTGAAATTCATTGGAATTTCCTTGAATTTTGAAAGAATTTCCTTTGAAATTGTTTGAATTTTCTTATAATTCGTTGGAAATTGCTTGAAAATCCATGAAATTTCCTTAAAATTCTTAAGAATTTCCTTGAGGTTCGATGAAATTTCTTTGAGAATTGATGGAACTTCCATAAAATTCGATTGAATTTTGTTGAAATTCTTAGTTATTTTCTATAAATTGAGAAATTTCCTTGAAATTCAATGAAGTTTTGTTGAAATTCGTATGAGTTTTCATGAAATTCTTGAAATGTCCTTGCAATTTTGCCATTGAAATTGTGTGAATTGGGTTGAATAAGTTAGAATTTCAATTACAATTACCTTGAAATTCATTGGAATTTTCTTGAACATCGTTGGAATTTTTTTGAAATTTTTGGCATTCCATGAAATTTGTACGATTTTTCTTGAAATTCGTAGGAATTTCTGTGAAATTTGTCGGAATTTCCATAAACTTTGTTGGAATTTCCTTGAAATTAATTGGAATTTCCTTGAAACCCGTTGGAACTTTCTTGAAATTCGTTGAAATTTCCTAATTTTTTTGGAACTTCCCTCAAGTTCTTGCCCTGAAGTGCTAAGAACTTTCCGAATGCCGTATGATATTTTCTACAGATATGTAAACTTATCAGAGCCTTTCTCGGAGTTCAGGTAATGTGCATAGACTTTTATTTAAAACGCTGGCTTGAGGAACATGTTAACAACTTTGGAAGCATTAAGAATTCTATCCATAAAGAAGTTACAAAATTGTTTTTATACGCCTTTTAATAGAAACTTAGCGATAGATTTAATCACTCTTGGTGAATAGGAGAACGTCAAAAACCCAACAAACATTGAATGTTGAATAAGAGCTTATTCAGGCAAACGTAAGCATCTTCAGCTAAAAAATAGCTTATTCAGTTGTTGATCAACTCAAATTGTTTGTTGGGAACAGTGTTGTGAGTAGAAATTTGTGCCGTGAGACATAGGAAGCGAAACAATTTGACGATGACAATCATTCATTTTTGTTTACAAATCATATGCTACTGGTTATGTACTGCTCAAATACATACGATACACCAAATAAAAAAAAGTTGCATAAACTGATTATGTATTGTACATACTACTGAGAATCAAACCGATATCAGTCGCTTGGATCACTGGAGTTTCTATGTCGTTAATACTAGTTTTGTCGTCGGATGTCGCGTGTCCGTTTGGCGGGCGTGCGACAATAAGATGCATTTCAAACTTTTATTTGTTAATAAATAAATTTTATTTACAGTACATCATTTCCGAATTCGTCCTATTCAGATAACACTTCTGAAATTTGTGAGTTTGACAGAACCACCAGCACCAAATTTTCGGGGTACAATGGCAATATACTGGAGATGTCAAGTTGCCCCCGAGTTGGATGAAAGGGACCGTGAAAGAGGACACTAAAATAGAAAGTTTTTCTTCCGACTGTTTCATCTTAGTATTCTTCTTTGGGGATAGGGTTCCCCTGGTCAAACGCAAACTTCACAATCTTTTCTTGTTGTATACACAAACAAAATATTATCAAAATTTCTTAATATTTCACAATTACATAACACATTTTATTAGCCAAAATGAATGGGTGCCTTCCATTCATTTTGGCAAGACAGTTCTAAAGTCATGATAATGGCATGTGCTAAAAAAATGTTTTCCATTGCTGCGATCTAACATTGCGTTAGCTAGAACGTGTTCATGTCGAATTTGCCTTATGTCGTTTTCATTTTTGTGGTATAGCTACACCGGTGCTACACCGCAAAAACCAAAACGGCATTATATACAAAAATAATAAAATAAATCGTGGTCTAGGACTCCCAAGTAGTCAAAGCATGGAGTCCCATGGAACTTTTACTTTTCATGTTATAGATCATTCTATTTTAAGTTTCTGTATTACCGTAGAAGTCAGTGCTGCAAAATTTCGACAATACACGTTGATACTCAAAATTCTGCTTTGGTCACTCGTTTGAGCTAACAGTCATCGTCAAGGCAAACCATGTCAATTGTCAGTACAATTTTTGTCAGTGACGAATATGTGCTGATTTGTTTATAAGCTAAATTTGAAATGAAATCAAATGGCTTAAGCAAAACAATTACATGGAGCCATTAAAGTGAATAAGGATCTACGTCCTGAACCGCTTGGATAACAATAATGTGTCGCAGAATGCAAGAAATTACACTTTCTGTTACCAGGTGAATCTTTGTCATTGACGAAAAAATGAATGAGATTTTGACAAAGATTTTTTTGAGGATCAAGTCTATCATTGACTATGTGAAAAACAATATTGTCAATATCGTGCAAAAGTCTGTCAATGACAATGACAAATCTCAACACTGGTAGAAGTTATGCACAGAACTCCAAGCTCTCTCTAGAAGCTCTCTAATATTCTCCTGGAAATCCTTCAGTTTTGTTCAAAAGGAAAACAGGAACATCTTTGAAGTAGAGTTATCCCAAAAACAGGTTTGATTTCGAATTTTCTCCAATGACGATACACAGCCAAGGATCGGCTTATGTCGTTTTCGTTTTTGCGGTGCAGCACCGGCGTAGTGTAAGCAGGAATAAGCGCGATCCTTTGACAGCTCAACAACATTTGTTTGTAAACAAAGGTGCATCCTATATCTACACCCTAAATTATTTCGGTGTACGGCAGTGTAGCACCGGTTTAGCTACACCGCAAAAACGAAAACGACATAATGTAATCTAACACCAACACAGCCAGTTCTTGAAAGTATCCTGGAAAATGATATATAGGTCATTCCAGCTCAAGTGGAAACAGAATTTAAAAAAGTTGTGGTCGATGTCACCGATTTGAGCCAAACTTGGCCAAAACGCTTATTTTGGCATTCTGAATAAACGCCTTTCTTGATTTTGCTCTAAAGATCCTAGATCCTTCTGGGCTACAACCCTGTATTTTCGAGATTAAAAAAAATCAACTATCAAAAGAGATTGCTCCACAACCAAATAAGCTATTCGTGATCTTAGAACGTCAATTTGAAGGTTTTGTAAGGTTAATTATTACAAATGTACAAACATTTTGTCTTTTTTTATAGTAACTACAGTAAACAGGCTGATTGCCGGCAGGTATTAAAATTGTCAAAAAATGGCCTATTTTCACCATGGGCGGGATTTTTTATTTCTTAATATTTTGGGCTCAAATTTTTACCACACCTTGGAAAACTATTGTACTTGATATTTTTCCAAGGGTAAATGATTTGGACAAATGGTTTTTGAGACATGACCACATTGAGATCGATATATGCGTCTTTATTCCGCGGTTTGCTCTGATCTGATTAATTTACTAATTAAAAGCTATATAAACGTTGACCGTCTTCCTCCATTATTAGATTTCATTGCATTGCTTTACAATATTGCTGTATAAAGGTGAATACAGTCAACAAAATGGCTCTTATACCACTATGCGTCCATGTTTTAATGGCATGGTTTGTAAATGCTTTATAAACGACGTATTCATTCATTATTCCACAACACTGCCCGAATAGAAATTTACATTAGCCCAACGTTTGATTTTGATGTCTACATCAGCATCAAAATCAAATGTATGCCTGATGTCAAACATTAGAAAACATTATGATTTAGATGTATTTAAGCAACGTAACATGATGTATACATCAGAAATTTTGGAACAAAATTTTGCCATTCTAATGTTGGTCTGACGTCAAAAATTTCAATCTATTGACATTAGAACCAAACGTTTTAAGGATGTTTTCAGATGTACAAAACGTTAGAACTAAACGTTGTTCGGATGTTTTTAAATGTAAACGTTTTCTGATGTTTTCTAATGTAGATGTTTCCTGATGTTAGAAACAAACGTTTTTGGATGTTTTCAGATGTAAAAAACGTTAGAACTAAACGTTTTTCGGATGTTTTTATATGTAAACGTTTTCTGATGTTTTCTAATGTAGAGGTTTCCTGATGTTAGAATCAAACGTTTTTTGGTTGTTTTCGGATGTAAAAAACGTTAGAACTAAACGTTGTTCGGATGTTTTTATATGTAAATGTATTCTGATGTTTTCTAACGTAGATGCCTCCCGATGCTGGAACCAAACTTTTTTGGATGTTTTCGGATGTACACAACGTTAGAACTAAACGTTGTTCGGATGTTTTCATTTGTTCTTCGTGTTTGTTGTTCTCTGATGTTTTCAGATGTACAAAACGTTTAAAGTAAACGTTGTTTGAATGTTTTCAAATGTAGATGTTTACTAATGTTTTTAGATATACAAAACACTAGAATCTTACTTTTCAAATGCTTTCAATTATATTTACAACACATTAGAATTAGAAACATGATCGTGTAAACACTACACACCATTGTTGTTAGATAACATAATAAAAATGCGTACATAACAGTCAATGCTGAAGCTCCCGTTTCCCACCAGTCAGTTAACTGACCTTAGCTAACCTAATATCATTGCGGCAACTCTCTATGCGGCAGGGGAACTATGCCATTAGCGCGCTAAGAGTTATTAGACCACTGACATAGGCGCCAATTTGTAGGTGACGAGGCACTTGGTGACATTACAGCGAGCTTGACGATTGTAGCAGCATCTTTTTTAGTAAACTACCAGTTAAGGTGTGTAGTGTTTACAAGATCATGTTTCTAGCTCTAATGCTTTGTACAATTGAAAGCATTGGAAAAGTTAATTCTCATGTTTTGCAACCGAAACCATCAGAAAACATAAAATTGTACAAAAAAAAAACATCCATTCTGGTAGACTATCTCTTAAATGCATACAGAATAGCCATTGCTTAAGCTCCCGTTTCCCACCAGTCAGTTAACTGACCTTAGCTAACCTAATATCATTGTGGCAACTCTCTATGCGGCAGGGGAACTATGCCATTAGCGCGCTAAGAGTTGTTAGACCACTGACATAGGCGCCTATTCGTGGGTGACGAGGCACTTGGTGACATTACAGCGAGCTTGGCGATTGTTATAGCATTTTTGAGTGAACTACCAGACAATCATGACAATGTGATCGCTGCGCCTCCAGATCTCCCTTTAAATCGACCCACTGTGCCAATTTGTCAATAATGCATGACACTTTGGACGGGGTTGCTGGCTTGTTTGGTCCACTGTTCGGATATACAAGTGGCAAGCCTTCCCCTTCACGGATCGCTCCGAAATTGCTGCAAACGAACTGCAAATATATAATAAACAAAATTATTGTGCATGAAAAATATGACAATGGACAATGCTCGAGGAGCACTGGGAGTTTTCGAACTACGCGTGCTTAGGACCATCTTTGGCAGAGGGTATATGGAAATGGTGAATGGAGTAGAAGAATGTAGATAGACCTGGAATTAGGGCGTAACAGCCTTTGTAAACAATGGCTTCTCTTGTTGATTTCTCGGAATTCAAGACACGCCTACACAAACCAACATATCCATCGGGTAGTAGAAGTCTTTCTCTAATCGATGGTGATGTCGATTCGCCTGGGAGAGCCATGACTTCCGCGAAATCATCGAGAGAAGTCATTGATTACAAAAGCTGTTACGCCCTAGTTCTAGCTCTATTTAGGAATGAACCACGAACTGGCGTAACTTTATGGCGAACCCAATATCCAGAAAGTCGCTAAAAGTGGAAGGGTACAATGGGCGGGACACGTTGTAAGAATGCCGGACAACAATCCCGCAAAAATGGTGTTTTACTCAAATCCGGCCGGTACAAGACGCAGAAAAGTACAGTGTGCTAGGTGGTTAAACCAAGTGGAGCAAGATGTAGGAAGTGTGGGACGCTCGAGAAATTGGAGACAAGCAGCCAGGGACCGAGTTAGTTGGCGCAACTTGTTATACAGGTTAGGTTCCGAGGGACGTCGGATCAGCAAAAGTAAAGTAAGTATACAGACAAACAAACATAACACTCGCAAGATGTTCATCGTACAAGCATTTATCGGTCAATTTAAAAGTATCTTAGTTGGTAGTACCGCCACCTGTGGCGCGGATAGTCAATTCCCTTGCGTTTGACGTTTCCACACTACCGCCATCTGTTCAGCGTACTACCCACCACAGTGTACTCAACAGAGGGCGGTAATGTTTTAACGACGATGTTTTACAGTGAGAAATATTCAATGTGTTATGTCTGTTTGTCTGTGGTAAGTATCTTATACGTTGGCTAAATTGTTATCCAAACTGCCTAAAAGTTCGAAGAAATAGTTATTAGATAGTACAGAATTCTAAATTGGCATTATTTATGAAAAATTTACATTAGAATTCTTAAATCTCAGTCTTTCCCTGATTGCGAACCACACTTTAAATTTTATATAAACTTGCGACCCATCTTGTGTACCATCATAAGGCTTGATGAAACTTATTCCGCCCGGAAACATGTTTTTTCGGAATTATGAAGTCATTATAGGGTTAACTACCCCATTTTCGGCCTATTAAGCACAACCCGCACTTAGTCCTTCTTTATCTAGCGCAGTTTAGCACCAAACGGAATGTTATTATTACTGATGGCTTCCAAATTTATTTACCTTTCCGTATGTACCGTAAGATTTGATAAAGAGAAACCAATCGTTGAGATATTGTCAAAAGTCTAACACTGCTTCTTGACACCAAACTCGGCCTACGGATTCTAAACTCGTCCTAGCGCATTGAAAGATTGAAACGCCAATGAATTCACTTCGGCCTATCGGATGAAGATTAAACATTGTAATAATCATTGTATGTAGTCTACACTGGCTTGACGAAATGGAAATAAAGAATAAAGAATGAAGATAAAAATTGATTCGGTCGGAGCGCTTCTTTTGTTTTTGGGAATAATGAGTGCAAACCTTCATATCACGTGTTCTCATTGACTTCGTTCCGTAGCTTATTAAGGCTGTGAACCATTTGCCGAGTTAAATTTAACTCGTGGTTAAAAGTGACATTTCGAAAGTTATTTTCTATGTTCGAAAATCCCCGTGCTGTCGATCGACCGGTTTTCGAGCCACGGTTGTCAAAATTTAACTTCTTGTCTGTCAGAAATAACCATGCTCGGATAGCAGGGTTAATCGATAACTTTTCATCTGTCAAATTTTAACCAAAAGTTAAAATAATCCACCAAATGGTTCAGAGCCTAACTAAAGTATCGTACCAAATGCATAATTGAATTGACGAACTCTGAAATAATGGATTTCTATTGAAGTTTTCTGCTCGATAGGCCCAAAACGGGCGATTAGGCCGAAGTAGTTCTCTACCCTACGTTATTATGACATTTTGTATTTTTAAGTTACAAGAAGACGTTGCAAAGGATGAGTTTGACGTATGAAACCTGTGCATTTAGTTTTCAGAGAGTCGCAATCAGCGAATTATTCATTAAATCACTTATGGCTGTAAGCTCCAATCGGTATTATCCTCGGATTAAATCCCGATCAAGAATGTCCGGCTGCTTTGATGTCGACATCAGAGTTATTCAACATCCAAACAGGGACGGTATTAAAAGTTAATCCGAGTTGGAGCTTACCGCCATTATTGCGGCTCTCTGAATTCAATATTAATAGGTTGAAAAAATGGTTTAAAAATGGAACCTAAATCCAAAATTTCATAAATTTTGGTTCACATGAACTATGATAAATCAGTGTTATTACATTTGCAAACATCACCATTTTAGCGGCCCTCGCCATAGAGCGAACTGTCATTCAAAAGGATATTAATGTCATCTAATGCAATTTATCGACAATTTAAATCTTGGTTTACAAATCGAGATGAATGTCTATGGGAACTATAAAAATATATTTGTGCTCAGAAAACGAAGCTCGTTCAGATGATGTATATAAATTTGTTTGTTTTTCGAAATTATACAACCCAATTCCAGGAAACGATAACTAATGGATACGTATTCGGTTTCCCCATCAGGATACGTATTCGGTTTCCCAATCAGGATCCGTATTCGGTTTCCCCATCGGGATTCGTATTCGGTTTCCCCATCAGGATCCGTATTCGGTTTCCCCATCAGGATTCGTATTCGGTTTCCCCATCGGGATCCGTCTACGGAATCCCCATCGGGATCCATATTCGGTTTCCCCATTGGGACCCGTATTCGGTTTTCCCATCGGGATCCGTATTCGGTTTCCCCATCGGGATCCGTATTCGGTTTCCCCGTCGGGATCCGTATTCGGTTTCCCCGTCGGGATCCGTCTACGGAATCCCCATCGGGATCCGTATTCGGTTTCCCGATTGGGACCCGTATTTGGTTTTCCCATTGGGATCCGTATTCGGTTTTCCCATCGGGATCCGTATTCGGTTTCCCCATCGGGATCCGTATTCGGTTTCCCAGTCGAGATCCGTCTACGGAATCCCCATCGGGATCCGTATTCGGTTTCCCGATTGGGACCCGTATTCGGTTTTCCCATCGGGATCCGTATTCGGTTTCCCCATTGGGACCCGTATTCGGTTTTCCCATCGGGATCCGTATTCGGTTTCCCCGTCGGGATCCGTCTACGGAATCCCCATCGGGATCCGTATTCGGTTTCCCGATTGGGACCCGTATTTGGTTTTCCCATTGGGATCCGTATTCGGTTTTCCCATCAGGATCCGTATTCGGTTTCCCCATTGGGTTCCGTATTCGGTTTCCCCATCGGGATCCGTATTCGGTTTCCCCATCGGGATCCGTATTCGGTTTCCCCGTCGGGATCCGTCTACGGAATCCCCATCGGGATCCGTATTCGGTTTCCCGATTGGGACCCGTATTTGGTTTTCCCATTGGGATCCGTATTCGGTTTTCCCATCAGGATCCGTATTCGGTTTCCCCATTGGGTTCCGTATTCGGTTTTCCCATCGGGATCCGTATTCGGTTTCCCCATCGGGATCCGTATTCGGTTTCCCCGTCGGGATCCGTCTACGGAATCCCCATCGGGATCCGTATTCGGTTTCCCGATTGGGACCCGTATTTGGTTTTCCCATTGGGATCCGTATTCGGTTTTCCCATCGGGATCCGTATTCGGTTTCCCCATCGGGATCCGTATTCGGTTTCCCCGTCGGGATCCGTCTACGGAATCCCCATCGGGATCCGTATTCGGTTTCCCGATTGGGACCCGTATTTGGTTTTCCCATTGGGATCCGTATTCGGTTTTCCCATCAGGATCCGTATTCGGTTTCCCCATTGGGTTCCGTATTCGGTTTTCCCATCGGGATCCGTATTCGGTTTCTTCATCGGGATCCGTATTCGGTTTCCCCGTCGGGATCCGTCTACGGAATCCCCATCGGGATCCGTATTCGGTTTCCCGATTGGGACCCGTATTTGGTTTTCCCATTGGGATCCGTATTCGGTTTTCCTATCTGGATCCGTATTCGGTTTCCCCATCGGGATCCGTATTCGGTTTCTTCATCGGGATCCGTATTCGGTTTCCCCGTCGGGATCCGTCTACGGAATCCCCATCGGGATCCGTATTCGGTTTCCCGATTGGGACCCGTATTTGGTTTTCCCATTGGGATCCGTATTCGGTTTTCCCATCAGGATCCGTATTCGGTTTCCCCATTGGGTTCCGTATTCGGTTTTCCCATCGGGATCCGTATTCGGTTTCCCCATCGGGATCCGTATTCGGTTTCCCCGTCGGGATCCGTCTACGGAATCCCCATCGGGATCCGTATTCGGTTTCCCGATTGGGACCCGTATTTGGTTTCCCCATTGGGTTCCGTATTCGGTTTTCCCATCGGGATCCGTATTCGGTTTCCCCATCGGGATCCGTATTCGGTTTCCCCGTCGGGATCCGTCTACGGAATCCCCATCGGGATCCGTATTCGGTTTCCCGATTGGGACCTGTATTTGGTTTTCCCATTGGGATCTGTATTCGGTTTTCCCATCGGGATCCGTATTCGGTTTCCCCATCGGGATCCGTATTCGGTTTCCCAGTCGAGATCCGTCTACGGAATCCCCATCGGGATCCGTATTCGGTTTCCCGATTGGGACCCGTATTTGGTTTTCCCATTGGGATCCGTCTACGAAATCCCCATCGGGATCCGTATTCGGTTTCCCGATTGGGACCCGTATTTGGTTTTCCCATTGGGATCCGTATTCGGTTTTCCCATCGGGATCCGTATTCGGTTTCCCCATTGGGTTCCGTATTCGGTTTTCCCATCGGGATCCGTATTCGGTTTCTTCATCGGGATCCGTATTCGGTTTCCCCGTCGGGATCCGTCTACGGAATCCCCATCGGGATCCGTATTCGGTTTCCCGATTGGGACCCGTATTTGGTTTTCCCATTGGGATCCGTATTCGGTTTTCCTATCTGGATCCGTATTCGGTTTCCCCATCGGGATCCGTATTCGGTTTCCCGGTCGGGATCCGTCTACGGAATCCCCATCGGGATCCGTATTCGGTTTCCCCATTGGGACCCGTATTCGGTTTTCCCATCGGGATCCGTATTCGGTTTTCCCATCGGGATCCGTATTCGGTTTCCCCATCGGGATCCGTATTCGGTTTTCCCATCGGGATCCGTATTCGGTTTCCCCATCGGGATCCGTCTACGGAATCCCCATCGGGATCCGTATTCGGTTTCCCCATTGGGACCCGTATTCGGTTTTCTAATCGGGATCCGTATTCGGTTTCCCCATCGGGATCCGTCTACGGAATCCCCATCGGGCTCCGTTTACGGAACCCGTCATCGGGCTTGTAGCTTTTAGTAAATACACTGACTAACCTGCAGTATGTCGAGAGATCTGGCTGCAAACTCCCCGCCCGGGATCCAGCTTCGGATTCCCTACCGGAATTCGGCTTGGGACTGGTACTTTCCTAAAAAAAAACATAATTACATTACATTAAATTAATAAATTCACATTTACTTACCAGAAAAACATTGCATCGCCACCAAAACTCGCGACGGACACATTGTCGGCACTTTCCCGGGCTAATTCGTACACGGTAAGAAAAAAGTACCCAAAATTGAGTTCCTTTCACTCATCACGTGGCTTCCGTGGGGCTAGGTAAAATTAAGTTAAAGAAGAAAACTCAATTTTGAGTAATCCTGGCGTTGACCAAGTTGACAAAAAAATAATAAAACGGGGCAGACTGGAACAGAACCATGGACGTTGAGATCACGGGGCCCGTGTGTTGACCACTCGTCTATCAACGCTTGTGAAGATAAAGTGGTTAAAGGCGCATAAAAGCAACCTCAATGAAAATAAACTTATATTTGAGTTTATTTATTATTACTCAATAGTTGAGTAAATTTTAACCAACGCCGCTTTTCTGATTCACTCAACAGCGGACCTCAAATGATATAACCCAACGTTGAGTTTTTTTTAACTTAATTTTGAGTATTTTTTCTTACCGTGTAAACAAATCAAACTTTTCCCACTGCGAAAAAAAACTGTACACGGCCAATGAGATCAACGCAAATTTGAGTACAGTGTACTCAATATCGAAAAAAGTGCAGGATGAGTAAATTTGCCGCATGTTTTCCTGTGGAAAACCTCAAAAATCTGCCCTAAAATAAGGAAAATTTACGAGAATCCAGAGAATCCAATCTTTGCTTTTCTCATATTCGGAACATGAGGGAAATTAATTCAAAACTGAGTTCCTGCACTTTTTGCGATTTATGAGTGAACTAACCTCAAATTTGGGTCGTTCTCATTCGCCGTGTAGTGCTGACTCAGGACAAAACAAACTTTGCATGCGGCGAGAGACCGAGGGACAACAATTTACATCGTGATGAACTTTGATTCTAATGTAACGTTTGGTTCTGTTGTCATTGGATGTATTCTGATGTTTTATGCGTGCAACAAATTACATCGTGATGATGTTTGATTCTAATGTAACGTTAGGTTCTGTTGTCATTGGATGTATTCTGATGTTTTATGCGTGCAACAAATTACATCGTGATGATGTTTGATTCTAATGTAACGTTAGGTTCTGTTGTCATTGGATGTATTCTGATGTTTTATGCGTGCAACAAATTACATCGTGATGATGTTTGATTCTAATGTAACGTTAGGTTCTGTTGTCATTGGATGTATTCTGATGTTTTATGCGTGCAACAAATTACATCGTGATGATGTTTGATTCTAATGTAACGTTAGGTTCTGTTGTCATTGGATGTATTCTGATGTTTTATGCGTGCAACAAATTACATCGTGATGAAGTTTGATTCTAATGTAACGTTAGGTTCTGTTGTCATTGGATGTATTCTGATGTTTTATGCGTGCAACAAATTACATCGTGATGATGTTTGATTCTAATGTAACGTTAGGTTCTGTTGTCATTGGATGTATTCTGATGTCAAATTTTACATCGTCAAGACGTTTGATTCTGATGTAACGTTTGAGGCTAATGTATTTTTATGTACTTGGACGTCACACTGACGTCTGAATACATTAAGATTACAGCAATACACGTTAAAATTTAATGTATTGAAGATGTCTGCTGATGTTTCCTACATTACAATTTCTATTCAGGCTAACAAGAAGATGAAATTGGTAGCATAGTGGTTACCGTTTCCGCTTTCTAAGTAGAAGGTCGTGAGTTTAATCTCAACCACAACCTTTTTTATTTGTGTGCTATGCCTAATTAATTTATCGATCTAATGAAAAGAAAAGTCCAGCATCCTTTCCACGGAAATTGCAGAGGTGAAGAGGTAACATTGGTCTCACGAAAAACAACGATGAATGAATTAATCATTCCCACAATTCCTTGAACTAGCTAGATTTGCAATCGGGAGTGCTGATATGTATTCAGATTCAAGCTTTTATTGATTGTTTAGCCACAGACAAACAGACGTAACAGTTCATTGTGTATCTTCGTTCCCGCATTTAACGGTTGATTTGAATATTATCAGTTCCGCGAACTACTCGCCGCAGCGCTGGCATCGCATCACTTTGACGTTTCTATACATTCTATAGAACTTTTATGCAATATTGTTTGCGAGTAAGAGAGCAAGCTTGTTTTCCGCGAGAAGCCCGCGAGGTGTCGTTACTGAGGTCCTATGGTTTGAGATACTATGTTTTCAAGACAAACTTTTTCAAAGAGTTACGTCTGTTTTTCTGTGGTTTAGCTACCCACATGATGTACTATAGAATAGCTCAAATGGCAAGGCAAGCGGCTGGTGATTCGAAGGTCATGGTTCGAATCCCATGGAACGACATGTGTATGTATCTACAGAAATAATGACAAAAATCACTAAACGAGAGAGAGAAATACAACAACTCTGCTCCTTCTCCAGTTGTTATTTTCGGATTAATTATCCCGTAGTTGAATAATCGTTTAATAAAAGTATAATAGTGTCAATTAATCGTTACTTCACATGAGAATAAAGCGTATTAACACCGTTATACCATCGCTGTTTAAGGAAGCAATGATGTCTAATAAATGTTGTATAATCAAAAATTTGATCGTATAAAGCTCTGTTACAACCCATGTAAGTCGTAATAAAAGCTTCTCGACATACCTTATACAACACCAAGTAGTCCAATGTGTTGTGGTCGAATAAATTCTCCAGATTTGTGTGAACAAAGCCTGAACAGAAGTTATTATTTAAATTTGTACAAGTATTTATTTATTTCGTCAAGCAACGTAGACTAGTACAACTAATACAGTTTTGTTTTCTTAAATATATATTTATATAAAAAAGTAGTGTCAGCTTTCTTGTCTTTTCTTTTATGAGTTGTTATTTCTTATGGAATAAAAATATTGCTTTAGTTTATGCCGAGACATTGTAAAGTCAATGGTTTCGCAGTGTTTATTGTAAGAGGCCATCATGCGGTTTAATGGCCCATATTTTGCATAATTTGTGCGATGATGTTTTATGGCAAATAAATTTCGATTTCGGAGTTGCCGAGTGGGTGCATGGAAATTTAATTTTGATAAGAGTTCTGTTGAGTCAATTCGCTGCGAAACGATATTATTTACAAATGAAACCATTGCATATTCACGACGCTCTTTTAATGTTTGTATGTTTATAAGCATGCAGCGTGCTTCATATGATGGAAGAGGAAATGAAGTCCAACCTAATTTACGAAGAGCGTATAATATAAATTGTTTTTGTACTGATTCTAATCTTTCTTCGTGCGTGATTGAAAATGGAGACCATACAATCATAGAGGTAACTCTAAGACAAGAAGGCCCCGAAATAACGTGCTCAACTTTTTGGCTCAGCTCTGGTACTCTCTTCGGTCCCAAGCTAATCGAATCACCCCTCGAAACATGGGAAAATCCTCTAACCCCTCATTTTATCCAACCGGTGAACACTCGTGTTTATTTCAGTTACCGTGTGGATGTAATTTGTGATTAGCCCCGGTCCCTTTCAAATTGTATCATTATTTATGTACGGTCCTTATATTTGAAATGACGTTTCACATTCATCTAGTGATGGCCAATTTTAATTCGAATAATCGATTAATCGATTCACGAACCGAAAAGTAAAATATTTGTAATCGGTTATATCATGCAGATACAAGCATTAACTTCTCCAGGCGATCATCACCGATCGTTTCAAACATGTGCTGCACTCTCATTGGTGGAAAAATGGCAGCACAGCGAACAAAAAAAATCGATTAGTTGTTAATCGAGTAATTAAAAAATGCGACACCTCTGATTTTGCTGTGTTTGTTTTGATAAAATTGAGCGCAAAATTTCATCTCTACCGAGGGGGCAGCAAAACCACAAAATTACCTTGAATACGGGGGGTATTCATTGGATGAAAGGGACCGTGAAAGAGGACACTAAAATAGAAAGTTTTTCTTCCGACAGTTCCATCTTAGTATTCATCTTTGTTTTATCTGTCAAACTTTCATAGCGAATCAAAACAAACATTGTGTAGTAGTAGAATTTCGACTAGAATGGGGTACGTAAATCATTTGCTTGGGACCAATAGGCTAGTCGAGTAGTGAGCCAATTTAAAATCGTTAGTTTCGTATTGATTGTTGATACAATGCTGCAATATTCCAGTATTGACCTCACATAGGCAATATATAGTGTTTTAATTGTGTTTGGGTCATGAAAGTTATAGCAAAAGCACTTGATAAAGCCTAGCATGTTATTTGCCCTGTGAATAATTGTGTTGTAATGGTCTATGAAAGTTAGCTTAGAGTCTAAGATAATTCCTAAATCCCTAACTCTTTCACATTTGTCTACAGTTTGATTTCCTAATGCAATTGAAATGTTTGAAATTGTTCTTTTTCTACTAAATGATATTAAGTTACATTTTTTTACATTCAATTCTAGTAGACTTTTTTTAGCACCATATGTAGAATATGTGTATTTCATTCCGGAATATATTGATGTCTTCTTCATTTCTTATTTCCAAAAAGAGCTTCATGTCGTCGGCATAAATAAGCAATTTAAGAAAAGGAGAATGGAAAATGGTTATGTGAAATCTATGAACATAAAAAATATTTTTGATTTGAAATATATAATATAGAAATGCATAACGGTGCGGTGGTCACTACCCGAGTCTTGTCACTATTATCAAGTCATAAAAAGTAACAAGGCCTAAAATGTGATCCTTTGATTACTGCAAAATCCTGATTCTCTAGTTTCTTATTCTAGATCTTATACCCGTAACTGGTTCAAACGTTACTGGTTTGAAAAGATAAAAAATTACAAAATGGAACGAACTCACCAAGTTTAGCCAATTGAACCTGAAGGCTGCCTGACATGTATTAATGTAGAAGTCCAAATTGTAGACGAAGCTTGACGAAGATCAACATGATCTAGTTCGTTTTATTGTAGTTGCGCGAAATGTCTTCCTTTGATTTTAGATAAACAAATGTTCGGGTGTATGTAGTCGATTTTTGATGTGCATTGGCAAGCCTTTTTGTGGCCAATAGTCAGGTTCAACGCTGCGACGCAAAGAATGAGGGGAAATAATGATGGGACGCCTCGTGAAGGTTCTACGTGGCTTCGGAACAGCTTCTCAGCGGCAAATAATAGGGACCTAGAATAAGGAACTAGAAATTGTCTCCTGGGCCTTGTTATGGCCAGATCAGCAACGGATTATAGATAAAAAAAAACTCCACAGAAAAAAACAAACCTCAGATTCATACACACGCCCAAGTGCATACTACCCAAGTAACAATCTAAATGCTTGGAAGATTTATTCTTATTTAATTATTGTTTAATCATAGAATCCCTGGTAGCCTATGGTTACCTTTAAATAGCATTTAAAACTATTTTATAACAACCAAATTAAAACTCAGCCTTTATAGTTTTAATTATGGCTTTAAGGTGGTTCTGCATCCCTCTTTAAAACTGAAGAATGAAACATGTAACTAAGCTTTATGACATAATCTTTCAAGACCATTTTAAAACTTAAAGAACTAATAAAACTTCATTATAACCTCAATATAACTATCATTCTTATCAGAGGCCTAAGATTTACAGAGAAGAATTACATCATAACAATAACAGAAAATACTCAATATAACAATAACAGAATCGTTACAATTCACCATACATTTCATTAAAGTGCGTGGATCCATAATCCTCTCTTCTACCTCGGTATCGGAAAGCGATTCCGTTCTGCTTCTGCCTCCAGGCTGGTGCAGTATTCTCGCTTCTTGGTGCACTCCATCCGTTGCTATTTGGACGTGGGACGCGAATGTTCATCACGCAGCAATTTGGCAGCACTTGTTACCTTTGGCCACCATGTCTTTCTCCCAGCCCAAAGGGACAACACTGAGGTTGGTTTGAACAATCTTGAAGGACATGCTGTGGAATACAAATATTAATGTAAGATAATAATAGCAGAAATTAATTTGAAAAACTTAATTATGTTGAGAGCTGTTTCCTCTTTTGTTTGCTTACAATCAAACCGATGGTTGCTGCGGTTCGACTAGGGAATTGTCGGGAATGTTATTAAGGGTAGTTTACTTTACTTCACTTGCATTTTTTTTTAATATACTGGTAGCGGCAGTGGAAGTCAATGTATACAACCAATATAAAACTTGACGCTCTCAAGACAAGCTAAGAAATGTTAAGATATAACCACTAGTTTTATGTTACGCTTAAAAATATCATCCTAGGAGAGTGTGTCCTATTGAGGCATTTCAGAGGACCGACAAGTTATATAGTAAAAAAAAAATGTCGACGTAGGAGAAAATTTCACATAATATGACGAAGCATTTCCTAAATGTATAGGAAAAAAGCACAGTCATACAACTATTTATAATGAAACAATATGTGTCTAGTCATTGTTCAACGACAGAAACAGTGTTTTCTTAACCTCACTCACCTGAAAAGTTTGGAGCGTTGTAAAAACGTTTTCAATCCGTTTTGGAAAATTATGTCGATTGGAATGGATAGAATAGCAAGCAGCAAATAAATGTAAACAAACAAGCACGTTATATGATATGGTTGATCGAATCCTCTTTCGTTTGAGGCTAGCTTTAGGGTATGAAAAATATTTTTTTAGATGTGATTTCTATTGTAAAATACGAAAAAAAAAAAATATTTTTATAGATCCCCGATAGAATATTTTATATGTCTGTTTGTCAGTGGTTAACGACTCCGGAGTTTGATACATTATATGAAAATCATATGAAAAACAGACGAATTGCTCAAATCATGGAAGGCACTGAATTCTTGTAAGCTTGTGATTAACTAGTCACAATCCCAATATTGTTATCATTATTTAGAATAATAGATGCGCGATCCCACACAATAATTCAAGTTCTTCCTGTTATTTTTAGGCGAGATGATTGATTACGCATTTAGCTATAAGCTTCCGTTTGTTAACCAAGCGCCACCAGCACTCGTTGCGTTCAGAGTAACTGATGGCTTATCGCTGTACTTGAACAATTTTCAACGCATCGTACCTAGTTGCAGTATGCATTATCAGTCATTCAGAAGTTTTTTTCTTCTAAATTCTGTTTGATTTTAAGTAGGGGAATTTACGTATTCTCGGCAACCTAAGCAGCGACCTTCTTTCTATAGCCTTTTTCTCTATGGAACGCACACATATGCAGTATTGGTTTGTTAACAATCTTTTGCTGCCAGCTGCTCTTACAATTTCAGTCGAAAGAATTATCAAAAACTGTTTTGAAACGCTTTTACAAAGCTCCAATCTTCTCTAGTGAGAGCGAGTATTGTCGGCAACCAGTTTTTCTTCGGCAACCGTTCCATTTGAACTGCATGTAAATCTGCTGTTCTATTAACGGCAGCTCGAAATCAACTACAATTTGTAGTGCGTGTGTTTCATTTCAAGAAAACCCTGCTAGATTGCTTTTTCTCAGTGGTAAAAATATAGTCAAATTGAAGCTGAAAGCATAAAGAATCGTTTGCATGCATTCAGCGAAGTGTTTTCGTAAGAAAATCCAGTGACAATAGTGTTTCAATTTGGGTTGCCGAAAATAGTCTGTCATGCCGAAGCCGTCATTTCCCCTATTTCTCGAGCTGTGATGCTCCGCATAGAAAACCCTTCCATCAACACATACCAGTCTAGATGACACCAACTGGAGTAACCGGGAAGTGCTTGGTGTTCATCATGCTCTTCTCACACTGTTTCTCTTTTGTTTATTTGATTGCTAGACCACGCTTAGCTCATGGCTGCTTTGTACTGAGGTTTGCCTAAAGCTTAAATTTTAAAATTTAGCACATTAATGACACATAGGTATTTCACTTGGTTGGCAGATAATAAAATACATTTATTTAATTCCTTCTGTTAAACCGTCAAAGTTTGCGTCATCATTGTTGGAAAGTTCTTTTTGGAGCCTTCTATAAACCTTAGCGGAGTTTGTGACAATTTAAAACTAAAACCACCATCACCATCAAAATCATCCCAGCGCGATCCACCACCCAGCAGCAGAGAAAGAGCGATACTATAAACTCGTGAACCTGTTTCCCATCAACCTACCTTCCCGTAGTGTGTATCATCACCTATAAAGCAACCTCTCGGCAAACCTCTCCGGTTCATTCTTATACCGGAGACGATCGAGTGATCATCTTCTTTTGCATTCTGCTGTTTTTTGTTGGATTGTTCCAACTACCCATCTGTGAGACCGTGAACTTGAAAGTAAGAAATCGTTGTGTGGTTTGTTGTGTTGTTGCTATTTATGTGCGATAGAGTAGTGTGATAAGTAAAGTACGCCTCGTGATGGCAAATGGTGCTTGGTATACTTTCATACATATTGATCGTGACCCGTCAAGTTTTCATTTGGGAATTTCCCCAATATCTACATAATACGTGACAGTGGCTCTGCTTGGGACGACAAAATCGATCCAACGGGAATGGAAGATGTCACTTGTGAAGCAATTTTGTTGAAGACGATTTTACTTTTTGGTTTACGATCAAATTACCGGTTGCACGGAAATCCCCGGATCATTCGTAGCCGGATATGTTAAACAATTTGAAATTGGAAAGGAAATTGGCAACTGGTTTTGAGACGCAAAATGAAGATGGTGTGGATAATTAAGAGACTGTGTTCTATCGCGGCTGATGTGCCTGAATTGGCAGGTAAACAAGAAGTGTGGATGAAGAGAAGACCGGTTTTTGGATCAGCACTTTCGCAGTGGAGAGTGCAGCGGTAGTTCCCAGCGAAGAAATGAATGCATTATATGCCGCTAGGAGGATGGACTTATCATTTTTGTTGGAAGACCGTCTGAGAGACTGAAGAAAAACGGATACATTTTAATGCACACTATGTGTAGCTGTTCTGATAAGGTGTTGTGGCTGTGAATCTATTTATAGATAGCTATCCTGAATCCTAATCCTAGTCCTGAGCACTATGTTCGCTGCATACCCACCTTACAATATTAGCTGCAGATAAGATTACATTTAAATTATGCAGTTAATGTTTGCCTGTATAAGCTGGTCTACACCTTAAATCATTGTTATGTGGGCAAACAACTTTTTCAGTGTTTGAAATCCAATAATATAACATATTCACCAATATCTCAGGAGTATCATACAAGATTGCAGATACTCATTTCAGCTAAAATAATGTTTTTCGTAATAATTAAACCAAAAGATGGTATGATGACATGTTTTACTTGTAACTTACAAGAAGAGGTTACGCAGTATGCGTTTGAAACTTTTGAAATTTTGCTTTCTATGAGTCACAATCAGCGATTTGCTGATCGCTGAGTGAGTGAGTGAGTGAGTGAGTGTGTGAAAAATCGCTGATTGTGACTTTAATGAAGTGAAATAAACAGGTTTAATATGCCAAACACATTCTTTGCAACCTCTTCTTGTATCTTACCAATTCAAAATATGATCATAGCATCTAATTAAAAACATTGTTTTAGCTGAAATGAGTATTTGCAACCTTGGTTTCATATACAAATTACGTGAAAGTTAATGACATGTTGGTTATTTCATGTGTCCTAAAAATTTCATAACAAGCAACAGATACAATGTTTTTAAAGCTAATAAGATTTAAGGCGGCTTCATTGTCGTAACACGCACCGTAAATAAGCTTTAGATATCATTAAATATCGGTATTTCGGGCCGGGACCAATGACTACTTCCCTTCCGAAGGAAGACGTGACCAGAGATTTATGCCTCACAAAAATCCCACCGACCTCGGCTGGGATTGAACGCAGACCCATTGGGGAGAGATAGCAGTCACGCTTACCATTCCACCACCGGTGCTGGCTAGTAAAACGGGTTGTCCCATTACATAAGACGGAAACTTAAAACGCGTTTTTGTCAGCTTGCTGATTTGTGCTATGGAACGGACTTGCCATGAGCGGTAGAGCAGCTCCTTTAAGGTGACTCCGCACTCGTTCAGAACCACACCCAAATTCAAAATGCACCAATGCCAACAAGCATTGCAAATTAGCAAAATGAGAAGTATTGAAATTTTGACCATATTCGTAAATACCAAGATTCCAAGTTCAGGGAAGGCCTGTCGAAGGACAGGGATTTTCAAGGAAGTCTTGCCGTAGTTCAGGGAAGGCCTGCCGAACTTCAGGGAAGTTCAGATAAAGTTTAGGGAAGTCCTGCCGAAGTTCAGGAAAGTCCTTTCGAAGTTCAGAGAAGGACAGCTGAAGTTCAGGGAAGTCCTGCAGAAGTTCAGGAAAGTATTGCCGAAGTTTAGGGAAGTCCTGCTGAAGTTCAGGGAAGTCCTGTTGAAGTTCAGAGAAGTTCCACCAAAGTTCAGAGAAGTTCTGCCGAATTTCAGGGAAATTTTGCCGAACTTCAGGGAAGTCCTGCCAATGTTCAGTAAAGGCCTGCCGAACTTCGGGAAAGTCCTTCCGAACTTCGGGAAAGTGCTTCCGAAGTTCAGGGAAGTCCTGCCGTAGTTCAGAGAAGTCCTGCCGTAGTTCAGGGAAGTCCTGCCGTCCTACTGAAGCTCAGGGAAGGCCTACCGAAGTTCATGGAGGTCCTGCCATTTAATTTCTTGGAATCAGGGAAGTCCTGATAAAGTTCAGGGAACTCCTACCGAAGTTCAAAAATATCCAGATAAATCAGAATACCTCCATCCATTACGCTGAAATTTAGAATTAAGAATATCTTCAAACACTTGTGAAACAATTAGTGAAAATTGAGGATCAATCTGGTTTAAAAAATATTTTATTTAGCAATGGCAAAGGCTGGTGATTTCTAAAATAGTACAATTCACCTAATTATCTTTAAAAACATCCAGATATATCAGAATTCCTCACATTGTTCTTGCACCTGTAGACTGCTTACGCTCAGTTACATGCAAAAGCCAATTGATGGCTTAGGTTGCGTTACAGGCAGTAGAGACGAACCAGCCTAGGGCTGAACGTCTCTTTAATAATAAAAAAAAAAATATTCACAGGTATATTGTGAGCGGAGGAAATGTTACTAACAATATTTTGAAACGATCTACGGAAGTCAAATATGACTTTTCATCAAGGGGTAGGTCACTCCGCACACCTATCTTGGGACATCTTTTTTGTCAGTGTGACGCATGTGTGCCGATTGTGTCGGTCATAGAGCACGATTGTTTGTAAAATACCCATCCCGGCAACCCGGTATTTCTGACACCTTGAA
This sequence comes from Ochlerotatus camptorhynchus, assembly GCF_037179485.1. Taxonomy (NCBI): domain Eukaryota; kingdom Metazoa; phylum Arthropoda; class Insecta; order Diptera; family Culicidae; genus Ochlerotatus; species Ochlerotatus camptorhynchus. The sequence goes on along the minus strand of NW_027040634.1, from coordinate 448,246 downwards.
TGTTTTGGTTTGAAATCGCAAGAAAAATCGGATTGAGCATGGCGCGGGACGTGGGAAGTGGCGGGTGTGCGAAATTTTGGTGTTTTGTGTTCATAGGATAGTAAAATTCCTGTGTTTTAGGGTATTATAATGCCTTTCTGGTAGACCAGAAACTTAGCCTTTCGTGATGTAAAAAACAACGGTCTATCAGCGACAGAAACCGGTGGGGGAACATTGTTGGAAACCGACTATAGAGGATGATGAATAGACTTCTATAGTTTGTTTTGTGAAAGTTGCAGCATTATTTGAATTAAGGGTACTAATGGGGTCTGATTAATTACCTCTTCCTCTTGAGCTCATTCTAGAACCTACATTTCATATTTAGATCTATAAGTGAACTGTTAGTCTGAGTTCCTCTGGTTTATCCAATTAGAGGATGTTCCTGGATACGCAGTCAAACAGCACGTAATGTTGTGAACAACTTCAATGACTCCCATTGTATTTACAACAATCCAATGCCTACGAGATTGGGCCGAAAGTGTGCCGATGGATGTGCCCAAGCTGTGCCGAATCTAATTTCGGCACAATGTAAATTTAGCTACTACTATGATTGTGGTCCTAAAATTTAATTTAGAAAATGGTTTTGGAAATGGTTCATAGCAATTTTAGTTCCTTAATTTTGCACGGAAGAGTTTTTTTTTGTTGAGCGTTGCGTTATTTTGCAAAAAATCGATGAAGTGAGTCATTCTGAACCGATCCACTCTCTCCTTAAATGATCATGATCTAGAGATAGAGTTTATACAGGGAGTTCCCATGTACACTATTGCCGCGTAGTTGAAGAATTCTGAACTAATTCAAATTTCCACGAAACGTCGTCTTAACTCTACGCATTGAACTCCTTCTAAAAATACCCATATTGTAAGGGTTTCAATCATTTGTTTGTTTTGAATTACAAAGATGGTAACACAATTACCACTGTGTCTCGTAACGAAATGGTCTAAATATATCGAAAATTAAATAGAGCACGGTGTTTCTGGTAGAATAACATTATTACTAAAAATCAGTATCACTGAAACACTCACCAAGCGAAAGCTTAGGGTCACCCCTTTTCTTTAAGACTAATATGGAAATGTTCTTTTGCTCGTATTTTTCAATGAAAAACACGTCCAAAAATTAGCTCTCGACCATTGAAGCCCTATAAATGTATGGAAAGATTACCTCCGATAGAATATATTGAAATTAGCCTCATACGAAAGAGGTCACCTATTATTGCGTTTAGTGGGTGATTCAGCGATACTGATTTTTTTGTAATAATTTTAATAAAACGAGAAAAACCGTGAGATATTAGGTATTGGCTCTTCAGAATTTATTGTATCATCATCCAACGTTCAGTTGGTTTCAAATGGACCGATACGTCAGATGAAGATAAAATAATAAGCTTTCGATCCATCCCAACGATGAGCCACCTAACCTCAAATCAATCCCAGTCGGTAAGAGCATTTCGGAAATTAAATAGTGTTTAATTCCATATTTCAAATTTTTGTTTTGATCCTAAAAGGCATTGCATTCTGATGCATATGCAAATTACTTAAAATGGCAAAAACGCTATGCACAGAATTAAGTTGTTGTTGTAATTTGCTGAAATTTTACATCAGGTGTTAAAATTTATCGGAGATTCAGGAACAAATAAATATTATAGAATAAATAATTTCAAAAATACTTCATCAAAAATTCATTAATTACGACTTGCCTGGCACCACTGTGCCTTTTTTGCTGATTATTTTGCGAACAGAACATTTGAGGGAGCCTACTTCTCTTGTTTTTTTGTTTTCCCCTACCTTAATTGTTTTACAACATCACCATCAAAGCAGGCAAAAAGACGGATAGATTTTATTGATAAGACGTTTCCTGTTTTTGTCTCGTCGGTGAGGTTGGAAAATCCCACCGAAAGCAATCGTGAGCGAAATCTGTGCAATAGCAGATCTTGGGTGTAGTAGCAATTAATGAGCGAAACAGTTACGAATCTATAGTTTTCTTCCGCTGGTAGCAGCTACCTGCCATAATCACGTTTCTTCCTACTCGTGAGACCGAGAAGTGGTGAATCATTCCAAGGGTTTTACGAGCATCAGTTTCATTCCAGGTTCAGACTCTTTTCAGTTCTGCGGATCATACTCAATTTTATGATATCAAGAGTGTAAAAACCTGTTTGCTCTCCAAATGGAGTAACATTTGATTAGCCGGTTGTGCTAATTATTGAAATTTCAGTTCTCCAATTAGCGATTGTCTGGCAAGGTTTCTTCGGCAGCAGTATGAGCCGCCTGTGTGTTTACTTTGCTTGTTATGGTTCGCAACGTTGTGGGAAGCTCTTAAGTGTTCGGATGATGAGTCTCGCTCTCTGATGCACGCTTCGCGAGAATGACATCATTCGGGTTCGTGTTTTTGATCGTGTTCTTAAAAAAATGTTAACTATCCGCAGTTTAGTCGTGGATTCCGTCCGGTTGAAGCTTGAAGTATCAAAATATAAAACAGCAAGTTTGCGAAGAAGTAAACATAATTGTGTTGGCTGTTGTCATCGTCTGTTTTGAAATAATGGATCGTCATTTTCAAAGGTTTGTTGGGGAGGAAGTACAGGTTACTATTGTGATTTGAAAGAAAATCGTCTTCAAGAAACTTTGCGATTGTATAGTAAAAATTTGTCTCTTTGTCTCATCCTAGGTAATTATGCTAAAATTTGTGTTAATATCTGCCCTCGTGGCTGGAGCTTCTGCAGGTGAGTCATGGAGGCGATAATTTTACGTATGAGTGGTAATCTAATGTTCGAACTTTCTGCAGGATACGCTAGCAGTCAATACGCCGGTACCGGTACGTCCACTGGTCTCTACAACCAGATCGCCACTGGTCAGAATCCTTATGCTGACAAGTACCCATATACCAATACAGGTTACAACGGGGGCTTCACGTCGAACTATGCCGGTCCGAATGGAGTGGGTGCCGCTGCCGGAACCGGAGCGTTCGTACCCGGATTCGCCCCGTTCCAACCGGTGCCAGCATTCCCGAATGTCTTCGACTACAACAGCTTCTACCAGGGACTGCAGGCCAACTTTGCCAAGTAATGCTTCTGCCTTTCAGATCGCTTAGCTATTCGTGTACGCTTCTTCCTTTCTCTTCGCATCGACTTTCAATGGCTGCCATTAATAACGCTTCTTTTTCTGTGTGATTTCCTCATTTTACGAAACGTTATTCCCGAATCCAACACAAAACCTGTTTGCGGAATTTAAATTCACCCGAAAACAGATGATGTCAGTTGTCTGACGGTTGCAGGGATTACTCGATTGCACATTTTTACATAATTCAAATCAGCACCAATACTTCAAAAGGGTAAAACTGCTTCGGTAAATTATCTCCTTTGAATGAATGATCAAGAATGTTACTTGAAGTGTTGGTTCTGAAATGTTGTTCCAACTCGTGCAACTTGATTAGCAAAATGCATTGCTCCCGCATTAAAGGTTATCAAAATTCAAACCACTGCCGCGTGCAGCCGATTATAGCAAATTAGCATTCCAAATTAATACTTAAAAAAAAAACAAAAAAAAACCTTACCAGTATAGGCTATAAACGAATTGAACCTTACTAACCTTGCTAACGCCCCTCCCCTCCTTCACATTTGGAAAATAGCTCAGCAGCAACGCAGGCATTTGCGACGGCGGGAGCAACGGCTGCTGCATCTGCCTCGCTCTACGGGCAGTACAGTCAGAATCCGGTCTATCCTCATCAGGGTGTTCAGTATCAACAGCCACAGCAGTATCAGCAGATGCCGCAGCGCAGCCAAGCGGGATCAGACTATTCTTATATTAACAACAACAACAACAACGACCACTATGCCAACAACGGTTACAATAACTACTACAATCCTCATAAGTAATTTACAGCATGAAGGTGACATTCATACTCTCATGTCGGTGGTATCATTCTCACGTGCGGTCGCATCAAAATATCGATAACTGATGTAGTTCTTAGAACTTCTTTGGAATATTCCGCTTAACTCCCTTGATAATAACCTCAGAATTTGAATTGTCCATTGAGTTTGGAACCGTCCCTTTGAATTCTTACCAGTATTGATTTAGAGTTCTTGTCAGGAATCTCTTGGATTCTTTTTAATAAGAATTCACTTGGAATTCTTGTTAAAATTACCTAGGATACGCAGCTGGATTTCCTTGGAGCTATCTTCCGAATTATTTTCAGAATTTCCTTTGATTTCTTATTATAATTATTTTTTTTTTTTCTAAAAATGCTGTTGGAAATTTCTTCTTCTTCACATTTCAAGCTTACTGCTTATCGCATATTAGCTTATTGCGTGTTCTAGATACATTTCCACTGTTATTAATTCATTGTTTTCGATGCGTGTACCATTTATGCATTAGTATAATTGTGTGGCAAGGCAAGTGCATGCCCAGGGAAGTCGAGATATTTTCCAACCCTTAAATTCCTAGACTGAACCGGGAATCGAATCCAACCACCATCAGGGTGCGCCCCAAGTAACTATTTTGGTTTTATGAGGGTTCTGTAGACCATGATTTAGACTTGTAGCATGCTTTAAAACCACTAGCAATGTTACTTGGGGCCTTTAACGACTGAGCTAAGGGAGACCTCTTGGACTTCTCTTTAATAACCCATTTTTTTTTGTTGGGGGGAGTTGAACCACTGCGTCCATTATTTGAACTTTTGTGGTACCCACCCATGTTTACTGTTCGTATCATGCAAGCTGACCACCATTTAATGAGTGGACAGCTAATTGCCTGGACTCGTCCTTTCCCAGTCAGGTATAATATGGTTTATGAAACCAACTACCTTTCCAGGATTAGCAGACCAAATTCCACTAGGTTGTAAGATAACACTACGAAGAAATTTAGATCTACGCCTGTGTTCCGAGGTTTCGCGTTCTATGCTACAGAAACGGCAGATATCGCTCTGAACCCGACCAATGTTCTTCAAATGATATCTACTCGGACAGTGCCCAGTTACTAGGCCAGTGTATTTGCTAAGAGCCCGTTTATTGAGCTCAAAGAGCTTTTTGGTATGTGTTACATTTGAAGTTATAAATCTTTTCGACTGGTTGCACTTCGTGATGGCCATCCAGTTGGCCATCACCCTTTGTTCTTCCCAGCGTTTGAGTTCCATATTTACCGCACAGTTTTAAATTCCACAGTATGGTTCTGGACCAATAAACGGTGAATTGGAACCTAATTTTGCGAGATCGTCTGCCCTTTCATTCCCTTCAATGCCACAGTGTCCAGGAACCCAATATAAGTGAGTTCTGTTTGCACAGCTGTACATTCCCAGACAATCTTTGATGCACATTTGTAAGCACGAAGCGCTATTAGTGCTGCTTGACTGTCAGAAAATATACAGATATTTGCACATCTATATTTTGCAAAACTTACACATTCAAGTATGGCCACGATCTCCGCTTGAAACACTGTTGGACAATGTCCCATCGCTACTGAAATATTTATCCCAGGGCCAAAGATTACTGCACCTGTTTGTGTTCCAATTTTTTAGCCATCTGTGAAAAATATGATTGAGCCTTGACGAACGCTAGGACCACCGACTTCCCAATCCGAACGCAACATTTCACATACGTTGAAGGGAGGTCAGTCTCCAGTCTCCATTCATACTCATCACTGGTCCTCTTTGGAAGTTTTGTAAAATGCTTAGGTGATCAACCAGGTCATCAGGCATGACTTTTTTAGACCTTTTGAGCCTTAGAGCACTTCTTTCCGCTTCTAGTTGCACGTATGCATGCAAAGGCAGTAGATTGAGTATGGCATCTAACCGAGGGGGGCGACACATCTAAATCTCAATCATAGATGCTCGAAAAATCTCACGCCAGCGAATAAATCTACGAAAAATCTTCTTGCCATTTTAAGCATCTAAATCCATCTACTCGGATCGACTTCCATCTTTTTGCAGGAAATCTTCAAAATCTTCATCAATCTTCTTAAAATCTACTCATCGTACGTGCAGCTAAGCACAGCAAAACAAAATCGTTTCTGCATCGAAGATAGAGTCGCCCCCCTCGCATCTAACGCTTTTGATGGGGCGCTGCGCATCGCACCCGTTATAGCAATACATGCTAGACGTTGTAGTTTTGCCAGCTTCCTCTGTGCGGTAGCCTCTTTCGTTTTTGGCCACCTTACTTACGAAGCATAAGTTACTTTTGGACGGATTACTGATGTATAAATCCACATTGTCATTGTTGGTTTCAAACCCTATTTTCTACCAATAGTTTTGGAGCATAACCACAGGGCACTGGTTGCTTTGTTGATCACAGAATCAATCTGAGCATTCCAATCCAATTCCAATTTGAATTTTCGTTTCTCAACAATTCTTTTTTATGATATTCTAATGAAATAATTTGTACAGTGTTTTATTAAGTAGTTTTAAGTAGTACTTTATAAACTGTGCCTGACAAAAGGACATATTCTACTTCATTTTGGGTCGCTAAATCCATTTAAAAAGTCAAATTTTGTTAAGATCGGCAATTTAGTATCATAAAAATAATTTTCTGTGAATAGCCGATTTTAATTTCCTACAAATTTTGTAACAATATTGCGACAGTAAAGTAAAAGCAGGTTTAACGCAAACCACAAAAACTATACGAATTTAAACCCCAGTTTCTTGTACAGCGAATACAAATAAAGTATAAATTTTAACTTCTGAATATTGCATTGCATAAAACCCTGCATGATCAACGTCATCCCGGAATTGAAAATTTAAATTATAAAAATGAGACTATTTTATTCAAAAAAATAAACTAATCATGCCATTAAAAAACTAAATTCTTACATTAGAAAAGCATTTGTTAGTACAGGTTTAGAAGGTGTTTGTTCGTGTGCCAAACAAATGGTTGGAAAAATGTACAGGTTCATCTGTAAACAGTGATCAACTTCCCCCCGTTATACGATACCTTGGAATTCTCATAGAAATTGCTTAAGAAGACTTTCCAGAATTTTCATGGAGTTCTTGTCAGAATTATCCAAATTCTTCCTGTAAGTTCATCCTAGTCCATTTTTTAATTCGCAGGCCAAATTTCGTAATCCGTAAATGCGTTAAGTTTAAAAAAATCTACCCAATTAAATAAGAGGATGATTTGCTGTATTGATGGCGAATTCAACTTTTTGCTTAGTCTCCTTTATTTTAATAGTGACACCGATCTTAGTAAGGGTGTAATATTAATAATTCAATGCGTTAGGGTAATTTTCCAATTGTTGCACACTTAATATTGTTTACTGTACAGCATGGATCCATGACCATGACGTTTACCGATCTCGGTTACATGCTAATCAATGACAGTGAGCATGCATAAAAGCGTAAACGCGATAATCAATTCTCTTCGTTGATTTTCTCTTTTGTTAATAACTTCTCTTGGATTAACATATCTCGGTGCGTTTGTTGTTGCTTTTGATGGTCAATACAACCTGTTACAGCACTGTATTGGATAAATTTCAGAAAATTGCTTCCCTTAGCAGTGGAAATTTAAAGAGAAAATCGACGAAGAGAATCGATCATCGCGTTTATTACGCCCTTATGCATGCTCACTGTCGAATTGTGGAATGATGAAACATGTGGTTTTGATACTCATTTCCATTTCCATATATAATTTCCAATTAACTCTGATTTAAACCATGTTTCCCCACAATATTTCTAATACTATTGTGAGGAGACATGGCTTAAATCAGAGTTGATTGGAAATTCTATCTTTTATCAACATGAAGCTTTTTAGGGCGATAATTTATTAGCTGTAGAAAGTTGTGAAGAGGGTATGTTGATCATTCCGCTAGAGTCCGGCAGTGTGAAAATTTAATAGAAGTTGAATGAGGGAACGGCCAATAATGCGACAGCCCCAAGTAACAATTCAAGCTGGACATTAAGAATAGAAGCTGATTATTGATTGATTTAAGGTGTACGAAGCTCTACTATACTACTCTAGGAATCAGCAACGCACTACAAATATTTTGATAGCCTGATAGAATAATATGAATCTATTGCACAATATTGTTTAATGTCGTAGGTGTCACTCAGTGTTGGGAAAATATCAAAAAATCAAATCTCGCCAATGCCCAAGATCACGCTTGATTTTCATAGACAAAAAATCAACAAGCAAACAACTGCGGTTGATTTTGCAAGCTGTGATATTGCAGCTCGGAATATCAAGCTAACAAAACTCACCAGCTACAAATCTCACCACTTCGTGTCTGCCACCGGTGAGAAGTAAAAAGAGATAGCAAACTATACTTTCTCTTTCTAAGAAAACGGAATCATTTTTGTGTCGAGTCAACTCTCAGCTTGATTTCTGCCTGTTGTGAATAGTCTGCCAATATCAAAGGAGCTTGTAAAATCAATATCAAGCATGATATTTTGTTCCAATATCACGCGTAATATTGAGAGCTTATAAGAGCGAAAAAATATCATTTGATTGATGATTTTGCCAACACTGGTGTCACTTGTTGCATTTCCGACAATTTAGTTTTTCTAAATTCACTACCTTCCTTTCGAATCCCAAGCAACGCCAGAGACAAGGAAGAGGAGCTTTTTAGGTCTAGCTCCATGTACTGCGACAACATCGAAAGTATTACCATTTGTATTCCTGTGTTTTGTCTGTTCACCGCTTTATATTGCACTTAATTTTCAGACCGCATTTGAAAAATATAACCCAATTATGGCACTAACGTAGCATCCAAATGACCATCGAAATAAATCGCGCACTTGTGTCCACATTGTGTTTACTGTACTTGAAAATGAGAGGAATGTTTTACTGGTCACCAGTTGTTGTTTACAATTCCGGATTGCTGTATAATACTCTTCCGGTTGCTATTATTTAATAATTAATTAATTTATCTTTATTAGGGAGGCTTTCAGCCTTGGGCTGGTTCGCCTCCATATTATTCAATATAAATTTGACTTGCTTTAAGTTAATGATCATACCTTTTGCCGCACATATACTCAAGTGGACCAGGTATAGTTGACGCCTGTGAATCAGCGACTGCGAGTTCGAATGCCGAAATGCAAATGTCCTCTTGAGACAAATAATAACAAAATGAATATGTAAATCCAATTAGTCAGTAAAAACATGGTAAAGCAGTCCCATAACAAATGTAAGATATGAAGCGGGCTTCCATAATTATTAAAAAAAAACAAGAAGTCTGAACAAAGGTTGGAAATGACTGTTATTTAATGCCTTAAAAAGCTTATAGTTTATATTACTGTTAAGCTTAAGGCTGATTAAAATCACCCGATTTAGATGTTTAAAAGCTGGACAAAGGTTAACGTGGTCCAAAGTACAACAATTATTCAAACAAAGGCTAAATTAAAATCGGTGAAACAACACTTGTTAAGCATCAAATTGTTACCTGGGGTACTAGTCAAACGCACCTTTACCTAAGTCGTATAATGTATGAAGAGATTTGAAGTATTTCTTCAATTCTACAGGCAAAAAAGTGCGCGTATGACTTGTTCATATACTGTCTGCGGCTGTGGAATAGTTCTAGTGACGTTTCATCACTACCTAAAGCCTCACGTTGCCCAAAGCATTTCCAGTCGGTGGATTATAATGCAATAATTGCATTCTTCTTTACCCAACTGTTGTGTTGCTCCTCTCGCCATGACCAATGTACATGGCGAATGAGAACGACCCAAATTTGAGTTTAGTTCACTCATAATCGCCAAAAGTGCAGGAACTCAGCGATGAGTGAATTTGCCTCATGTTTTCCCAGGTTTTTCCAGGATTTTCCCGAGGGGGGTGACACATCTAAATCTCAATTCTAGATGCTCAAAAAATCTCACACTAGCGAACCAATCTTCGAAAAATCATCTTTCATTTCTCGCATCTACTTGCATCGTGCTTCATCTTTTTGCAGGAAATCTTCAAAATCTACATAAATCTTCCTTCTATCTACTCAGCGTGCGTGCAGCTAGCCACAGCAAAACACAATCTTTTCTGCATCGTACACACTTAGATTTTTTTGCCGAGATGGGCACCACCGAGCGGCTCGGCATTTTATTTTGCTGGAAATTCAGCAAAAAATATGTTTGTTAGCCGAGATCTCGGCAAAATTCCCGTTTGTTAGCTGAATCTCGGCAAGTTTTTCACTGAGATCCAGCAAAATAAAATGCCGAGCTGCTCGGTGGTGCCCATCTCGGCGAAAAAATCTAAGTGTGTAGATAGAGTCGTCCCCCTCGGATTTTCCAGAGAAAAATTCCCGAATTTGAGAAAAGTAAAGATTGGATTCACTCAGTCTATTGCTACTACTCCGAGACTGAATAAAATTTTCGTCAATTTCCTAATTTTCCGGCAGATTTTTTAGGTTTTCCACAGAAAAAAACCATGAGACAAATTTACTCATCGCTGAGTTCCTGCAATTTTGGCGATTATGAGTGAACTAAACTAAAATTTGAGTTGTTCTCATTCGCCGTGTAGTCATCTCAGAGAGAAAGCAGTACACGCTATTTCAAAACTACCCAAATTTGGGTAGAATCTACCCAGATCTGTCAAAACTGAACCTACCCAAAAATGGGTAAGCTGTGTTGGGAGTGACAAGTTGACAAATGAACAACATTGATATGAATCCGATCGACGTTGTTCATTTGTCAACTTGTCACTCAAAACACAGTTTACCCATTTTTGGGTAGGCTCAGTTTTGACGGATCTGAGTGAATTCTACCCTGGGTAGTTTTGAAATAGCGTGTAGGGTGTAGTGCTGTGACGATATCGATAAGTCCGATATTATCGATAAATATCGGGTATAAATTATCGATATGATCCGATATTTAAGGATCCGATATCAACGATAATCGAAATTCGATATCGGTCAGATGTTAATAATCATCAACATGGTTCTTTCTCCAGTTGACGAAGAATTTGTTCGTGACGAGCCATTGAGAAAGATCTCTACCGCTAATTTGGTATGGAGTTATCACGAGGGAATGGATCAACGCAATAACAACCGAAGTGGACAGCTCACTTCGTACATAAAATGATATGTAGGTACGGAAGGAGTGGTATCGAACTAATGACATGTGTTATTTAACGGTACTTATCTTACTGAGGACAAATAAGAAGAGTACATTTCGATATTTGTTGGCTCTGAAACTTCTGTCTAATATTACAACCTCGGTCCCTTGAGAGCGTCTGGTTTCGAAAACACGGCGAATACTGTACGATGTAGGCTCGAAGAGTGGACAGAATATTTTTGTTTGTGTAATGTCGATGTTTTTGATATTCCAAATGCATTATGAAGTTGGAAGAGAATGAAATATGTTTAATGTATTTTCCATTGAATATTTGATATCGGATCCGATATCGATACTCAAAATCGGATATCGAAATAATATCGATATACTCAGAGACCGATATCGATATTATCGTTAAATACGACCTAGTCACAGCACTAGTAGGGTGGTTGTTGTGTACTGTACCATCATCAGCATTGTTGACGGCTACTCCCGCCTTAAGTTGTTACATTAAAGTATTTTTTTTTACTTGTATGAAGTAACAAAAAACACTCTGAATGTTTTAAATATTTGCTTATTCTTTTCAAGCATGTAAAACTTACTGAAAATAAATTAATGTTTAAAAATCGAATCACTTTTGGACTCTTGATGATTGTCTATGGGGTAACGCCTAAAGGTATGCAACGTTTAATATAAATTAGCTGCTGCGTATTTTTTTATGGATGAGCAGTAATTAGATACAAAGTGTGCAATAATAGATGCAAATTGAGCTTTGAGGCTCATTCAAATTTTTATTAGATGGAATATAAATTGCTAATGAACTCTGGAAATGCCTCATGAATCACATTCAAACATTTCTTGAGGAATTCCGTGTTCAATCTCGTAAAAACGTAAAGTAACAAAAAGCACGGGCTTAGTTGTGTAACAATTGGCAAAATACGCTAGTTGTGTTTCAATGAGCAGCATGAAATTACTGTCTGTTCTGTATCACTCTTTGCATATTGATCTCATACTCTGAATCAAAAATTCGCTAAGATGATTCCAAGTTCGTTCCTTAGCGTCAGTATTATCTTGAAATCATTAAATAAGAGAAAATAATAATCCCACGTGCTGAATTTCAGTTTGATGTTTCAAATTCAAACCATTGGGCTGATTGGTGGCTACCAGAAAGGCTAAGCTACACATCTAATTAAAATCGAAGATTTCCGTATGACGATAAATTTCGATGATCTATTGTGGCATAAAATGTCTCTTGCAAAACTATTGCAATTTCCTTTCGAGTCGAATAAAATCTCTTCAGTATAGCACCACGACTAAATACATCAACTTAAATGTAATATACCAAATCGCCATCAACAGTATGTGAAGATGGTTAAGTCCTCTGACGTTCATTACAAAGATTTTCTTAAACGAAAATTAATTAACGTAGCCATGCTGGTTCAGTTTGCCAATTACTTTCTTCCTTCAAAACAATTACCGTTTTGAAAAATGCCTAAACCGCTAGAAACTTTTGAATCCTTATTTTTGACACATTCTGGACTGGATTTTCACAAAAGCAAAAACATGGTGGATAAAGGAACTCATAAGCTGTACAATCCGCAGGCCTAGGTACGAGTATTTTTTTCTAAACTCATCGCGGACCGGACTAAACAAGGCCACGCGCCGTACTTTTGGCTGGTCCGGCCCAAGATCTCAATTTCATTTTCAAACTAAGTACAGACAAGATTCCTACAGTACGGTTAATATGGATCGTATTATTGCATTGTTGACGGTTACTCCCGCCTTAAGTTGAAATCAGAATCACCTTGGAATTTTATTCAAAATTAACATAACGTTCTCTTCACAATTCTTCTAAGAATAACTTGGAGGGGAAGGAGTCCATTAGTACCGTCCCAATGACGCGTTCATCTAAATAACGATGAGAGCGATGGACCCAATCTTAGATCCTTAGGCCAACATTAGAGCCATTTCCCCTACATTAGGACTCATTTGGAATTAATTTCAGGATTCCCAAGGGATTAACTTAAAAATTAGCTTGGAATTCTGATCTTAATTCCGTTGGAATTTTATCCATTTATCCCTTAGATATTGGAACTGAAAGTTCTTTTTAATTTCCTTCAAATTTGCTTATCTAATATTCTAGGGCTGATATATTTTTAAATCTTAATAGTTTGATATTTTTCGAGGTTGCTTCGACTTACTTCGCACTGATGGCAACTATGCCTTTGGTGATTTTCCTTGTTAAAGAGTTGTTTGGATTTACCTTGTTTACTTGAATCTAGGGTTATTAGTTCGGTAGGTTCCGATTCTGTATTTTTTTTCCTTGATTTGTTTTCCGTTGATCTTGTTTTCCGTGCTGAGCACCAATTCTACCGACGCCAGGGAGGCAGCTTCCACACCTGGACCCTACCTATCGACCCATCAATTCATGAACCGGGGACCAACGGCTTTACTTCCATTCCGAAGGAAGGCGTGATCAGAGATGTTATGCCTCAGAACATCCCGGCGGCGTCGACTGGGATTGAACCCAGGCTTGCTGGGGTGAGAGGTAATCACGCTTACCACTACACCACCGGTGCCGCTTAACCGATTCTGTACGTTGTAGTTTCATTTTTATAGACTGCCCATTGTGGTTGAACAAGCATTAAGCAAGTTGCACAAAGTCATAGTTGGTACAGTTCTCTATGGTCTAAAGCGACGACTTCTACCTTTAGCGAAAATGCCTGTGTCTTTGGCGAACAATGATTTGTGGCAACCCTGATGCAAATCAGAAAAGTCTGAAGTGAAAATGTTATTCAATATCGGCCCAAGAATGCTAAAGTTAGGAACACCAGCTCTTGAAGGTAGTCGATTAGATTTGGAATTCTGATAGGGTAAAAGCTCCTATAGTTGCGGTGCGTTAGAAGCGTTAGGTTCCTATAGTTGTGTATTGAATCTCCATACACAACTATAGAAACCTAACGCTTCTAACGTACCGCAACTATAGGAGCGTTTCCCCTAATGCACCTACATTATTCTGCCAGTTAAACAAATATGAACCAATTTCATAATATAGAGTGGAACATTAAACTTTATCAATTTGGCATCAAACATTCATGCCAAACAACAATTTTCTCAAACCGGTTGACGTAACTGCTATAGGACTCATTTTAGTCACAATCAAGTTGCTGCAACTTCGACTGACAGATGAGTGCTGCTTGGGAATTTTTAATGTTTTTTCTATGTCTACAAGAGCAGCGCCAGTTACGTGATTACCTCTCACCCCAGCAGGCATGGGTTCAATCCCAGTTGGCGCCGCCGGGATGTTCTGAGGCATAACATCTCTGATCACGCCTTCCTTCGGATGGGAAGTAAAGCCGTTGGTCCCCGGTTCATGAGTTGATGGGTCGATAGGTAGGGTCCAGGTGTGGGAGCTGCCTTCCTGGCACGTCGGTAGCATTGGTGCTCAGGACGGAAAACAAGATCGACGGAAAAACAAACCAAAGGAAAAAAAAAAGCAGCGCCAGTTATGCAGACTTCAGATTTGTTAGATCGAATTAAATTAGTCACTCATAAAAGTTGATGAGTTTCGGAATATTTATTCAATTCAAACGAGCCTTATAACTATGTTGCATATATTTTAAGATTTGATCTTATTTATTTATTTTATTTGCCTATTTACTGATATTCTAAATTTGACATTATTAAGGTTGCATACTTTCATACAAATTTTTCAAACATTTAACCCATCACCAATCCCATCGCTATCGAAATTTACGTAAGCTCTCGTCCACCCGTCACTTCCATTACATTGTAACGTCATTTCTATCTTCCGACTTGAGAAGCCATCTCGCCAACGATGGTTTCGTGTTTTATTAATTAGGAAAAACCCCATTTGGAGAATAATGAATCACCCAGTTCGTGACAACCGCCTTGCCTGCGCGGTCTCCTCATCATCAAAGGCTCATCAGAATAAAAAAAAAGAATCATTCTGCAATGCATTTCATCTTCGTGGAATTCTCTCACTCTCACAATTCAATCACTCAGTTTGATTTAATACAATTCAATTAAAAAAAATTCTATCGCGCTACCCCGATCCAAAACGTGTCCATATTTCACTAACGGCGACCCATCGTCACATATTTGTTTTGTTTCGTTTCGTTCTTGGCCGATCTCTCCAACAACGTGATGGTGATTTATGGGACGAACGATCATAACAACAGCATGTATCAGCAACAATTAGCGCACCAGAATGCTCTGTTCAATTCCATTCGTCAGCAGCAGGCGGCATTTGCCGGAGCTGGAGCTGGAGCCGGAGCCGGGTACGGTGCCGGTGTAGGAGCTGGTGGCGGTAGCTTTGGTGGTGCACCTGGATTTGCTGGATCATCGGCTTCCTATGGTCCGGGAGGGTTCCACCAGACGGCGCACATCTATCCGGAAAATCCGGTTTGTTTTGAACTAGAAACGGCGTGAATTGGGTTTTGTTAATTGTATTTTATTTTTATTTTTAGCAAGCGCCAAACATTAATACCCGTTTCGGTGGCAGCTCGCAGCCGGGTGGACCAGGTATGAAATCCCTTACTAGTATTTCGATTATCGATCAGTAGTTAGTTCGTTATAGGAATCGCTACCCTAGCTTCATTTATGACACCATCCAGTTGACTGTTGACTGAGGGGTTGCCTAACGATAGGCGAAACTCGAGTAGCATGGTGTAAAGCGTTCGCTATTGAACGTTTCCAGGCCAAATAGTCAACAAAAAATAATTCAGACTTGACCTTCTCTGATTTGCGTAAAACTTTGCATAATTGTTTGTAACGTGATCAATAGTTTACACTTGAGCTAAATTTCGGCCATTTTAAATCATGTAAAAAAAATCTAAATGGCGTATTCGATATTTTCAACAAATTATAACTCGAAAACGTTACTTCAATCAAAGTAATCCGGATAAAACCCTTAATCAGAAAAAAATAAATTGAATTGACGTCTGAGTCAAAGTTTTAAAAAACATACCGTTCCGATTCAAATTTCGGACGATTCAAATTTCGGACACTTTCATTTTTAATTAAATATTACATCCAGTTAGAAACAAAGTAATAATGTTAGATGATCGTGGAGGGCACTAGTCAAAAAAATTTAAAATTTACAAGACATGTGGATCATATTCGACCGAGATAATCAACTTTTAAAAGTGTCTGAAATTCGAGTTTAAGTGTCCGAAATTTGAATCGGCACGGTAATTCCTTTTCAGGGAAAATAAACAATGTAAAAAAGTTCGAGTAATTCAAGAAACAAAATTCAAAAGGGTGTTTAAAAAATTAAATAGTCTTTGTAAAATAGGTCATTTAATAAATTTAATTTTTAAACAAGGAAACTTGAAAATTAACATAAAAATAGAACAACAACATTTGGTAAAAAATTGAACCTTTTTGTTTACACATTTTTTTTTAAATCTTGTTGAGAAAAAAACGATACATTAGACTTAAAAAATTGTGCAAAGTTTCACAAAAAAATTGAACAGACAAAAAGTTTAAAAATTTATCCACATGTTCAAAGCTGTTGATCTATGATTTTTGTTAGTTTACAAATGGATATATAACATAAGTTAGAAATTTTCATGAGCTTTTCAATATATTTTTTTAACATTAAATAAGGTTAGCTTCTATTGATTAAGTTGTAAACTCTTTTTTTTTTGGTTTCTACATAAAATTACTTAATTTTATTACCAGTGTAATAAGTATGTTTCCCTATATCTTTGACTCAGAATTCATATAGAGGAAATGTCTCTAATGTTGGCCTATGGATCTAAGATTGGGCCCATCGCTAAAAATCTGCTATTTATCAATTGTATCTAGATGAACGCGTTATTGGGACGTTATATTTTTGAAAATTTAGTCGATTGCTGAATTTGTGTATGTGCCCAAATTAGGGACACTTAGGCCAACATTACCTACATTTCTCCTTTATTGAAGTGACGTTTTCGAGTTTTTATTTGTAGAAACCTCAGATGTGAATTATTGACCTTAACACATAATTCACAAAATTCATGCACATCGGAAACGGCGGCGTCAGACCGATTCGTCATTTGGCGTGGAAGTGCTCTATTTAGTCATTCACCTAAGGATTTAACGGTTTAATTTAGTGGTGCAGATCCATCGTTTACTAACAAAATCACAATCTATGTACTAATTTTCACTTTTTTTGTCAACCATTCCAGGATATGTCGGTGTATCGAGCTTCTCGTCATCCTCCAACATCAACGGCCAATCACACCGCGAGGCGGCAACATCGGTTAACGACAATGGTAAGGTCACCTCCTACCATGTCCGTTCGTAAAAAGGAACAAGGCAACACGTAAAGAAGATAATAAAACTATGATTTAGAATTTGTCATACACGTGCCTTGACAAGAAAACGATAAGTGATGAAAGAATATTACAGGCATTTGCTGCTAGAGCATTTGCTATTCATTCATGAGAGGTGAAACTCAATAAACTTTACGAAGACATTCCAGTGTACTTACAACTAGCAAGTAGACAAGTTTAAGTACGAACTCTATTTAAATAAGACTTTTTGACCAGAAACATGAACAATGTCATAGAATATATTTGTCCGAAACTCCTCTCAAGATACTCATAGATAATTGGGCAATAAACGAGTTATTGCTTTGATTATTTTAAACAGTACACAGCAAAAAAAGTTGTTGAATATTACATCGAAACTGCTGCAACCAGGTCAATCCATCGGTTGTGTAATATCACATTGTACGATGTACATCGATTTTGCGAACAAAATTACATCCATTGATGTAATATTGTATCTGCTTTTTGCTATTACATCATTATTTCATACATCGGCTTGAATTACGTTGATCGATATTACTTTTTTTTTTGCTGTGTATAATATAACTGAAACGTATTCTATGACTGTCAAATCGGGTAGTTCCAAACATCTAAGTGCTCTACTAAGCTTTGTTTATTTTCATTTTATTTATATGTAATTCACTACACACATGTTTACGAATTTCTCCAATTTTCTCAACCAAGTTGTTTTTTATTCTGAATTTTACTCATTTTTTCACACTAGGGAAGCATATGGAGGCTAGTTGGGAGTGATGACATAGAAAATCTCTTACAAATAAAAAAAAAAAAAAAAAAAAACAAGGAACAGCCCTATGGGGTTGTATGCAACGGTGACGTAGGACTGCGTGGTCTTATATAATACATCTTATTTGTTAACTGCAGCAGGAGCTTGTGTTTTGTGTAAGAATAGGAATTTGAGCGGGGTTCTCTCTGTTAATAATCTTTAGTATGACTTTAGTATGATGCGTTTGA
The DNA here is from genome assembly GCF_037179485.1 of Ochlerotatus camptorhynchus. Taxonomy (NCBI): domain Eukaryota; kingdom Metazoa; phylum Arthropoda; class Insecta; order Diptera; family Culicidae; genus Ochlerotatus; species Ochlerotatus camptorhynchus. Next base: position 429,947 of record NW_027040634.1, on the reverse strand, counting down.
CATAGAAGACCCACAGTGACTCACGAAAAGCTATTGATGTCGATCAATAGCGGTGCGGCTTCTTCCTCCTTTTATGGTTGCTCATGTGGACTGCAGCTTGCTGCTTGCAGGCAGCCTTTCGTTGTGTACTGAAGAACACCACAACCGGATGGTGACCGGTTGGAATTCAACTTTGAAATCTGTGTTTGGGAAATCGATTTTCGCAGGCCATCGATGATAATTTTTTGACATTAAAAAAAAAAAATCAAAGTTCAGGCATGTAACGAAAAATCCCAAACATGGCCGCAACGATAGAGCACAAATCGAACACACGACACATTGCATATGCTCACATGAACCAGAGACGTTGAATAGAGACACGCATAGACTGAAGCAAGAAGAACCAAACGAACCGTCAAACGCTGAACCAAACGAGCAAAGTAAATAAACATTACTGTTCGCTCAATTCACCAGAAAGAAGTATTGTTTTCAATGATGAAAAAAGTATTTAATTATTTTCACGAAATATTTTATATCTGTTATATTTTTATTTATTGTTCATTCAAATAAATACAACATTTATTGATGATTCAAAACTATTTAGAATCAGAACGTTTAATTTAGTTTTATGGTAATAAAAATGATTGCACTGCAAGCAAACAGTAAAATATGACAAAAGTTATAGTGTCATGGAACGACTGACAGACTTATTTGTACGGCTTATGGATTCTCAGCCTAAAGGTAACGAAACGCTTTATTCAGTTCCGGTCGAACGTACAAATTTTCTCAACAGCATTGCGGCACTCTTTGAAAGTCACTTGAAACCGCTCGAAGAAACATGGTTGCCAGTGACATTGCCAAAAGATCCCTCAAAAACCGTGCTGCTATTTTGACAGAAATTTTCTTTGCGCGTCTCTATCAACGTCTCTGACATGAACGAGCTCAAAACTCGGTTGACGCTCACCATCAGCGTTGCCAGTATTCCAGATTTATCTGGATTTTCCAGATTTTCTATCGTCTTGCCAGATACACAGACAGAACACGTATATTTCCAGATTTTTAAAATATAATCCAGATTTTTTCAGATTTTTAAAATGTGTTGCTTATTAAAGGCCATTATTTATTAAAGGCCATCTACGTTTCACATTATTTTAAAAATTTATTAATTACATTTAACAAGGAATTTTAACAACATGTTGGCAATGGGTTGCAGAATCATGAAAATTGAGACATTTTTCTAAAGATTATTGGTTGAAAAAAATCATTAAATTTTTTTAAATATCGGGCGAGGATTTTTTTTATTTGGATTTTTTGTTTAAATTTTGACTATTATTTTTTTTTTTTGAATCCTGGATTTATAAAAATCAAAATTTCAATATAGAGAAATTTTCCTAATTTTAGAATTTAGAGAAATCGAAAACTGTTCAGGATTGAAAACAATAAATTGAGCTTTAGAAAATTAGCAAGGCTTTTGAATCTAGACAACCACCAGGACTTTAAAGTTTGCTCTTAATATTTTTGAGGATAATTAATTAGATTTTTGATGAGAATTTTAAAGGCATCTGATAATTTTTAGCATTTTTTAAAGTACCTGTGAACATTGAGTTACCTTAGCAGTCTGAAATACTTTAGAATTCTGAATTGCCCTAGATTTCATAATTTTAAAGTTATTCTGAAAATAGTTTACAGTGAAGTGGAGAGTGCAGTCTGTGCAACCTCTGGTTGAAGACGGTGTCAATTGTCTTTTAAAAACTCTGATGATAATTGCATGGAGATTTTGTGAAGAAAGGAAATAGTTAGAATTCGGAAGAGAAAGCATAGAACATTCTAAATATGAAATTTAATAGAATAGTTTCAATGGAATTCTGTCCAATTTTTCTATGGAGATTCATTTTTATAAAATTTTAAGAAATCTTGCAATTTCTGAGAGACTTTCAAGGCCATTTTGGAAAAGTACTGAAGGGGCAAATACTGTAGGAGATTTCAAAACAATTCTGACGTTACCTACAAAGCAGTCCAAAGCATAGGTCTGAAAAAATGTGACGGTCATTCTAAAGAGAGCGTATCAAGGAAATTATTAAGAACATTCTAAGGGCATTTCATATAGAAAAATTGAGACAAAATTATACCAATTCTTGGACATTATTAACAGTTTGAGGGAATTGTGGAGTCAGATAACGTTTGGATATTATCAAGATTAGTTTAGGGGAATCCAGAAAAGAAGTATGATGGAATTCTAGGATAATCCAAATTGAACTCTGAAAAAGGACGAAGTTATCCTGTGAAGAGTTCCAAGTAAATTCAGACTAACAAAAAATTCATGATCTGGGACCCAGGAAAATATAAATTTCAGAATTTAGAATCATTTCCGGATCCTGAAACTTAAAAAAAGACGCTTTCAGACTATCATTTTAGTTATATAATAACATTATTTTTTAGCATAAATTTTTTTGCATTGGTCATGTGAAGCTACCCGTAGTTAAGGTAAACTGTGTGTGAGTACCACGATGTTAGTTGTTCTTCATACAGGAGAATTTTAGTTTAAAATAAAATTGCCTACTGGTCTACCGGGTGTTGTGAGTTGTATGATGTCAAGAATTAAATTGCAAGTCTGATCAACCTCAGGGTAATATTAGAATTATTTAGAACTAATAAAATCTTTAAGACATATTCTGGTACTGCATCAAATAGTTGGGACTAAATCGTCTATTAGTTATAAAAATCATCCCATCAAAGTTGCTTGATTCTTTGCTGCTTTAGAATCCTAAAAATATGTTCTGCAGTATTTTACCAAAAATTTAAATCAATTTTGAAATGCTACGTAATGGATGCTTAAAATTTTTGGGTACACTGTGTCAATACTTTTCTTCACTTTTAGATGATTTTAGCAATGCTAATAAATTCCAGATAATCAAACTGACCGATTTTTACGAGAGATCAGCACATCAAAAACAGGATCTTTTGGAGCATTCCAGATTTTTCCAGATTTTATATTTTAACTGATCCAGATTTTTCTGAAAATGACCTGGCAACGCTGCTCACCATTTCACCAATGAAAGGAAGGAAGGAGAAAAGCAGTGATAATAAAATCGCTTACCATATCCTTTTCTTCGTCATTTGCTTTCGAGCAACGGACGGATATGCGTCGGACACCTAGGCGGAAAATAGAAAGGTGACACAGTAGGAAGAAGTGTTAGTTTGTTTACTAAAATGAACTATTCCCATTTTGTTATGGCAAGTTTTGCTATAAGAAATGCTCCTCGTGTTTATTAAAGAAATTCACACCAAAGGTTGATTTATTGCGTAGGAAATCAGTTTGACACGGCATTTGTGACCAGCATACATTTTCCGGTGGTATGAAGCAGGTCGGGGCTTCCCTTAGCTCAGTCGGTAAAGGCACAGCTACAAAGCAAGACCATGCATGCTGGAGGCGGCTGGGTTCGATTCCCGGTCCGGTCTAGGAATTTTTCGGGTTGGAAAATTTCTCGACTTCCCTGGGCATAGAAGTATGATTGGACTTGCCACACAATCATATCAATGCAAAAATGGTACAGGCATCGAAAGCTCTCAATTAATAACTGTGGAAGTGCATCTAGAACACTAAGTTGAGAGCACGCAATAAGCTAATATGCGATATGCAATAAGCTTAAAATGCGAAGAAGAAGAAGAAGAAGAAGCAGGTCAAAAACTGTCCAAATCCGCCAATACATTTTTTTGTTTTGAATTTCTGTATGGCAAAATAGTGAACTTTTCGTGAATATTAACGGCAAAGAACTCACCAACACCTGGAGACCGTGAGTTCCTGCCCACCTATCATATCTCCATCTCGGTTGGACACAACGTATGTGTAGAACAGCATTCGCTAACACTTCTTCCTACACACTAAAAAAATCTGAATTTTACTGGTGATGTAAACATCCATGCATGCAAACATTCATACATGTAAACTTCCTTTTCACGTAAACTAGCAGCTTGCAAGAAATGTTGCAAACAAAGGTGGAAAGTTGCATACAATATATGGAATATTGCATAACATGTCTCATAAATTTACACGATTTATAATGTAAATTTGTATGATTTATGACGCTCCATTTATGTGCATCATAGTAACGGAAATTTACACTACTTTTTTTTAGCTGTGGACTGTGTCACCTTTCTATTTTCCGCCTAGGAACAGCATGCATCGCACCAATACGAAGACGATGACGACGACGAAAACACCCATATCGACCGGAGGAAAGGCTTCCCGCAAGAGGCAGCATACTAGGCCGCCGTCATCTTGTCGGCATCGACTTGCACTGGTGTGGCCGACATTTGAAAAACATCCGGCCCTTTTCAGGGCCACCAATTCAAAAACAGAAAGAGTTAAGAACTAAATGATCAACATATTTGTTCCGTCCACTAACAGTCCTACACACCAAAAAATTATGAATTTTAATGGTGATGTAAATATCCATGCATGCTAAAATTATAGTATGTAAATTTCCTTTTCACGTAAACTAGCAACTTGCAAGAAATATTGCTTACAAAGATGGATGGTTGCATACAATATTTAGAATATTTCATTAAATGACTCATAAATTTACACGATCTGTAATGTGAATTTGTATGATATGTGACGCTCCATTTATGTGCATCATAGTGACAGAAATTTACACTACTTTTTCGAACTGTGTACGTCAAGCTTCCGTTCGTGTCCTAGGTACAGATCCTTCTAATTTTTTATTATCATAGCAATAATTGCACATTCATGCAATTTTCAATAGTGACATTTTGAAAAATGACAAAGTCTTTAATTTAATAGATGCGTAGAAATACCATTGGTAATAAAACTATTGAAATTGGTCCAGGGGCGGCTGAGTTATTAACGTTCAAAATCTTTCATAATGTTGTTACATGTTCCATTTTTGGTTTACACAAAGTGTACCCCCAAATAGAAATCACAGACGTAGTCATACGTTAAAAAAAATCTCAACATTTCAAGCATTTCAACTTGCCTCACATTACAGCCTATGTCGAAATGAGTACAAGGGGCTAAGTTGTAATGGTGGATATCCCATTACTAGTAGAAGAAATCACTTCAATGTCGAAGGATAGCCAAGACACAGCGATGGGTGCCTTTTAAAAAACTTCAGTATTAAAAAAATTAAAACTTTTATTTTTACCACAGAAAAGGGAGACCGAGTCAGGCTTGCTTCTACTCACTTGCTATAAAATATTGTTTTTCAGAATTATGAAATCATTAGATATTATAATGATAGTTAGTAGTTGTAAGTCACAAGATAAGGTTGTAAACTAGGTGTTTGACACAAAAAACCTGTCATTATTGCTTTCAGTGCGTCACAATCAGCGATTTTACGATTCGTGAGCGCTCACTCTGAGTGAACGCTCACGAGTCATAAATTCGCTGATTGTGACGCACTGAAAGCGAAATTGACAGGTATGTGTCAAATACATACCTTCCAATCTCTTCTCGCTTCTGACAAGTACAAACTTTCATAATTACATCCAATGATTCCATAATTCTGAAAAAAACATTTTTTATAGCGAAGTGAGCGGAAGTAACCCTGGACCGAGTTATCTTTTCAAGGTTTTAGCACATACTATGAAAATTTTAGATTATCACTATTTTAAATATAGTGCATGTCCAGCCCAAAACGCTAAATAAAAATTCAATTTTGTCTCCACCCTTCCGATTTGAATGAAACATTGCTCACATGTTCACTGCTACCAATGGTTGCAATTTTCATTTAAATATTATTTTTTTCACAGTAACTTCTGAAAAGGGCGTATTAAAAAGTGATAATTTTTTTTTCAAAAAATCATAACATGAAAACTATTGATGTGATCAAAATGACATCTGGAAAGAAGTTGTACGTAGTGAAATTAACTTTGAGGAAAAAAAAACTGAAAGAAAAAACGTAGTATATTAATATTAAAAACGTAAAACGTTGATTATCTCAAAATAACCCCCCTTCATTCGTTATAATTTTTTTATCAAGAAAACTGAAAATATTTTCTTAACTTAAGTGAAGAGTGTGGGCTGGTAAATTGCTTAAAAAATCTATAATCTCTTAAATGTTTTGTTAATTTTTCAAGTTTATGAAATTGCATATTTTTTAGTAAAATAATAATTTATTTTGTAGTGGTGGTGGGGGGGGGGACACTCCTCACCATCCCTCTTCAAAGGGGGAGTTTGGTAAAATGAGATGAAAAAACCGATTTGTACCTTCCTTAAAAGTTGTCCTAGCTCGCTATTCTAATATCTATATGCAATCTTCACACTGCCGTACTCTAACGGAACTATCAACTCTATACTTTCATCTACTCCATCTATCGTATAAAAATTACCACTACAGTCTGTTATTTGAAATTAGCATCTTCAACTATGTAAATCGTTGACTTCATGTAGAAGTAATACTAAAACATATAGTCAAAGTAATTTATTTTGATTTTACGCATTATTTCCGATACATTTGCACATACAAACTTTTTTCCTAAGTCCAGCCGTTCTCAAGTTAATGCGAATTATACTTTTTTCAAATGTTAGTAGTGATGTTTCATGATTTAATATTAAAAAAAAACAATTAATACTCATATATGTCAGCTGTCAGACTTACCCGTTTCTATTTAGACGCAGCGGAAGAGAAACAAGTTTATAAGTAAATACTCTCAAATATACCCAAATAATCAACAAATCCCCCAATGTACCTTTTGTCATTCTTCTATTAGTTCTTTTTTTTTTCTTAATTTGCTTTTCGTCGATCTTGTTTTCCGTTGTGAGCACCAATGCTACCGACGCCAGGGAGGCAGCTCCACACCTGGACCCTACCTATCGACCCATCAGCTCATGAACCGGGAACCAACGGCTTTACTTCCTGTGAAGGCGTGATCAGAGATGTTATGCATCAGAACATCACGGCGGCGCCGTCTGGGAGCTTTTATTAGTTGTTTGTGCTTTTTTCAGTCCTCTATTGACTGGACATTAGACTTTTACATGGCCCAAGCAAAATTGTGGTTCCTAGAAATGAAAATGCAAGTTGGTTTTCCCGTACTAATTTCCATACAAATTTCAAATGCAATACTTAAAGCCGGGAAAACAAACCATTCCTTTATTCCTGTGTGATAGATAGGGAAAGACGATTAAACATCAAAAAGGTCTATACAAAAAATCTTAATAAAATGTTTAGAACACAAACCTACAATACTAAATTTTTAACTTATTTTGTTGACTCCGGAGTGTCAAATTTCTTTCTCTTTTTTTGTACGAAGTCACCTCACTGTGCGAAGCGGCCCTGCAAAGAAGACTAATAAAAGTGTCTATTCCCGAGCAGGAGAAAATAACTAATGAATACCTAATTCTAATCTGATACCAAAATTTGGTATTGACCAGCATGACATAAGAGGTAAAATACCAAAGAATAATACCAAAAAAATATATGGAAAATACTTTGTAAATACCAAAAATTGATATTTAGATACCAAAATAATACCTGGGTGGTATTGTTTTGGTATTGCATTATCATAATATGATATTGGAATGGTATTGTGGGAACATTTTGTTAGTATTATTTTTTGGTATTTTACCTCTTATGTCAGGCTCATCCATACCAATTTAAGGTATCGAGATATTCGTTCCTGCTCGGGTTTTGGTGCAAGTAATTCTATCTTCGTATGATCTACTGGCAAAATGATAATTTCCGAAAGTAGAATTTAACTGAGCGATTTTTTTTCCAACTATTTTAAACTGATGCATAAAAGAACCATTTACTGAGTAAATTATAGATCCCAAATGGTAGCCAGGGTTGATTCTCCTAAGATTTGACAGAGCATGAGCATGATTTACCGCCCACGGTTGCTACTCTGTTATGACCAGATCAGCTGTAATTACACAGAGAACCAATAGACGATGCTTGGGACTAGCAATCATCCTCAATTTAGGCAATACCAGCGCCAGCCGCACCTGAACGCAGGTCAAGAAGGGAATGGGTAGGAATGTGTTGACGTGACACTCGCTTTGATGGAAGCCGAAAACTCTGCACTTCCACGAGGAATCACTGGGATATTGGGTAAGAACGCTAGGTTTGCAGCAGGGCTCGTTTTGGTAAACGATAAGCTGAATTGATGTTTGAACGATATGGAGGGGGGGGGGGGGGCGTACATCGTACGGGTTAGGAAAAAGATGTGCGTCTGACTTCAAAAACTGTCGCATTAATGGCCTTTCGCTCATTTTCAACTTCTATTTAATTTTCATACTGTCGTACTCTAACGGAACTATCTACCTACCCTTTTTTAAGACCATTATCTAGCTAATAAATTATCACACTAAAGCTTCATGTTAGCATTTCCAACCAACTCTGAAAATCGCTAACTTCGCGTATGAAGTAACATAAAAACACTTTGTACGATATGGAGGGGTTAGTGTTTAAATAAATAAAAAGGAATCATCTCAGCCAAATAACCAAGTGGAGCTGCACCAAAAGCAACCGGCCAAATTCATATTATATTATAATAATATTAAAGTTTTTTTTTCTTGATTAGAGAGATTTTTAGTCTAAGGCTAATTCATCTCTTACAGTAATATAATAAATAATAATAATATAATAAAATTAAAGGTAAATAACAATGTTAACCTATTTGATACACATTCTGGCCCTTCAGGATCTGCAGGACAACTATTTTCTAGGAATGAAAATTATAGTACATTCAACTGATTTCAACTTCTGATATTTTATTGGAATTGAAACAAACACTTTATTATGCACCATGGAATTTCTTAACGCAATATGGAATGCTTTTTAAAATATTGGTAAACTTTCATAATGCATCAATAGTCAGAAAAATCGAGGTGATTTGGACAGTTAACAGTTTTTATGCAATTGTAATCATGCATTCCAATGTTTTTTTGTATTTTCCTGAACGAAGGCTGAAAATAGTGAATCATTATAATATTAATCTAAAAATGTCTTAGAGCTGAAAATAAACTTAAAGATTTAAATCAATGAGTCCAGCCTAAACGGAGGGCTCGCGAACACAATAAGCTTCCTCATCACTCATATTCAAAATTTGATTAAATAAGTATTTACAAATATACAAATAAATATATCAATGAGTAATGTAACTTTCTATCCTAGAAAGGAAAGATAAAATGGTTAATTTCACTGGCATATAACCGTTAAACATACATTAGAGAAAATCAAATGATGTTACGTTGCTTCTTCCAGTTGTGTTTTGACCCTGTTATAAATATTTATAATTGAATATATAATAATAATATAATAGGACCTGGGATTTATTCAAACTCAACTTCACGGTGGTGCCCTGTCCACAAGAGTAATCCTCTACTACCGACAATCTTTCAAACACGGAGACAAAAAAAAACTACGAAAAAGCGCTTATGCCTTCATTAATTTCTACTTTTACGCGACGTTCGTTGTTTAAATTTGGACCTTACGTAAGACGGGAACATAATCCATAAAAGTTGCACTAAGTAAACTACGACTGACGCGACAATTTTACCAGCGTACAAATATTGCACATCTTTTAAGCTATCTCGAACGAACTTTATTGTTATTTAAAGGGTGATACGGTCAAAATTTGGTCAATATCATCTTGACGTATTTCTTTCAATTTTGCATTTAAAAAAACCTGAATACCCCTCATTTTGAAGGTGTGTGTGTGTAGAATGTTGCTCCTATTTTGATTTTGGAATTCACTCTTCAGTTGTCAAAATGCCGTCCAAGCAAGAAGAGCAGCGTATCAAAATTTTGCTCGCGCATCGCGAAAATCCGAGCAACTCGCACGCAAAGTTGGCAAAATCGCTAAAAGTTGCCAAATCAACCGTTACAAATGTAATTAAAGTGTTTGGGGAACGTTTGTCGACAGCCAGGAAGTCTGGATCGGGGGGAAATCGAAAACCGGAAGCCACTGAGACGACAAAGAGAGTTGCCGGTAGTTTCAAGCGAAACCCTAACCTCTCTCTCCGAGATGCCGCAAATAAGCTGGGTGTATCGTCTACAACCGTGCATCGAGCCAAAAAACGAGCCGGACTATCGACTTACAAGAAGGTAGTGACTCCAAATCGCGATGATAAACAAAATACGACGGCCAAAGCGCGATCCCGGAGGCTGTACACGACGATGCTGACGAAGTTTGACTGCGTGGTAATGGACGACGAAACCTACGTCAAAGCCGACTACAAGCAGCTTCCGGGACAGGAGTTTTATACGGCAAAAGGAAGGGGAAAGGTAGCAGATGTTTTCAAGCACATGAAACTGTCAAAGTTCGCAAAGAAATATCTGGTTTGGCAAGCCATCTGTACCTGTGGCTTGAAAAGCAGCATTTTCATAGCTTCCGGGACTGTCAACCAAGAAATTTACGTGGAAGAGTGTTTGAATAAACGTCTGCTGCCTTTCCTGAAGAAACACGGTTGTTCCGTACTGTTTTGGCCGGATTTGGCATCTTGCCATTACGGTAAAAAGGCCATGGAGTGGTACGCCGCCAACAACGTGCAGGTGGTTCCCAAGGACAAGAACCCTCCCAACACGCCAGAACTCCGCCCAATTGAGAAATACTGGGCTATTGTCAAGCGGAACCTAAAGAAGACCAAAAAACTGCTAAGGGCGAGCAGCAGTTCAAGGCAAACTGGCTTTCTGCGGCGAAGAAGGTGGACAAGGTGGCTGTACAAAATCTGATGGCAGGGGTCAAGCGTAAGGCCCGGCAATTCGGATTTGGAAAAGCGGAAGCCTAACTGAATATTTTTCCTGAATTTTATACTAATTGAACTTGAAAAAGAAATTTAATTTGATTTTTTAAATAAACGATTTCACCGATTTACACGCGTTTTCCCTTGACCAAATTTTGACCGTATCACCCTTTACAGTCGTTCTTGTTTTCTCCTTCATATTTCGTCATCAAAACTACCAAACCCCACCATCAAACACGACCCACCGTGACTACAGTCAGTCTTCAAGCACGGCCTTCATGATCTTGTTAAGTATACACTTAACAACACATCAAAAGATAATCAGTCGAGTGTTGATTCTCCTAAGATTTGACATTGGAAAAAGTGGTCATTTCACGCGAAACCTGTCTTTTACTGGAAAATTTGTTTTCCAAATTCCAAATTTCGAACTGATGTAGAAGAGGTTTTATCGAACTTGTTTCTGAAGATCTTGTGATTGCTGAGACAGAACCTTTGCAGTGAAAGTGCCCATTTTGCGGAAGTTTTTCAAATGCAGTAATGTTTAGTAAACTATATAAAAAACCGTTTATTGAATGTTGAGCTGATTTCGATCCTCTCACATGCTGGTTTTTTTTTAAGTGGTACCAGTGGACTGGGTATTCTCAGCTTCAGATGGTAAGCTGTTTATCAATAAGCTTGAAATGCGAAGAAGAAGAAGAAGTAGCGTAGGTTTACTGTTATGGAAACTGACATGGAAAGACAACGAACAGTCAGGTAGCATTCGGATTTTATTTAAATGAGTAGATAGATTTTATTATTAATATTTAATGAGCTGATGTACGAAGAATGACAGCACGTATGAAACAAAACTTTGCCAACTGTACACGTGTTCAGTAGGTTTTCAAATCGAATCTTGGCCCTATCAAACACTCTGCCGGATGACCGAGTACCAAACTGGCAGCTGAGCTGACCATCTTTCGCAGCGATAGGTATAGCCTCGAGAAGCACGTCTGCATTGTGTTCACAACACGTGCCGGTTCCACACAGTATTTGTTTGTCACACGACCAATGCAATCGCTGGTTTTCTCAGTCAAAATTTCTTTCATACCAAACTGGGCGTAAAGTTTCTGCAAATCGAAACCGGTTGACTCGTTGTAGAACGCCAATCGGACAGTGAAAGCATACATCAGGTCCGGGAATTCAGGAGGTACCAGCATGAAGCCTTGGCAATACTGCAGCAACCGTTTGCGATGATGAGGAATAATTCGTAGGCTATCGACTAGGACTTGATGAATCTCACTAACTCGGAACGGTACCCATTGAGGCTCGTTGGAAAGGATTCCGTAGTACTGGTAGTAACACATGAACGAGTTGTATGCTCGACTAATGATACTTACATTGAACTTTGAGTAGAGGTTCTGCTGAGCCAAACACTGCTCAGTACGCTGCTTGTAGATGCAATCGCCGGGCAATGTACGAAAAAATCGATTGAAAACGTAGTCGTTGATCTGCAGGGTTGTCTGATTCCACGAATTGAGATTGATCAGAATACAGTAAATGTGCGTTTGTACGCTGGATTCATCTGGATAGCCACTGCTGATGTAACGATCGATCGTGTCCTCAGAGATGAGAAGGTACTCGGCACATTCTTGCTGGGCGTCGCCAAATGATTTCCATCTGGGTTTATCCAGATTTTTTAGGCCCAATGCATAGTGGATGGGTAAAGCTAACACAAGTGACACTATAACAGATTTCATTTGTGAATAGAAGGTTTAAATTAAAGTTGTTGATCGTGTGAGTCAGTTTATATATATACAATAAATAGTAGTTGTTTGACTATATTGGCACGTTCCAAGGGGGCATCAGTGACTTTAATGAGGTCATTGATGCAGTTGAATTGAAGGAAGCCTTCATTTATGCATATTCGTTTCAAATTTGTTATAACACATGGCTTCGCGGGAATTTGGTTAAGTAAGCGACTTACTGTGTTTTTATTGTCGTGTCATGGTGAACTATTGGTAATGGTTACCTGGTACCCCAACAAACATTGAATTTTGAATAAGAGCTTATCCAGGCAAAAATGAGCTTTTTTAGCTAAATAATGGTTTATTCAGCTGTTAGACAACTCAAATTGTTTGTTGAGACAGTGCTAGTGGCAGTGCTCACGATATTGATTACTGGAACATTGTAAGGTGGCGTTCAACACCCGATCTGGTTCTTTGCAGTACTGTTCGGTAACACCAGCCACGACCGACGTATACGCAGGCCAAATATGGATATTCGGGTGGTATAGGTTCGTCCAAGTCTGTCCAACTTATTCAATGGAGACACATTTTGTTCGAGACACTGCTGAGTGTGAAATTTGTACTGTCAGTTAACAGTCAATGGAATGAAAAACTGCTTGAATACGTCGTCCTTAATTTGCTGCAGTTGTTCGTCCCAAGCAGTGGTGGGATAATCATTAGCAAATTGATATTTTTCCGCTCTCTTACGCTCTCAATGTCACGGAGTCGTTTTAAAGTGCAATAGAGTTCGGTCGGGATAGCTTAAAAGATGTGCAACATTTGTACGCTGGTAAAATCGTCACGTCAGTCGTAGTTTAGTTTGTGAAGTAAGGGGCACGGTAGTACAAACATGTGAAAGTTTTATGGATTCTGTTCCCATCTTACGTAAGGACCAAGTGGAAACAACGAACGTCGCGTAGCTTTTATGTCTCCAGGTTTGAAAGATCATAGGTCATAGAGGCTTATTCTTGTGTAAAGGGCACCGCCGTCGAGTTTGAGTTTGAATAAATACTAAGTCCTATCATGTTAAGGAGACTTATCGTTACATCGCTTGATTATCGTGTGTTTTGTGCAACTTACATCGTCATCAACGTCTGCTTCGGGGCCGGTTTTGAATGGTTGCAATAGCAACGCGATCGTAGCTTGAATAATATGATATAAGGAGCTTGGTGGCCTAAGAGCGACCATTTTTCCTTACTGAGTTGAACATCAAGCGATTAATCTCAAGCCCTTCCACATTCAAGATTCGTTAATAGCTTTATTTGTTAATGTGAATACATTGTAATAATAACAACTCGATCCTTGGTGTGTTATAATAAAAGGAGCTCGTTTGCCTTGGGGTAAACGTTTTTCTTACTGAGTAGAAACCCGTGGGTTCAATCCCAAGCTCCTTCGCCTTATAGGATCATTAGGATATAAATTCAGCTTATCGTTTACCAAAACGAGCCCTGCTGCAAACCTAGCGTTCTTACCCAATATCCCAGTGATTCCTCGTGGAAGTGCAGAGTTCTCGGCTTCCATCAAAGCGAGTGTCACGTCAACACATTCCTACCCATCCCTTTTTTGACCTGTGTACGGGCGCGGCCGGCGCTGGTATTGCCTAGTTTGAGATCACCAGTTTTTACACATTGAGGATGACTGCTAGTCCCAAGCATCGTCTATTGGTTCTCTGTGTAATTACAGCTGATCTGGCAATAACAGAGTAGCAACCGTGGGCGGTCAATCATGCTCATGCTCATGCTCTCTTACGCTCTCAATGTCACGCGTGGTATTGGAGCAAAATATCATGATTGATATTGATTTCTAAGGCTATTCACAACCTGTAAAATTAAAACTGAGCGTTGAATCGACGCAAACAATTTTTTCCACTACACCGGTTTCACCTCGTTTTCTTAGAAAGAGAAGGTATAATAATGCTATCTCTTTTGATGTAGAATTACGTCTTTCAGCAACATATTGGGGGTGCAATTTAAAAAAATCAAAATCGACCGCGTTGCGAAAAGTGGTCGGGTTTTGGCCACTTATAACTCTGTCAAAAGCGGATGGATTTTAACTCTAAACAAGCCAATCTGTTAATATGAGCACTTTATCAATTTTCAAACGGTCACTTTTGAAAATTACACAAATGTCCAATTGTTGCAATGGTGATCAAAATAATACCGATGGGCTGCAAAAAGATCTTTCCCTAGCACAGATTTCAAAATCGAATTCCATCCTGTCTCACCGAACAGTGCTTTTTCAATCACCGTGTGTTGTGGCGTACGATCGGTCTTCATCAGCAGAAGCAGCAGCAAAGTTTTCGGCGCGTGGCGTTGTATATTTTTCTCCAGTACACGACGAAAGGCTCGAAGCAAGCTGCCCTCAAGAGCCTTCGATTCACCGAAGAAGGAGGAAAAAGGCGCACTGCTGCTGATCGGATTCATGCCAAACGCGACACCCTCGTTCCATACAACATACAGTTCGCCAGCCTCGTCCGTGTTGAACACCCTAATAGCTCAGCATTACTCAACCATCTCGACAAAACGGTCCTTTTCAGGAGCACCATAAATTATTGTTGTTTAAGAGTTAATTTTCATTGAACGGTCGCTCGCCTTGCTGTCAGTCACATCATCCCCAAAGCTATTTGATAATGTACCCAGCAATCAAACGTTTTTGGTCAAATGTGTAACAGTATTCAAGTGGTACATGAAGATTTTTGCAACGATCGAAAAACACATGACCTTGTTAATTAACCAGAAACACTTTGAATTAAGGTAAGGTTTTCTCCAAGATGCTAGAAAAAAGCAAAAACAAATTTCGAATCTATATGATTGATCGCAAATATCTCGCAAATGGAAAATTTTAGACAGAAATTCATTCAATCAATTTCCGGTTTTTTTTTATTATCTATTGAATAAACCAAAAATTTCATTCAGAAAACCAGGCTTTTCCGTGATGGGAAAAGTGGTTTCCCTAACGCAGTCGCCGAATATTGATACCGATCCCGTCAAATCTAGGGTCGTGTATTGGATACAACCTCTTACTTATTTCTCTTCGCCGATGGCAGACTCGAAGCGACTACTGCCATGGAAGTTTGGTGAGATTTGTAGCTGGTAATTTTTGTTAAATTGATATTCCGAGCTACTATGTCAACCACAGTTGTTTGCATCTTGATTTTTGTGTACGAAAATCTAGCGCGATCTTGTTCTTTGGGGAGATTTGATGTATTAATATTTTCCCAACACTGGTCACAAGCCTTCAGGCTCATCAGTTTACGAACGCTAGAATCATCTGGATTGCCGAAGGGTTCGTACCGTTTAAGTGTTTCATTTGTAATAAACAAATAATCAGCACATTCTAGTTTAGCATCTTCGAATGACTTCCTCCTAGGCTCTACAAATGGTTTAGGCCTTGGTATGCTTTGTAAGGTTATTAGAGATGATAGCAAAAAGAGCAGAGTGATGCGTTATTACCAAGGTTGATACTGGGATGCTTTCAACGCATACTTACTTACTAAAGCAGATTTTGGTTAGTTTAGCTACACTTATAGCGGTTGTAAAACATTACACGAGAAAAGGCGCTGAGTGTTATCGTCGGTAGAGCACGTATCAAAATCGTTCTTATTCAGGAAGAAATTTTGAAACCCGGACATTTTTGCAACCTGTTACGCAATAGTTGGTCTGAAGAATGTTTCTGCACATTTTATTCCCATTCCAACTATTTTGTACTCTTCCCAATTCGGGATACAGACACGTTTAAAACAATTAAAATATACAAGCGATAGCACTACACCATTACGGCCACACTGACACAACTTAAATGTTCAAGATTTTTAAAATCTTAGATGGAAAAGACTTGTGGAATCATTCATCACAATATTTCTCAATGAAATTTAGAGGATAGATTAGAGGTGGAAAATACATTCATACATTACAGTGCAGACTCACATTCTCGTCAGCTAATCGCCCGGGCATGCGACACAACTTTAAGACGTTCATAACAACAACGTCACACAGCCACAATCAGCTTCTACTGATTATTGAAATTCACCAAGGAACTTCCCAAGCAAACAGTTCTTGGGATTTTGGATTCTATATATGCGTTGTAAAGCATTTCCGAATGATTCTTGTGTGCCAAAGTATGAACAACTCAAGCATACCTTGAACGAGAACGATGCTCGGAAGTGATCACAGTCCGCGTTTTGCGGGTCTAGGTCAGTTGGGGAGGCTGATAACAGTACAACACAGATGAAACTGGTGAGCTCATCTTACAACAAAAGATGGTATTGAAAATGTAGATCAACGCACTTGCATGGTCATTCGAGGTGGATGAACACCGACGAACCAGTGGACCACCGTTGAAGTTGATAATCGGGCTAGAGAATTTGGCACAATATGTATTCTTAATCATAAATCGATGTTGAGGGATGAATAATCACTGCCACTGGCGTAGAAAGCACTCAATTAGTAATTGTGGAAGATTTTCAAAGATCACTAAGTTGAGAGCAATTAAATGATCCCATAAGAAGCGTCAAAAGCTAGGAAGGAGATGAATATGGGTAATCACAGTAATACACAATGTAATAAGTATACTTTGGACCTGGGTACTGCGGACTCAATTGATTTAATTTTGCAATTCAATCAGAAAATGCTTGACAATTTCCTCATGTGTCAGAACTGCTTTATTTACTCTTCTTCAGTTAAATTCCGACTAAAGCTCTTAGCCAGGAGTGCCCTTTGCTCACATGACAGGAATTGTCCAAAATCAATGTAAACATAAGCAACATTTTGGATGTTAGTTCTATAGTATGGCACAATACTATACTTCATGCAAACTTTATAAATTGTTATGAATTTTAAAATAAGCACAATCTGCATGAGCGTACAGTGTTTATTAGCACAAGCTCATTTCACGTCTCTTTATTTGTGACGTGCAAACATACATATTCAAGTGTTTACTCGGCTGTGATTTGTGCTGTTTCCTATCCCTGCACATGACGTCTAATCGTCAAAGTATGTTTTAATGGAGCTGAATCTTCAAAATTATGCTGGGTTTTACACTCATTCTGGAACTATTTAGTCAGACCAGATTTGCAGCCAAGTTTACCAGTAATGTGGCGAATATAACGTGCTTTCAAATCAGCATACGACACAATCACACAGTGGTCTAAAACCAAAAAATCGTGATCGTTTGAGATTCGAGCAGGAAAAATTGATTTTAAGTAGGGGAAATGGCTCTAATATTGGCCTATGGATCTAAGATTGGGCTCATCACTAAAAATCTACTATTAATCAATTTAATCTAGATGAACGCGTCATTATGACGGTATTAATGGATATTTTGGCCGCTATTGAAAATTTAGTCGATTGCTGCATTTATGTATGGGCCCAAATTAGGGACATTTAGGCCGACATTACATACATTTCCCCTATATGGTGTCTTGTGGAAAGTTTCTTGAAATTTGATTGTCCAACTTTTGGCGCTATGTATTTTTTGATTAATCTCCCTAGAAGTGAGATAAAAAAAAATCTATTTTTTCAAATGGCAATATTATAATGGTTTGATGTTTTCAGAAATGTTCATTGCAAGAAAGTTTGCTGAGGACACTAACTTTCTATCTATTTTTTAAAGTAAGTTAAATCATATTTTTCAAATATGCTGATAACGTCTGGAACACTTGTTACGTAAATTTTGAAACATTCAAAACCAATTGAACAACAGTGTAAAACTTAGCATATCCTTCTGCTTCCCTCCACTTCATGAACATATGGCGGTAACTGATTTGTTCTGTAGGTGTAACAAGGTGACACCGTGAAATAAAATATAAGTTTACTTGAATGAATGTTTACATCACAATTATAATTCAGTTTTTTTTTTGCTGTGTAGCAATATCAATACCAGCAATTTGACAGTACTTACCGTTAGTTTTCTAGGTCATTTATGATCGGTTTTAAGAAAAAGAAGGCGCAATTGCAACAACTTCGAATAACACTTTTCAAACAGCTTGTGTTTAGAATGTCAATTTTGATAAGCTGGACAACAATGGAAATTTGACAGGATGAAAACGATCAAAGCTAACTATGCGTACTGCATATGAATCAGGCGTTGCCAATCTGCTACCGTTTGCCGCCCTTCGAGTAGTTTGTACTGGAAAATGGGTTATTTGAAATAAACAAAGATAGATATAGTTGAAGATGCTAATTTCAAATAACAGACTAAAGTGTTAATTTTTATACGATAGATGGAGGAGATGAAAGTATAGAGTTGATAGTTCCGTTAGAGTACGACAGTGTGAAAATTGCATATAGATAGTAGATAGCGAGCTAGGACAACTTTTAAGGAAGGTACAAATGGGTTTTTTCATCTCTCTTTACCAAACTCCCCCTTTGGAGAGGAATGGTGAGGGGTATTCCCCCCCCCACACCAGTGACAAAAAGAGATGAACGCCGACCGCTCAAGTACCAACGATGTGTTTGAAACAGTTCTACCGATTTTTACCGCATTTCTTAGATATATACTTACTTTGTTCTACAAATTTGTGTATTTTTGTTTCTGCACAACTTTGTAGAACATAAAAAAATGTATAACAAACACAAAAAAGTTATTCTAAAAAAACTGTTTTTGATGGGTCATATTTGAAAAATACGAATTAACTTACTTTAAAAAATAGATAGAAAGTTAGTGTCTTCAGCAAACTTTCTTTTAATGATAAGTTCTACAACTTTTCTCAAAACACCAAAGCATTATATTGTTATTTTGAAAATAAAAACAGATTTTTTATCTCACTTCTTGGGAGATAAAAAATGCATAGCGCCAAAAGTAATACAATTAAATTTAAAGAAAATTTTCCTAAGGCACCATATTTTAAGTTTATTAAGCTTCCCTAATCAAAGTTCAAAATCACGTTTTTTTGGTTATATTATTCATGAATACGAGTTTACCAGTTTACGATACACTGACGTGATTGATCAAGGTTGCTGATCTGGCCATAACCAGACCTCATTCTATGTCTCTATTATTTGCCGCTGAGAAGCTTTTCCAAAGCCAAGTAGAGCCTCCACGAGGTGTCCCATCATTAGTTCCATCATTCGTTGAGTCGCAGCGTTCAACCTGACTATTGGCCACGAAAAGGCTTGCCAATGCACATCCAAAATCGACTACATACATCCGAACAATTGTTTATCTCAAATCGAAGGAAGACATTCCGCGCAACTTCCATAAACCGGAATAGTTCTTGTTGATCTTCGTCTAGCTACGTCTACAATTTGGACTTCTACATCAACACATGTCAGGCAGCTGTTTTTAATGATTCTGGTTCCAGTCCCGTGGGGTATAACCTTAGAGTGCCCAGGGAAGTGTATTGGGGCACCTTTTATTTATTATGTATAAAGGGCGAACACGAAATTATTGCGACACATTCAACAGGGCATAACTTTTTTACTATTGGGTAAAAATCAACCAAATTTTGCACACTTTCTCATTGATGTGTATTGTGTACAAGCTGTCAAACTCGAAGTCGTGTTTTTCGATTCAACGAAAATGGAGGTGAACCAACGCGAGTTGAGAGAACAAATTCTTTCCAAACACCTGGAATTTCCTGACCTGTCGCACCGGCAGTCGGGAAAAATGTTGAACATTCACCATTCAACCGTCTCCAGAGTGTTGAAGCGGTTCCAGGAGCGGTTGACGTTGGACCACGGCAAAGGAGCTGGAAGAAAACCGGGACCGGAGAACAAAAAGACGGAGGGAAAGGTGAAGCGGATGATTAAAGCAAATCTCAACGTCTCAAGCCGTGATTTGGCTAAAAAGATCGGCATGTCGCAGAGCTACGTCCAGAATGCAAAGAAGAGAGCTGGACTACATACATACAAGGTACAGAACTTCCCAAACCGCGATCAGCGGCAACAATCGACGGCTAAAACTCGGGCACGGAAGCTCTACGAGAAGATGCTGACAAAATATGGCTGCTGTGTGATGGACGACGAAACGTATATAAAAGCCGATTTTAAGCAAATTTCGGGGTTGGAGTTTTTCACCGGCAAGAGCAAGTTCGATGTGGACGACAAATTTAAGAAGAAGAAAATGTCGAAGTTCGCCTCCAAATATCTCATTTGGCAGGCCATCTGCTCTTGCGGACTGAGGAGTGAGCCTTTCGTGACAAAGGGCACAGTAAATGGCGAGATCTACAAATCTGAGTGCCTCGAGAAGCGCCTTTTGCCGTTCTTGCAGCAGCACGACGAAGCTCCGCTATTTTGGCCAGATTTGGCATCATGCCACTATTCTAAAAGTGTCCTGGAGTGGTGTGAGGCCAATTCTGTCCATTTTGTTCCAAAGGACATGAATCCGCCAAACTGTCCGGAGCTGCGCCCGGTGGAGCAGTACTGGGCAATAATGAAGCGGGAACTTCGGAAGAGCAAGAAGACAGTCAAAGACGAGAAGGACATATTAAGAAAATGGAAAAAAAAACTGAGAAACTGGTACCGGATGACACTGTAAAGACTTTGATGGAGGGCATCAAGCGAAAATGCGTTCAATTTTACACTCAAGGCTCCATCGATTAACTTTTCTTTTGATTTTTGAAGTAAATATATGTATAAAACTACCCTAAAATTTTGGTTTGATTCTAAACATTATAAGAAAATTGGCATGACATTTTCGGTGTCGCAATAATTTCGTGTTCGCCCTTTATTAATGATTTGTGACGTGTTTTACGATTTTGCGACATTAATCTTTTTGCAGATGATACTGTGTTATTCACTGCAGCTAAGGATTTAGATGATACCGTTTTACACTTGAATGAAGATTTGCGTTCTCTAAGTAGATGGTTGAAGTATAAGCAGTTGAAATTGAATACAAGTAAAATTAAATTTATGGTAATTTCGCGGAATCGAGTAAATGAGAACGTCTCTGTTGTACTTGATGATGAGACTATTGAGATGATTGATGACAAACTTAAGTTCAACTCTCACATGTCATCAAGAAAATTGCCAAGAAGTATGGAATTCTATGTCGACTGAAAAACGATTTAACTATTGCCAGTAAAATACAGCTATAAAAATCAATCATCTCTCCTCAACTAGACTATGGCCCTTCCATTTTATTTCTGGCCAATACAACACAAATATCGAGATTACAGCGCTTGCAGAGTAAAATAATGCGTTTGATTTTGAGATGTAATAGATTCACTTCCTCAACTTTGATGCTAGACGCCTTACATTGGGTTCGGTGAAGCTTGTGCTTCATAAAATTCTTTATATTATAAAGGAATAAATGTTTTCAATTCGATGCCTAGACATATAAAACGTTCAGCAACACTTACAGAATTTAAAAGACACTGCATTTTACACGTTAAAGCTGTCTTTTGAACAGTTATTCAGTGATTTTTTTTATGAATTGACAAATTATGTATCTTGACGAAATTATCTCTAACGGATTATTTTATATGGATAGCTGTCATAACGACCTTTATAATAATTATTGTAGCACTGGAAAAACTATTTCTGTTCGCCACGATGGTGAGGATGGATTTTTAATATTTGATTTAATAGTAGATTAATAAAAAAAGTAGTCAACAAAGATTTGAGCCTCGCGCGCGTATTACGGATATAGAGGACTGAATTTAACATTTGATAAAAAAAAAAATGCAATTTTGAAGCTTATTTGGGTTATTTGAGTTAGTAGTAAGTTTTCTGGCAAATGTTGGGGGTTCGTGAGCATTCCTAACATTGCTGAAAATTATGATAGCATCAATTGCGGGGTTGCTAGTGTAATATGATGCTTTGTAGATTGTTCATTAACTCTTGATTGCTTTGTAATTCTTATGAATATTTTAGGTGGACAAAAAGGCAAGCTAAGAGGTGGGCGCCTGAGCTTTTCCACATTTATATCGCTGTGGTTCACCAAGTGAAAAGTTCGTGAGTCATAGTGAGTTTTTACGAACTTTTTCATCACTGAAAGCAACTATAAACTCTCGTCGGAATTTATATCTGTAACTGAAACCAGTTCGATTTTGTTTGCAAACCTGGTTAAATTGTCATATTTAATTATCTTAAAGATAAATCGTCCATCTCAAACCTTTGTGGGGGTAAGAGGTGGGATAATCATCATCATCACCTACCAATCATATAATTACCAAAATAAGAACGTACGGTACGAGATGTCCACGTTTCATCCATCTATTGGATTCTGAAGCATCGTGTTTAAATCTTCAATTTAAACAGGCCCGTTGTTTTCTGAATCATCTTGCCCCTTAAATGCTGCACAGTAGGCTTGGCCGTTTTGATATGTGTGACGCATCTTCGATGTGAAACATATATCAAATAGACAAGAAAAATGATGTATATAGGGTATACGTCCCTAACCTCGGTCTAATATGCAGCCATAGATTACGTTTTTAATCATAACTCATCAATTAATTTACCTGCAAACGATATTCTACTGCTAAATGGTATGCTTAGATATGCTTATCATGTCGTTTGCTATCAGGAACCGCAAAAAGTTGAAAAACTTACTTTTTTTAAGACAAAAACTCACCAGGGAAATGTATGTAATATCGGTCTATTGTCCCCAAATTGGGTCTATTTATGGATGCAACTTCGTCCTATCCTGTTTGATTCTCAAAAAAAACGCTCTTGGTAACGTTTTCTTATGTATTTTTTTTTATCACTATCACTGTTAACTTAATACTCTTCATTCCTCAAAACATTTCTTAGAGAAAATTTTACGAAAACTACATTAAATCACTCAAGTTAAAAATTAAAAATTAAAAATTTCGCTTATCGTCTTTCGACCGCAGAATATCTAAATCAAAACATTGTGATGTTCATTATACAGATTTGGCAGAAAAAATCTCCCTTCCTGTTCGTTCCTTATCATCCAAATGCAAACCACATTGTTGACGTTACTCTTATTGCTATATGCTGTCAAATGAATTTCATGGGCCAAAGTTAGGAACATAGAAAAGAAATGTGTCCCTAAAGTTGGGTCCATGATTTACTTGTGAAAACGTTGTTAAACAATTAAAATAAACATAAAATATTCAAACAGTAACTGTGAGTTTTACGTCTAGTGTGTATTATCAGGTAATTCCATTAAATAAATGCCATAATCAGGCCATTTGATGATCGTCAGTGCAACCTTCCCATCTTAACCTTAGAAGTCATGGCGGCTAAAAACTCCGAACAGAGTGATATTCTCAACCAGTTTTATTACTTACGAGAGCTGAAAATGTATTGAAATGTTGTGATATAAATTGATTTGTGTGTGGTACACATTTATCAATCATCAGTGATCAATATTTTCCTTATTTTTTGTGTAATATTCCTTAATTAATTATTTATTTGCGTGATAGGCCGAATGAAAGGACTAGACCCACATTACATACCGTAACCCTATATATCATTTTCCAGGATGCTTTCAAGAACTGGCTGTGTTGGTGTTACATTAGATTAGATTAGACACTGACGTGATTGATCAAGATGATAAATATATTAGGCATACGGATGCTAGGCATACGTATGTTAGGCATACAATATGGTTGGACATTAGACATAATTTAGGTATGGAGAATATACATCATGCTTTCTTGCATATGAAGACATAAGTATTAAGGACTAAAACGAACGAAAATGAACCAACTGAATAGATCACCTGTTGGCAAATATATTATAATATCAATAAATATGCTTTATCCTTTTGTTTTCTCGGACACACGATCATCGACCAACAAGTGTGCATTTGCATCAGGAAAGTCAACTATTCTAAACATATTACCGAAACATATTACATATGCTTCGAAGCTCCAACAAACTCTAAAACTAATCTCTTTTAAACAATTATTTTCGGGTTCTCATAAGTATGGTCTACCATAAAAATTGCTTTCTCTGAGGCATGTGCTGTGATGTCTCAGAGAAAATCATTTTTGACATTTTAATTTACTCACCCGGTCACTTTCACCTTCAGCAATATGCACACCTATTTTCCTGGTGGTAATTAATAGGATAAAATCATATTTTGTATGCCTTATTAATTCAACAGTCTCATTCCACGACTGTAATCGAATGCAGGTAGGATGCCTTTTCTGAAGTTAGGTGGTATGTCGAGAGTTTGTTTTTGCCTGCTACACATTTAATCTAGCACAGCGGCGCCGGTGGTGTAGTGGTAAGCGTGATTGCCTCTCTCCCCAAAAGGCCTGGGTTCAATCGCAGTCGGCGCCGCCCTTCGGAAGGGAAGTAAAGCCGTTGGTCCCCGGTTCATGAGCTGTGATGGGTCGATAGGTAGGGTCTAGGTGTGGGAACTACCTCCTTGGCGTCGGTAGCATTTGTACTCAGTACGGAAAACAGGATCGACGGAAAACAAATAAAAAAAAAAAAACATTCAATCTAGCTCGCTAAAGTCTTCAACAGCCGATTACCTCGGCATTTATTTTAGCTGATATCTTTGCAAAACATCTGTTTGTTAGCTGGGATCTCAACAAAAATCTAATTTGTTATATCAATCGAGGCAATTGTTTTACTGAATCTCAGTAAAATAAATTACAAAACTACTCGGCTATTGGAATCTCGGCAAAAAAAATTTAAGTGTGTACGTGACGTATGAAAAAGCAGTGAGTAAAAAATATTATTAATATAATATATTTGCTGATGATTTGACGATCGATAAGGTATTAGATATTCGTATTTCATTAGGTAATCAAACTGTTCTAAATTTTGATAAAATAAGAGACTGTAGATTCAAAATTAACATATGTGGATCATTATAACACAATAATTCATAGAGATAATTCTTTTAGGATTCAAGTGACTACATATTTATTTCAAAATATTCACGTAAAAATTACGTAACTGTCGAGGTTTTAAATCTGCTTGATTTTTTCAAGTAGGGTTTCTTTGAGTTTGGAATATTTTTTTTTTAATATATATTCCCTTATCATCAAAAGGGCAGCCTGAGTTTGAGTAAGAATGTGACAAAAGCATCTTTGCAAAAAAAAAAAAAATAGTACAAAATATGCTTCTCACAGTGAAATCCCACTTACCATTCATCACAAACATCGCAGTGGACGCGCGTTCGTTGCAAAGGTCATCACCAGCGGGTCAAATTCTAGAACAAACAGGCTTCAGGCGATTGATTCTCCACACGAGCGCTTTGGCGAAAGACGGCTATTAATCTATTCGGAAATTCTTATAAAGTGCTCAGTTTGCGTTGGATCGCGTTAGAAGAAAGTTCGGATTGTGATTGATTCGTTTGTTTGCAGAAAGTTTCTGCAAAAAATAGTTATTGGATCGTAGCGGTACAGTAGCCCTCCAAGGGTAGCGACGAAAAGTTATTGAGTGAAAGCATCGACATGATTAAGTTAGGACTAGTGGTTTTGCTTGCTGTTGGAACGTGCATCGCAGGTAAACAATTATTTTTTTGAATTGTGACTGCGAAGATAAGAGATGGTTGTAATACGTGGCTCTTGAATTCTCAATAGAAATGTTCTTTTCTACTTCCGCCTCCGGCGTGTCCTCCGCAAAAATAGTCTTTGGAGCACGAAAAACTGATTGGTGCTTTTAAGCAACATTTTCCTGTTGTTGAAATGTATAAAATAGAAGACGAGTATGAACTACCGTTAGTTTATTCTTGGATGTATTACAAGTCAATTATTTTCAAATGAAAGGCTACCTGGTGACATTGGTGTCAGTTTTGGCCCTGCAAAGCTCGCTGGCTCTTAAAAATTTGGAAGAGCCGAGGTGGAAATCGTTTCAAGATGCCGAGTTAGAGTGTGCTAAATATTTGTTCATTACCAACAAGACACTCCAGCGGTACCACATCAGCGGATATCCGAATGAACCGAGCGACCAGAAGCTTATGCACTGTATCTTTATTTATTTGCACGCGTGGGATAAAGTTCGGCAGGAGGCTAAAGACTACGTGCTCAGCCAGTTCTTTATTCCATCCACAACCGATTGTCAATACAAACTACATACCCAAGAATGCCTCGATCAGAACGTGGCATCACTGAACATATCTGATACACTTGGTCGAGCGTACCAAACGTTCCAGTGTTATTACCAAAACTACGCTGGGATCAGTGACGAAGTGAAATGGATTCCGTATGACTTTAGCGAAATCAGGCAAACGGTGGCAGATTGTCTGCGCATCGTTCCGCAAACACCCGAATCTCTACTGGAATACTGCCAAGGAAACTTCACACACAATCCGGATTATCCACAGGCGGCATACTGTATCACCGTACGATCCGGTTTCTACAACAAATCGACTGGAATTGATCTAGAGAAGCTTTACGTGCAGTACGGAACCAATGCCCTGCTCCATGATCATACCAAGGCTTGTATTGCAGGAGTGGCCGATCAGTACTGCAAGGAACCGGATCGTTTGATACATATCGTGTTGGATTGCCTGCGTAATTACCTTCCGATCGTTCGTGACATCAGCGCTGGCGCCAGCGACGTGCTGGGAAATCCCTCTGAGTGTGTCGTTCCTCCAAGTCCACCACCGCAGACCCAACCATGCTACAATACTCCGTGCGTTTAGGGAAGTCGGATTTCGTGGATCCTTGAACTGATGGAATGCGAACAAAATTTTGTTTTCATGAAGGACGCTTAAATAATTTTAAAAAGTATGAAGAACGATGACTGTTTAATTAAATGAATAATTCGTGGAGCTATTAATTTGGTGAATAAAAGAAAAAAGTATGTATTTGCTTGAAACATGAAGTCAAATTTTAGTTTTCTTTAGGTCTTTAGAAAGGTGTTCGGGTGAGCATATTTTTAAATTTTTGTTAACTAAAACTTCATCTCAATTCCAAAACTCACACTTAATATGACTGACTGATTTTCTCAGAAGTGAATCGCCTAAATTTTGAAATGGTCACTAAAGCGCGCACTATAACTTGTTGTAGTTGTAGTTGTAGTGTATACATGTAGATGCACCAATCTTCTTCGTTTCTCAGGATCTTAGAGACCGTCATTACCGAGGAATCAAAAATATCTCCAAATGACAAAATGACAAGCGGTCAACGATCCGAATGATAACGCTATGTCAGAAGTGGAAAGCAATAAAAATATAATCTTCATGACGACAGGGCGATAGAAGGAAACAAGCAAATTGTTGGCAAGCTATGTTACAGAGCGAGTTTGTCATGTTATTCGCAGCAACCGTTTTGTCTGTATCATTGGTTGCTTTATGTGGTCATTACAGATCGAGGACTCTTATAAAAAAGACTAGTTTTGAATTTATGTAGTAAATTATCATCATACGATCATGAGCTCATCAATGACGATCGTATAACATAATTTTGCGCACCTTCGGGTATATTTCACTTCATGCGTGTCAAACAGTAGGTAGTCTTCTCCGCTACAATGAACGAAACCATCTACAATACTTCGAATGATTATTGCATTGCTCAAGCCCTTAAACAAAAACATCATTCTCTGTTCCAATGAAACCTCAGACCATTCAAATCGAAGTATCAGAATCGGTTTTTCGAATGATATATGCAACCGAATGACGGTTGTTTTCTGCTCCTCTTGAATACAAGATGAACATTGATACGACAAGCGAACCGACTTCAGTTGAAATACGTAATGCTCTCCGTAGCATGATTGTCATCTCAAATTGAAATGCATATGGTATTGGTTCGAAAGTAATTTGCTGATCTGAGCTGACAAACGAGATTGAAATATAGTCAACGCTATCATAGGTGGTATGAACGTTGGTAAAGCGTGGAAACCGAAGATTGTATATTTCGTGGTGGAGGCAGTTTCCTGTACCAACAAGCGATTTTTGTATTAATCATGGAATGGCTGTTCATGGCTATTCAATATGGAAATGAAAACAGTCAAATTATCAATCTAATCTAAAGCATCCTATTCTTAAAATAACATTCTTTATTTGGATGACAGTCATCAGCTCATCAGCTGATGTGAGTTCGTCATCCGAAATTCGCAATCTTCCGAAATTCGAAAGCATATTGTTAAAGGACTCGAGCAATTCAGTAATCATTTGAAGTATTGCAGATGTTTTCGTTCAGTGTACTGCTCGAATATTGCTTACACTGTACCAAAACAGCATACTCCATTCGAATTAAACCTCAGATCATTCAAATCAAAACATCGAAATCGCTAAGAAAATTTCAATGATTCTTTTTATGTGTCCCACAAATGCATTTTTGCAATGCGATCGACAAATGATATCTATGTGTCGGACACATACTTAATATGTGGTCACATAAAACATGTGAAATTTCACTTGGAAATTCGTCAATAAAAATGTGTGGAATTTTTTTGAGTGTAATGTTCGGCCCATAGTTATAAATCGTTAAAATCTTTAAATGTTCTAAATTCACAATAAGAGTGAAATTGTGATATTGATTTATTAGGCTAGCATGTTACATAAAGGTTAGTTCTTTTAATTCGTGAAATCATCAGGTTTTTCGATGACCACCGCAATGTAGATTTTCGTTAGTGTAAGATCATGGCACCTAGAAATCGAAAATTAAGAAAAAATCACTAAACTTTTTCTTTGAAAAAGAGTAATCAATGATTTTAAATTCGTCCCAAAAATAGGCAATTCATATACACGAATTATGCCTAAAAAATGTGGTGAACCGCACCAATTTACGTAAACCGCGCGGTTCACTAAGAACGTTTTTTTTGCTTATTTTTTTGTAGCATTTCCAAAACGATCCACGACTAAGCCATTCCATACAGGAAAACAGTTCGCGTCCTCGGCGTACTGATCGACCGAACGCTCTCCTTCGACTTCCATTTCCAACAGGTCAAATAGGACTGCCGCAGTAGACTCAACCTCGTTAAAACGATCTCTCGGCCTCACCGATCCAACAACCGCGATGTTCGGTTCCGGGTGGCGCGAGCTATCATCGACAGTAGGTTACTTGTATCGCTTCCGAGAAGCTGGTTAGAACCCTAGCACCGGTCTACAACAGCTACATCCGCATCATATCTGGTGTCCTGCCATGCACTCCAGCAGACGCCGCATGTATCGAAGCTGGTCTTCTTCCTTTCCGGTTCTGCTTAAACACAAATATTGCCACAAAAGCAGCCGTCTTTTCCGCCAAGACTTCCGGAAACAATAGGATCTTTCTCCTCGACGAGGGGAACAGAGTTCTCCGCACGGCCGCCGACATCGAACTTCCCCCCAGTGTTCAAAGTTCATTGGCATGGAGAGAAAAGTTGGCACTCTTCACGAATCCAATTGGACAATCGGATCAAGAACCGCTTCAAAGCAGGGGATGTATCCGTGATTTTGCGCAGATCGGTCGCCGAATTACTTGGGTCCAACTATGCCGACCACGTACACCGGTACACCGACGGCTCCCGATCGATAAACGGAGTAGGTATCGGGATTTTTGGAGACGGTATTGCTGAAAGCAGCAGTCTTCCTCCACAGTGCTCGGTTTTCTCGGCCGAGGCTGCAGCGATCTTTCGTGCCGCTACGATGCCAGTCAACAAACCGATGCTTATATTAACCGACTCACACAGCGTCGTTCAAGCGATCACCTCGGAAGCACCAAAACACCGTGTACATATGGATTCCCGGACACTACGGAGTGCCTAGTAACGAGTCTGCTGATCACCTTTCCGGAGCCGGGACATCGGGTACCAGACTCACCGACAAGGTACCCCTACAGGACGTCAGACGGTGGATCATGCGGACCATTCGAGCGCCATGGGAAGCCGAGGGTTCCGCAACAGAACTACCTTCATCCGCAAAGTCAAAGGGTCAACTGAACCATGGAGCGAACTGGACAACCTGAGGGATCACCGCGTGATTTTGCGGCTTCGAACCGGGCACACCAAACTCTACTATAACCGCCGTTCGGCAGAAGCTGCATCATCTGTGGGGTACCCTACACCGTCGAACACATCCTGTGCAACTGCCCGGAGTTCCAAAATCTTCGGGAGTCACTCTGCCTAACTTCCAGCATCAGCGATCTGCTCGGGAATGATACTTCGGCCTCGGTAGCACTAGTAACCTTTTTAAAAGAAGCGAAAAATCTACCACTTGGTATAGCAGGAATTTCTTTCGGCCGTCGGGACATCTCAGCTGGATCGATTTCCCCCATTGGACCCATGCCAGCTGAGCTCTGTTTTGTTTGGATTATTCGTTTGTAGCTTGTTTTAAATTATTTTGTTTTCTGTTGTTCCTCTGTTTCATTATTTTTTATATTGTTATTTTTTTCCATATAAGTTGAAGAGCCAGCAACCAAAGTTATTTACAAAATGTTATTATACCATGTATAATGAGGTTACTCACTCTGAGGCCTCTCCTTTCTCCGGAGATGAACTAGTCATAGGCTTAAAATCTCCTTAATAAAGAATAAAAAAAAAAAAAAAAACATTTCCAAAACTCTCTGAATCAAAAATATGGTTCAAATCATTTCTGTTCTGTTCTCTTTTTTTAAATTTTGATTCGCATTTTTTTAATATGAAAAAGTCAAAAAGTTCTCTCCCCAGGATGAAACCATTTCCATTCGATTCTGCAAGTTGTTTACCTACAGAAAAGATATGAATTATATTTTTGTTTCAGCGAATTTCAATGGAACACTATTAAATGTATTTTTCCTATGAAAAAAGGGATGATCACCAGTGGTGGGGGGAAATACCCCTTCCCATCCCTCTTCAACATGGGGAGTTTGGTAAGGAAGATGATCAACCCGATTAGTGCCTTCCTCAAAATTGACTTTTGCTCGGTTTCTACTCTCTGTATACAATTTTCACACTGCCGTACTCGAACGGAACTATCAACTCTATACTTTCATCTTCTCATATATCGTGTAAAATGACCACTTTTAGTCTGATATGTGGTGTTAAGCATCTCCAACTATGAAAAATCGTTAACTTCATGCCTGAAGTAATACAAACATGATTAGTTACAGTATCAGATTCATGAAAAAAATACACATTTAATTGAACCACGGTTCATTACCCAAGTCTGGTCCCTGGGAAGATACGCCGGCGCTCAATTTAGTAGTGTTCTAGATGCACTTCTTCCACAGTTGATAATTGAGAGCTTTCTAAGCATGTAACATTTTTGCATCAGTTTTATTGTGTCAGTATTCACTCGGCTGTCGACAGAAGCAGACCACTCTCAATGTGTGTCACGCGATCGTCTGTTTACTCGGTAACAACCATTGTGTGTTCCTCCTCATTGTTCTTCATCAGCAGTTCTTTCAGTCAATGCGTCGTCGACTTTGGAAAGCAACCGTTTCGTGATGAGTGTGTGAGTGATGACCACGTTTTGCGTCAATTGCTGCAATGGAAGCGCTCTGACCCTCGTTGGCGAATCTGCCATACAATGAAACCACTGGAAGCGGCTCCTGTTCTGGTAGCGGAGGTTTATTGGATAGCGGAAGATAAAATGTTTATTGTGTTGCACCTTTTGACTATAGTTTTAAGATGTATTGTATAGTGAGCAAGAATCCTCGGCTCTGTAAAGTTAATTCGGTTGAGCCTTATAAAATAAATTAATAATAATAATAGTTTTATTGTGTGGCAAGTACAATCATACTCTGTGCCCATGGAAGTCAAGATATTTTTCAACCCGAAAACATCCTAGACTGGACCGGGAATCGAACCCAGCCGCCTCCAGCTTGCTCTTGCTTTATAACTGCGCCTTTACCGACTGAGGCAAGGGAGGCCCAAAAAGTGGAACATAGTTTTACAAAATAGGGTGTGAAGTAATGTGTTTGAACCGTTTGACTGAGCTACATTTTTTTATTTAAGAAGATAACGGCTGTTCATTCACCTATAACTAAGCTAATATGAAACCATGAATACGATCTTATCTCTGTTAGACGAAGAGGAAGGGTGTTATTTGTACCTAGAATAGGGGTTTTGATCTAATTTCCGTCCTACTAAGCACAAGCCGAGCTTTACCTCTCTTTTCTGAACGAGTTTAAACAAAAAATGAAGTATTTCTGTCAAAGATGACTTCTAAATTTATTCACCTTTCCATGCGTACCGTTGGATTTGATAAAGAGTCACAAATTGTTGAGATATTGTTTAAAATCTAATACTGCTTCTTGATTCTAAATTCGTTCTACGAGTTTCAATTCCGTCCTAACGCATTGAAAAGCCATTAGATTTTCTTCGTCCTACGGATAAACGTAGAAAAAGGGGATTCGCTAGGAGCGCTTCTTTTGTTTTGAGAACAATGAGCGTAAATATTCATACAATGCGCTCTAACAGGGTTAATGTTGTAGCTAATGAACTAGCGCATCAGAACAAACCTATTATTGATTTGTGCACGCTGAAATCATTGATATTATTGATCTTTTCTGATCGATAGAACGGAAATGGGCGATTACGACGAAGTAGCGCTCTACCCTATGGGTGAAATAATCAATGTACATTAGGGTGCTTCATTTTCAATCAAAGTACCTTAAATTATATAGGCCACCTTCTAGTTTGATTCATAATTTCAAAATATGAGTATGATCAATGAATGGTAGATCTTGTTTTTTTTCTGCACTGGTTCAAATCATCCTATACTTTTTCAAAATGAAGCACATAAGTCCTTTTTCAAGCATTCGTCATCAAAAGTTGCTACAACTTGAATTCAAATATTAGTAACCGTTATGTAAAATTTGTTCTACAAAGTGAATAGGTACGCAGACATTCTTCATAAATTTGAAGCACTCTCCTCTCTGCCTGACTGCATGGGCAAACTAAAATACCAAAATATAGAAATATGGCTGGGTCACACATATTCGACAAATGGATACGTTGTTTATGGAAAACTCCTAGCGATAAAGTTGATCCTAATCTAAAATTTCCACGGGTTGATGTAAATAAATTGTCTCCAAAAGCGCGTCATAATTCTTCGGGACCGTATCAGTTCGTACATGCACCAGAATATTGCAAACTGACCATAATCTTTCAAAATCATAAATTTTGGTGTGTCCCACGATCTTGTGAAATGTTTCAGATGTTCCGAAGTGGTCAATAAGTTTTCAGGTCATCTAGCTTTACTTGACTTTTTCGAAATGTGTAGATTCCAGATTCGATCAACCAAATCCGCATAACTTAGTTTCATCGTGTATTAAGAAAAATATTGCAGTTCTTGTTGAACTATCGGCAAACATAATGTACCTGTCAAATCTGACTTCAAGCAAATGCTTCAATCCGGAAACCTGATTTCCGAGAACGTGCTTTAGCAAAGAAAACAACAATCGATTATTCGTGGAAATTCGGTATAAGTTAGAATGCGTTGCCATTTCTCTGTTAGTTTACACTGGCTACATGAAAAATCGTTCAACTTCAAATGACTGGCTACCTGGTGACATTGGTATCAGTTTTGGCCTTGCAAAGCTCGCTGGCTCTTAAAAATCTGAAGGAGTCGAGGTGGAAGTCGTTTCATGATGCCGAGTTGAAATGTGCCGATTATTTGTTCATTACCAAGGAAACACTAGAACGGTACAACCGTACCGGATATCCGAACGAACCGAGCGACCAGAAGCTTATGTACTGTATCTTTATCGATTTGCACGCGTGGGATGAAGTTCGGCAGGAGGCTAAAGACTATGTGCTCAGCCAGTTCTTTATTCCATCCACGAC
Organism: Ochlerotatus camptorhynchus; assembly: GCF_037179485.1. Lineage (NCBI taxonomy): Eukaryota > Metazoa > Arthropoda > Insecta > Diptera > Culicidae > Ochlerotatus > Ochlerotatus camptorhynchus. Next base: position 395,940 of record NW_027040634.1, on the reverse strand, counting down.
CGATTGTGAATATAAACAGCATACCCAAGAATGCCTCGATCAGAACGTGGCCTCACTGGACACATCTGATACACTTGGACGAGCGTACCAAACGTTCCAGTGCTATTACCAAAACTACACTGGAATCAGTGAAGAAGTGAAATGGATTCCATATAATTTCGGTGCCATCGTGCAAACACTGTATGATTGTATGCGCATCGAAGCTCTCTCACCGGAGACTCTGCTGGACTTCTGTCAAGGGCGTATAGCGTCAAATCTAGACTATCCAACCCTGGCGTACTGTTTTTTCGTACGGTCCGATATCTACAACAAATCGACTGGAATGGATCTAGAGAAACTGTATGTGCAGTTCGGTTCCAAACCACTGCTCCATGAGCATACCAAGCGGTGCGTAGCTGAAGTGGCCGAACAGTACTGCAAGGAACCGGAGCGAATCGGACACATTATTTTGGACTGTTTGATCCAATACCTTCCGGCTACACGTGATATCGGCACTGCTGCCAGCGATGCACTGGGAAATCCTCCAGAGTGTATCATTCCTCCAAGTCCGCCACCAAAGACTCAACCATGCTACAATGGTCCGTGCATTTAGTGATGATAGGAATCGTTGTATTGATTGGTTTGCTTGTATAAAATAAATTGAACAAAACTTTAAAAGCATATCAACTGCTAGTGACAGAGAAAGATCATTTCAACACATAGTCATTCTTTTGGGTTAGTGTTTTTGTGTGGACTATGATCGTGCTACGCAAATAAACATTCCTTCTCCGTTTTATGAATGTGCCTGTGTTTGGAAAAAATTGTATTTTTTAAAATGGATATCCTTATTTAAAAAAAAAGCATTCCTGCTTTCTCCTCAGACTTCAGCTTCGAATCGAGAGGCTCTTGAGCACGAAAAAATGATTTCTATGTACGTGCCTTAACAGAAAAAACACAAACTTAATTTTGTCGACGATCACTATAAGTTGGGTTGCATGCTCAAGCTGTGGTTAGTTTACTGTTGGATACATTACGAAATAGCTTTATTTTAAATGAGTGGCTACCTGTTGCTCTTGGTGTCACTTTTGGCACTGCACAGCTCGTTGGCTCTCAAGAATTTGGATGAGCCCAGATGGAAGTCGTTTAGTGATGCCGAATTGGCATGTGCCAATTATTTGCTCATTACCAATGAAACACTCCAGCGGTACCATAGCAGCGGATATCCAAATGAACGGAGTGTTTGGAAGCTTATGTACTGTATATTTATTGAGTTGCACGCGTGGAATGAAAATCGTCAGGAGGTTAAGGACTACGTGTTCAGTCAGTTCTTTATTCCATCTACGACCGATTGTCAATACAAACAGCATACCGAAGAATGCCTCGATCAGAACGTGAAGCCCCTGAACACAACTGATACACTTGGACGAGCGTACCAAACGTTCCAGTGCTATTACCAAAACTACGCTGGAATCAGTGACGAAGTGAAATGGATTCCATATCATTTCAGTGAAATCGTGCAAACAGATATTGATTGTATGCACATCGAAAGTCTCTCGCCGGAATCGCTGTTGGACTTCTGTCAAGGCCGCGTAGCGTCAAATCCAGACTATCCAGCGCTGGCGTACTGTTTCTTCGTACGGACCGGTATCTACAACAAAACAACTGGAATGGATCTAGAGAAGCTGTATGTGCAGTTCGGTTCCAAACCACTGCTCCATGAGCACACCAAGTTATGCGTAGCTGAAGTGGCCGAACAGTACTGCAAGGAACCGGAGCGAATCGGACACATTCTTTTGGACTGTTTAATCCAATACCTTCCGGCTACGCTTGATATCGGCACGGCTGCCAGCGATGCACTGGGAAATCCTCCGGAGTGTGTCATTCTTCCAAGTCCGCCACCAAAAACTCAACCATGCTACAATGGACCGTGCGTTTAGGGAAGGTATATTTGCGGTTTGCCGTAATAGAGAGTTTTAAATAAAGCTGTATTCATTGCACACTGTTTGCTACAGATCTCCGTCAAATTGGCTAGTCATTCTCTTGTTAAAAAAAAACTTACATTGTGCGCCAAAGAAAGTTTGTTTGTACTAGGTATGACGACACTGTTTTCATTCCGCTATCTAGACCAAATATCATTTTGGTGTCACACCTCTTTTGTTGAAACTGTTCTCAGCGTCAATTTTATAACCACTGCATTTTGTTTTTTTTTTGTGTTTCATAATTGTGCATGAATTATTTTGCTGATTACAATGTTTGTGCTTTCTTATGCAATTCATTAAAAAGCATTTGATAAGATTTTTTCTGTAGGTACCTCTATAGTCATGCACACATACAGGCAGTACTAAAATTAATTCTCGAAAATGATATAAATTCACGTAGGTATCTGGACTGAGCACACTTTACAAAAATGCTTGAATGAGTTGCTATAGTTAAGACATTTGACCTATATTCATAAAACATTGGAATTTACCAACTCTAAGTCACTCAGTTGTTTGAATTATTGTTGTAATCGATGTTACAATGGATTGAAAGGTTGGGGACAGGTTTGGGGAGGAAAATTTTTATTTTTTTCCTATAACTACGGTGCCCGGTAGGGTTGTCAGACCGTTTTCTGATATAGAACATCCCATCCACAAATTTGAAAGAAGCCTGCTGGACCAACATTTAAGGTGTGTTTGTCGCATGCATTCTGAAGTTCGTTATGGATTCCATACTCATTGTAATCTGGTTTACAACCAGGTTGGGGTGGTGCTGTATCGTGTGTGGAATAGTTGCAAGACTAAATTTATAGTTATATCAGAAATATCGAAACGTTTTAATTTAAGGTAGGTGGAGTTTAAGTCTGCCAACCTGGTTGCAACGTGTATGGAAAAGTCACACAAACATTGCGTATATTTAAAATGGGTTTGCCGATTGGATTGTGTGTGGTGCAGTTGCAAAAATTTTGCTCGGTTGACGAATTGGTTGAAAGGAGATCGGACAACCGAAGTCGAAGAATGAAGTTTACAACTAGGTTACAGTGTGGATGGGCTGTGTTAGTTGGCGAAAGGTAAATCCAACATCATCTAGCTAAGTTTGTTTTGTCTGACTTGAAGCTTTCTTCGACATGTTTGAGCGCAGGTGTGCCAAGCTGGAAAAGCGTACGTGAGGGACGCACAGTGGGGCAGCGAAGCCATTCGCGTGGCCAAAACCTCTAGCGCCGTTGGTTTGCTTCCTACAGCAATACTATGTTGTACAAAGTTGTTCAATACTAAAAGCGCCATCTTTTTAATGTTTCATATTAGTTCATTTTTACGCCACATAGGTGGCGCTCGAGTCTATCTTTTGAACGGAGCATTATAGCCGAATGGTTTTTACGGCAAAGTTGTGTAATTTGAAAACTCTATGACTCACATTAAGCGAGATATTGGGAAATTAGGAAAACTAACCTCTAAAATTGCGTTTTTTCCTTTTTTCACCTACATACGTCAAATGTATAAGTTTTATATTCTGATAATTAACAAAATGGTTTGACTCATCCAATAAATACTCATTATTTTATATACCATGCTTTATTATATAGTTATTAACATAAATGTCTCAAAAAAGTGATGCATAAAAATGTCAATTACCCAAAATATAGCAAAAAGTAGCAGCCAATTTTTTTTACAGTGATTAGTGTAGACCTTGTTGGGTAAAGTAACGACCACAGTTCAACAGGCAACTGCAAGCATTTTCATATAACATTATTTGATTAGTGCATACACACTTAGAAAAATTGATTAAATTTTAGATACTCTGAGACTGACATATACGAGCGTCAAATTTGACATAAAATTGAGCCATAACAGACGCGAAATTCATGTCAATCAAACGTAGTTTTCGTCGAGTATCGAACTTTTCATTCTCGGAGTCCTTAATTTTACATGCAATTTGTGTTTGCTTTTCATACTTTATGTCAAAGATTGATTCCGTCTCGTGTAGATTTAGTTATTTCTAAGTGTGTATGGTAAATTCTTTCAAATTTGTTGAAATTTTGCTTTGTGTGTAAAACATCATCAGAAACACAAGCACAAAAGCACACAGATTCTTCACTAACGCAACCCAAACAAGTGCAATAACTGGTATTAATGAAGAATTAATTGACCGATGCGATACAATTCTTCGTACGTTGTCTTCCGGATTTTCGATCAAAATAACAGCATTTCGAAATTTAGTTGAAGAAACTGCTCGTCTTTAAGTTAGCCTTTAAAAATGGTATCTTATGTCAGCCTCTGTCCATAAGGTTTTAATCCAAATTGCATTGCTTCCAATTGGTATGTTAAGCGAGGAGGCTCAGGAAGCCAGAAATAAAGACTTCAGAAAATGTCGGGAACGATACAGTCGCAAAACAAGTCGAAAGGACACTATGGAGGACGTTGGAGGATGGACATTTTAAACCAGCAGTTTTGAGTCTTCTAGTAATCTAATTATGCATCTATTGCATTCATCAATTACATCTTATCATGTTTTACACGCAAAGCAAAATTTCAACAAATTTTAAACAATTGACCATATGCAATATTCAAATGATGTTATATGAAAATGCTTGCAGTTGCCTGTTGAACTGTGGTCGTTATTTTATTCAGCAAGATCTACACTAATCACTGTAAAAAAATTGGCTGTTACTTTTTGCTATATTTTGAGTAATTGACATTTTTATACATCACTTTTTTGAGACATTTATGTTAATAACTTTATTATAAGGCATGATATATAAAGTAACGGGCATTTATTGGATGAGTCAAACCATTTTGATAATTATAAGAGTATAAAACTTATACATTTGACGTATGTAGGTGAAAAAAAGAAAAAACGCAATTTTAGAGGTTAGTTTTACTAATTGCCCGATATCTCGCTTAATGTGAGTCATAGAGTTTCGATGTCTTCAACAACATTACTCAACAATTCAAATTACACAACTTTGCCGTAATGTTCTGAGGCATAACATCTCTGATCACGCCTTCCTTCGGATGGGAAGTAAAGCCGTTGGTCCCCGGTTCATGAGTTGATGGGTCGATAGGTAGGGTCCAGATGTGGGAGCTGCCTTCCTAGCACGTCGGTAGCATTGGTGCTCAGCACGGAAAACAAGATCGACGGAAAAAACAAACCAAAGGAAAAAAAAACAACTTTGCCGTAAAAACCATTCGGCTAGGATGCTCCGTTCAAAAGATAGACTCAAGCGCCACCTATGTGGCGTAAAAATGAACTAATATGAAACATTCAAAAGATGGCGCTTTTAGTATTGAGCAACTTTGTAGAACATTGTATCGCTGTAGATAGCAAACCAACGGCGCTAGAAGTTTTGGCCACACGAATGGCTTCGCTGCCCCACTGTGGGACGGACGAACGATAAGTTTGTACAGCAGAATCTTAGTTGCGTTGCTCAATCGTGACCGCCGACAAATAAGTGGCTTGAGCATTTTGGTCAGTTTTCACATTTATCAAATTTGTTTGTTGAAATTGTGTTTTGACCTTTTGAAGAGTATACATTAGACCGATGCAAACTTTTAAATTTTTACTCCACAATGCTTTAATTTCTCCCAATCGGATCCTAATTAAAATCCTAAAATCTGAAATTGTTTGGTAAGAAACTGACTGCCCAAGCTACACATCGTCAATTTTTTAATTTTTTTTAATTTAAGTTGCCCAGAAATCCCTTAAATTGTACAAGAAACACATATTGATACGAACCTGTTTCAAGTTTGTTGCTTGATTTATTTTAGCTCTCAATAAACCTCAACTGTTTCAATGTACTGCTTGGATGACCTTTCAAATCATGCATGGGAGGTGCCAACATGTTACCCTCAAATTGGTATAGGGGGAATGGATGTAATGTCGGCCTAAATGCGCCTTATTTGGGCCCATACATAAATTCAGCAATCGACTAAATTTTCAATAGTGACCAACAATATCTATTTGTACCGTCCCAATGACGCGCTCATCTACACACTTAGAAAAATTCATGTAAATTTAGATTCTCTGAGAGTGACATATACGAGCGTCAATGTTGACATAAATTTGAGTCATAACAGACGCGAAATATAGCTCAATCAAACGTACTTTTCGTCGAGCAACGGACTTTTCAGTCTCAGAGCGTTTAATATTACATGACATGTTTGTTTACGTCTCATCTTTTAGGTCAAAGATGGATTCCGTCACATGTAAAATTAGTTATTTCTAAGTGTTTAGATAAAATGGATAAATAGCAAATTTTTAGCGGTAAGCTTAGATCCATAGGCCAACATTAGAGCCATTTCCCCTACTACGTGATATTGTACTTGAGCGACAAATCTAACTTGTGTTGTATTTTTTGAGTGAGTTTCACAAAACATTATGTTTCTTTAAACTTTGATGCAACAGAGTGTGGATTATATGATTGTTGTATCGATTGCGCAACTCTTTCGAGATGTTACCGAAAAGGTGTTGAACCAATATATGTTGAAGGACCTATTTGTATGTTAAGCTATAAATTTTTAAACTTCGATTTGCAATCAACTCGATCAAGTTGTTACTGTAAGAGTTTGCTCCAATTATGGCTCAACTATGTCATGTCACTGTAATGTTGTAAAACAATGTTGGACTACATTGACAAAAGCAGAGAATTCATTATGCATGTGCTAACATCTGTATATGAAATGGAACTAACAAATTACCATGAGGAAGACCACGACGAGAACAATAAGATTACGGACGGCGGAAGACGATGGCGACTAACAAAGATGCCAACAGTGGCTGGCGTGGCCGTAGTTTGTTGAGAGGACGTTGCAAAGCGCCAGAGAGAACGGTGATAAGCCTGAGGTGACGGATCGATTGTTGCTGGAGCTGGTGGCACCATCTATGTTGTTAGTTTTTGATGCTGATGTCAAGCTAATACCGCCGAACGGGGATGTGGCCGTTGAGAGTGCGTTAGCCAGAATAAGTAGCTCCCAATGCGGAAACCAGATGGCTGCTGACTAAAGAGCAGGACTGAAAAAAAAAACGCTAAAATTCGTCAAAGTTCACTATGGATGAAACATACATTTCATAGTGAATGCTGGTGATTTTTTCAACCCTGCCAAGGAGCTTCACCGATGTCGCTATCATTCGACAACCAGAAGTCGTATAACAATGTACAGAAAGTATCGTAAATAACTACAGTTTAAGTCAACATCGCATATAAGTATGAAATACATCGCATTATGTTTAAGTTAAATCGTGTAGAATGCAAATTTCCGACTTATATACGACGAATCTTTTTTCCATCGTACTGTATCACAAATTAAATCGAATTACATCGTAAGGTTTTTCAAATTGAATTTGTTATTACAGATTGAATTGACGAGGCTCGGTAGCTCAGTGGTTACGGTTTCTGCTTACTGAGCAGAAGGTCGGTAGTTCAATCCCAAGCCCGTCCTCTTCCTTGCAATTTTTCACTTTGCCTTATTCTATACCCACTAGATTTTAATGAAAAACAAATTCTTCTTTAACACCGATCGCATCACTTACCACAGTGTGGGTCCTGATCTAAAAATAGAAATTGGATGAGTGCGCGCGCGTGTGTGTGTGTGTGTGTTTGTGTATTATAATCGCTCTACCAAAAAACGATCCCTGCGTGTGCGTGCAACCTTTCCCCACATCCAACATCCCAGTGATTTCTCGTGGAAGCGCAGAGGATTTTTCGGTTTCCTTCACAGCGAGTACCACGTCAACACATTTCTTCCCATTCCCTAGTTGACCTGCATTCGGACACGGCCGGCGCTGGTATTGCTAAATATTAGATCTCCAGTTCTTACACATTGAGGATGAATGTTAGTCCCAAACATCATCTGTTGGTTCTCTGTGTAATTGCAGCTGATCTGGTAATAACAGAGCAGCAACCGTGGGTGGTCAATCTGATTTTTTTTTTGAATTTGTTATTACAGATTGAATCGTATATAATTTCAAATCAACTCGATTAAAAAGAAATTAAAATTTGCACGTATACGGCCTCCACTTTTGTAGGTATAGGCCCTTTTTTTGCATTCTATATGATTGGTTTGTTTGTATGTCACAGAAACAACTTTAAATATACGTACATTCTGGTTGCTGGGTGCTGCATTACTACTGACAAGTGACGTTTAAAGCACGCACATACACAAATAATTTTATGATTGTCCAAACTGCGCATTTATTACTTATTTTCAACATAACTGGAACATGAATACCATCGATAATACCTATTCATGCGGTATTGTTGACAAATCGTTGCGTTATTGTTGCAGTTTAAAAGAGAATAATTAATTATAATATCCACTCATCTACAACGTCAAAAACACTCGTTGTAGACTTTTCATGGTGTTTTGAACAATAGATACATTATTGTAACGTATTATTTAACATTGTTGCAATAGTTCGGTGAGTTGGATTATACCACAAACGAAGTGACAGACGGAGCGGCTCGAAAACTTTGGTGACTAACCTGCTATTGCAATTTTTCAGTGTACCACATGGCAACACCACTACTACTGGATTGTACAACATTGCAACACTACTACTAGATTGAACTAGCATTTTCACCAAATGTACTAGAATGTTTTGGTTCTATCTCTTTCACTCTACTCAAAACTGAAATGCATAAAAAAATGACAAAATGATACGCACTCTTTGTACACTGTCAAAGAATCATTGTACACAAAATCAACTTTGTTCAAATCAAAACAAAAAAACTAACCCATCTGGTGGATGATGGCACAAGCTTCCAAGAAAATTCTATTACAGTGAACCACATTATTTAAATGGATTTTTTCGCCAGTCTGTCACTTCGTTTCGTTAGAAATTACTACTTTTACACGAGACGTAATCCATATTGGACGTAAATCATAGAACGTAAACAAACATTTTATGTAAAATTAAGTGTTCTCAAACCGAAACATCAGCTAGTCGACGAAGAGAATTGATTTCCACGTTTCTTTCAACTGATTCTTATGTCAAAAGGCCCGCTTACATGTGTCGGTCTCAGGGAACCGAAATTTACATGACTTTTTAGTAGTGTGTACACTATCGCCCAAATTTATGTTGCTATAATGCGAAATGTTCCCAAATATTACAAATATTAAAAAATTAAATCGGTTCACAATTTTGCACTTGGTTATGGTTATGTGAGAGCGTTTTGATTTACTGTTGAAGAACTCAATAAGGTCGACATATGTCTTAGTAGAAAATTCTTCAAAATATACCGTTAAGCGTATTTTGTATGCACACTAGCACCCTCTATCATGCACATTCCGAAGCATTGTTTAGCAACCGGGGCATCCCTCGTTCATGCATTTTTTTCAATAGTTGTTTTTCCCTCGTTCTGTCAACGAGTCAGCTGTGTTGAATAAAAACAAAACAGATGGAAATCAGTGATGTCGGTTCTACGAAATTTTCTGTAGATCTATAGAATTGATTGAATTCTGCAGAAATACGGATCCGTAGGAGAAATTCACAGAAGCTCAGCCTTTTTAAGAGATTTGTTTTGATTGTAAAGTGTGATTTTTTTTTGCTGGAAACAAGTTTTTAAACGTGAGTGCCCTTTCTACCACCGCTCATCACTTTAATGTGTACAAAGCAAACAATATGTATCAATCAATATTATTCATGATGTATTGAACACCAGTTACTTAAAGTTGATACTAAGCTGAAACAGTCGGAAGAAAAACTTTCTATTTTAGTGTCTTCTTTCACGGTCCCTTTCATCCAATGACCCCCCCCCCTCGTATGCAAGGTAATTTTGTGGTTTTGCTGCCCCTTCGGTAGAGATGAAATTTTGCGCTCTTATTTATCAAAACAATCACACCAAAATCAGATTTTTTAAATTATTCGATTAACATCTAATCCATTATTTTTTGTTCGCTATGCTGTCATTTTTCCACCAATGATAGTGCAGCATATGTTTGAAACGATGGGTGATGATCCTCTGGAAAAGTTATATGATATAACCGATTACAAATATTTTACTTTTCGGTTCGTTAATCGATTTATCGATTATTCGAATGAAAATCGGCCATCACTAGATGAATGTGAAACGTCATATCAAATTTAAGGCCGTACATAAATAATGATACAATTTGGAAGGGACCGGGCTAATCACAAATTACGTTCCCATGGTAACTGAGTGCGGACCGGTTGATTACACCCATTAAAATGATTTGTTCACAAATTCTGTGTACATCGTACAGCGTAATATTACACAACAAGCGGAATGACTCTTTCACAGTCCCTTTCATCCAATGAATACCCCCCGTATGCAAGTAAATTTTGTGGTTTTGCTGCCCCCTCGGTGGAGATGGAATTTTGCGCTTATTTTGATCAAAACAATCACACCAAAATCAAAGATGTCTCATTTTTTTAATTACTCGATTATTTTTTGTTCGCTGTGCTGTCATTTCTTCACCAATGAGAGTTCAGCATATGTTTGAAACGATGGGTGATGATCCTCTGGAGCATTTAAAGCTTATATAGGCATGATATAACCCATTACAAATATTTTACTTTTCGGTTCGTCAATCGATTTATCGATTATTCGAATGAGAATCGGTCATCACCAGATGAATGTGAAACGTCATTTCAAATATAAGGACCGTACATAATAATAAATACGAGTGCTGATCGGTTGATAAGACCACAGAAAAAGCGCATGGGCTACGTAGAATAATAGAAAAGATTTTCAAAAAAGGGGCTGGCGAAATTGGCGAAATATGTCTCCAGTGGGATCCCTTGGTCCCCTTATCATTATCAAGAGCTGACATATACTAAATTGAGCTGAAAAAGAACTGGCATCACTGATAAGTTCGAAATGCAGGGGTTTGTTTAACGCTTCAGTGGCGCCACAATGACAAATGCAAGCACATTCCCAACTAAAGGCTTATTTGCGAAGAATGTGATGGCGAGTGTTATGTATGTTTGTCTGTGGTGTAATGTTGTTTCGGTTAAGGCTTAGATTTGTACTTTATCGGAATTGCGATAGAAGGCTTTGTATTATAATCACAAAATATTTTGTTTTTGAAGATGAGTGAGTGATGACTTGATGATGATGAAAAGAAGCGAAGCGCCACGCAATGCTTCCCTTTCCGCAACGGTATGGCAGCGGCCTTACGGTTTGTATAATCGACGCAGTGAAATCACTTCGATTTTCTATTCTTACGATGGTGCAAATGGTAATTATATAATATTGTATTGAATTTACCGGAAAAAATGATCTAGATTTCACCAGTCCAGTTCCTAACTGTTCCCATATAGGATTCACACTTCCAGAGCAGGTTTCTCTCCGCCTGATCAAAAATAATAAGTTTAGTCTTTGTTGTTCGTTCAGCCAGAGCGTTATAAACTGGAAGTTTGTGAATCCTGAGTGTTTGATCGACGAACTATCGATCCCATACACTAATTATTGTATAGTGTGTGCCCTTGTTATATTATAATCGATCAAAGGAAACATAAGTTGCAAATAGACTCCACCTTCTGCACTTTTTAAGGAACAATTAAGTTTTATATGCGATGCGGTGTCCAATTTTGCCTTCATTTAGTCACGCTATGGTTTTGTTACTCGCTGAACAACAAATGGTGTTGCTTGGGTAGCTCAACCAGCACAAACAACTAGCACGAATTTCAGCTGTTACTGAAATCTCATGCTGGTAGATGCTGATACCCTGTTTACATTATGCTGGCTACATGTTAGCACAGCACAATGAATAATGTAAGTAGGGCGTTATAATCTACCAGCATGATATTCCAGGAGCACCTGAAATTCGTGCTAATTGGTTGAGCTGGTTGAGCTAGTGATCCAGTCGTCTAAGAGTTGGAATCCCCGGCGTGAAGCGGATTGCGGGCGGAAACGATTTGCACCCGGAGGTAGTCCTAGAACAAAATGGATAAAAGATTCATAAACTAGCATGTTTAAACTAGTAAAGTACCTGGCCGATTGTAAAAATATTGATTTTTGACAAAATGGCGAGCGTTTGAAAAAAGTGATCTGATATTCAAGCAAAAATATCAAATATAATCGTTAATAACAAAAAATCACTTTTAAAGATAATGATAAAAATGCAGGTACTTCACTAAAAAAAAAGGTATGTAGAACAAGCTACAAAACAATTCAGTCGATTAATCTATTAGCAATATGACTTTCGTTTCCGCCCGACTTAAAAAACATGGTTTCGAGAAAAACGCGATTAAAGACAAATTTCATGCCGGGAGCGCACAGGTAGTCCCCTAGTCTCCGCCCCAAGATAATGCGAAAGAAAATGTTCCCGTGTATAAAACCAATTGTCCCATATTCTCTAAACTATCATTTAAGACCTAACAAAAATCCATTTTTTGAACCCGCTACAGCTGCCTAACCAAGGGACTGGCACGCAGCCATCTTTTCGTAGGCAGCATAAAAATGTTAAAACAAAGCAATCAAAGCTAGGCCCAAGCGTGGGCCCGCGGTTATGCTCGCTACGGCTACTTGTTATTAGTAGAGATAGGGGTGCCACTTCCCTGGGCCTAACCCCTTATGCAGGACTGTCCACCAGGGAGGTGTGGCTCAAACAGCGTCTTACTGGCTTCCAACGGCCTAATAAAATTGTACTTATCGTCGGAAGCTTTACTTAACATCTTATCATGGAGCTGATAGAGGACTTTAGACAGTATTAATTAAAATTGAATTTCACAAAATGTATGTTCTGTTTATTCAAATCGATCCATAATTATAACGTCGCTTACACTTTTCCGCTGCAGCCGGCGTTACGATTCGTCGAAAGTCCAACTAAGTACTGGAGCATAGTGCAGAAGGCTCACATACATTGCAATACGAGTTGTTCGATGCCAACACTAGTCTAGCGGTCTGTTCATATAACGCATCCGTGCTTATCGCATTTTCCACGCATTGATGAAATATCTGAAAAGTTCGTTCAGGTTCCTCGTGGTACTGCTGCTGGACGGACAAGACACACTGGCGGGTGCAGTCGGACAGAAGAGCTGGCGTACCGAATTGGGTGTACAGTCGATCGATGTAAGGTCCATGTTGGACATCGTAGAACCCAGTACGAACGGCCAACGTGAAGAGGGAGGCTGCAAGTTCTTTCTGGTTGAATCCGTGACCTAGGCTGAAGTCTTTCAGGGCACGGCAGGACGTGTTCACGATGGACAACGATTCTGTGAGATGCTTGATTCGATCGGTGTGATAGTAGGGAATGAATTGTTTCGTTAGTAGTAGCACTGAAACGAGCGGTATGGGCACTCAAATGGTTCCCCTTCGCACTGTTTGGGGACGGTGGTGCTTAGACATTCATGGGTACGATCACGGTAGTCGGCATCCACCTCGGGTGGCTCGAAGAAGTTGGTGATGACGTTGTCTTTGATGCCAGTGACGTCGTCCCAAGCGTGAAGGTCGATGAGAATACAGTTGATCATCTTGCGGCAGCTGAACTCGTCCGGGTAGCCATGATTAGAGTATCTCTGTAGGGTTTCCTTAGACAGCTGACAGTAAACGGAGCATTCCTGCTCAGTTGCGGAAAATGTTTTCAAGGTGGGACTTGCGCTAATACTAGGGTGATGGGGGTGATCAACAGTAGATAGTTCATGTTTTCCGATTGGATCTGAACTTTAGCTTCGTTACTTCAATGATGAGCGTAGAAGAAAAGCATTTGTTGCTTATATATTCAAAATGTATGAAGGTATGAAAAGCACGAGTTGTTTGTATGTTTTGCTTGAATTGTTTTTGTTGGAAGCGCAGTTGTTCACAACACAACTCATGTGCTCGGTTGACGTGGTTAATTAAAATCAAATTTCCGCAGATGAGTACGATTGAACTGAAAAGTCAACCACATTCTCTTCACATTTCAGATTTGTCAACATGGGACGAAGGCACGGGATTCAACATGAACAGAAAGTAAGAAGTGATATGAATGAACTTAACTTTTCTATAAATAGCATTACCTTATCAACTTTAAAGCTCGGTGCAATTAACTTACGCTCTCTTTTTGTTCACTTGCTGCTGTGGCTCTATTTAATGCATGATACATTTTCATCTTCGACCTTTGCCTGCATTGCCCCTGGATTGGTCTTCCACTCTTCCAGTTTGAACGGTATTCAGGGAGTGTAAGTACAGCTATTTGAGAATATTTCTGCATCGTTGTTGGCTTGACAACTGGTCTAATTCACCACCGAAAACGATTATTTCAGGCACTTCTCTCAGCATGAAGCCTCGGTAAATGCCGCACGAAAGGGGGCAGCAGAACGACTTACTCGAATTGGCGCAGGAGCTGGAACAGATCCATGTGGAAGTGCAATCTGTTACAGTAGCTCAGGGTAGGTGGATTCTTCTTTTCAATAAGTCACCAAGTATAACAAACTTTTAGGTTTTCCGACAACAGTGACGCTGAAACCCTCGGTGAAGGAACCGTCAGATTCAACGCAGGCTCAGCGGGATCCAGCTCTAGTAGCTCAAAGTATCAGGCCAATTCCCATCAGGAATCCGCCACCGGTGCTGTCCCAGTCTACCCACTGATCGGAAGCTCAAAATCCAGTTACGCCAGCTCTGCTCAGCGTCATAGTGCTTCCAGTGTAAATGCCGCCCAACCAGTGAACTATATCAGCGCTGCGGAAGGTGTGAAAACAAAATCAAAGTTTGGTGCCTCCAGTGAAACAACTGTCGTACAGCCAATTGTTGCCTCTGCCTATCCAATCGGTCAGGAGTCCTCTCAAAGTAGTCAGTACGCCAGTGCCAGTCGAAACAGCAATGCAGGTGTTTACACCGTTCCGGTTGATTCCAACAATGCTTACCGCACTAGATCCAGTTACACTGCCTCATCGGAACGACAAGCATCTGGCGTTGCTCAACCCGTTTACACCTCTTCTGGAGATGTCGCTTCCAAGTATGTTGCCGCTTCCGCTAGCAGACTGGAAAATCAACAAAGATACGTTCCATCGAACACCTATGTTGTCTACCGGCAGCCCGTTCCTGTGCCTATTTACGCTCCAGTCAGCTCATCGGGATTCGATAGCTCCGCACGGTTCTCCAACAGCGAGGGCAATACCTACCGTGTTCCGGTCCCAGTGGTGTACCCGGTTCGAAGCACTTCTAATCAGTATTCCGCTGCTGACAACCAACAAACCTACATTGCCCATGCCGGTCAACCTGTGTACGGCGTTTCTTCCGATCACTCTTCTCTTTCCAATCAACAACGGTCTCACTCTCAGTATGTACGACCCACCTACCAACCCGTATATAGCAACCACCTGGCAGCATCGCAGCAGTCACAAAGCCATGCCTCGGATAGTGGATCCACGGTTGGAGTTTTCGTAGCTCCCGTAGTCACCTCTTCTGCCAATCGTCTCGAAAATGAAGAGCGTCATGAAGAGTACAGTCGGAAAGGAAGCAGCTACATTCCAATTACGGTTAACCCCGGTTCAACATCTTACGTGCAGTACGTCCGACCCAGCTACCAACCTATCTACACCAACCACGTGGCAGCAACTCAGCAATCCCAGGAATCACACAGCCGTGATTCGGATAGTGGATCCACAGTCGGAGTTGTCGTAGCTCCCGTAGCTACCTCTTCTGCCAATCGCGTTGAAGCAGAGCGTCACGAAGAGTACAGTCGAAAAGGAAGCAGCTACTTCCCAGTCGCTGTAAACACCGGTTCAACGGCTTCCAAGTATTCCGCTCAAAATGAACACAGCAGCCAATCTGGAACTTCCTACGCACCACTTGTTTCAGCAGCTTCATCCGAATCCCACAACCAACGTCACAACAGTGCGTCATCATCTTCGCAGTACTCCGCTGCTCAACAGCATGCTTCCAATTCTGGTTCCTACTACCCAGCTGCAACGGCCGGTTCGCACGGATCACGCTACTCTGCTTCCGAATCGCAGAACGCTTACAATCAACAAAGAACCGGAGGATACAGTCCCTATCCTATTACCAACGATGCTCTGGGGCAGCGATTTGGTAGTGTGGGTATTGAGTTAAACAGCAAAAATAATCTCGGAGGGCTTATGAGTGAATCCGAACGGCTGGCCAGACTGCAGGCTAAAAACGCCTACAATGGACCAGTTTCCGGTAGTACGGCAGTCGACATGGAGGATCGGTTCAGCGGAGCTAACGATGATGTTAGCACAGACGTTGGGGGAGGATTTGGAACTGGTTTCAAGCGAACAAAGTCATGGTCCAGCAGTTCCAAGTGGGCCGCAGGGCAGAAGGTATAGTTAAATATTAATGTTTAGGAACTTTTGAAACTCACACATCACTTTGCCTTTTCAGTTTGGTGATGACGGAAAGATTAAGTCGTACAGCTCGTTGTCGACGGGAGAAAGCGAGCAGCATAACATCAACGGTCAGAAGACTGGATACAAGGCGGCTACCACTACGTTGGAGGATGATGGAAAGGTTAGCACGTACAGCTTGCATACGCCGTAAATTTGTTGTTACGATTAGGTTTAGTTTGTAGATTTGGTGTTAAGAATCGTTGACTGAAAAAAATATATTGAAGTTTTTATTTGTAGATTATTGTCCTTTTTCATTCTACTGGAATTATTTTTTGGGAAAATTTGTACGCATTAATCGATGACATTTATGTTTCAACCATACGTTTTCCAGTTCACTCAAATGTTGCTTTTTTTCTATTTCCAAATTTGAAATCACACAAAGAAACATTTTTGTTGCCATCGAATGTTGGAGGAAATTTAAGGACGTGAGTAAGCACAGAACATTCCTAGCCAGCACCCAACCGGGGAACGTGAGATTCTTTAACAGCATTTGAGTCTCCTCCGATGAACTACTCCATTGTCTTGCTTGGAGGGCGTTGCAACTGCATACGAAGATTCCGTTGATTTTGGCAATCGCGAATCCTTCGTATGAGCTTGCATCTTCTTCTTCTTGCATGGGGTATAAACCCATAGCTAGCATATATAGCAGCGATTTCTGCTCTATCCGCCACCCAGTTACCGTTAGCTGGAGGATCTCGATACGGCTCTGCAATGATTGCAACATCACACTTTGTCTGGATCCTTTGCAGTTTAAGATTATGGCATTTGGAACAACTCTCCTAGATGGGCATACCATACTCAATAACAGGTAGGATTAGTTGTCTATAGACAGCAAGGTTATTTTTCAGGGATAAGGTGGACTTCCTATTGATAAGCGGATACAGTGATCTTATCAAGATGTTTCACTTGGTGTTAGGTTTGTCAATGTGCTCCCTGAAAAGAAGCCAACAAACATTGTAAGCGGAATAAGAGCTTATTCAAGCAAAAATATGCTTCTTCAGCTAAAAAATAGCTTATTCAGCTCTTAATCAGCACAAGTTGTTTGTTGGGAAGCTTGCTGTCTAGTGTTAGTCCGAGGTACACAACTTCTTTGGACCATTCCACCACTGAGCCGTTTAAGCATATCTTATTATTTTCAGACGGAACAAATATTGGTGATTAGGAATGTGGCAATATGATGACCTGGGTCTTTGCCGTGTTGATATGGTTCTTCCAATTGTTTCAATACTCAGACAGGACATCCAAGCCTCTCTGAAGTTTGGCAGTAAGAGTTCGATGGATGTGTCATTTGGAAACAGAAACAACGTTCCACCATCTGGGAGAGCCGGAATGTTGGAGGTGAACAAGTTGAAGAGGATGGGCCCAAGGATACTTCCTTGCGGAACGTCCACACCAATGTTAAAGGCATCAGAAGTGATGCCATTGAGAGAGACTTGGAATGCCATGGCAGATGTCTCAGATACCGACTTGTTCCGCCTGAGAATATTGCTTACTCGAGTGAGTTGGTGAGCAGTCGACCGACCTTTGTTGAAAACCAAACTGCTGCTCGAATATGATGTTATTTTCATCGGCAGATGTTAGAACACTCAGGTAAATTGCTTGTTCAATAAGTTTTGATAACCCTGAGAGAAGGCTGATAGGTTTGTAGCTGGAAAAAGAGGAAGGATCCTTCCCAGGTTTACGGATAGGTATGACTTTAGCTAACTTACAATACGAGGGGAAGTAGCCAACCCTGAGGCACTCAGTGCCAGGTAATCATAGAATCTAAAGCTCTACATTCAATATGTTATTGAAACCTGGGGCCTTCATGTTTTTGAAGGATTTGATATAGGCCAACAGGATTATAGGTCGTTAGTTAAAATTTCTGAAACTTCAGGAAAGTTGTTGGGAATCAAATGTAGGTTGGCTGCGTTTTCGGCAACCACAGCCTCATGTGGGCCAATCATATTTTGTTCGAGATTATGGGAGCTGACGATGTGTTGGCCAATCACAGCAGCCTTCTCAACAAGAGTTATCAACTTATTTTTAAAGAATCTGGTTAACTTCCAGAAAGGCTTTGCACAATCTGGGAAAGAACTGATCTGGCAAAATCGTTATTTCTGAGATCCACCATCCTGGCCTGAATGATCTTTGTTTATTGATTACAATTGGTCTTCAAGGTGGTGTCTAATGAGGTCTTTAGTATAGCTGTCAAGGTTCATAGTGTTGATCAACTGTTTGGATACTGGCACGTGTTGTTCCCTGGCCCGGGAAATCACCTCCTCGATGGTATGTAGACACCGGTCAACATCTTCGGATGTTTCCGGTTGGACATCGTAGTCGATGGTTGTGTAGACGCAGTGTTGTTTTTTGAACCCAGTTGACACGATGGTAGTCGCGCCGGGAAGCTACGAATCGGTTCACCGAGGAACCAACTTCGGCCATCACCGGGTAGTGGTCCGAACTGAGTACTTGGTAGACAACCGGCTGTGAGATGTGAGCACCAGATCGACTAAACCGGGTGGGAGTGTCCGGACTAAAGATGTTGTACTGCGCTTCCTGCAGGTCGTTGTTCAGGATGGTGCCGTTTTGATTGCACCGACTGTTACCCCAAGCTTGATGTTTGGTGTTCAGGTCACCAGCGATGATGAAATGTTCCCGCCGTCGTGTTAGGTTGACAATATTTTGTCGCAGGTCTGCTGCCGATCCGTCTCTGATGTTAACTTGTTTGGGGCAGTAAGCCGCAACGATGGTGATAGGGCCGACAGGAGTTGAAACTTCGATGGTCTTCAGCTGAAAGCTCAGTAGAAGCCGACAGCAGATGTTTCTCCTTAGGGCGATGGCCACTCCTCCTCCCCCAGAACTGGTTCGATCTTGCCTCAAGAGCAGGAAATCGGGAAGGTAGACCTTAATTTCGGCCTTCAGGTGGGTTCAGTTATTACGGCAATGTCGATGTTTCTTTCATTGAGAAACTCAACAAACTCGATGTTCTTGCGCTTGAGCGAGCAAGCGTTCGAGTTGACTAGCTTCAACACTTCAGAGGCCATACTATATGACGGCAAGGCCCAGAGTGTAAATCTGGTCGTAACGGGTTTTGCAACTGCGCAAACGTGTGGCAAGCTGGGTGAATACGGGGATCAGTTGCTCCGCTGTGAACAGAGCAGCTGTGTTTTCGTTCGATGATGGAGCATCATCCTGACGCCTGGATAGTCCCGTAGGGGGTAGGTCCTGTGGGATGCAACGGTTGCCACATACATTTGGCTATTCGTGTATGCCAAAGGATTAGAGACCCCAGCAGTTGACGAGACTGATACAGCAGCAGCAACAGCAAGACGGTTGCTGATTGGAAGCGGCGGAAGCACCGAAATTTGACGCCGTTGATGGATGGCAGGAAAGTTCTGCCCATTGTTCTCCGGTACCCTTTTGCGGCCTGGTTGGTTCTGCGTGGAGGACCTTTTCCGGATTGCAATGAACTCCGCACGTTTTGGGCACTACTTGCTAGTTGCCCGATGAGCAGCTTCACAATTGTCGCATGTTGGGTCGGTGTTCTCCATTATTTCACAGGCATCGAGCGGGCTACAAAATGGTGAGTTGACAACATGGAAGGAGCAGAATACCTAGCCTTGGTCCTCACAAGTTCCTACTTAACGCCTCCCCGAGTCATATGATAACAAAAGACTACCAGCTGAAACATGGACACAGCTGGGTGGCGTAGCCTGGGCAATGTTGCCAGTCCGGCAATAGCAAAGTGAAGAGGTGCGACGCGAACACTGGCGCGGTAACTATAGTACGGTGATAGAGGAAATGCTTCACCAAAACCCGAGCGTCTGTTCACCATGGAGGTGCGGCTCAAAACGGCGTCTGTTCTCCATGTTAGGAGCGGCTGATTACCGTCCTAGTGCCAGCGTGGAACTCTAAACAGAGCTGTGCACGATGGTCCCCCGGCGAGACATGGGGTTGGGGCAGGCCCACAGACCTACGTGACGAAATAAGGACTACGATTGGAAACTCGGAACATGGAACAGCATATCGCTCGGCTTCCCGGGCTGCGATAGGTTAATCTATGACGAACTTCAACCACGTAAGAAGGCGACCTGCGGACCCTTCGCAGACTACGAGGCTGGTGAAGTGTGGCCATGGATCTAGTAGAGTGGAGACGACTTCTTTGGACAGCAGAGGACAACAAGGCCTTAGCCTGATTGGTAAGGTAAGTATCGAGCGCGTGCTGCTTGCCACAATCGTTGCAACGGTAGGCCATATGGCGATTTTTCATGCCATGCCCGAACATGAGGCAGTTGGAGCATTGGGTTACGTCAATTCGCCACGATGTGGAACAGGGCTCGAATATTCTGCAGATCCTGAGATCTGAGGCACGTTGAATTTTTCTCAAGGTGGACCAGATACAACTGGTCACGATACTAGCGAGTGTTATCTTGAAAACATGGACTGTCTTGAGTCCGACAGTGAGTCGGTTGTCATGTCCAGAAGTCCAAACAGGGCCACCTTGAACGGCTTGCTGGCCTCAATATCGTTAAAGAAGTACTCCACGTTTTCTTTCTTCAGCAACGTGTCAAAGGCCTTGTAGTGTTTCATCGTTGGAACCATCAGCTTGAAGCCTTCAGTACAAAGGCGGATGGTACATTTGAGACCTTTACCGATGTAATAGTCTATTCATCAATCCGGGCGGGAATGTTCATACTAATCTCTACATTGATGTTCGGACCGCTCCTTCCGAGTGCTCGGTGGACCAGCAACTTTAGACGCGAGCCTCCTCCCATATGACCATGGTAATACAAGAAAATTTGTTTTCGTTGAAGGCAGTATCACAACACAGGTAATTGCTATTAAATATGTTTGCAGTGACAGATGGTGGACATGAAGATCCTACGGAGGTGCCGGCCAAAGGTGTTATATCCTAGACAAATGATAAGTTCCAAATTCGCTGTTGTTGTCGTCGTAAGAGTAGTGGCAGTACCATTCGTATATTTAAAATTAATCATCAACCGCAGAAACTATACGAATTATCGCGTATCTCTGTTGGAATGAACCAAGCGAAAACTTAATCATATTTTGTCATAGAGTTATGTTATGGTTTTGAGATGCTCGATCGTTTAATCGCAGCAGGGTTGGAAAAGTTTGCGATATTTCACGAAGTTCACCAAGGGAAAAGTTCAGAATTCATCACTGAATCGCAGAAAATCATGGGTAGTATTTTAATCTAATATTCTACATATTTTGATGTAAACATATAAATTAATTGGGTAGGGATGGCATCTAGTGTCTGGACACCTAATTGTCGTGATTTGGATGGGGATAGTGGAATTGCCAACTCCCTGCTGTTAACATTTCGTGAATTGAAGGTGGGCTCATTGGAACATCCCCTCGTATGATTGACTTGTTCTGTATCGGGTTGGAACATTTTTATCATTCGAAGGAGATTCTTCTTGCTACCGTGGATCACGCGTAAGTGATAGCAAATATTGCTGAGAATAATTCAACAGGGAACAGCAGGCATTTTTTGAAAAAACTATATTTCAATAACTGTAAAACAATATCATGATGGAGCCGGTGGGGTTCCCGGACTGATCAAAATTAACAGTGATTTTGCATATTTCTATGTGATTAAATTGTAAACTGTACATCCTTTGCATTATTTTTTGATTTTTTTTCTTTGATATATTTTCCGTCGATCTTGTTTTCCGTACTGAGTACCAATGCTACTGACGCCAGAAAAACAGATCCCATACCTGAACCCTACCTATCGACCCATCAACTCATGAACCGGGGACCAATGACTTTACTTCCGAAGGAAGGCGTGATCAGAGATTTTATGCCTCAGAAAATCCCGACGGCACCGACAATCACGTTTACTACTACACCACCGGCGCCGCTGTTATTTTTTGATAACTATTAAAATTTAGTAACAGGGTAGAGCTCTACTTTGTCGTAATCGCCTATTTCCGTTCTATCGAGTAGTAAACTACAGCTACAAAACAAAGCCTATAAGATCACAAAGTATGTATATGTACACCCATTGTTCTTAAAACCAAATGAAGCGTTCCTAGCAAATCACTTTTTCCTACCTTCCTATCTAGGGGAAGAAGGGGCATAATGAGCTTCTTGTGCTGTAGCCTTGGATTTCTTATGGTTCGAAACAAACTGATAGGTCAATAATCATTGCAATGGTAATATTGAAGCTACTAACAATTCATTAGTTTCGAACAATTAGAGGTTTGGGATTGAAGTGCGGGATGCTCATTATGCCCCACCTGCTTACTTTGCCTCTCTTACCTCTACCTATGACGAAGAAAATCCAATGGCGTTTCATTGCGTTTGTACGGAATTAAACCTAGTATGACGGAATTGGAATCAAGAAGCAGAGTAAGATTTTTAACAATACCTATCTTCATAATTTGTGTTTCTTTATCAAATCTAATGGTACGTACACACTAAGATTCTTTTACCGAAATCTGTGAAATTTTACCAAAATCTCAACAGCTGAACGTTCGGTGAACAGTTCGGTGATTTTTCACAGTTTTCCTGTAATTTTTCAACGAATATCTGTGAAAAATCACAGAGAATCTGTTAAAAATCAACGAACTGTTAACCGAACGTTCAGCTGTTGAGATTTCGGTAAAATTTCACAGATTTCGGTAAAATAATCTTAGTGTGTATGGAAAGGTTAATAAATTCAGAAGTCATCTTTAGTAGAAACCTTATATTTTTATAAAAATCCGTCAGAAAAAGAGCGTTGAAGCGCGGGTTGTGATTAGATCAAAATCCCTACTAACCGAATTGCCATTCCTAGTAAATTCTCAAACCACTTCAATTGCAAAACCTTACTTTTTAAATCATTCATTAAAGGATGCTACACACACCATACCTTCCTGAGTCTGATCGCTTGGTATTGCATAATAGTGTGATTTTCATTGATAGCAGTTCTACTATCAAAATGGATTAAGGAAAATATTTCTTACAAACAGCCAACGTCACAATGCCAAGGACTGACGCAAGGAGCAGTATACAGCCAATTATGCATGATAACGTTAATTTTTGCAGTTCCTTGAGCTTGACGTTTTCTGTACACAAACACGTCGTTCTCAATTACGGCTATCACGCCCGTTGGAAATTATATAGGTCGCATGTGGACTGAACTCAGCGATTAAATTGTTCTAGCATTCATTGGAAGAGGATTTACTTTGGCGAGAGATCATTAGAAGAGCTAAAATTGCGATGAACCTGTTGATATTTATTGGAACATTTGTTTACGCATCAACGATTGTGGCAGCAGGTGAGAACCACTATTGAAAGGATATAAATATTGAAAGATGATACAAAACACTAACTTGTTTTCAGCTCCATTCACGGGATGGCTTTTCGGTGGAAAACAACAAAACGACGTCGAAACAACTACCCGATCAGCTCTGCTAGAGTAAAATACTTACAAGGATTTATGAGTGCTGCGAATTTCACAGAGTTTTTTTTTTCATTTTAGCAAAGTTCACCAGTTTGGTGAAAAGGTATACGAGCGGAAACGAGAGTTCCTGAATGGAGTGAATGAGAAGGTTTCCAACTTTCTGTGGATCGCCCCGCTGTATTCAACAACAGAAGTTGCAACAACTTCCGAGCACCAGCATATCTTCTATCAAGATCCACCAACAGAAAAGGAAAGTTACGAACTTACAAATGTTGAAATGGTTAGTGCCTGTTTTGCGTAAATTTGAGTGACATCACTTAAAGACTTATTATCGATTTCAGTACGCCAGAAGTAGCTTTCTTTCACCGGATGATCTCGATGATGCCATTGCACCGCCCGAGAATGATAAACCCACTGTCACATACATACAAAAAAACTATAATATATTAGGAAGAATCTGGTCTTAACCAAAGAACTGGAAATATACGCATTTAAGATCGTTCAATTACGGCGACTCCTCGGCGGATAACATCTGTCGAGGATGTTTCGGAAACATGACCGGTTCTCCATCCTTGGTCACTACTACCGCCGGTGGATGATCACAGCCGACCATTAACGTATCGCTCGAATCCATTTGGGCTGCTGGGTTGGTGCCATGTTCGCGCAAATCCATCTGCGGTGCTGTGGAATTAGACATTCTTGAAACTCAACCTAAACCCACTCACCATGGAGCTTGGTTAGATATATGTTACCTGCTTGGGATTCCATTACCAAAACCACCAACAATACAAAACAAAGCGTAAACTTCATCACTGCGGCGTCCAGCTTAGAATAATACAAAAGTAAAACAATTTCAAATACGCTTAGGTAAGCACACTCTCTTTCCGGTCGGTAGCTTGAAGCGGACTGTTTGGATTCTAGTCGAACTTGCCTCCTACCGAAGGCCAATCAATGTTTTGTAAACAGTTGTCACTCATTCGTGTTTCGACCGATCGTTATCAATGAGCTCAGTCGTTCGGTGGAGACGATCCCCATACTAGAAGTGCTGTGAAGCCGCCTAGAAGAATGGGGAAAAAAATGCGCCGCAGATTAAAGCACAGTCATTTGAATAGCTGTACCCTTTTGTGAACTGAGACCTTTAGTAATAGGAGTGATAACATTCTATCAAGAACAGAAGATGATTTATTGGCAATTAATAACTGTAGATGTATTTGATGATATATGTACAAAGTGGACCGGAAGCGATTACGCGCTATCAGTACAAACAACAGGTTGAAGGACCGACGAAATGTGCATTTCACTAGTCTCGATGCTGTTTGTAGGGGATGTCAACTTTGTCGTCGACCTTTCGCCGGTGGGTGGGCGTCGGTAGAACAGGGTTCGATGGGGCGCGGTCCCAGGGTTGTTGGTAGACGTTGCAGTAGCATGGCTTCCAGCTACCGTTCGAGTCGGGTTGGTGGCCCTGATGGGTCTGGTGGGTCTGGTAGGGGACGTAGCTCTTCACGTAGATGGGATTACCTGCAAGTGAAAGGCGTCATTCGAGATGAATAAAATCGTTAAATATTAAGAAATAAAAAATCCCGCCAATGGTGTAAATAGGCCATTTTTTTACAATTTTGATACCTGCCGGTAATCAATCTGTTTACTCTAGTTACTGTATCAAAAGCAAAATGTGGGTACATCTATAAGATTTTACATTAAATCATTTAAATTTACGTTCTAACATTACGAATAGCTGAATTGGTTGCTGAGTAATCTCTTCTGAAAGATGAAATTTTTAAAAATGCAAGGTTATAGCCGGGAGGGACCTAGGCACTTCAGAGCAAAATCAAAAAAGGCATTTGTTCAGAGCCAAGTTTGGCTCAAATCGGTGAAACCGACCACAACTTTTTTAAATTCTGTACCCGCTGGAATGACCCTTATTAAAAAAAATGATTTTCCTGGAGTACAATGCACCAAGTATGCTGTCTTGTTGGTATTCAAGACATAGTTATTGCATGTGCGTTATGTTTCACTAAAATTCGTTTAGTGCAAAAATTTTTAATCAGTTTGTATTTGTTTCGCCATTTTCAAAATTTCAAGGTTATATACTTTTTTTCGACCTGGCTTTTCACTCCGCGGACAAAAGTATATACAGGGTGATTCAGAATAACTGTCACCGATTTCACAAATCGCTATTCTCAATGAGTGAAATGGGTATAAATAATGTTTTAAAGTGTGCACATATATCAGCTTGTATTGATAGTTGCATTTGAAATCTCATTCGTTTTAAATTTCATGCATCCATAGACGTGAACATGGAGCATTTCATAAATCTGTATAAGTTCGTGCATTATCTTTTAGAAACTGAAATCTCTTCGAAAGAATGAAACATTTATTTTTCGCACCATTATAGAGGTAAATAGGAACCATGAGTGGAAAATCCGTTCAATATTAGAGCATAGACGCATTGCCAGGACTCCAAAAGTGACGTGCGTGCCAGCTGTGGTTCATTTTCCTGACAAATGTGGCTCGTAATTAAAGGTAAAAGGAGAGAGATTTGAATTAAAGTATGCTAAGTTCAAGGTAGTATATGGAGTATATCTGTAATAAAATAATGTAAAAAATCATTCGAGCGTTCAATCGTTGTGACCATTTTTAAAAGCGACAATTATTCCGAATCACCCTGTACAGTAGACTGATGCAAAATTTGAAATTTTCGCTCCACTGTGTTCAAACGGTTTCAAATCGGGTCCTGATTAGCCTCCGAAAGTTTAAACTCATTTGATAAGAAACTGACTTGGCACAAACAATTTGAAGTTTATATGGAAATTACTATGGGATTACAAAACTTTGTGTTCATTGTCTTCTAGCCTTTTAACATATTGTACTGTCAACAAATTCTATTCTTAAGGGAATTTTTATCAGCTATAACTTTGCAGAAAATCGTTTTCAGCCAAACGTCAAATTAAATAGTTATTAATTGTTTAAGAGATTGATAATCTTATGGCATGATCAAGCAGCTGTTCTGTGGGCAACACTGTATTCTGCAGTGTAACATAGTAGCCATGATTTTTGTTCTCTATTCTACGCGCCATAAACACCAATGTTGCCTGCTGAACAGTTGATTGAGCATAATCATAAGACATCAGTGAATGATTAATAATTTTTGTTCCTTACATTTGATCGAAAAGTGATCTTCGACAAAGTTGTAGCTGAGAAAATTTTCAACAAGCTCAGTTATCATTTTCTAAAGTAGAGTGAACTGGTAAATTATGAGATAAATATGAACCGAAATTATGGTTTCTTCATAGTAATTCCCATATAAACTTCAAATGGTTTGTGGCAAGTCAGTTTCGCACTAATGAGTTCAAATTTTGGGAGGCTAATCAGGGCCCAATTTGGAACCGGTTGAGCACTGTGGAGCGGAAATTTCAAATTTTGCATCAGTTTACTGTACAGCTATCCCCCGAAGAACGTGTTTCCCACTGAGTTCTATATCATCTATCTAATCGAGTTTTAAGTTAATGCAACCAGCTAGATGTTAAATATTTCACTAGCCCCACTTGGTGAATGAATACTGATTTCACTGATGACATTTTTTTTTTTCAATCTTGGTTATTCATCAAAGGATATTTTCTCTGACATTTTTGCATACTAAAGTCTTCTTGGTATGCCTGCCTCTTAGTTGAGACATATTTCGAATTTTATTCGATTACCCGTTTTGAAGGATTTTCGCAATGAACATAACTTTATTATAGAAGCAGAGCTGGTTAATATCACGGTCGAAGTGTGACAATGAGAAAATAGGTTCTCTCACTATCACAAGACGAGACTACCTATCACGAGCATTCTTGTCATTTTCCAATGATCAAGCACTCATGAGAATAATTCTTATGCGGTTTTGACATCAACATTTCTAACTGATTTAGATTACATTCAAAGTGTTTTTATGTTACTTCATACGCGAAGTTAACGATTTTCAGAGTTGGTTGGAAATGCTAACATGAAGCTTTAGTGTGATGATTTATTAGCTAGAGAATGATCTTTAGAAGAGGGTAGGTGGATAGTTCCGTTAGAGTACGGCAGTATGAAAATTGAATAGAAGTTGAAAATGAGCGAAGGGCCAACTTCTAT
Organism: Ochlerotatus camptorhynchus; assembly: GCF_037179485.1. Taxonomy (NCBI): domain Eukaryota; kingdom Metazoa; phylum Arthropoda; class Insecta; order Diptera; family Culicidae; genus Ochlerotatus; species Ochlerotatus camptorhynchus. The sequence continues at coordinate 368,180 of NW_027040634.1, read as the reverse complement.
TCAATTTTCATACTGCCGTACTCTAACGGAACTATCCACCTACCCTCTTCTAAAGATCATTCTCTAGCTAATAAATCATCACACTAAAGCTTCATGTTAGCATTTCCAACCAACTCAGAAAATCGTTAACTTCGCGTATGAAGTAACATAAAAACACTTTGAATGTAACAACTCAAGGCGGGAGTAGCCGTCAACAATGCTGATGATGGTACAGCACGAAACTACCACCCTACTGCTTTCTCTTTGAGATGATCACGTTGGTCATGACGAGAGGAGCAACACAATAGTTGGGTAAAGAAGAACTGCATTATAACACACCATCGACTGGAAATGCTCTCGCAACGTGGGACTTTAGGTAGTGATGAAAACGTCGCTAGAACTATTCCACAGCCGCAGTCAGTTTATGAGCAAAAAGAGGGACGCACATTTTTGCCTGCGGACTTGGAGACATACTTCAAGTCCCCGCGTACATCGTACGGGTTAGGCAAAAATGTGCGTCTATCTCTAAAAACTGTCGCATTAATGGCCCTTCGCTCATTTTCAACTTCTATTCAATTTTCATACTGCCGTACTCTAACGGAACTAACCACCTACCCTCTTCTAAAGATCATTCTCTAGCTAATAAATCATCACACTAAAGCTTCATGTTAGCATTTCCAACCAACTCTGATTTAGATTAATTTAAGCAAGCAACCGTATGTAACTAATCGGTAGAGTGAATATATTATTAAGATTTTTTCGGTACAAGTAACTTTAATAGCAATAAATGAGCTAGATATTACGATGATCACAACACTCTCACGTTCTGTCAAGACAAAAAAAAATCGATGAGATTTTGAAAAAACCTGTATCATCGTTTTATCATCCGATGATAGTGACAAAAGTATCTCTGTAATTATCACGTGAGATTTTTCATTGAGAATGACATTTGCCAGCCATGTATAGAGGTACAGAAAAAGGGTTAAATACACAGAAAAAAAATCAGAATATAAATGTAAACATCTATGCATGCAAACATTCATGCATGTAAACTTCCTTTTCACGTAAACTAGTAACTTTCATGAAATGTTTCTTGCAAAGAGGGACAGTTGCATACAATATATGGAATATTACATGACATGTCTCATAAATTCACACCATCTATTATGTAAACTTGTATGATATATGACGCTCAATTATGTGCATCATATACGGAGAACAAATTCGTTAAGTTAAGATAACAATCCTAATAGTTACTTTCACATGGAAAAATATTGTTTTTTGAAAGAATCCTATAGTTATTCCAACATTAATTTGACCTTCAAGTCAATCATATCTACACAGCAAAAAAATAATTTTGATATCACATCAAAGTGGATGCACTACAATCATGTCGAAAATTTCATGTAATTTTTATGACCACATAAATAAACAAATGCAGTAAAAGCAGCGTAATGTCAGTTCATGCATTGTATTAATGAAAATTTTGTCCTTTTTAGCAAGTAATATTACACCATATTTTCGACATGATTGTAGTGCATCCACTTTGACGTGATATCAAAATTATTTTTTTGCTGTGTACCTAATAGATTCAACTGTTCATCTTATACTCAATTCAACTATAACTTTGATCAATTATAACAACCGTCAAATCTAATTTAGTTATATAATTTGGTTTCACCTGATCATCATAAATCCACATACTTTTAACTTGTGATGCGTAGAGCAGGCGATAAGATAGCTGGCTCTGACTCAAATGAACACGGTTCAAATCTTAGTTGAATGTTCTTGTTCACCTTTTTTTATAATTTTGCAGTTGTGTTTTTAAGATCGATAAAGAAGCAAAACAAACTTCCTTAATATGTTGATAATGAAGAGCAGTTCGTTTAATAAACATTGTAAAATTTTGCTTCCCTAACAATAGTTTTCTTGAATCAACTAAAGCATAGTTGTATTTTGAAGTTTGACGTTTGTTCATCTACTGAAAAATATAGTTGAGCCAACCGAGGAGCCAACTATGGCCTATAGTTGTTGCCCTCTATATATAGTCAAAGCAACTATAGTTTCGGGTTATCTCTAAAACAATTAAACAATATAGTTATTTTGACCGGAAAAATAATTGCGTCAGCTATAATTTGTTCTCCGTGTAAAGGGCGAACACGAAATTATTGCGACACCGAAAATGTCATGCCAATTTTCTTATAATGTTTAGAATCAAACCAATATTTTAGGGTAGTTTTATACATATATTTACTTAAAAAATCAAAAGAAAAGTTAATCGATGGAGCCTTGAGTGTAAAATTGAACGCATTTTCGCTTGATGCCCTCCATCAAAGTCTTTACAGTGTCATCAGGTACCAGTTTCTCAGTTTTTTTTTTCCATTTTCTTAACATGTCCTTCTCGTCTTTGACTGTCTTCTTGCTCTTCCGAAGTTCCCGCTTCATTATAGCCCAGTACTGCTCCACCAGGCGCAGCTCCGGACAGTTTGGCGGATTCATGTCCTTTGGAACAAAATGGACAGAATTGGCCTCATACCACTCCAGGACACTTTTAGAATAGTGGCATGATGCCAAATCTGGCCAAAATAGCGGAGCTTCGTCGTGCTGCTGCAAGAACGGCAAAAGGCGCTTCTCGAGGCACTCAGATTTGTAGATCTCGCCATTTACTGTGCCCTTTGTCACGAAAGGCTCACTCCTCAGTCCGCAAGAGCAGATGGCCTGCCAAATGAGATATTTGGAGGCGAACTTCGACATTTTCTTCTTCTTAAATTTGTCGTCCACATCGAACTTGCTCTTGCCGGTGAAAAACTCCAACCCCGGAATTTGCTTAAAATCGGCTTTTATATACGTTTCGGCGTCCATCACACAGCAGCCATATTTTGTCAGCATCTTCTCGTAGAGCTTCCGTGTCCGAGTTTTAGCCGTCGATTGTTGCCGCTCATCGCGGATTGGGAAGTTCTGTACCTTGTATGTATGTAGTCCAGCTCTCTTCTTTGCATTCTGGACGTAGCTCTGCGACATGCCGATCTTTTTAGCCAAATGACGGCTTGAGACGTTGGGATTTGCTTTAATCATCCGCTGCACCTTTCCCTCCGTCTTTTTGTTCTCCGGTCCTGGTTTTCTTCCAGCTCCTTTGCCGTGGTCCAACGTCAACCGCTTCAACACTCTGGAGACGGTTGAATGGTGAATGTTTCACATTTTTCCCAACTGCCGGTGCGACAGGTCAGGAAATTCCAGGTGTTTGGAATGAATTTGTTCTCTCAACTCGCGTTGGTTCACCTCCATTTTCGTTGAATCGAAAAACACGACTTCGAGTTTGACAGCATGTACACAATACACATCAATGAGAAAGTGTGCAAAATTTGGTTGATTTTTACCGAATGGTAAAAAAGTTATGCCTTGTTGAATGTGTCGCAATAATTTCGTGTTCGCCCTTTAGTAACGGAAATTTACGCTATGTTTTTAAATGTATAGGTCTGGTCTATCTGATTAACTTTGTTAATCAGCTATATTATCTATTCGAGCAGTCGATTTCAACAAGCAACTAGATGTCAAACGGCAACTTAGCGCCGCGTGGTGATGGAATTATCAACTGAATTGACACAGGGTTTGTTTTTGCTCAGTTGTATAATAATTTTCTATGAACCACGATCACTCAGCTCTAAGAAACTGTGGTTTTTTAATAATTGAGAGTGTTTTTTCTCTCACTGAATCCAAATCTGATGCAGTTTAAACCTTTACAGTTGTCCCCGACTCCAGCAAATAGAAATGTCTCTTCTGATTCAACTTCAAAGGTCTTATGGATTATGCTAAGTAGCTTTTTTGTTAAATTTGAATACCTTAGTGTTTATTTCAGGGATCTTGAAAAGACTAACGGGATAACTACAGAGAAGTTAGCTCAAAAAGAAATTATGGATCAACTGTATCAGTCTTATTATTCAGCATCTGTGACATAGGGTTCCTTTAGCTCATTGAGGCGAACCAGTTAATACAGAAAGCTAACTCCCTTAGCTCAGTCGGTAAAGGCGCAGACCATGCTGGAGGCGGCTGGGTTCAATTCTCGGTCTGGGATGATTGTTCTTGCCACACAATATTTACTAATGTAAAAATGGTACAGGCTCTCAACAACTGTGAAAATACTCAAAGACACCAATTTGAGAGCCGGCGTAAAGTCCCAGTGGGGAAAAAACCAAATAAGAAGTAAATACATATTAGCTAACTGTCATCTTTGATCAGTATTGATTGCGTAGGATATATTAATGAGTGAGTGACTATTGATAAGCTTAAGAGGACTGATAGGTAAACTGGAACCCACGAAAAAAAAAGAGTCCTATCTGATTTCGTTGCACATATCACTATGAAGACCACTGCTATGATTGTATTCAAGTTACCAGTTACAAGTTAAGTTAAACTTATGTTGCATTAAAACTATTTTGACCATAAGTACTGGATATTATGACTAGATGAAACTGAACAGCAGCTAATTATAAAAATATCTATGGATAATGACGACGTCAAAGAGCGACTTTTGAAATTAAGACAACCCTATATCCTTATCAGAGACGTGTTGGGAACCCGCGATCTCTGCTATATGCAGTCAATTTATGTGTTTCTGCAAATATCTAGTGCAAGAATTTAATTGCTTTGTCTTTTGTCTCTTTTTATTAGTTTTTAGTTTGTTTTGTCCCCCCGTCTCGATGAGTCTCATCGGTGCTCACTGATAACCGGTCAGCCGGTCGAACTCCAGACGAATCTAGAACCGCACTACCGTTCGTACTGGCGCCAATACTCTGATGAGGCAACGAAACCCCACCCCAAGCTCCTCCCCTGATTTGGTCCAACACCTACTAGAGATAGAAATAAGTGAATTTTGTTATAAACTATGAACAATGAACTAAAACGCCATTTTCTCCATATGACGAATTTCCAAATGGGACTAATATGCGAGTACCGGCAGTATTGTCGATACAAATTTCCAAAATTAGTACCCGTAACACAATTGTCTGAATGCGTTTCTTATGATGAATGAAATCTAGAATTGATGTTTTCGAATAAAACCTTCACACTTAGATTATTTTACAAGAGTCAGTATTTTTTACTGGGTTTTTGAATTGCTGGAAAAAGTGGTAAAAATTTAAGTGGCCGTTATCCTCAAAGAATCAATTAAATTGACAAATTTTATTTTCTATCATGATATAGGGTTAACAGAACTAAGTCTGTACAAGTTCGGAATAAATTTATTAATTTTTAAATTGGGGTTTAAAAACTTCAAAATAAATGACTACGTAGCTTATGAACAGCCCATTCTAAGCTGAGAAAATCGGAAAATAGTTATAATTGTGTTAGATTTAATTTTCGGCATTTCTCAAGAAACGCTATGTCTTCACTTAATCCTACGATGGAAAACTTCAGTGATATGTACGTTTTAGGTTCTGAAAGCATCATCAAAAAAAAATTTGTCCAACCTCTTAACGGAATCCCTTTATGAAGAGCTTTTCGAATTTGTTGATTTATTTCCTTTTAATTCCGTTATAATTGCTTATCTTTTGACACTGTGGATTACACAGTCGCATAATGCTAAACTAACAAATTTAAAGTCATGTTTTGCTATAATTTGTGATGGCTTAGTAGTTTTTGTTGTTAACCTAAACAACGTGAAACATTGTGTTACACTAGATCATAATTGATTTCCTTGCATAACAATAATGTCACATGCTTAGGTTGACAGTAGATTTCCAAAATCGAGAATCATACCGCAATTCATGTAGAGAGCGGCACCTAAAAAGTTTAACGTGTTAGGGCATAAGTATATTCTACACTGCAACTCAGGGGACCACAAGAAAGTCAATTATGATGAAAAAAATGTCCAAGGAAAAAAAGTTCAAGTTTGTTGCACAGTGTATTTGCAACACGGACACCACTTATAACACGTTATAATTCCCTTGGCTGAACATGGAGTTAGATAATTTGATAGATTGCAAGCTCACATTATTTTAAATCTTTACATTCTCCTTGACTAGATGAAATTACTTTATTGAATTTTCACTGAATTCACTTTTAATTCACTAAATGTATATGGATATTACAAACGGCTTCTCTCAATCGAATTAGAAGCATCCTTTCTAACATATATTAAGCTGTTGGAAGAACAATAAACCAATCTTACCATGATAGTCATATTCAACCCGTCGATTATAGGGCCGTTCCGTAGTCCACAGCCCCGTCACCGGCTGGAACCGATTCCATCCATCATAGGGACCAGCTGGCCTACGGTCATCATTTTTGTATACAAACGTAGTCGGCCTGCTACTCATCGTAACTCCCGGTCTTTTTCCATTAACATCGTTCGGCGAAGTAGGCTTTGGAGTTTTTCCCTTTGTAGGCACTCCAGCCGTTCCCTTGAACACTGGTACACTGGCATTGTCATCGTCATCATCATCAACACCTTTTCCGTCCTTCTTCCCGCTGGATCCGTTCCTTTTCCCGGAATCCTTTTTTCCATCCACCGTATTAGTTTCGTTAAGCGATTCTTCCGATATCTCGATGGTTATATCGGTACGCACTCCCACCGTTGGCCGTTCAACCGATTCCGATCCGGAACTGCCCGAACTTCCCGAACTACTATCTTCACTTTCCGGTTGCGAAACACGTTTCAACTTGGATGTATCAACCGTCACCTGAATCTTCGGATAGTTCCGATACACATTCACAAACCCGGTGCCATCGGCTGAATCTTCTACGTCCGTAAAATCAACATTCGATGTGGGTTTCACAGCCTCGCTACTCATAACTAACATCGCGACCAAAATCACAACTGCCGGAAACATCTTCATGATGTTGGATTTCAATTTCAAAATTACCCAAACCGTTCCAAAGTATCGAACAAACGATATCTAGTCGCGTCAAGCGACGAACTCTGACTGACCGCTCGGTGGAGATCCAAAATCAGCTAAATTGATTCGCATGTCTCGGTAGCCGCAGTCGTCATCGCCTTCATCGCCGTGGAGAATCGGATAAGTAGTAGCTTTAACCTACCGTGTCTTTGGCTCCCAGCGTCGTTATTGTGCGATATCAAACAACATCTCATCCCAGTCCCCCCCCCCCCCATCTCATCCTAGAGGTGGGGCAGAGTGAAGTTGGAAGAATGCAATAATGTGGAGAATTAATTCTTCTGCCTCGCTCAGTGAGCAGTTGTTGCGTCTTTGTGGCCAATTGCGATTTATATGGTTGAGATTTGATGGGGTGATAGAATTAAAGGAACGTGGAGGAACCTACGATCAAGAATATTTGAATGCGTGAGATTGATTTGGAATTTTATTTTCGGTCGTATATAATTGGAGGAGATAACTATTATTGGGCTTGCGTTTGGATGACCGTACCGTAGTTGCTACTCCGTGATTGACAAGATCCAGCAAAATTGCACATACGTCCAATCGAATGGGGCCTGGGATGATCTAACACGTTTTGAAGGCTCAATACTTTATGTAAGGAGATAGCTATTATTGAATAGAATTAACAAATAGTTATTTTTGAATAAATACCTTCCTTGCCCATCTTAGGTAAAGCAAGATGCAGAATAATTCTTCACAGGTCTCAGCTTTTATTCATTTGCTATTCTTCATAGGATGCCATTAATTAAAAAAAAAAATCCTTAAATCATCCTTAAACGTCCTCAAAGTGCTATTCAGGATCTTAGGATTGTCGCGAATGCCATGTCACTGATTTCTTTACAAAAATGCATTGAAATTCAATTGCCCTAGCATGCTGTGAAGTTTTAACAAGAGTTCGCTTGATATTTCTCCGTTATTCTTAATTATCTATAAACTGCAATAGAATATTCATCAGAGTCTCCAAAGTACAATCATATTTCTACGAGATTTTTCAGTTATTGCTTGTGTGGTCTTTATTTGCAACCAAATTACAAGCAACTTTAAAAAAATCAGTGTAAATTAATTGAAAACTATACAATCTTAAAATACTTCTCAGAATTACCGTGGATTTCTCCTCTAAATCCCTGAAATTTCCTATGATTTTCTACTCAGCATTCTGTTGTAAAAGCCTTAGAAATTTGTTGAAACTCTCTTCAACGTATCACTGTAATTCTCCTTTGAATCCGATTCAAACTCTCTATGGAATATCCTTAGAATTGTCTAAAGAATTCGCTTGAAACTCTACTAAGAATTCTTGTGTAGTTCTTCATAAAATTCCATTATAACTGTCCTGAACATACGAAACTCTTAAAATTCTTTTCGAGAACCACTTAGAACAGTGGTTCTCAAAACAAACCAACCATCAGAAATCCCTTAAACTCGTGACAGATATAGTCTCAGAATGACATCATAATGATTTGAAACCCGCCATAGTAGTATTCAAGTCAAATCAAGCCAAAAATGATCTTAAAATTGTTACGATAGCACCTTTCACTTACAGTTGATAGCTTAAACGCCACCTTCTTCATACAGAAGGACCGTCAGCTGTGATCTAATCTTTGCTCAACAATATCTTCACTGTAGGCAGGAGTGACTTTAAAAACTTACTAAGGTAGTTGGGAGCTCAATCATTGAAAAACGTAAACTCATCTTAAGTGCCACGCACAATTGATCCGGTTGTGATACTTTACGGTAAATTTGACAGATAACCTGATGTAAGCAGATAGCCAATAAAGCAGGGAGAAAGAATTACTACTGGGGTGTCTAATTAAAAACTTATGAGCCTAGTTTGATATCTTTAGATTGTGAGAACATCTTGTATCCTCCGCTGATTAAGTTGACTTTCAGATATGAGCTCCAGAATATCTTATATAGAGTAAACCATGAAACTAACAGATTTAAAGATAGTTGAAGATGCTAATTTCAAATAACAGACTGTAGTGGTAATTTTTATACGATAGATGGAGTAGATGAAAGCATAGAGTTGATAGTTCCGTTAGAGTACGGCAGTGTGAAGATTGTATATAGATATTAGACAAGCGAGCTAGGACAACTTTTAAGGAAGGTACAAATCGGTTTTTTCATCTCTCTTTACCAAACTCCCCCTTTGGAGAGGGATGGTGAGGGGTGTCTCCCCCCGCCACCACTGGCAAAAAGAGATGAAAACCGACCCGCTCAAGTACCAACTGTGTGTTTGAAACAGTTCTACCGATTTTTTTTCCGCAATTCAGTTGTTATTTGAAGGAAGGCATCCAGTCGTAGGTTTGGAAATTGCAACTATTGTTTACCCCTACCACGAAACTAATATGTGCTCCTGTCATCGTCGACTTGACGATCTCGAGGGGACACGGGTGGGGTAGGTGCTGCTACTGTACCTTTCGACCATTGTCAGTAATTGATGGTATGCTCCCATCCAGATATTACTGTCAATGGTCGAAAGGTACAGTAGCAGCACCTACCCCACCCGTGTCCCCTCGAGATCGTCAAGTCGACGATGACAGGAGCACATATCGTGGTAGGGGTAAACAATAGTTGCAATTTCCAAACCTACGACTGATGCCTTCCTTCAAATAACAACTGAAGTGCCGGTAAAAAATCGGTAGAACTGTTTCAAACACACAGTTGGTACTTGAGCGGGTCGGTTTTCATCTCTTTTTGCCAGTGGTGGCGGGGGGAGACACCCCTCACCATCCCTCTCCAAAGGGGGAGTTTGGTAAAGAGAGATGAAAAAACCGATTTGTACCTTCCTTAAAAGTTGTCTTAGCTCGCTTGTCTAATATCTATATACAATCTTCACACTGCCGTACTCTAACGGAACTATCAACTCTATGCTTTCATCTACTCCATCTATCGTATAAAAATTACCACTACAGTCTGTTATTTGAAATTAGCATCTTCAACTATGTAAATCGTTGACTTCACGTAGAAGTAATACTAAAAACATATAGTCAGATTTAAAGATCTATTGATCTGTTTAAGTTTACTAAAAACTTATCCTTTCATACACACTTAGATTATTTTACCGAAAGCTGTAAAATTTTACCGAATTCTCAACAGCTGAACGTTCGGTAAACAGTTCGGTGATTTTTCACAGATTTTCTGTGATTTTTCACAGATATTCGGTGAAATCTGTGAAAAATCACCGAACTGTTTACCGAACGTTCAGCTGTTGAGATTTCGGTAAAATTTCGCAGATTTCGGTAAAATAATCTCAGTGTGTATATTGTCAGCGTACTTTACAAAACAATTTAATGATATTACTGAAGAATTTATTTAACTATCAATCACCTATGATTTTATACAACCAGGGATCATATACACGAAGTGGTTCCATGGAATATATCCAACTTTGCGAGTATTTGGAATCACTATTCTATATTGCAAGCATACAATTTTAAACGACGCAATAGTCTGCGTCACGGTCAAGCTCCGACAATTCAGGAGTGACCTAACCTTGTACGAAGATTCCAGACGAAGGTTGATTGACAGTACAATCCTCCGTTGATTGTCATTTGTCTATGACGCAAAATGTAGCAAATTTGTACCTGCTAATGACATTCAACTCGCCACTGAACAAGTCGCATGTTCGTTCGCCAAATGCCAACATCAACCCTCTTCCAAGTTGTCACCTAGAGCCAAGTGTATTCCACCGATTCTGAAACCATACAATGTCACCTCTCGGAGCGGAAGGAAGTTGCGTGATTTTCAGAAGCCATCTTCATGCGACGAATAAATCACTATTTGATCTTCAAAGCAATCCGACTCCATTTTCCTTCCACCCATTGCCAAGGTCATATGCAACAAGCACCTACACTGTAGGTTTTCCTCTTGCCCCTCCGGGGGGCCACGCGTGAGCATCTGGCGGGAAAATTTATGGTCAATTGTCGACTGCCGCACCGACGATCGACGACGACCAGGCTGTCATTGCTGCAGTTGTTCATTGCATTCGTACAAGTTGCGATCTTAATTCATAGATTGTCTGGCATGTCGTGTAGCGTCTTCGCACTGCCTCAATGATCAATCGGTCGGCTAAGGCGGGTGATTTACCTATAGCATTAGCAGCAGCTCCCATTGTGTTTCGGTGCGAAAACATTCTCGCAGCTTTACGAAGTGCAGCAGCAGCGATGAGGTACTCTGAATTGCACGGTTTAGAGCTCATTACACGACATTTCCAGGAACATTGACATTGACCTTGGAAGCACTCTGTCCAAATCCCACGACAATTATAATCCACAAAAAATCAAAAAGCGAAAATGAGACATCCGGCTGCGCAGTACGACAACGATTGTTACGGCTAATCCATCACAAGTTTACGGGTGTGAACGAAGCCATAATGATGAAGAATGGAATTGGGACCCCAGTGGAGGTAAACGGTCAACTGATGATACAACATTTGCGATTAAATCTGTTTTAAATGGAGCCCCGGCTGAGAGGGAGCGCTTGTTGAAACAAAATGTGGCGAAACGATTCACTGATTAGTTAATCAAATATGATGATGGGAATTACTCGTTATGGTAAACGGTTTTCTAAGATAAGCGATCTTCTGCCTTGGCAGAAGAGTTCAAAGAGCATTTGCTACTGAATATGAATTTTGTTTTTGATTTTTAACCAAAAGCTGCCTCTGTAAATGAGTTTCCATTGTGTCATTTGTACAAATGCAGATATTTATATATAACCATGCAGTTTTCTAAGGTTATCCTTCGAAAGTTGAAAACTATGTTTAAATAATACTGATGGTCATTTCCCATGTAAAATCGTGCGATGAATCCAAAAATGTAGTTTAAAAAATCTCAGTAGGAAAGTTTTCGAAACATAGCTAAGAAATGAAATTTCACTTTTAAAAAAATGTGTTCAATAAAGCATAGTATAGCATAGCATAGCATAGCATAGCATAAGCGATTGCACAAATCGTTAGGGGCTATGTAATGGTCAACCAATACATTTTGTAGAAAATATCGTGTATTGCCGTGAAAAAAAAAAAACACTTGGGAACAGTGGTTTTTCTCACACATTAATATCTACAAATAAAGTATCGCATTATACACCTGGCCACATGCTTACAATCGCAAGGGATAGGAAGGAAAATTAAAGGGTGATACGGTCAAAATTTGGTCAAGGGAAAACGCGTGTAAATCGGTGAAATCGTTTATTTAAAAAATCAAATTAAATTTCTTTTTCAAGTTCAATTAGTATAAAATTCAGGAAAAATATTCAGTTAGGCTTCCGCTTTTCCAAATCCGAATTGCCGGGCCTTACGCTTGACCCCTGCCATCAGATTTTGTACAGCCACCTTGTCCACCTTCTTCGCCGCAGAAAGCCAGTTTGCCTTGAACTGCTGCTCGCCCTTAGCAGTTTTTTTGGTCTTCTTTAGGTTCCGCTTGACAATAGCCCAGTATTTCTCAATTGGGCGGAGCTCTGGCGTGTTGGGAGGGTTCTTGTCCTTGGGAACCACCTGCACGTTGTTGGCGGCGTACCACTCCATGGCCTTTTTACCGTAATGGCAAGATGCCAAATCCGGCCAAAACAGTACGGAACAACCGTGTTTCTTCAGGAAAGGCAGCAGACGTTTATTCAAACACTCTTTCACGTAAATTTCTTGGTTGACAGTCCCGGAAGCTATGAAAATGCTGCTTTTCAAGCCATAGGTACAGATGGCTTGCCAAACCAGATATTTCTTTGCGAACTTTGACAGTTTCATGTGCTTGAAAACATCTGCTACCTTTCCCCTTCCTTTTGCCGTATAAAACTCCTGTCCCGGAAGCTGCTTGTCGTCGGCTTTGACGTAGGTTTCGTCGTCCATTACCACGCAGTCAAACTTCGTCAGCATCGTCGTGTACAGCCTCCGGGATCGCGCTTTGGCCGTCGTATTTTGTTTATCATCGCGATTTGGAGTCACTACCTTCTTGTAAGTCGATAGTCCGGCTCGTTTTTTGGCTCGATGCACAGTTGTAGACGATACACCCAGCTTATTTGCGGCATCTCGGAGAGAGAGGTTAGGGTTTCGCTTGAAACTACCGGCAACTCTCTTTGTCGTCTCAGCGGCTTCCGGTTTTCGATTTCCCCCCGATCCAGACTTCCTGGCTGTCGACAAACGTTCCCCAAACACTTTAATTACATTTGTAACGGTTGATTTGGCAACTTTTAGCGATTTTGCCAACTTTGCGTGCGAGTAGCTCGGATTTTCGCGATGCGCGAGCAAAATTTTGATACGCTGCTCTTCTTGCTTGGACGGCATTTTGACAACTGAAGAGTGAATTCCAAAATCAAAATAGGAGCAACATTCTACACACACACACCTTCAAAATGAGGGGTGTTCAGGTTTTTTAAATGCAAAATTGAACGAAATACGTCAAGTTGATATTGACCAAATTTTGACCGTATCACCCTTTAGTGCAACATCTACTTAAGAAGGTGCAGGGAATCCATACTACCTTCATAGATGCCACGGGAGGGAACATTTGTGTTAGTAGAATATATTTAGGAATCTCTGTTCGGCAATATAAAGTAAAGGTTATGTGAAAATTTAAACAAAATTAAATTAATATAAAAAGAAAGATCTCCCCAAAATTATCTGCTGGGTTCAAACAGGGCAAGTCAATTGGTCAAGTCAGTTGAATTCAACTGACTTGAACGCGAATTGAACGTGGAAACCATGCCATTCAACTGACTTGGTCAACTCACTTGAATTGAAAAAAGTTGAACCAGGCTCAACTTTTCAAGCTAATTGAATTCAACTGAGTTGATTATTTGACTTGCCTAGTCTAAACCCAGCTTAAGCCTGTCTTTCCATGTTTTCGAAGCTGTTTCATACATCATCCTTGCCAATATTCTCCAGCAAGCGTTTTCTTTTCACACCGAAGCATTGAGACCATTTATCACTCTTTCGCCTGCGCTACTGTATTGAAACCAAACCGCAGGATTCACTACAGAATGCGCAGACCCTTCAGTATTTGGAGTACATCTGATCACCAACACCATTATAGAACGATTAGAAAACCCAACACCTCCGGCGCAGGCATCGATCGCTTCACTATGCCACACATTTCTGGTCCAGGAGCACACGCGAAGAAAATAAAACAAGTTTGAATATAGCGACATCTCTTCTGATTCTTGCAAACACGATGAATCACGTTTCCTTCACGATTCGAAAACTTCCCAGAAAGCGAGAAAACCACCACAATCACACACGCATAACCGTCCGGGAGGCAGAGTGCCAGCGCTAATCAGCCAAATTCAACCGAAAACAATCAAAGCGAACACACGCACAAAACAGAGAGCAAACTTAAAACAGAACCGTATCCGACGGGTCGAAACTCGAATCTTAAAAAAATGTGTTCAATAAAATACAAATATCTCCGACTGTGAAGCTATATTATTTATTATAACGCTAAATTAAAGATGAAAAAATTTACTTTACACTGCTTAAAAACTTAGCAGAAATTCATTTAATGTGTGGTTAATAGTCCGGAGATATTTATGTTTTAGTAAACACACTTTTCTAGAGTGAATTTTCATTTCTTAGCTGTATCTCAAAAACTATACTACTAAGATGTTGTTGACTACATGTTTGGATTCAGTGCACGATTTTACAAAAGAATCATTGGTCAAAGATTCAAGTTCATTGTTTTCACCAAGCTTAATCCATTTGTAATCCTAAATTTGAGGTCTATTGTTTGTGATCTCGTACTCGAACAGAAAATCAAGTCATTTCTCTATCCTTATTACTGGAACAATTGCACATCCAAATGTCAAAATTGAATCTTAAATATTCCAAAAAATGAACTAAATTCCTTGAACTGAAATTTGGAAACAGTGTGGATGTCTGCAAAAAGTGCTGTCGTTCAAGCGAATGCAAATTATTTTTCCAAAGCTGGACCTCCTAGACGAATACGAAATTCTGGACCGACTTGAGATTTGGGCGCAACCATTTTTGTAAACGATAACTTCAATCACTGATTTCTCGCAAACTAACACCACAATATGAGCTACGCCCAAATCTCAAATCAGACCGAAATTATTTGATAACGGGAGGAAACGGGTCTCGTTAGTTATAAGGTTTGCATTGCTTCGTTATTTTTTTTTTTTCCTTTGGTTTGTTTTTTCTGTCGATCTTGTTTTCCGTGCTGAGCACCAATGCTACCGACGTGCCAGGAAGGCAGCTCCCACACCTGGACCCTACCTATCGACCCATCAACTCATGAACCGGGGACCAACGGCTTTACTTCCCATCCGAAGGAAGGCGTGATCAGAGATGTTATGCCTCAGAACATCCCGGCGGCGCCGACTGGGATTGAACCTAGGCCTGCTGGGGTGAGAGGTAATCACGCTTACCACTACACCACCGGCGCCGTTTTTGCATCGTTATTGGTTGAAAACATTATTTGTCAATCAGTAGAGGAAGGCATGAACCATATAGGACTTTTTGGTGCATAGGGTAGAGCGCTACTTCGTCGTAATCGCCCATTTCCGTTCTATGAATCAGAAAAGGTCAATAATAGGTTTGTTCCGATGCGTTAGTTCATTACCTACGACATACATCCTATTAGAGCGCATTGTATGAATATTTACGCTCATTGTTCTCAAAACAAAAAAGCGATCCTAGCGAATCCCCTTTTTCTTCGTTTATCCGTAGGACGAAGAAAATCTAATGGCGTTTCAATGCGTTAGGACGGAATTGAAACTCGTAGGATGAATTTAGAATCAAGAAGCAGTATTAGATTTTAATCAATATCTCAACAATTTTTGACTGTTTATCAAATCCAACGGTACCTACGTATGGAAAGGTGAATAAATTTAGAAGCCATATTTGACAGAAATATTCCATTTTTTATCAAACACATCTTGGTCGAGATTTTAGCTATTCAAATAAACGGGGTTCTACGGTACATCCAAATTCATAAAATCTCAACTCTCAAACTCAATCAAAATACACAGCTCTCTAATATACGGAACCATATTTTTTTAAACAAATTTTGGAAATTCATGGCTCACCGAAATCAAAACCAGTTGTGTTTGGTACGAGCTCGAACAGTCTTTTTATTTTTTTTTAATATTGTCATGTACATTATTTTAAAATTTCCAAACACAGCAACCCGATTTTTTCAGCACCCTTTTTGAAAATCTTTTCTTATGTTCTGTGAAACCCATGCCCTTAAACATACATCTTTAAGATGAATGAGAAAGATTTGGAATTACGGTTATGTGAAATTATTGAATGATAAAACTCTGATGATGATCCCACCGCTTATCCCCATACAAAGGTTTGAACTGGACGATTTATCTTTAAGATAATTAAGTATAACATCTTAGCCAGATTAGCGAACAAAAACGAACTCTTTTGTCCACCACAAATACTCACAAGCATTCCCAGCGATAAAATGATCGTAATTTTCAGCAACATTAGGAATGCTGACGAGCCCACATTATTCAGCCAGAAACCATGCTACTAATTCAAGGCATCTTTCAAATAAGCTTCAAAGTTCTATTTTTATTATCAAATGTAAAATTCAGTCCTCTTAATCCGTAATATGCGCGTGAGGGTCAAACCTTTGTGTACTACTCAAAATTACTGTTTTTTTTTTTAATTTTTATCTACTACTATTAAATTAAATGTCAAAAATTCATCATCACCATCGTGGTGAACAAAATAGTTTTTACAGTACTATTAAAAAGTCGTTATAACAGCTAGCCATACAAAATAATTCGTTACAAACTTCGTCAAGATACATCATTTGTCAATTAATTAAAATAAATTTACTACATCACAGTTCAAACGACAGATTTAACGTGCAGTGTCTTTTAAATTCGGTAAGAGTTGTTGCACGTTTTATATGTACAGACATCGAATTGAAAACATTTCTGCCATTAAAATTAATTTTGTGAAGCACAGGTCAAGAAATGTGGTGTTCTTATTTCATCCAAGTTTCTAGTATTATATCTATTATAGTCACTTCCTCTTTCAATTCGATCACATGAATATCGAGGCAGCAAACCGTTAACTACTTTAAAAATTAACACCATGGTCAAATATAAAATTCTTTCCTTCACCGATTACCGATGCGTCAAGCATCAAAATTGAGGAAGTGATTCTATTTCATCTCAGAATCAAACGCATTGTTTTATTTTGCAAGCGCTGTAATCTCGATATAGGAAATGTTGGCTTCAGCAATACTTTAACCTATTATCGTCAGGGGGTAAACAAAGTCATAGAGCACTCAAATTTGGCCAAAAGATGCTCTGAAACACATTGTATCCACATGCCAAAATTGAGCTCTCAAGGACGTTGTTGCCAAAGCTGTCATTTACCCTAAATGTTTTTCATTTGCCAAAAATAAAAAAGGAAGGCCAAAAGTCCAGATGAGTAGAGCTGATTAATTTGTATAGCTGTATTTCACTATTTAAACCGTTCTTCAATCGACATATAATTCTATTCTTCTTGGCAATTTTCTTGATTATATTGTCAATGTGAGAGTTGAACTTGAGTTTGTCATCAATAATCATGCCAAGACATTTGATCTGCCGAACATGATCAATAGCTTCATCATCAATTATAACAGAGGCGTTCTCATTTACTCGATTCCGCTAAATTACCATTAATTTAGTTTTATATTTATATTCTTTTACAATTACTTATACTTCAACCATCTACTTAGATAATGCAAACCTTTATTCAAGTGTAAAACGGCATCATCTAAATACTTAGCTGCAATGAATAGTACAGTATCATCAGCAAAAATATTAATGTCTCAAAATCGTAAAACACGTCGCATATCATTTATATGCATAATACATACCTATAAAGAACGAAAGCGCTCACAAAAAAAGTCATTACTGTATTGCTTTCAACGCAATTACTTTCATACGTTCCAAAATATGGTTCAAGACTTCGAGTATTGGTTGAGGGTCACCATATACCAAGTGGACGGAAAAAGCATGATTTTTGACTTCCCCTCCGGGGACAAACGTAAGCATAGGCTCAACCAGTACCCCCTTCCCTGATGCCAACAAAGTGGTGATGTTGAGTACTTGGCACTGATGAAGTCTGCAAGTAGTAGACGAAATACGCGTAGCTGTCAAAAGATAAGCAATTATAACGGAATTTAAAGGAAATAAACCAACACACTCAAAGCTCTTCATAAAGTTGATCAGATTTATAAGAACTAAAACATGGCCCACTTAGTAATGGAACATCATCATTTGGGTCTATTTCGGCTTTGAAAACGGGTTTTTCTAACTACGGTATTCTGCTTGAGTGATCGATTTGGTTGCCTAGCGGTAGCGAATTCGCTGCGCTGTACTACAGTTGGCATCATACTTTTTACTCAAATCGCGATCGGACATACCTGGGTTGCTTCTGATAGACCTCACGACCTTTCCATGTAGTTGACGGATGGTAGTTCCACTCTGGTGTTTACTTTAAGATTCCCTGTAGGTTTTGAGCACGCGCCATACGGTGTTTCTAAGAAAATTCAACCCTTAAGCCAGTTTGGACGCGGACCACGATGGATTTTCCATTTTTTTTTCTTACGCTCCTCTTGCATGGTGACTGTCTCCAAAACAAAAGCGTTTTATGAACTGAAATTGTTATTATTGTTCTCAACAAATAGATGTTAAAAGCTGCCAAAAACGTCAACTAGGAGCGCTGTAATAAGCAAAACATTTTGTTCCATTAGTGGGCCATGGTTTATTATATGGTGGTCAGTTTAGTTGAAAATTTCTGCACCAGTGTACGAACTTACGTGCTACCTTTGGCCCAGTTGTTCAGATGAACAAGACCTATTGGATGATACACAGTTTAGTTCAGAATTCTGTCACCAAGGAAGTAAAAGTGCCTTTGAAATAATATTATTTTTTATTTGAAATTTTGATAATTTCTTCTTATTATTCAAAGTTATTACGCCCCAACTGAACCTTTGCTTTTTTCTTTAACTTTCATTTCATCTGCTGTTTTGGACTGCCGTCGTTACTTGTGAAATGGAGATTACACGAATGTAACGTATTGGCTTGTACCGTATTGATTTTTCAGTATACGGTTTGCAACTTTCATGGCATACATCATCGAAACAAAACCGGACATAGACTTATACAATGGTACCATAATGTTTGAAAATTTAAATACAGCCATTTGCCTTGTGTAAACGAGAGTAGATCAGTTCACACTCACAAAAATATGTTAATATGAAAAATTTAGTTGACGTTAATTTATTGAATTAAGGGGAAGCGGTAACTCAGAAAATTACTAAAAACATTGGAGAAAAATATTGAAAATCAAATTTTTTCTTATTTTCTAAACAAAATTCATGTGCAAAAATAATGTTTTGTAAGTCATTATGACATAAACTTGGACTCAAAAAACCACTTAACATCGTCTCTTCGGTTTTGCTGAGAGTCCAATATTTTATCATGATGAGATAGCAAAAATATTTTTACATGTAATTTTTGTCAGAATCTAAGGAAGAACTGATTTTCTTGGATTTTTGATATTATTTTCCAATATTTTTAGAAAAATAAAAACGTGTCGAAAATATATTTTTTTTTCGGGGCGGTATACTTCCCCTTGAAGTGTTCGCTAATTGATAGATTTTTGTTGGCACACAGATAAAGGACAAACTCAAATGAGATTCAGTTTATCTGTCATAATTTTGCAACATTAAAATATAAAATATCGTGTGACGCACTTATGTTTATATTTTAAACCAGTTTGTTATATGAAATGCATTTCAAATAGCGAATTTTTACTCCTGCTACTGTAAATGAACATTATTCAGAAGGTACCTGAAAATTGGTTGTACATGTTTGGAACATAATTTTGAATGGAGAACTGGTGGAACTAAAATTTTGAAATATGAAAATTGAATTCAATAAAGGATATTGGATGTCCCCTAATTCAAAACTTTGAATTAAATGTTTGTTTATTTAGGAATTAAATTCATAAATCAACAATTTTGTAATTATTAAGCAAAAAATTAATCAATAATTCGGTTGTGCTTAGAACACAGCCCTTTTTTTTATTGTTATGATGCTTAACAACCCTTTTTTTACTATTAATTTCATTACTGAGAACCATGAATTTTGTTGTGATTTCATGTGATCGACAAAAATGTAAAATGTTTTGACAATAAACATCAAGGTTACAATGATAATAAAAATCATTATATTTTTATTGGATTTTTTTACGGACAGCTCAACATAACACGAGGGATCTTTTACGCGATGATTGAAATTTAGAATATTTTTCTGTGGGGTCTCTCAATTCAATATATTGTCTTAAGTGCAAACATTTATACACACTCACGAATATATTCATTTCATTTTAGATCTAAAACAACAAAATGTTCTATTTGATCTCTGAAATTACCCATTAAACAATACTTATTTTGAAGAAAGGTGCCTTAACTCACGAATGGGTACAAGTTTTACTCATTTAATGCGTATCTGTTACCCATTAGCTTGCCCATCAATGAGTAACTGTTACCCAATAAATACCAATAATGGGAAACAGTTACTCATTAAATGCAAAGATTTTATCTATGGTTTAAGCCACTTTCTTTCATATTGATATTTTTTAACCAATTAATGGGTACTTTCAACATAGCGTGAAGAATAATCCCGATGACCAGGCTACCGAAAGAGTGCTCTGCTGTCAGTGACTGGTTTACTTCCCAATCATTCAGTCTCTCATGAAATGAATGTGTAGGCAAATTTCTGTTAAATTCATACGAAAATCACTCATTGAACCTGACTCTTTTGCGTACTGATTGGAACTTGATATTCTGGACGAGCTGAAGTCACAGTCAGCGAATATACAGCTTTCTCCCGAAGAACGCGTTACCCGCTGTGTTCTACTCACCACTTTTTCTTGGCGGATTTTCAACTAATCAAAATTTGTTTTATATTAACAATCAAAGAACAAACAATACTAAAAATGGACCTTTAAATAGAATCATGTCCTGCTATATCGTATATTGGAAAACAATTGATGTCATAATGACCAAAAGTATGCTAAAAAGTATATGAAGTTAGCCAACTAATGTGGTACGGAAAAATAGACGCTAAGTTTGTTTTTTTTTTCAACTTCATTGAAGTGATTTTCAGCGGTGGGCTAGTTCATTACTATAGACGTTAATTATTTATTGTAACTGAAATGGCCTACGAGTGCTTGACGGCAAAAAAATAAAAAAAATATACAACTCAATTTAAGGTATCCAATTCATTAAGTTCTGTTATTCGTAAAATTGTAAATCAAATATTGATTCATGTTTTGGTTTTCCGACTGTTAGTTGATGATACATGGAGTATAGCTGGTCGAACTCCAGACGAAACTAGAACCGCACTACCGTTCATACTGGCGACAACGAAACCTTACCCCAAGCTCCTTCCCTGATCCTATCCTTCGACAATGTACCTCTCTAACCTCGAGTAAGCCGGAAGTATTCGGCTCAACTCCTACTAGACATAGAATTAAGTGAACTTTGTGTACAAACAAAGAACAATGAACTATCGGCTCCGTACAGCTAACGCGATTGAGCCTTCCAAATAAACGAACTAGTTAAAAAAAAGAAGATACATGGAGTTTCGGCTAGTCTGGCGAGTTCAAACGGTAATTTTCTAACTGTCCATCGCTTCAGCTGTTTTTTTACATCGTTCTTCAGGAGAAATTATTTCAGTTAGTTAGGAGCTGTTAATAAGCCTCATTAACAGTTTAGAGGAGGTGTGGTCTACTAGAATGCGTGCACGGTTCATTGTTAAATTTATTGAAAGTGGAAAATTCATTATACTTCATGATAAAAATAATTATAATTCAAGGCAGCAAATTTGTTACCGGAAAAAAAATAATAAAATAAAACAATCGATAATCTCAACCCATGCATTCAGATTCGAATGCACTGGTATTGGTTGGCTGATCTTCCAGTACATGGTAATTTCAAACGATTTCACCACGGCTAGTGCCTGAAAGTACGCAGTATGCAACATTGGCTAGTGCATAATACAGGGCGTTTGTAAGCTGCAATCGTGCCGGCTATGTTGAAAATCCCATTACTACACTGTTTTTCGAATTTTACACCAACTCTATCCTCGTGAGACTGTGTCCTATTTTTTACGATCTTCTTCTCCGTTTCCTCATTGTCCATTTCCCCGCGACCATAAAGCGCAGCAGCTATGGTTGCTAATAATTTTTATCTGGAAGAATTTTATTTCACCCCGGAGGCAACCAGAAGCGGGAAAATGGTTACGATTACTGTTTGGCTTGGTTGGGCAACATTTCGAGGGGAATGATATGCTTATTCTTTTGCGGATGTTGTTGCCATTCCTAGATCATAGTTCACTTTACGATCCCGGCCGGTCGGTACCTGATAAGAGTTGGAGGAATTAAATGTGTTAATTCGGTTTAGGTTGCATCCACCCTCGTCCTCTGGTGGCGTTTTGGAATCATTTTCCCTGTCTTTCTCAGCTGGGGGAATAGTAATGAGCTAATGAAATTTAATCATGCGCCTACAGCCGTGGATTTTGAATACGAGGGTGCCGGAGAGTTTGGGGACTGATGTACGTGATAATTTAATCAAGGAATAAAATTCTTTCCTAGGTTACATGTTTTTGTGTTGCCTGAATTCGTTTGTTCATGGAATGAATACAAATTATAGCTAAATGAGAAGTAAATGATTGCATTTATAAAAATAATATTTTCCTAAGGAAAGCAAGCATAAAGTAACGGAAGTTGTTTGCCCTAAAGCAACATAATGATCGTAAAAAATCAAGTAAATTCCAACCCAATAGTGGCTAACGAACCGAAAATTGCGCAAATATTCAGCAATCGTAAAAAAAAACTTCATTTTGTTCTACCATCCGATACGATTGCTAAATTATCTTTGCATACCATCTTTGTAGAAGACAAAAAAAAACTCAGCTCTTTTGGAAAGCTTCCATGGAAGCAAATCACATCGCTTCCTGCTCATTGCTCTTGTTTCTGCTCAGTGTTTTAAAATAACAACGATGCTTCCGGAAACGATTTCCTTTTTGATTCTTTTCTTGTCCTTGCCCGTTCAGCGCCGTCGAACAAAACTGATGATAAAGGTGGGCTCCGACTATCGCAAAACATACCACTTACTGACTGTTCCATCCCGTTTTAAACGGGCGATCAGACCGACTCAAAAATGAGTCGAGTAGACTCAATTTCTTCACAAGTGGTTTTACTCAAAAATGAGTTGAATTTTCTCGGATTTTCCATGAAAAACTTCTTGAATATGAGGGAATTTGTTGAAAGTTTCACTACTATACTCCTGGACTGAGAAAAAGCATTTTCCTCATGTTCGAGTAGTTTTCCTTGAAAAGTCCGGAAAATTCAACTTACTTTTGAGTAAATCCACGTTTGACAATATTGAGTCGACTCGACTCAATTTTGAGTCGGTCTGATTGTCCGTGTAGGAACGTTTTGCTAGCAAGCTTGTGACCCGCGTTCATAGGCGGTGGCATTTCTAAGGGAAATGATAGGGTATCTCAAATTTGTAATAACGATTATATTTGAATAATTTTAATAAATATAATTAGTTGAAACTGTACAGCGATGAGGGTAAGCTAAATTTACTGTTTTTTTTTCTACTAGGTCCACCCTATGTTCCCCCTGT
The DNA here is from genome assembly GCF_037179485.1 of Ochlerotatus camptorhynchus. Lineage (NCBI taxonomy): Eukaryota > Metazoa > Arthropoda > Insecta > Diptera > Culicidae > Ochlerotatus > Ochlerotatus camptorhynchus. Next base: position 344,650 of record NW_027040634.1, on the reverse strand, counting down.
GTCTACCTTCTTCCACCATATTCCCGATGGCAAGCAGATCGTCGATAATACGACTCCCAGTGGAGCGTATCTTCCACCACCAACGACACCCTCTCGCGATAAGACTATGCAAACATCAATTTCTGCTTTTCTCGTTCAGTTTCAGTCCTGTAAGATGAAATGCATCGTCTTGTAAGGATCGTCTGTTCATCAGTACAACGCAGCAGCAATCAGCATGCTTTTCCAATTCGGCTGCCAAGTGGTATGAGTTCAAATTTTCCTCAATTGTTAGCGGGGGGAAACCATCAGAAGAACATCAAACATCACCCGCTTTGGCCCGGAATTGTAAAGTACCCGAACGAAAATAGCTGCTGCTGATAATAACGCGATTGTGTCAACAGCCCGCTCGAGATGAATGGAAAATGTTTCCCCTTCAAAGAGAAGGTCCCCCGATAGCTACTGGAATGAGAGAGGGACCAGACCCGGCCGGTTGGTGTAATCAAAAATCGTGGAAATACGAAAATTGGATGAGGAAGATTTACACACGACGAAGTGCGAGGGTGTTTAATTCGAGTTTCGCTTTACCCTACATTGTACCATCGCTGGCGGATCGTAGAGAAACAGATTATGATGACTCAATTTGTAGCATGAATGGGATGGGGGTGCTTCCTTACCCAGGAAAGCATTTTGTTTCATCAAGGATTCCGAAATTAGATTCACTGAATTTCATTATCCGGTGGTGGGCTGTCGGACTGACTGGTTGACTGCCTGCCTGACAAGGAGCAGGGCTATCGCTTTCTGATATCTATCTGAAGATACACTTATTTATGAGGTTTCAGTGTATCATGCTATCAAATTCAAAATGGAGTGTCAATGAGCTGCTGCGGTGGTTTACCACGTGTAGTTAGTTCTAATCTCCATAATAATGCGAGTGTTGGTTGGAGGTGGTACTTATCACGCGATGAGTCAACATTACGTCCCGTGGCTTTCGTGTTGAAGTAAGGGAACACCCCTTCCATCCGTTCGAACAGGTGACATGTGTGTAATTTGAAGCGATATTTTTGTGGGTGCGTGATGACAATCGATTTATTGCTCACTTGAAATGACAGGTAATAGGACTAAACCAGAATTAATGCTTCTCTTTTGAGTAAATAGACAGGAGGTGGATCTGCCGTCGGTTGAAAGACCTGACATTAAAAAAAAATCTCGTTTGGCCAAATATAAATTCTAATAATCCAATATGATTTTAAATAATAACGAAACTTGTTATTGAACAAAAACTTGAAGGATTTATTTAAAGTATTTGTGGCAATAAAGCTGAAAACTAGATAAAATATACGTTTTTTGCAGAAATTGTCTACTTGAGTTTAAAAAATCAATTTGATTATTTATAATTATTTTCCAATCATTCTACAGATTGTCTAACTTTAGTAAAAGAAAAGCTGATAAATCCTCCTGCCTGTGATGAGTGCTTTATAGAATATTGAAATACTTTGTGATGAGTGGCGATGAAAGTGTCTGCCATGAAGAATGGGATGTGCCATGCAATAGTGTTGTCAAAAACATCAAGTTGGTAAAATATTACCAGCTTTGAACCAGCGTATCTGTCTTTACATGTTTCCACAAACATGCTTTGGTCAGGGCCCAAAAAAATTCAATTGACCTGGTCTGGGGACAATTTGGTGGATTCATCTCCTTGGGTACGAATTGGATTTTGTTGGATTCATACCAGGCTACTGTGTCCTTGTAGTAATGAACCGACGCCAAATCCGTCCAAAACAGTACTGAGGTGTAGTGTTTGCGAATCATGGGGAACAGACGCTTGTTTAAACACTCACACACGTAAATATCGGTTGTCGCTGTCTCCGTTGTCACAAACGGTTTGGAAAGCATACCTCACTCACAAATGGCTTGCCAAACCATAGCCGTTTTACGAATTTTTTTGGTAAAAATTGACTTATCCGCGTCGTCAACACTTCGGCCATCACGAACGGTGTAGTACTGATCACCAGGAAGAGTTTTGTAATGAAATTTAACGTATGATCGTCCATAATCACGGACACCGATTTTCCGCACAGCAATTGGTCGTATAACTTCCGAGCCCTCGGTTTGACGGATGCAGCTTGTTTTTCACTCCTTTTTGGCTTCTTCTGCTAGTTAGACGTCTTAAGACCCATTCTTGCTTTGGCCCACTGGACGTTACTCTTCGAGGATCCCACTTTTTAGGCCACGTCTCGAACCGAAGCACTTTTCTTGCGAGTGAAAACTTGCACGATTTTCCGGTCCAGATTTCGATCCACAGGGTTCGGTTTACGTCCAGATTTTTGCTTGTCCTGGAAAATTGCTTCATCACCATACTTCCGAATCACGTTTCGAACGGCTCCGGTGCTTACACCTTCCAATTTCGCTAATTGACTCAGTGAAATGTTGGGGATAGGCACGATCTTTTTGTTAATGTTAAGAACCGACACTTGCGACGACACACGAAACTGTTGGTCGAAATGTAAACAATGATCTAGCGTGATAATCAGCTGTTTAAACGTCATCTGAAACAATCAAGGGTGTTCCAAATTCTTTTTTTTCTTTTCTTTATTTAACGTCGGTCTCTGTTCCGCAATCTAGTGCCAATCACCGACGAACATCGATTGCCATCCATTGACGGCAATCGAATGTGCAGGAAGGCAGCTTCCACACCTGCGTAGGATATCGCACCCATTCAACACACATGGGCCGGGACCAACGGCTTTACTTCCCTTCCGAAGGAAGACGTGACGAGAGATTTTTATGCCTCAGAAAAATCCCACCGACCTCGGCTGAGATTGAACCCAGTCCCATTGGGGTGAGAAAGCAGTCACGCTTACCACTACACCACCGGCGACGGCTGGGTGTTCCAAATTCGTGCTAAGACATTCTGGGACACCCTGTAGGTTCAATATTCAATTGAGTCAACCGTCTATTTGTTTCAAAATGGCATCTTTGACATTTTTCAATAAACTATTGCACTAAAACGTCACTTCTAATCGAAATGACGTTTGTTTCACAAAGTTTACAATCGTAAAGTAATTCTGGTAAAAATGTACACGGTTATTTTTTTTGAATTTCGAGTAAAAATTAAAAACGTGTAAAACCTTATGTTTTTCAAAAGGTATATCTTCAATATATTTAAAATAAAGATCATAAAAAAAATGCAAAATATGGGAGCATTTAAAACCATGGACATAAGAAAATTGTCTGAAGTCGTATCAAAATAAATTAGCAATGATTTTTTTCTATTTTTGAGTTATTTTTTTTTCAGCGGTGCCGGTGGTGTGATTGTAAGCGTGATTGCCTTTCACCACAAAAGGCCTGGCTTCAATCCAAGCCGGCACCGCCGGGATTTTCTGAGGCATGAAATCTCTGATCACGCCTTCCTTCGGAAGGGAAGTAAAACCGTTGGTCCCTGGTTCATGAGTTGATGGGTTGATAGGTAGGGTCCAGGTGTGGAAGCTGCCTTCCTGGCGTCGGTAGTATTGGTACTCAATTCAGAAATCAAGATCGACGGAAAACAAATCAAGGGAAAAAAAGTTATGTTTTTTTGAAGTTATCGAGTTTTGGGTTTCCGCTCAATACTCCTAAGCGACTAAAAATAGGTATAGCTATAGCTATGCATCAATAGAGACGCATGGTAGTCTAGTCGCATAGGAGTATTGAGCGAATACTCAAAACATGATAAGATCAAAAAATATAACTCAGAAACTAAAAAAAAAAACACATAGCAGGTTTTTGATATGTTGTATGAAAAAGTTAAAATTTCCAAGAAAAAATATAAAAACATATTGTGCCTTTTTTCTACAAACCATGAAAACCATTAAAAATAAACAAATACAATCAATGTTTTACAATACAAAAATCATTTTTTTAATATCATCAAAAGTTATAATTTTTTTTAAATGTCATTTAAAAAATAAAATGATTTTTTAGACCACCCTAATAAAAATAAAATACGGGTCTAATATTTTACGACAAGGAACAAAACTATAAATTTATATGAAATTCTGAGAAATACAATATCGTTTTGCTATAGAATGGCTGCATATGAATATTTTTTTTTACTTACTATCACTGAAACAGCGCCATCTACGGGGACAATTCTAGATAGTAACAGCTTTTGTAAACACTTACTTCTCTCGGCGATTTCTAGAAAGTCATGGCTCGCCCACTCAAATCAACATCACCATCAGGTTGGGGAAGGCTTCCCTTTCCCAATGGTTATGTTGGTTTGCGTGGGCGTGTCTTGAGTTCCGAGAAATCATCGAGAGAAGTTATTGTTTACAAAAGCTGTTACGCCCTAATTCCAGCTCTATCTAGAATTGCTCTAACTAAATGGTTCCTTCAAAGTGATTCAAAACCTGATGAAAATTTCAAAGGAATTCTTAGGAAATCTCTAAATCTGAAGATAATTTCAAGAAGAATATAAAAGTTCTTCATGTAGCATTACAAAGGAATTGTTTAAGGATAATTTAAAGGTAAATTTGGTTGAATAGTTGAGAATGAATTCATAAGGGCATCCAGTATCTTTGTCTTCGTATCGCGTTAGGATGTATGCATTTGACTCATACTATGAGTCTCAAAGTGCTGGCGGGCATGTTGCCACTATCCGTCCGTTTTTCAGACTTATCTCTGAGGCTCCTCACCCGTTGCGAAGTAATGAACCCACTGGTGATCGAAAACTTTGAGAAGCTTCTAGAGCTAAATCCACAAACATGTCTTTGACTTTGTACTTCCTATATTTAACACAGGATGTCAGCCCTTCAAGAAATATTCCCAATCGTGTAGTCTTTTCCGGTTTCGGAAATTCAGCGAATTTTGATTTATCTATGACGCAGGAAATCCACGGATTTCCCGAGCATCATCGTCCTATGATTGCTCCGTCATTATACTCTGCTAAGTTTGGCCATATTGATTCTGCAAAAACGTTTTTCACAGATGGATCTCTAATTGAGGAGTCCGCTGGTTTTGGTGTATTCAATGAATTTCATAGCGCCTCTCGAAAACTTGAAGCTCCTTGTTCTGTGTATGTGGCTGAACTGGCAGCAATTCACTACACTTTGGAAACTATTGCTTCACTTCTTCCAGACCACTACTTCATTTTTACGGATAGTCTCAGTTCTGTCGAGTTCCATTAGGCCGGTAAAGGACTTCTCGTATTTTCTCTTGAAAATACGAGAGCTGCTTAGGGCTTTATCCTTGCGCTTATCCATTTCATCATCACCTTCGCGTGGGTCCCTTCGCATTGCTCAATTTTGGGCGATGAGAAGGCGGAGTCACTTGCGAAGGTGGGCGCTATGGAAGGCGATAGGGTAGAGAACTACTTCGGCCTAATCGCCCATTTTGGGCCTATTGAGCAAAAAACTTCAAATAAATCCATGATTACAGAGTTAACAAGTCTATTATGCGTTTGGTACGATACTTTAGTTAATAAGCTACCGAACTAAGTCAATGAGAACGCGTGATATGAAAGTTTGCACCCATAATTCCCAAAAACAAAAGAAGCACTCCGACCGAATCAATTATTATCTTCATCCGATAGGCCGAAGTGAATTCATTGGTGTTTCAATGGCGTTTCAATGCGTTAGGCCGAGTTTAGATTCCGTAGGCCAAGTTGTTCTAGATTAAGAAAGACTAAGTGCGGGTTGTGCTTAATAGGCCGGAAATGGGGTAGTTAACCCTATTTATGATCGACAAATCGCCTATAGTGAATTTTTCTCTATTTATCGTCAGCAGTCGCTCGTTAGCTGGCAACATCAATGGAGTGAAGGGAGTTTGGGACGATGGCTACATTCAATTATCCCTAAGGTGTCGAAGTTTGCATGGTTCAAAGGGTTGGGTTTGGGTCGAAACTTTATACGCGTGATGTCTCGTCTCATGCCCAATCACTATTGTCTAAACGCTCACTTGTTTCGTGTTAGATTGGGAAACACATCCTTTGGTCTTATGCGGAGTATCGTGGAATCAGATAACATTTGTATGATTCCCTTCGGACTCGAGGTAGACAACCTAATGTTCCGGTTCGAGATATCTTGGCTGGGCGCGGTTTGGAATATATGAAACTCTTATATGAATTTTTTAAATTCATCAACCTAAGGTTGTAGATAGTTTGTTTTCTTAATTAATTTGGTATGTTTGTCAGGATGAATGTTTTTGCGAGAAAGAGTGTGTGTGTGTATACATTCCTACTGTAGTATTCATGTTCATGTCATGTTGAAATCATCAGTTCTTTAGATTTAAGTAAGTGTTTTAGAAATAGATACCAAATTAAAACAAATAAAATTCGTAATCCTCTCAACCTTTCCCAATCCTTAAATTGTGAAACTCCCTAACCTCGAGACGACACCGAGTAAATAATCGGTTAAACCCACTTAACTCTAGTTTTAAGGTTCTTATTGGTAGAAGAAAAAGAAAATATCGGCTCTGTAAAGTTTATTCGACTGAGCCTGTACAAATACACGAATTAACAACACAAAAATCATAAGGAATTTCAATGAATCTCTGCGAACATTCCATGGAAATTTTGTGGAGTATTGCTAGCGTATTGTAGAAGGATACTGAGGATGCTGATGAGAGTTCCTAGAGGATTTGCACTCGATGTCCGTCGGTGATTGGCACTAGATTGCGGAACAGAGACCGACGTTAAATAAAGGAATGAAGAAGAAGAACACTCAAAAGTTGCATCATCGACCGATACCGTACTAGATAGCCTGATAACTGGATCTCGAATGCCAAGCTCCATCGTCAATGTCATCAGAAACCGATACCAACAGAAATGCAAGAACTTCCATGTACGAGGATAGGCCACACACAATGTATTGGTAGATTTATTCTCCAGTGCGTTACGTAGTGGGCACTTCTCGTTTCAAATTGGAATTCATAAATTAAATTCAACATGGCCCTACAGCGTACAATAGTGAATGGTACTCATGCATCAGTACAATAGAAAGCATTTTTCTCATTTCTCGTTGCAAAATTTCACCAGAGGAGTCACAGATTGTAACAATGGGTAGGCATATTTCTCATCTGTCATCCAGCGTGTCGGTGTGAAAATTCCCTCTGTTGCCTACCACGAGCACCATAAGCTAGTAGAGGAATTAAGTGTCAAAGGAAGTGGATAACAGATTGCTAGTGCGATAGTGCATGTAAAGTAACATTGGCCGGGTTGAATAGTTCTAAATTTACGAATATTTTTTTCCGTTTCCATATGAATGCGTTTGCTTTGCCAGTCTCTTTAGTGAGGATAATTAAATACAAACAATTGAAGTGGAATGAATTAATCCTAAAAGGATAAATTTGAACTACTGCCAACATTATCATTGTGTGGTCGTCCCTTTAAACGGCCAATAATCCCATGAATTATGTATTCGGCTGATAGAGTTTCAATGTACCGAATAATGAAGCACCTAATGACGCTTTCGAAGTGGTTCTTTTGTCTCCCTATCTGAGTTAAAATAAAACTTGAGTCGTGCATCGAAACACGACATCCTCGTTGGAAGTTTCGCCCAATTTATGTCGATGCCTGCATTTTCAGGTACCTACCAGTTCATCCCGCAATAGAATTGATCCGGAAGGGAGTGCGCGCGCCAATAATTAAGACACAACAATGAAAAGTCATTTCGAGACGGCTCATTTATTCACCCTTCTTGCCGGATTGGCTCGTTAAGACCTGTTGTTTATTTCAAAAAGATCCTATTCAGGGCAAAATCGCAATCGAAAAACCTTTCAAATTGGTAATAAGAGGGGTTTACGATTCTGGCATCTTCTTTCTTTTCTGCAAACCAAGTGTGTCATCCAGGAAGTTAAAGCCTCCTACCACCAAGGTTTTTGCACATCATTTATTATCCTTTCCCCGGCGACCCCGGTGTCGACCTCGAAATAGAAAAGCTACACAAACAGGAAATGTTTACGTGTCCACAACGGAGACGATGAATCCTGTTGCTGATGCACTATTTGCTAGGAGTGCCACTTGTCCTTGTTTTTCTTTTCTGTGCTGCACTAAACAGATGCGCTAGTATTTGTTTACTGCAGCACCCCTGCTTGTTGGCACCGATGATAGGTTATACGGTAGCGGGGTGGTAGTCTCCTTCGGATGTCAGATGGAAGCTGTCCTCAATTCAGGATTTTGATGTAGCTTGGAAAAACGAAAGTATGATATTCTTCACTGTTCGTACGTTGAAACGTATGTTCATTGGTGATGATTGTTTGCATGGAATTTTATGCAAGAAACCTTTTTCCAACTGGCATTTAAGTAACCCTGCTGGCAAGCAATTGTGAAAGTAAACGGGACATGTGATATGTGAATAGTACGAATGTAGGCACTATGCCTCCTTTTACTCAGTTTTCAGTAATTTTATGCATTTTTATGCATAATTGCTCCAAAGGGCTCAAACGGATCGAAATAAATTTTCTAATCATCTATCAAACAGTAATTTTCAGCATTCATTACTGAAAAGTGTCACTTTTCGACATTGTTTTGAGTAACATTATGGCCTACTTTTCATAACTAAAATAACAGTGTGAAAAAGTACTACTTTTTAGCATCCAGTTTCGAAAAGCTCTACTTTTCGACACTCTTATGAGTGCAAACAATGTTGCATGCAGCTCGTTGCAAAATTTGATTTTTTTAACACTCGTTCGATAAACTACTACATGTGTTGAAAAAATCTTCTTCTTGCAACTTGTTGCATAAATCGCAAATTTACTTTTCTTTGTTTTTCTCTAAAAAAAACCTTCCACTATATTACTCTGAAAGCAGCTGTACGTGTCAAAAGTTTTATCTCTACAACTTTACTAGATATTTATGTGAAGCCATTTGCAGGTGAGTAAATTATATCGTGGACACCCTTTACAAATAAAATTCATAGCTATGCAATTTTTTTTGGGATTATGTTTGTGTCTTAAAGGTATTGGATTTAAGATAAACTAAACCGATGCATAGTGACAGGTAGACGGGTAGGAACTTTCACTGGTGTTGGTTTTGTGGCTGAATGATGAAAAAAGAATGATCCAGAATTGGTAATATCCAAAATTAAATGCATGCATTATTGAACTAAATGTAATCTAAAACCATCAACTATTAAACAAATGAAAAATAAACCATTTGAGAAAAGTAGATAAAGGAAAAAAAGTACATGCTGATTCGTTTTCACTGCACAGTGCACTGGGCCGGACAAATATCCTTAAATCGATTTTAGATTTTCATACATTATTTTTTATGTTTTTGTTTAATTTACAATGTTTGAATATGCATGTACGTTATTTGGAATTAAATGGAATAAAAAATAAACTTCAAGAACTTTTTAAGATGCCAAGGTCTATGAAATTTGCTGGAATTAATAATGCAACAAAGTGTCTTCGCTTTGGGTTTCGCCTCGTTTTAGTTGGTTTTAAATATTTATCACCAACATACATAGATATGATTTGAATAGGAATTTTTCTCTCGACTTTCATTGAACTGCTCAGATTTCGTAAAAAGTCATTTTTTTAACACTCAGAATACCATGCCTCCGAAAAACGTGTAACGACAAGTTTGCAATAGCCAAACTTAGCCATTTCTTGATGAATTTCAAAAATGGTGGTACTTCTAGAATACTTAAGGTCTGTAGATTATTTTGATTGTAAAAATTTTAAAAATAGGGTCGTCTACTTTATTCAAAAGCGAAAAGAGTCGTTACACGTTTTTTAAAGGAGTGATTATGGGTTTTGCAAGTGGCCTAAGATCCATATATTCGATTAGATATGGGCACCAATGGCCATAATTAGCCAGAATACAGTCATGGTTCCTATAAATGGATCCCGGAGACAACGGAACGGTTCTCCGGAAGATTCGGAACATCCGTAAAATTTGTCAATCCACGAAATTGATCCTAGAGCTTCGCGGTTTTTTTCGAAAACATTAGGAACTGTGATATAAGAAAGGAGTTGGATTCATGACATAAACACGGACCTAGATGGCCATTGGAGCGTGCTCAGGAAGATCCGAAACATCTGTAAAAGTGATCAATCCATGAAACTGATCCTAGGGCTCCGCAGTTTTTTGACGTAGGACTACGTCTTTGATTTCTATATGGGGGTACACTTTGTGGAAACCGAAAATGGAACATGTAACAAATTAAGAAAGATTTTGAACTTTAATAGCTCAGCTGCCCCTGGTCCAAATTCAATAATTTTATCACCAATCGAACAGAAATATGGCTACGCATCGATAACAATGCTTCCGAATGTTGATTTTCAACAAGAAACTATTGAAAAACTGGTAAATGTCCAGCATTGTCCAAAAACGTCGAATTAACTAACAAATCCACCAATTACCTACATGCATATGCTGCTTCCCCAGCACAGTCGTCAGAGAGAAGTAAGTAGACGAAACAAGTCGAAGTGGCATTCGCTTCCGATACTCGGGCGCGTGCGAAAAGGGAGGATGGAATTGCGTAATATTTTGCACACTCATCGCCATACGAACGCAAACGCAAATTCTTCGAGATAACCACCTTCCGTCGTCTTGCTCGCCGTGGCGGTGTCTGGCGTATCTCCGGTCTGATTTACGAGGTGTGCTGAAGGTGTTCCTGAAAAATGATATCCGTGATGCTGTCACCTACACTAAACACGCCAAGCGTAAGCGGCCATGGATGTCATCTACGTTTCGAAGTGACAGAGATGCACTCTGTTTGGTTTCGGAGGTTAAATCATCACCAACTTTGGCAACAAAACGGCCCTTTTCAGGCCACCAAGCTTATTACAGTAAAGAGTAGGAATAGAATTCATCTGCCTGTTTGTCCATATTCAGAACCAACGATCACACAAAATGCTCATGTAATCAAACTGGATGCAGGGGTACACATTATTTTGATCAACCTTGGTGAACTTTGAATCGCCACGGCCGGATATTTTCAATGGAAGAAGCAACAATCTAGCATCTAATTTGACGAAGACGGCAGGAAAAATTTGTGAAGCCGAGTTATTTACGAAAGAGAGTGTCGATGAAGAGAATCGATAAATGTAGATAGACTGAGCTCCAATGCTACCGACGCCAGGGAGGCAGCTCCCACACCTGGAGCCTACCAATCGACCCATCAACTCAACCGGGGACCAACGGCTTTAATTCCCGAAGGAAGGCGTGATCAGAGATGATATGCCTTAGAACATGCCGGTGGCGCCGACTGAGATTGGATCCATGCCTGCTGGGGTGAGAGGTAATCACGCTAACCACCGGCGCCGATATCTTTCAAGGTGATATCACGGCGAATGAGATCGACCCAAATTTGAGTTTAGTTATCTCAGAAATAAGAAATAAAGTGCAGGAACTCAGCGATGAGTAAATTTGCCTCATGTTTTCCCAGGTTTTTCCAGGATTTTCTAGGATTTTACAGGGAAAAATTCCCGAATTTGAGAAAAGTAAAGATTGGATTCACTCAGTCTATTGGTACTACTCCGAGACTGAATAAAATTTTCGTCAATTTCCTCATTTTCTAGCAGATTTTTTAGGTTTTCCACAGGAAACCAAATTGAGACAAATTTACTCATCGCTGAGTTCCTGCACTTTTGGCGATTATGAGTGAACTAAACTCAAATTTTGGTCGTTCTCATTCGCCGTGTACACAAAAGTAAAAGAGCCAGTGTCGCTACTTGATAGCAAACTGCTCATAATGGGAGGAGTCTTTGTAGCTTTTATACCACTTGGTTGCACCTCATTCTGCTTTAACCTGAAAAGATATAAAAGAGTGCTGCTGTATGGCATTAGCTCATTTTCGCTTCGAACGGCGTGGTGAACAGCAATAGCAGCAGTAGGAAGGTGGTGGCTAGTCCACTCCTTCACACCTAACAAGCAACAATTGACTGGTCGTGGCAAAGGAGGAAAAGGTCTGGTAGAGAAGGCACCAAACGCCATCGGTCGTCTGGCTCGCCGTGGTGGTATCAAACGTATCTCCGGTCTGATCTACGAGGTGTGCTGAAGGTGTTCCTGAAAAATGAGGTCCGTGATGCTGTCACCTACATAAACACGCCAAGCGTAAGTGGCCATGGATGTTCTCTTCAATAAAACGGCCCTTTTCAGGGCCATCAAGCTTATATCAGTAAAGAGTTGGAATATAATTTTTCTGTGCTTGTTTGTCTATATTCAGAACGACAAGCCCCCAACGACCACAAAAAATGCTCTCCAGAGTTGTAATCTTGTAACCAAGCTTGGAAACAGGGGTGCAAGTGATTTTGATTGATTCTCTTAATCAACTTTCTCTTTGAAAAAAATTACTACAAATTTGGTACGCCTACAATTCAAAAACGGAAAGAGTTGAGATAATAGATAATTGATCAATTAAAAGAACTAAATGCTCTTCACATTTATTCCGTCCACTAGCGGTCCTACGTCAAGCTTCCGTTCGTGCCCCTAGGCACAGACCCTTCTACTTTTTCGAAAACACTTGAAACTGTGATATAAGAAAGAATTTGGGGTCGTGACATTAAAATCGACCCGGATGGCCTTGAGATCATCCTCCGAAAGATCCGAAACATCCGTAAAAGTGATTCATCCATGAAACTGTTCTAGAGCATCGCGGTTTTCTTTCGAAAACACTATTAACTGTAATATAAGAAATACTATAGGGTCGTGAAATTAACATGGTCCCGGGCTATGAAACTGATCCTAGATCATGACATAAATCTGGACCTGGATGGCCATAGGACCATCCTCCGGAAAATCCGAAACATCCATAAAAGTGGTTCATCCATGAAACTGATCCTAGAGCTCCGCAGTTTTTTCGATAACACGTGGAACTGTAATATAAGAAAGAATTTGGGGTCACGACATAATCATGGACCCGGATGGCTATGGAACCGTCCTTCGAAAGATTCGGAGCATCGGTCAAATTGGTTCATCCATGAAACTGATTCTAGAGCTCAGCAGTTTTTTTAATCTCTTGGAACTGGAAGGTCGTGACGTAAACATGGACCTGGATGGGCATGCGACCGTACTCTTGAAGATCTGGAACATCCTTAAAACTTGTAAATCCATGAAACTGATCCTAGAGCTCCGCAGTTTATTTCAAAAAATACTAGAAACTGTGTTATAAGAATGAATTTGGGGTCCTGACATAAACATAAACCTGTATGGCCATTGGACCGTCATTCGGAAGATCCGGACCATCCGTAAAAGTTTTTCATACATGAAACTGTGAAAAAACCGTGATTTTACTTTCGAAAACTACACAGAATCAGTAGCATCGATACACCACTTCAAGGATCTTCCGGAAGACGGTTTCATGTTATTCGGGTTCATGTTTATGTTACGACCCCAAATTATTTCAAATATCACTGTTCCTAATGCTTTCGAAAAAAACGGAGTTCTAGATCAGTTTCATGGATTGATCATTTTTAAGGATGTCCCAGATCTTGCGAAAGGATGGTCCCATGGCCTTCTAGGTTTGTCATGTTTATGCCATAACCTCTTTTTAATTTATATATTACACTTTCAAGTGTTTTCGAAAAACCGTGGGGCTCTATGATCAGTTTCATAGATTGAACACTTTTACGGATGCTCCGGATCTTCCGGAGGACGGTCCGATGGTCATCCGCGACCATGTTTATGTCATGAACCCAATTCTTTCTTATTCACAGTTTCTAATGTTTCCGAAAAAAAAACCGCGGAGTTCTAGGATCAGGGGTTTATGGATAGACCAATTTTACGGATGTTCCCGATCTTCGAGGACCGTTCCGTTGTCTCCAGGTTCCATATATAGGAACCATGACTGTATTATGAATAATTATGAACATTTGTGCCCATTAATCTAAACTATGGATCTTAAGCCACTTGCAAAGCCCATAAACACACTTGTAAAAAAAACTTGTAACGACTCTTTTCGCTTTTGAAAAAAGTAGACGACCCTATTTTCAATCTTTCTGCAATTTAAATAATCTACAGACCCTAGGTATTCTATAAGTACCACCATTTTTTAAATTCATCGAGAAATGGCTAAGTTATGTCATTGCAAACTTGCCGTTACACGTTTTTCGGAGGCTTCGTAGTCGGCGTAAAGTATTTTATCCACCGTATTAGGAGTGTTAAAAAGATACAGTCAGAAATATAATTATGGGTTTCTTCCCATTCCAGTATTTTAAAGAAACACTTTTCATCACTGTTTCACTAAGTTTTTAATTGATTACACTTAATTCAAAATACAAAGTTTCACTTCACAAGAGCTGTGTCTTTTCATTCTGTCTACCTAAACTGGACTGACTGATTAATTTAGTAAAATTTATGGTGCCTACCGGTCGACGATCGATTAGCTGCTGCGTCAAGAGTTCACGTCCGTTCCCATTCGTTCAACGGTGCAGTTGTTATGCTGGGTCAGGAGAACTGTGTCCGGCCTGGCGTTTTGTTGAGTCAGGAGAACAGCGTCCAGTGTGTTGTCTTGATGAGTCAGGAGAACCGCGTCCGTTCTGCTGTTGGCTCCATGGTTGGTATGTTGCTAGCTGGTCGATGTTGCAACCGGCTGTATTGATGATTCTGCATATAGAGCAAGCGTTTGTACATAACTATATATTTCTTGTATTTTTGCTACACATCTTATAATCGTTCAGAGTGCTATCGTTCAAAGTTAGTAAATTATCCACACCTATTAATTTTTGCGTTTTGCGCCCTAGGTCTCAAATTTCGTGAACTTAACTTTGACAACGGAGCATACAGTTTTGATGCATGGGCACGAATTAATCGATAAAGCCATGCTGTGGCATTTCACGAAGGCTTGTGAATCGATCCTGAACCATAATTTTCAATTTGGCTGAAATTTTGCACAGTTGTTAGTAAAAATTACATTTTATGTTATCAATTCTTCATATTGGGTCACCGGGCATGGAAAATCATTTACATTCATTTGGTGCAGTGATTTACATTGATGTGCCTCTAACTTTTTTTCACCAAAAAAATTCCGTAAAATGATGTATAAAGTTTTTATAGGTTTTGATATTACCTACAACTTTGTTAGTATTTAAAATTTGTATCTCTTTTTTATATAGTCACCTTAACGCTTTCGGGTAATTTGTAGGGTTACCATATGGTATCCTAAAGGAGGACATGTCCTCATTTTTCAATAATTTTTCTTCATCCTCCTTTTGCCCGAAAATGTCCTCCTGCATTTTTTCCAGAAACATATACATAAAATTGTTTTCAAAGAGCGTTGTTGGCAGACCTTATTTGTTTAATTATGTCGCAACCTCATCTTATCTATCAAATGCCATTCGATGATGGGACTAGGAGTATACTACAGTTGTCAACCCTCTACATTTAGGCTGCGATCCATTTGGTGAATTTTAAGTTACATTTGAAAGATGGAAAATTTTCAAGTTATCCTGCTAATCGACCAGACTTATTTCAGACAAACCAGGAATCAATTTTGACAAAAAATTTCTCGAAAATCGGACGATCAACAACAGAGGTATTGTCGAACATTATAATTTATTTTCGAAGTGTCAGTGAAAATTCATCAAATGGAACACAGTCTTAGGCTGTGTTCCATTTTTCTAAATTTTTACATAAATTTGATATTTCGAAAATAAATTATAGTGTTCGAAAGTCTCTCTGTTGTTGATCTGTGATTCTCGAGGTGTTTGTTAAAATTGATTCCTGGTCTGCCAGAAATAAGCATGGTACAATAGCAGGTTTATTTGAAAATTTTATATCTGTAAAAATTAAGCGATGGGTCAGGTTCATTATCCGCAACGCCTGGAACCTTCAGTGGGCTTCCACAAGGCAATATTTTACTGCTCCTCCAATTTCCGGAAAACTTGTGACACTTGCAACCTTACCATGACAGTGGAACACATTTTGGTAGATTTCCCAGTGTTCAGCAATATAAGAAGTCTCTACGGTATGCCGAATAACATAAAGAACGCCATATCAAATGACCCATAAACCGAAGCAGCAGTCATCTGCTTTATTAAAGACGCCAATCTTTATGAAAGTATTTAAGCCCAAGGACTGACACGACCACCAACAACCCGCTATTGACACTGACTACCGACTACGAGAAAATTCTTCTACCTAAACTACGCCAGCAACTGTGACACTACTCAGCTATTATGTGTGTACTATTGTTTGAACCTGAACTCTGAAAAAAAAACTCTGTATTAGGGAAACCTCCTTCCGGGGACCCCCTTCTGGGACCCCCTTATGGGGCCCCAAATACCCAAATCTGTTATTTGGGGCACCCCCTTCTGGGGTTGCCCGAGGTGAACCAGCCGATGGCTGACAGTCTCTTTAATAAAGAAAGATAAAAATAAGATATCGGTCAAATTGGTGGTGTTTGTCAAAATTGATTCCTGGGCTGCCATAAATAAGACTGGTACAATAGCAGGTTTATTTGAAAATTGTCTATCTGTAAAATTTAAGTTCAAATTCACCAAATGGAACACAGACACACAGATTGAATCTAACATGTGTTCGATTTTGACGTTCTGGTTCTAGGGATTTTAGGTATTTCAAGCATCTGATTTTTTAAACAATCACTTCAATCGGTGATTTGTGGCAACTGCAAGCTCACTCACAGAAACTAACAACACCAGCTAGTAGGCGAAAGTGTCTCCTACCTGATGATGGTGTTCGTTTGCGTGATGAGTTAGCAGTTAAGACAAATCGTCGATTGAAGTGTTTACAAAACCAGATAAGTCAATTTTAATAGTTACGCTTGATTTGTTTAGGCCGCTACCATACTTAGAGCGAAGAGGCACGCGAATCATGAAATCGAATGTAAGGAATAATATCAATAATAGGAATTCTTTTGTATAAAACGCTATGCCCGTCTCTTCGCTCCCACTATGGCAGTTGCCTTAGAGTCCTATGCTGAATCAATGGTAAAATTAACAGGTTACTTAGATGTTCCATGTGGGTTTCAATCAGCAATGACATGGATCCTGATTTTTGAACATGATAAAAGTTGGGATGGTTTTAAGGCTGTAAAGCTGTAGTTTTCATGCAAATCAGCTAGACTAGATCATTTCCAAGTATCACAAATGTATTATGAAGGCTTATTTGATGCATTTTTCAGAAGTATAACGAGAAGATGCATTGAATTGGTAACAACTACAAGTTATGAACAATCTCAATTGAACCTTTGCAAATCATGAACTTTGTGATAGTGCAGATGTTATTGAAACGTTTGATAAGAACTCATTGTCCTCCTTTAATGTTAAGAAAGGGAATCATTGTCCTCCTTAATCTCCAAAACTCAAATGAAATATCCTCCTTTTGAAGTTTTTGATACGGTAACCCTAGTCATTTGTGCCTTGTCTGGGGGTGAGATTTGAATTCGTGACTTTGGCGTGAGACGTATGGATGCTAACGACTACGCCGGGCTCACCCCAATCTGTATCTCTTATTTATGACGAGCTAGAGCGGGCAGAACTAGTTTTTGTTTTTCAAAGAATGTAATTTACGTTCACTGAAAATCAATGGTTTGTTCTGTTCGCATCATGCATAAGAGATACAGATTTGAAGCATTGTCAAAAGTTGTAGCTAATATTGCGCGTTTCACACCAAATTGGACTAATAAGCGCGTTTTCACTTATTGAAAAGTGTGATAAAACTGCAAGTTTACGTCTAATCGTCTTGGTATCTTCGGTGCACTTATTTCTTATGATGCAAGCATAAGTGTTCCGAAGACATCAAAACGATTTGACGGAAACATGCACTTTTATCACACTTTTTGCATTTTTGGAACAGTCCAGTTTCAGATGCAATCAGCAATATCAAATCTACAACATAAAGCATGATCGGTCTTCAAACTTGTTTAAATATTAGAAGTTTATTGTTCAGGCAAAGTTAGGATTTTCTCTATATAAGAGGATACAAACATTTTAGAATATATTTATTACATTTGGCTTGAATGCCCTCAATGTGGTCTTTAAAAGTTATTTTTTAGTCAAGTACTAATCCTAGATATTTCACTTGACTTCACCAAGAATTTGGAAAACCGTTCATAGTGATTGTGTGACCACTACTAGGTTTTAAAAGGGAAGCTCTAGGCTTATGTCGGAATATCACCGACAAACCGACATGAATGACCATAGCAAAAACAATAAAATTTCTGACCAAAGCACACTACTGACGTCTCGCTCCGTGTTCGCGGGAAATATTTAGCTAAGCCATGAACCCGCATGCAAAATGTATGAATTGGTTCGTGTCTGATCTATTCTGAACAAATTAGTTTTTATCTAGATAAAAAAAATTGGTTTTGACAGTTCGGATCACTGTAGATTTAAATCGGCCGTTTACGATTTTCGGGCATAAGTCAGAATTAATTGTCATGTCGGTTTGTCGGTGGGAATATTATAAGTTGAGTTTTAGAAGCGTTGGAACAAATCTTCCATTTTTGTAAATAAGAAGAGAATATATCTTAACTCTTCTGCAGTCTGCTGCAAATAATACGAAGACTATTTTTCTTTTATCGGAAATGCCTGTGTCATCAGCGAACAAAGATTTGTGGTAACGCTGAGGCAAATCAGGGAGGTCCGAAGTGAAAATGTTATACAATATAGGCCCAAGAATGCTACCTTGAGGAACTCCAGCTCTAACAGGCAGTCGTTCAGATTTGGAGTTTTGATAATTTACCTGCATAGTTCTGTCAGTTCAATAATTTTGAACTAATTTCGTAGTATAGAGTGGTATTTTTTTTTTTTCAATTTAACAATCAAACCTTAATGCCAAACACAATCGAATACCTTTTCTATGTCTAAAAGAACAACTCCAGTTGAGCAGCCTTCAGGTTTATTTGAACGAATTAAATTGGTAACTCTTATAATTTTATAAGTAGTTGAATCCCCATGGTTAAATCCAAACTGCTCATCTGCAAAAAAAATTGTGCATATTGATGAGAAGCATCATTCTATTCAAAATATCTTTTCAAAACGTTTACAGCAAACTTATTGGACGGTAGCTAGAAGGTTCACCTGGATTTTTTCCGGCTTCAAAATTGGAACAACTTTTGCATTTTTCCATATATATCCAATCGATAAAGACACCGCGGTCCATAACTTTTAATGGCACATTAGAACAGTCAGAACAAGTAATTACATCTAAGTTTAATGAATATTTTGTCGACAGTGTTTCATTGATTATTCAATCCATTGAATTGGTCAATGAACCTGACGAAATAAAACAGTCAGTTAATAGTAGTTGTAGATTTGAAGGTTTTCACCAAATTACATTAGATGAACTTAGAGTTATTTGTTTTGCATCAGGAAAATTGGCTGGAGTAGATAGTGTTAATGTTAGAGCTATTCAAGATTGCTTTCATGTCATGGCCACATCTTGCTGGACCTTATTAATGAATCATTGCAAACTGGACATGTGCCACAAATTTGGAAGGAATCCTTAGTGGTTCCTATTCAAAAAGTTACCAGAACAATCGAGGAGGTCATTCTTGTGAAACCGCGTTGAATTTGGTATTAACGAAAAGGAAAAATAACTTGGAGTGTAAATATACGGGTGTTGATGTTTTCTTGGATCTTAAACGCGCTTTTGAAACAATTTCTAGGCCCTTATTGTTAAGATCAATCAAGCGGTTTGGAATTACGAGTACTGATTTGAAAGCTATTTGTCTGACAGAACTCAACGGACTGTTTTTAATGATTCTATTTCCAGTCCTGTGGGGAATAACCTTGGAGTGCCCTAGAAAAGTGTATTAGGGCCCCTGTTATTTATTATGTATATTAATGACTTGTGACGTGTTTTACGATTTTGCGACATTAATATTTTTGCAGATAATACTGTGTTATTAATTGCAGCTAAGGATTTAGATGATGCCGTTTCAAACTTGAATGAAGATATGCGTTCTCTAAGCAGATGGTTGAAGTATAATCAGTTGAAATTGAATATAAGTCAAACTAAATTCATGGTAATTTTGCGGAATAGATGAAATTAGAACGTCTCTGTTGTAATTGATGATGAGACTATTGATCGCGTTCGGGAGATTAAATATCTTGGCGTGACATTGATGAAAAACTTAAATTCAACTTTAACATTGACAATGTCATCAAGAAAATTGCCAAGAAGTATGACATTCTATGTCGACTGAAAAACGATTTAACTATTGCCAGTAAAACAGAGCTATACAAATCAATCATCTCTCCTCATCTACACACCAAGATTTTGTTTCCGTGTTCGGTAAATTTTACGGAAATCAGAACAGCTGAACGTTCGGTGAAATTTTGACCATCATTGTATAGGCTATTGAATTTGAAAATAATATCAAAACATGTTCAACATTGTTTAAATCATCAAATATTGTCATTTTAGTGGAGATTTAGTTTCAAAGTAGCTGAAGACAATTGAATTGAATTGCATAAATTTTACCAACAAGCAGTGCCCTAAACGCGAACGGATTTCAAGCGCATCCGAAATCAGGCATCCACCAACAAGCAACCAGCACGAAGGAAGGATAAGGCCCCGGCTTTCAGGGCGGAGGACTTTCCGCCTCTTCATGGACAAGCGAATCCAAGGGTGCGATCCGCCCCCTCAAGAAACGTCTGGATCTTCTGCTGGACAAAGCTCTACATCCCCCCTGGATTCTGGAGACAACCAACAGCTCAACCAAATAATTCCGATCTGTTCTCAGCGGATGAATTGATGGAGATTTTCATCAACATGACCGGTGCTCTACGTAAGTGCCGCAATAAGCCCGAACAGATCCAAGTGCTCGGTAAGTTCATTATCCAATATGGTGTCTAAACCGCTAACCATCGTTACCTGGAACGCTTGCTCTGTAAGGGCAAAACAGATTGAGCTTGCCGACTTCCTCCGCAAGCATAGCATCGATGTGGGTCTTCTAACCGAAACCCACCTAAAGTCCGGTGACAGCTTCTGGTTGCCTGACCACAACATTATCCGGCTTGATCGCACCAGCTCCAGGGGGGGTGGTGTAGCGGTCATCGTCAGAAAGGGAATCAAGTTCTGCAGTCTGCCCCACATCCGGAATTCTATCATCGAGGCCGTTAGTGTGGAGGTGGAATCACCAACTGGAAACGTCCGGTTTATCGCTGTTTACTGCCCACGCCAGTGTACCACAAGCAACGGCCTAGGCATCCAATTCAAGAACGACCTGACCGCCATCACTCGTACTAGCTCCCGATTCATCGTTGGGGGTGACCTGAACTACCAGCGGAACCGGAACGGATGTCTATTGTTCGACCACGCACAACATGGTCTGTACACTGTGCAATTTCCGGACGAACCAACTTTCATCTCTCCGGCGGGAAATCCCTCCACGCTGGACTTTTTCCTGTCAAACATCGGACTATCCAAGCCGGAGGCGCACAACGATCTCAGCTCCGACCACAAACCGGTGGTGACTGAAGTCGGTGTCAACGTGGTTTCTGCTAGAAGCTGCCTGCGTAAAGACTACCACCATGTCAACTGGGTGCAGTACGGACGAATGGTGGACAGCAACATCGAAGAAAATCCACTGCTCGATACCGTAGATGACATCGACCGGGCGTTGGAAGGAATCCAACAGGCCATATCCGTGGCTGACGAGGCGTGTGTTCGACAAGTTCCTGTGAGGGGTAAGTTTGTTGCTATTGATTCCCACACCCAATTACTGATTCGGTTGAGAAATGTTCGTAGACGCCAGTTTCAGAGGACTGGAGATCTGGGCAAAAAACGTGAAATGGCCGATCTGAATAGGCAGATTGCTTCCAGAATGGACTCACTTCGAAATGAAAGTTTCGGGCGTGTTGTCCAGAATCTGGACGACCGCTCCAGACCATTCTGGAAGGTAGCCAAGATCCTGAAAACTCATCCCAAACCCGTTCCACCTCTCAGAGTCGAAAATGATGACGATCGGCTTTTAATCACCCCACAGGAGAAAGCAAATGCGATCGGCAAGCATGTCGCTTCATCGCATTTGCTTGGCTCGACTATCCAAAGTTCGCTCGATGATCAGGTTGCGCAATGCGTTCAAAACCTAGATGCCTCCCCTTGTGTCGTGCCTCCGGCGGATATGATTACAGTACAACAGATTTGCTCAGCGCTGAAATACACCAAGAACATGAAGGCTCCCGGGTTTGACGGTATATTCAACTTGATCTTGAAGAGACTCAGCATGAAAGTGCAGTCTCTTCTAACCGCTATCTTCAACAGATGCTTGGAACTGCACTACTTTCCAAGTATCTGGAAAGTAGCTAAAATCATACCAATCCGCAAACCCGGTAAGGATCCAACATTGTCTTCAAGCTACAGACCAATCAGCCTCCTTTCAGCGCTGAGCAAATTGTTCGAGAAACTCATTCTCAATCGTTTGCTCAAGTTTGTCGAGGAAAATAACATTCTCCTTCCGGAACAATTTGGTTTCAGAAAGGGGCATTCCACCAATCACCAGCTAGTACGGGTGATGAATAACATCCGAAGTAACAAAGCTGTATCCAAGTCCACAGCCATGGCCTTGTTAGACGTTGAAAAGGCGTTTGACAATGTTTGGCATGACGGACTTGTGTACAAGCTTTGTAACTTCAACTTCCCATTACATCTGGTTAAAATCACCCGTAACTACCTCCAGCAAAGGTCGTTTAAGGTATCGTTGAATGGTTGTCTTTCAGACACGTTTTCCATCCCAGCAGGAGTCCCGCAAGGCAGTTTGTTGGGCCCGTTGCTTTACAGCATTTACACTTCAGACATTCCTCCCCTCGGTGACGGTTGCGTGTTTTTCCTGTTCGCAGATGATACCGCAATAGCCGTCAAAGGAAGGATGCCTCGCGAAATAACGAACAAACTTCAACGATGCCTTAACGCCTTTGCTGATTATGCCACCACGTGGAAAATTAAAATCAATCCCTCCAAAACACAAGCGATCATGTTCCTCCATCGGCAATCGCCCAAACTAAAACCGGCTCCATCTTGTACTGTAATCATGGATGGCACAAGGGTTGAGTGGTCTTCCGAAGTAACCTATCTCGGGATGTTGTTCGATGAAAAGCTCCTCTTCCATTCGCATGTAGAGAAAACTGTAGTCAAGTGTTCTACCTTGGTTAGGTGTCTATATCCGCTGATTTGCCGCAGATCCCGCCTCTCAAGGGTGAACAAACTGGCTGTCTACAAACAAATCATTGCACCTGCGATCCTCTACGCAGCTCCGGTGTGGGAATCATGTGCACAGACTCACAGGAACAAAATCCAGGTCGCTCAGAATAGAGTGCTGAGGATGGTTCTTGATCGTCCTTTCGACACTAGAATAACAAATTTACATGAAGAGGCAGGCATTGCCAAAATAGATTCCAGAAATAACGAAATTAAGACTAAATTTGCACAAAAATGTAATTTATCAGAACATGCTTTAATAAGTAATTTGTATATAGTAGATTAGGTGTATATAGTAGTTGTAGGTTAGTTGTAGTTGTAAATAGTATTTATAAGTAGTCTTCTTTTTCAAATTTTAAAACATACCAATCCCACCAAGGTGGTCATTCTCTAAAACAGGCCTGATAGGACTAGGAACATTAATTAATAATAATTGAAATATCAAAAGAATTAAAGTTGAAAATACGCATCTGTGTCACTTGATAAGTTATACATGTAAACCACACAAATTCAAGAAATATAGATCATTTAAAGTCAAAAAGTCTTTTACAGTCAGTTGTGTGTAATTCACCAACATAATATCATCGAATATGTCTTTCAAGCAATTTTTTTCTCAAATTTGAAAGTTTTGGTGCGGGAAAAAATTAAGGAAAAAACTTCTGTTTTTACTAATAATTGTGGTTTGTTTAAAATTTATTTCCCGGAAAAAAAGTGATCGTCAAAGTCCATGGCCCTTATTACCGATGTCACTTCACGTTGAGGTGACAACTTATCACTCACGGTGAAGTGATTCCCATTTGATTTACACGTGAGTGACAACTGGTCACTTCACTTTGTTTTCACCGTGAAGTGACACTCGTAATAAGGGCTCATGTCTTTTTAGGGTTATTGTTGACGGAGGGGGGGGGGGGAGGTTGTTGTGAAGGGGTGAGGGGGTTTACATATATTTATTTTCCTCATTGTGCCGCATTCCTCATTGTGGTCACGCCGTGATCTACCTTTAGCCACTGACTTGGTCCTGCTTGCTGCGCTGATTTATATCTTTTCCGGTTCAAGCAGAATGATGTGCAGCCAAGTGGTATTCGTTTATGATGACTGGGTTTGGGAAAAAGGCTTATTTCATGAAAACTGAGATAAAATTATCATTTGTAAATTTTCAAAAGTTTAATTACATAAAAATTGGTAAAATATTTATTTCAGCAGGTTTGTAATGTAATATTGTAATTGTAATATCCTATCGATTGGCGTATTTGGATTTAAATTTCATCTATAAATGACGCTACAAGTGTTCAAAACCTAACACACATATTTTTTGATTTGCACCCCAGTATAGTCGACAAAGGCGTAGTTCTACGTCAAAAAAGGTATCGCTGCGCCATGTTTGCGGCAAAAACTTGAACTATTTTCATCCACCAAATTATAGTCCTCCCTAATTCAAGAAACTTTACTGAAGACGTCAACTCAATTGGCTGCAATCCCAGAGTGTTATTATTTTTTCCAGCTAGATTTTGGCCCACTCTACCCCCTGTTCATTCCTGCTTTGCGCATTGTGAAGAGGCAACCAGCTATTTCCATTTATCGATTAATTTTATCATACAAATTGCTAGAATGCTAAGCATTCACTACAATACAGAGGTGAAGTATACCTACTTTAAAAATAGCGAACAGAAAAGACGGCAGATATGCACATTCTGTCAAGTTGAGTCAGAAGAGTACCACTTCCGGTGGATCTTCTCTATGCAGATGCAATAAAAATCTCTTTTTCCCATTTACCTTTTAGTCAGGCGAGTGTCGTTGTCTTCGTCCTTGTTGTCGACATTCGAATAGCTGCGAACAGTTGTGCTACTCGATATGGTATTTCTATTTTCTGATCAAGGACGAGCACGGAAGGATGGTGGGTGGAAGAAATAAATGCAATGCAAACATACATCGCTTATAGGGATGCGCTATCAATATGTGTGCATCTCTGGATGCCCCTCCAGGGAGTAGACGATAGTTTTATTGTCAAGTGTGGTTGAAGGATTCCACTCAGTGTCATCAAGTTTTATTGGCATTTTATAAATTGACTGCGGAATCTTTGATTCGATGGCAAAACCGAATGGTACATTCGGTTTCTTCAAGAATTTCTGTGCATTCGATTTGTTTGTCGATTAACTGGAATTGATTTTTCTTGGGCTTGGGAAAAAAAATAGTACATGCAACATCGTTTGAGTTGAGGGAGGTTACAACCAATCTGGAACGATGCAAAATAAAATATTCATGAAGGGCACCCAAACAGAATGGGGGAGAAAAAAACAGAGAGAAAATACACCAGCGAGGACGTGATGGACCAGACAATTACTTCATGAATATTAAATCAGTTTCCTCTGGGTTCCGGAAAACGGTACTCACCAGAACTAGTTGGGTAGCTCGTGGTTTTCCGTGTTCCTTTTGCTTCGCAAAAGCTCACACCATCGTCCTAGATAACACACCCAGCGGGCAGCTAAGGTTGTCAAAATAATTGCATAACAGTCGATCAACGCCACCCGGAAGGATAATCTCCTTTTTCAATTACTATCATTTTCCCTGTTCTTGGCCACCGACGACCATGGCAGAACTTCTTTGCACCACCGCCACCAGAACAATGGGCACATTGTCGGATCAGATCGCATGCCAGGCAGGGATTGCTTCCGTTCGTGTAAACAGACAGCTTTATCCCTTTCGAAGAATTAGATTCTCCTGCACTGTGTCGTAGAGCTGGCTGTTTTCACATAAAAATAGATGAAAATAGCATCGGATTGGCTAGGGAGGTGCTAATGGAATCTTGAAATGTATCATTTTTGTGTGACAACCGCAAAGATGAGATGATTTCCCGAGAAAAGAGAGACAGAGAGGCATGAAAAATTCATTTATCGATAATAAGGTTTTCACCGGGAAACCGAAGCAATCAAGTGGTAATCGAGGTGATCGTCGGTTCATGGGGAATTTTATTGACACGCCAATTTGGGCCAAATTTTGGAGATGGGAAATGTGACGGAATGCGAATTTGAAGCTTTGAGCGAGTAAATTTGAAAGTTGAGTGCACGGGTTTCAGATGAATCATTTCAAGAGCTCCTGAAATAGTGTTCTGTTATGAGATTTGAATAAAAGTTGTAATTTGTCATCATCATCTCTGACAATGATTTCTATCCATCAATGAGTAAAAATATGCAAATTTGCATGCTTTCCAAACGTTGATTATTCTACACAACAGGACTCATCCATTTTCATGCTCATCCCAACGTTGATAGCAGGTTGGCGAATCTGTTTGAGTGTGGAGCGTAAACAACAATCCACCCACTACAGAAGCCGTCTAGTGGAAAATCCATCCACAATTCCACACTCAACCACAACGACAACGGTTTAGAATGATCCTATTTCGAAAAACCGAGAGTGGATGATCCATCCTCTCCAAAAGTTTTACACAATTGTTCGGGGGAAAATGAGTTTTCCCCATTGTATGAGTCTCCATGCGTTGTTTGATCCATATTGTAGCCTTTCGTCTGCATTCAATCTGAGAGCCAAACAGCTTGAACTCAAGTCGTTTCGGAAACTGTACTCGAAATAAATTACCAATGGTTGACGTTTAATTTCTCGGG
Source organism: Ochlerotatus camptorhynchus (assembly GCF_037179485.1). Lineage (NCBI taxonomy): Eukaryota > Metazoa > Arthropoda > Insecta > Diptera > Culicidae > Ochlerotatus > Ochlerotatus camptorhynchus. The sequence goes on along the minus strand of NW_027040634.1, from coordinate 317,968 downwards.
TAAACAGAAAATGGATTCAGTTTGAATTGGGGGAGTTCTAAGAAATAAATCCCCAGCAGATGGAGTGATTTTAAATTTGACAAGTGGATTTTCTAGGTACGATTGAAGAATGGAATGGGTTCATGTGTAATCTTCAATGTCATTTGCTATCATGGGTTCATTTCAACAAGCCATTGTTAAATTCTTCTCGATAATCTCTCCTATGAATGAAATTTAAAATGCTAATCCTGAAACAAACACCCACACCACGCTCTCATTCCGGGTATCAAACGAACCGAAAATTGTCCTCCATTACCGCAAAGGCCCTTTTGGTTCACTCCCTCGTTTCCGAGGACGTATTGGGGTCCCTTTTAGGAATAATCTACACTTTCCTATCCTTTCACTACGCACGACGGCGACGACTACGGTAATCTAAACTTCATATTCATACTCGAGCCATAATTCACAGCAAATGGTTTTTATCATTAAGTTGTAAAGGCTGGATGCTGCCAGGGGGAGGGTCACTCACCAGCAATATTTATTCATTGTTCATTGCTCTTTGTACATTTTATATAATGTTCATTGCCCATGGGAAATGCAGGGAATGTTGAAAAGGGGATATTATCGTTTTATATATATAAAAAGGGGAGTTATGTTGACCACCACCAGGGATGTTTTGTGATTCTAAAACTGGCAAAATAATTTGTACGTCCTTTTGAAGATCCCTTCTATGAAGGAATTTGTGGTTTATTAAAGAGGAAAAGTTTTCCAGAAATGGATCCGCACTATTTTGTTAGATAGCTATAAGTAGAGATGGGTAGGGTAGAAACGAAATATGCATGCAAGCGCTGAACCTGGCAGTATATAAACAAACACTGAAAAACCGGCACGAAATTTCATAGATTATAATTGTTGCCATATTTATAACATGTTTAATGTCTTCTCAATAGACATAGGTACCCTAAGGCAGACCTGTCATGGTGCTTACTCATGGTTACTGTTTAACACTCTTGTATGATTCGTTAAAACGTCATTACTTGTCAACTGCATGTAAAGAGAAATTGGAACATTTCCACAGTCCAGAGAGTTGAAAATTACTTCAGCTAATATCGATTTCTCCATTTTTTCATAAATTTGTGTAGATTTAATTACAAAACCCTCTTTAACATATCCCGCATTATTAAAAAAATATCTTAATAATTGTCTTATGAATTCCCTTGGAGTTTGAAAAATATTCTTTAAATATTATATGTTCACAACTTTTTACTTATCCGACATCCCTCAGGATTGCACCTGCATCACAATGTTACGCCAATTCACTCGGCCCATGGCTGCTTGCCTCCAATTTCTTGACCGTGCCGCACTTCCAAGATCCTGCTCCACTTGGTCTAACCACCATGCTCGCTGTGCTCCTCTTCGTCTTGTACCGGCCGGATTCGAGGCAAACACCATTTTTGCGGGATTGTTTATACGTGTCCCGCCCATCGTACCCGTCCAGCTTTCGCAATTTTCTGGATACAGGGTTCGCCATAGAGTCGCGCCAGCTCGTGGTTCATTCTTCGCCTCCATACACCGTTCTCACATACCCCGCCAAAGATGGTCCTAAGCACTCGTCGTTCGAAAACACCCAGTGCTTGCAGGTCCTCCTCGAGCATCGTCCACGTTTCGTGCCCGTAGAGAACTACCGGTCTTATCAGCGTCTTGTACATGGTACATTTAGTACGGAGGTGAAGGTTACCCGACCTCAGGGTCTTGTGGAGTTCGTAGTAAGCACGACTTCCGGCAATAATACGCCGACGGATTTCTCTGCTGCAGTTGTTATCCGACGTCACCAATGATCCGAGGTACACAAATTCATCCACCACCTCGAACTCATCTCCGTCGATTGTCACGCTTCTGCCTATGCGAGCCCTACACACTAATCGAGTCAGTACGGTTTTACTGAGTTTTTGAATTGCGGAACTTGTCGGTAATAGTTTAAAAATCTGTGGAAAATTTATTAATGAGAAAATTTGTTCTGAACTTGTACATACTTAGTTCCGTTAACCCCATTTAATGATAGAAAATAAAGTTGGTCGTTTTCATTGATTCCTTACGGATAACGGTCATTTGAATTTTTACCGACTTTTTCAGCAACTCAAAAACCCAGTAAAAAAATACTGACTCCTGTAAAAAAAATCTTAGTGTGTATCCCGCTCGGTTCCTCCAGCAAGCAGATACTTTTTCTTCGACGTATTCACCTTTAATCAAACCTTCTTCCAACGTTTCAGTCTGGTGTCCTGCTCCGCCACGGCCTGAAACGTTCTTCCGACAATGTCCACGTCGTTAGCGAAGCAGATGAGCTGGCTGGACTTATTGAAGATCGTGCCCCGCATGTTAAAGCCCGCACGTTTCATAACACCTTCTAGCGGAATGTTGAACAGGAGGCAGGAAAGACCATCGCCTTGTCGAAATCCTTTGCGAGTTTCAAACGAGTCCGATAAGTCACCCGATATCTTCAGGCAGCACTGTACACCATCCATCGTAGCCCTGATTTTTGCTACAACAAAGAACAATGAACTATCGGCTCCGTAAAGCTAACGCGATTGAGCCTTCCAAATAAACGAACTAGTTAAAAAAAATCGTAGCCCTGATCAATCTGGTCAGCTTCCCGGGAAAACCGTTCTCGTCCATAATCTTCCATAGCTCTACACGGTCAATAGTATCATAAGCGGCCTTGAAATCGATGAATAGGTGGTGCGTAGGGACTTGATATTCAGGACACTTTTGGAGGATCTGCCGCAACGTAAAGATTTGGTCCGTTGTCGACTTTCCACAATTCTGCTTGCTAGCGGCGATAAACGGCGAAAGATGATCTGGGAAAGCACTTTTTAGGCCGCGTTAAGAATAGTGATCGCTCGATAATTCTCACATTCTAGTTTGTCGCCTTTTTTATATACTGGGCATATTATTCCCTCTTTCCACTCCTCCGGTAGCTGCTCTGTATCCCAGATCCTGACTATCAGTCGGTGCAGACAAGTGGCCAACTTATCCGGGCCCATTTTGATAAGTTCAGCTCCGATACCATCTTTCCCAGCTGCTTTGTTGTTCTTAAGCTGTCGGATAGCATTCTTAACTTCACCTATCGTGGGAGCTGGCATGTCCCCCTCATTCGCAGTACCGACGAAGCCATTTCTCCTGCCACCTTGGTCCTCCACCTCTGCGCCGTTCAGATATTCATCGTAGTGCTGCTTCCACCTTTCAATCACCTCACAGATACCCCCTTCCTTATCCCGACACATTTCGGCTCGCGACACAAACTCTTGGCGGGATGCGTTGAGTTTCTTGTAGAACTTGCGTGTTTCTTGAGTACGATACAGCTGCTCCATTTCTTGGCGCTCCAGCTCTTCCAGGCGGCGATTCTTATCCCGGAATAGATGGGTTTGCTGTCTTATATCGCTCCACATTATGACGGGTTCCTTGCTGCAGCATTGCCGCCCGCGCTGCGATCTTCTCGTCCAAAACCGTCTGACACTCTTCGTCGAACCAATCGTTCCGTCGATTCCGCTCCACGAAGCCAACGGCGCCTTCAGCAGTGCTGTTAATGGCTGCTTTCACGTTGCTTCAGCAGTCCTCAAGAGGGGCTCGGTGAGCTCTCGCTCATCAGGCAACGCTGCGTCGAGGCACTGCACGTACTCAGTTGCGACTTCGGGCAGCTTCGGTCGCTCCAGATTGTACAGTGGCGGGTGTCGGTACCGAATGTTATTGGCAACGGAAAGTTTTTGGCACACCTTGACCATTAGAAGGTAGTGGTCCGAATCGATATTTGCGCCGCGATAGGTCCTGACGTCGATAAAGTCCGAGAAGTGCCTTCCGTTGATCAAAACGTGGTCGATTTGCGGTTCTGTCTGCTGCGGTGATCTCCAGGTGTACCAATATGTGAGGCTATGCTGGAAGTAGGTACTACGTATGGCCATGTTCTTAGAGGCGGCGAAATCGATGAGTCTACACTCTGCTATCGATTGGCTACCACCTAATCACGCGCTTCTGCATTTCGCCCATCACGATGAAAGCTGTAAGCTCTCCCTTCCAGCAAACCTCCTGCAGCGCTACGATGTAGTAATCGGCCCAACTCCTACTAGACATAGAATTAAGTGAATTTTGTTACACACAGTGAACAATGAATTATCGGCTCCGTAAAGCTAACGCGATTGAGCCTTCCAAATAAACGAACTAGATAAAAAAAAAACGATGTCGAACTTGCGGGTCCTCAATAAATCTGAAAAAATGCGGGTACTTCCCAAGAAATTGAGAGACTTGCTGTTCCATGTTCCGAGATTCCACACCCCCCCCCCCCCCCCTTCCCTGTCTGCATACGACCAAGGTCCCACCGGGGTTGGTTACCCGATCTTCCCTATGGTCACTCGGAGTTACTGGACAAGAGGCTAAGGACCGCTAGTGAGGTCTATTTTATACCTGCAGATACGCGAAGTATCAATGGTACGCATTGTCCAGCCGTTTACAAATATCATTAAAATATCGTCCTAGAATTAGCCCACAGAGATAAAAATCAGATCAGGTATTGTAGGCATCGCTCGTGAAAATAACATATTGAAGTTCGGCTTTGGTGGCGACCCAGAAAGGGGCAACCGAATCCAGGTCCATCTATGGTAGTTGTTGACCGGATCAACGCCCTAGTACAAATATAACACACTGGAATTTCAAACCGCGGAAAATGTGCTCCAATTACGAGGCAAGCTATCACACATAAATTATTCATTTTAAATTTTTCCAAATTTTCAAATACGAAAAGAAAACAAACGTCACATCCGTACGCACGCACAGCCAACTTCCATCCTGCTCGAGTGACGCTTACCTTTGGCAAAAAAAACTGTAAAAACACGTCTACTGAGGATTCATATTTCTAAAAATATCATATATCAATGAAACAGTCATCGGTTGTCATTGAAAAGCAATGTAACTATGTTTTGTCAATCAAATTGAAACTTTTATTGGCTCTGTTACCTTGTGAAATTTAGCTATAACGGCACCTTTTCTGATTTTTATCTCTCAGTCTATGGAATCTACACGAAAACTATGTTTGAACGAAATTTTTAGAACAGTATAAGTAATATTATGTCGTAAACTACACATTTTTATATCATATGGTTGGAAAGTTCGTAGAACAAATGCTTTAAAATTCTTCACATTGGTCACGAACTGCTCATTTGCTAATAACTTTGCACACAGTTGATGGATGGAACATAGTTCTTTTGAAGCAGTAGATAGAATAGAGTGTGAGCTTGTTATAGATATGTAAAAAAAGTAGATTTTAATGATAGTAGTAAACTGTATTTGTTTTTGCGTTGTAAAAATGAGATGAGAAATGCTCACTACACATCTCGGAATTTAAGTGTTAAATTGATTAGTGTTGATTCAAATGATAAGCTTTACCTAATTTTCGCATATCTATCAATTACTTTAAAGAAAAATAAATTTCAACATCTGAGTGAAAATTTATTACCAAATGAGCAGTTGGTGTGTACAACTGTGCATTTCAAGCATGCAAAAAGGTACCGTCTATAAAAAACGCTATATTAAAAAAAAAATTACACATCTCTTACTAATTCCATTAAGCTATTAAATGAATGTAACCCCTTCCAACTCCTTGAACATAATAACTTTTCATGTTTGATATACTAATCGCCTTGCTCCTTCATATCGGTATTTTTTTAACATAGATAGCCAAGCTTTTCTGCAAAAAAAAAGAGATTTTTCTCCCATTTCTTGAGTTTTTGACCGATTTAGATTAAATAGCTTTCAATCGATCAGGAATTGGTTCAAGTTTTTATAAGTTATTGATTCGGGTGAGCATAGTTCGTGCTGAGTATTAAACATATTTTAGAAATACGTGGGGTTAAAACTATTGCTTAGAATTACAAGAAATTTTTCAATTTTTTTTTATGTTAACAAAAATTACCCATAACCTCAAAATATATAAAACTAGAACCAATTCACCATAGAATGGAAGCTGTCTCATCAAAATCGGCTCAGAAATTATGAAATGGGAGCTATATTTAATTTTTAGGCTGAACAGCTTAGGTACCGAAAGTTTAAAAACAAAATGTTTTAGGCCCTTGGGGCAACAATTCGATTCAATTCGAAAAGTAGAGATGAATCTATTGAATGTGACCTTTTCGAACTGTTTCAGTATGTTGTACAGTATGCATTTACAAAAAGAAGATTGGTTTTTCATACCACTAAATATATACCATGCTTTTGACGTAGAACTACGTATTTATTTACTATACTGGGAGTCACATTAATAAATCGAAGATGAGACATGTAACGAAAAAGTGGGGTGTTTTCAAACGCATATTTCTCCAAAGCATTAATGTGAAATCTGTCATGCAATATGCCACTGGACGGAGAATTTATCCAGCAATTGGCAATTGGCATGTGGCATATAGTACAAATAGTGAAAATAGTTACACAACTAAGAAATTTAACTAAAATTGTATGCATCAAAGTTTCCGATACATTTGCTTAGATTTCACGGAAATGCAAAAGAAAAACTAGTCTAATGTCGCCCCCGCTAGCACCAGCTGACCTTTAGAAACGCAAACGTAAATCACTGTTGCCAGAGCCAACACACTTATATCGCCCTAACTTGGGTTCTACTGGTACAAATGTTGGTAAAAATATGATGTTGCTATGACAATGACTGAGAGAAGCCTGTTGTTAATACGATCAATTCTACAGCATATCATGAATGATAGGAATGCGAATTTTTTTTTTTTATTAAATATGGTAGATTGACAGATGAAAACGTGCAAGACAACAGTGCCAATTTGATAACTAAAATTACAGGTTTCATGAAAACCACATATAAATTTTTTTTTCGTCTTCTGGACCACTAGACCAGGTTAGAGCAATGTAAGTAAAACTAAATAATTTTCCCATTGTAATTCACTGAAATCTCCATACAAACTTCAATCCATTGGCAGCACGACTTCTAAACCTTTATGAATCTAAACCATTTTTTGCGTAGACTCATATATTTTGGGATATGGAATCGAGGTTTCTGATAGGCATAATATAACACTATAGTGTACATTATATAACATTGATTGTTAATAAATCAATCATTAGAACCAGAAGTCAAAAAATCAGCTTCATCTTTTGCAGTCAGCTAAAGACCAAGTCAAGCTACGACTTCATCTCATCTCCATTGCGCCTGCAAGCATCAACCGGTGTCTGTGTAAAATCTCTCAGCATAGAATCAAGCATGTCGACTTTAATCACCTGCTCTCTCATGGCCCCCTTCAGTGCTGCTCTTTGTCGACATAACGCGTAACGACCCGAAGTTGCGAGAGAGGCGAAACATACGAACAACTGCCAGCACAAAACATATGATTGAGGCGATGTTGAACCCGAAGCCGGTTACCAACACCATCAAGAAGCCAACATAAAATAACACTGTTCGATTTCGTGTCGCGGGGTGAAAGCAGCAACATTTCTATGCTGTGGTGTTCAGTATCACTAAGGCATTCGGCCGAGTGTGATTTATCCCATCGCGGAATAGTAGACACTTTCCTGGGGTGGAATGGAAAGCCGCCTTCTGGTATCGCTTGATGTATGTTGCGTAAATTTTGAACCTTACAGCAGACAACTGCTCATAATTTAGCATTTAATGGATTTAAAATTTCGGTTCACTGAAGCCATGTTAGGAAATGTCTATTAAAAACTGGACAGTTTTACACTGGTTCTAAAACAATCATTGTCACCATCTTTTTCGGAAAATTATTACCTCTTGATGCATCAGATCGGTAACCGCAGCGCAGATGCCAGCTGACAGATTGACAGTACTAGAACGGTGGTAATAAAAATGACAAATGCTCCCTCTGCTGCCAAATCGAAGCTGCGACTGGTTTGACTATGTGGCCACCGAATGCAGACGACTAAAATAAATAGTCGAAAAGTGAAACGCTGACGGAAATATGAACGCACATTCCCTCTGCGAGCGCGATTATTATTATGATTATAATTGTAATGGCTCGAGGGGTTTGCTGCCGCCTGCCACGCCGGTGCTGCATTTTGTTGCATTCCAACATGGGATGATGATAGTATCGCGCCGCTCGTTGATGGTTTTTGATCATGAAGACAAAGTTATGGACTGTCAAAATCTAGCATCCCGTTTGGGAATGCGATCGGATAGGGGGAAGTGAGACTTTTCATCAGTTTTTCCGTGAATTGAAAACCTTGAATGAATCGAGCCTCTGTTCTTTAAGCATGCTTTAAATATCACGAGAAAAACAAAATCGGCTGGAGTTTTTACCCCATGGATTTTCACCATTTCAACAATGTGCTACTCATCTCGGAACGAGAATTGAATGAATCCCTTACCGATTTCATTTCCTTCCATCATCGCCTCGTTTCCGGCCTGTTTTCCGCAAATCGATTACTCGCTTTTCATCACTTTTCCCAACATTTTTTTTTTACATCTTTCCCATTCGAAGCAGGCAGCCAGCAGCTTGTCGATCCAGATGCATTCCGGGTTTCTTTGCCTTTTGTGAGTTCTATTCTTTTTTAGAATTGCCTTCTTCAAGGAGAAATCGGTTTTTGAATTCCATTGCTTACTCCAATGATTTCGACGGTGTTTCTATTCGACACATTTTCCATGCTCTGTTTTTTTTTCGGATTGGAAATTCTGACCCCATTTGTGGTTGACTGATTCGTGAACAATCGGATTTATTTGGTTTTATTCCTTTTGAGCATTGATCTAACAATGCGATTAGAAACGGTTGTAATCAGCACATAAGTTTAGAATTTCAGGGATAGTGAACGATATTGAAATCGCTGCTTGTTTTTTTGTTTATTCTGGATTTGGACGGGAATAGTGAACGCTCGCTTATCAATCCACGTGTCAAAACAGAAATAACAAATTACTCGGCGGTAGCTTTCATGGCATAAGCTCTGATAACCTATCGTCTTTTGGTGGTGTTTGCTTGCTACTGAATGGTGCTTATAAATGATTTCGGTAATTAAAGTGCTGCATGCGAGTGTGAAAATGAGTTTAAATAATCATTTCTTGATAAGAAGTGCTGCTTGGTGTTTAAATGACAGCCTGGTTTGACGACACTCAATCGGCATTTCGTACTAGGCTCTACAGGTTGAGGATTTTTTAGATATTTCTTGTTTTTTTTTCTTTTGGTTTGTTTTCCGGACTGAGCACCAATGCTACCGACGCGCCAGGAAGGCAGCTCCCACACCTGGACCCTACCTATCGACCCATCAACTCATGAATCGGGGACCAACGGCTTTATTTCTCTTCCGAAGGAAGGCGTGATCAAAGATGTTATGCCTCAGAACATCCCGGTGGCGCCGACTTGGATTGAACCCAGGCCTGCTGGGGTGAGAGGTAATCACGCTTACCACTACACCACCGGCACCGTTCAAGATATTTCTTGTTGTTTTTGTGGTGAAAATAGCGTTTGGATTCTGCACATAATTTAAATTTTCATTTTTTCTCGATCGATCGAGATCTAATCATCATCCCTTAATCACTCCCTCACTCACTCATATATTCTGCGCTTCTTCAGTCCGTGGTGCAAAGGGCCAATGTAAAAGATTTTCATCCTGAGTGGATGCTTGCTTTTGCATTAAGCTGGACCTAGTTCGAATTCCTGTAGACTTGCTTGATTTCCTTCCAATTTTCTTTCCAATCCAGCCCACAGTGGGGATTTTAGGAACAAAAGGATTACAATTGGCTACCGCTGAAATTCCAATTATGTTATTTATGGCTAATGCCCTTAATATCGACATGAATGTGCCTAATATTGGACCCATACTTACATTTAGGACGAATGCATTTTTTGACAATCCTTCGCTAGCAACCAATAATATACATTTGTATTGGCCAGATTACTCACTTATCTAAGAAAAATTGAAGAACAGAAAATTTTTAATGATGAGCCCAATCTTTCCATAGGCCAACATTAGAGACATTTCCCTTATGAAATATATGTTTTTTATTGAAAAAAAAACCTGAGAAATCGATTCCGCAACGCACGCTAGAATAAATACGTGTTTGGGGCTCATTTCGCCTCTAACTCCCGTACATTTAAGATTTTTGTTTAAACGCTTAGCTTAGAGTTGGAAGCAAAGGCTAGTTTAATTAATAAATTTAAATAATCTCCAATTCTGGAAATGCGTATTAATTTAAATGTATTTTAATCAGTAAATTCTCCTTTTTTGGGTAAAAAAAAACTACATTTTAAAGGCTAAACAAGACATTAGAAATATTATTTCTAATCATAACCGGATTTGAACCCTAACTTCCCCTACCTTGCGTTATGCAAAATTGATAAGTTTATGCATGATTCATCAGGGCAAATGATTTTAGTTTCTGTACAATATCGAGTTGTAATTAAATTCAAAGGAAACAAAAAGAGGTTTAGTCTTAGAGTTTTTCCCAGTGTGAGGTTATTCTTCTTCTTCTTCATCTTAGCATTCCAATCTATCGGATATAAGCTTATTTCGTGCTCTCAACTTAGTCTTCTAGATAAACTTCCACAATTATGAATTGAGAGCTTTCGATGCCTGTACCATTTTTGCATTGTGTGGCAAGTACAATCATACTCTATGTCCAGAAGAGTCGAGAAATTTCCCATTCCAAAAAAATTCATACACACTGAGAAATATTCATGTAAATTTAGGTGCACTGAGAGTGACATATACGAGCGTCAATTTTGAAATAATTTTGAGTCATAAGAGACGCGAAATATAGCTTAATCAAAAGTACTTTTCGTCGAGCAACGAACTTTTCGGTCTAGAAGCACTTAATATTACATGACATGTTTGTGTTTACGTATCATCTTTTATGTCAAAGATGGATACCGTCACGTGTAACATTAGTTATTTCTTAGTGTGTAGACCGGACCAGGGATCGAACCTAGCCACCTCCAGCATGGTATTGCTTTGTAGCTGCGCCTTTACCAACTGAGCTAAGGGAGGCTCCATTGTGAGGTAGTGTGTAGTAAAGTTACACATGACACTGAGTTATCGCCTCGTAGATTGGGGAACGTTTGTCGACAGCCAGGAAGTCTGGATCGGGGGGAAATCGAAAACCGGAAGCCGCTGAGACGACAAAGAGAGTTGCCGGTAGTTTCAAGCGAAACCCTAACCTCTCTCTCCGAGATGCCGCAAATAAGCTGGGTGTATCGTCTACAACCGTGCATCGAGCCAAAAAACGAGCCGGACTATCGACTTACAAGAAGGTAGTGACTCCAAATCGCGATGATAAACAAAATACGACGGCCAAAGCGCGATCCCGGAGGCTGTACACGACGATGCTGACGAAGTTTGACTGCGTGGTAATGGACGACGAAACCTACGTCAAAGCCGACTACAAGCAGCTTCCGGGACAGGAGTTTTATACGGCAAAAGGAAGGGGAAAGGTAGCAGATGTTTTCAAGCACATGAAACTGTCAAAGTTCGCAAAGAAATATCTGGTTTGGCAAGCCATCTGTACCTGTGGCTTGAAAAGCAGCATTTTCATAGCTTCCGGGACTGTCAACCAAGAAATTTACGTGAAAGAGTGTTTGAATAAACGTCTGCTGCCTTTCCTGAAGAAACACGGTTGTTCCGTACTGTTTTGGCCGGATTTGGCATCTTGCCATTACGGTAAAAAGGTCATGGAGTGGTACGCCGCCAACAACGTGCAGGTGGTTCCCAAGGACAAGAACCCTCCCAACACGCCAGAGCTCCGCCCAATTGAGAAATACTGGGCTATTGTCAAGCGGAACCTAAAGAAGACCAAAAAAAACTGCTAAGGGCGAGCAGCAGTTCAAGGCAAACTGGCTTTCTGCGGCGAAGAAGGTGGACAAGGTGGCTGTACAAAATCTGATGGCAGGGGTCAAGCGTAAGGCCCGGCAATTCGGATTTGGAAAAGCGGAAGCCTAACTGAATATTTTTCCTGAATTTTATACTAATTGAACTTGAAAAAGAAATTTAATTTGATTTTTTAAATAAACGATTTCACCGATTTCCACGCGTTTTCCCTTGACCAAATTTTGACCGTATTACCCTTTAGATCAATAAGTATTGGTGCTATGTATCTACCTCCAGACCGGAAATCTGATTCGAGCAGCATTGCAAACCACATCAGTTCGATTGGTACCGTGTTCTCTCGACTAGAACAAAACGACCTAGCTCTGGTATTTGGTGACTACAATCAGTCTGGGCTCTCATGGAACGTTCCTGCAAACGATCTTCCTAACATTGATGTTCTTCGCTCGAACATGCCCGCATCCTGCTGTGCTCTCCTTGATGGTTTCAACCTGCATGGCTTAACGCAAATCAACTCGATACTGAATAGCAACTCTCGGCTGCTTGATCTCGTTATGGCGAACGAAGCTGCAGGACTGGAATGTTCTATCCTAGAAGCCCCAGAGCCTTTGATTGGCATCGACACCAATCATCCTGCGTTGGAAGTTTCCATCAACCTATCTGTTCCTGTTCACTAAGATAACCCCCCTGTTGATGTACATGAGCTCGACTTTCGTAGAGCCGGTTTTGTCGCGCTGAGTCACTCGCTTGCCACGTGTTCATCTATTGATGAAGCCGTCAACTACTTCCCTGAGGTCGTTGGCCGGGCAATAACTGATTCTGTCCCATTGAGGAGACCCTCTCCCAAACCCGCATGGTCCAATGCTCGACTACGGAATTTGAAGCGTCTGAGATCGAAGGCCCTCCGTAAATACTGTCGTACTCGTAACCCATTCACCAAACGATTATTTTCAACAGCGAGCAACGAATATCGCACATATGACCGCATTCTTTACAAGAGCTACACAAGGCGTGTGCAGGCTAATTTACGGCTCAATCCAAAGCAGTTCTGGTCATTCGTGAATACCAAACGAAACGAGGAGGGGCTACCAGTCGAAATTCACCTGGGTGATAGAATCGCCAGCAATTCCCTTGAGAAATGCAATCTTCTGGCAGAACATTTCAAAAGCATTTTCAATGACACTACGGCTTCGTTGTCCCAAGTTGCTGAAGCGGTGAGGTACACTCCCAGTGATGCTTTCAATTTTTCGATTACCTTGGTTACAGTAGACCTGGTCGAATCCGCCATCAAGAAGCTGAAATTTTCTAATGCTGCTGGCCCTGACGGAATCCCCTCAAGCATCCTGAAGCGATGCTGTTCAGAGCTTACAACACCGCTTTCGAAGCTGTTCAATATTTCATTACAGCAGGGGGAGTTCCCTACGCGTTGGAAATCGTCATTCATGTTCCCGATCTACAAGAAAGGAGACAAGAGAAACGTCGAAAATTACCGACGGATCACATCACTCAGTGCCTGCTCTAAAGTTTTCGAAATCATCATCAACGACGCATTATTCTCTAGCTGCAGAAATTACATTTCTCCTGATCAACACGGTTTTTATCCCAAGAGATCAGTTTCAACAAATCTAGCTCCGTTCATTTCTTTATGTCTTCGGAGTATGGAAGCTGGAGCGCAGGTGGACGTTGTATATACAGATCTTAAGGCTGCATTCGACCGGGTTGACCACTCCATACTGCTAGCTAAACTTGAAAAACTCGGTGTATCCGCAGGTTTAACTCGTTGGTTCAAGTCCTATCTGACCAATCGGGAACTTTGTGTTAGAATCGGATAAAAGCAATCGGACTATTTTACAAACAGCTGCGGTGTTCCTCAAGGTAGTAACTTGGGACCATTGCTATTCTCGATTTTTGTGAATGAGGTCGGACTGATCCTCCCAACTGGTTGCCGATCGTTCTACGTGGATGAAGTGAAGATCTATGTGATTGTTCGTAGCTTCGCCGATTGCTTGCGGCTTCAGCACCTAATCGATACTTTCGAAGAGTGGTACTCAAGAAGCTATTTCACGTTGAATGTACAAACATGTAATATTATCTCATTTCATCGCAAGCTGAAACCAATGGCATTCAACTATACGATAAATCACCAACTTCTGCAACGTGTGGACAATGTTCGTGACGTAGGAATCACGCTGAACTGCGCCTTAACATTCAAGATTCATTACTCGGGCATCGTTGCGAAAGCTAACAGGCAACTCGGGTTCAATTTCAAGATCGCTAACGAGTTTCGCGATCCTGCCTGTCTAAAAGCTCTATACTGCTCTCTAGTGCGATCGATCTTGGAATTCAGCTCGGTAGTATGGTGCCCGTATCAAGCAGTTTGGATAGTGAGGATTGAATCTGTTCAAAAAGGAAATTTGTTCGGTATGCCTTTCGTCACCTTCCTTGGAATGACCCTGTGAACTTCCGCCGTACGAAGATCGTTGTCAACTTCTGGGTCCTGAAACACCCGAACATAGGTGGACGATTAGTCAGGCCGTGTTTTCAGCGAAAGTACTTATTGGTGATATCGACTCTCCAGGAATTTTGGCTGAATTCGAAATCAACGCACCCGAACGAGTTCTTCGGTCGAGGAGTTTCCTGCATCGTGGACCTCGTGCTGCGAACTACAGCTTGCATGACCCAATACGGTTCATGTCTGGGCGTTTCAACAAGTTTTACAAATTTTTCGACTTTAACTGTGCAGCGGAAACCTTTCGTCACCGTATTCAACGCAGACTCCTGAGAAGGTGAGTAGCTGTCCATTTAATGACAACTCTATACCATAGGAGGATAACTTTTTTTATGCTATAGACTTGATTAATGTTCGTTTTAATTGTATTGTATTATTGTGATTCATGTATTTCGAAAAGATATGGGGGTTTTACGCCTTTTCTAGGCTTTTCCCCATAAGGCTTCATTTAGACATGTTAAGTCCGATGAAGAAAAACAAATTAAATAAATAAATTAATTAAATAAGGCCCATTGGTCGAATATGTGTAAGAGTCAATTTTTTACTTAATTTCGAAGAAAAGTGTTTATGATGTATTCAGAAAGTTGTTAACACTAGTTTAAAGACAAAAAATATTGCAGGCGCAAGGAGAAAAAATAGGGCGCGCGCTTGATCCGGTTTGAGATAAATTGTTGACTGCTTTCGAGAACGTAGTTTCATTTTAATATCTTGTTTTATCAGGGCTTAAACAATCGTCACGTCGGTCATAGCTTGTTATGATGTAGGAGGCACGATATCCTGAACAATGCGTAAAAATCAAATCGAAACATTGAACGTCACGTGAAGGTGGAACTTAATTAAGGCTTAAGTGCTTTATCGTAGCTTTTCGTTTTCGAATTTCAAAGATCGTCGGTTGCAGTGGTTTACGGAGCAGAAAAACGCGGTCCCAGGTCCTTTCAAATTAAAGAGATTTATGCTCAAATCGCTTGTTTATTGTGTATTTTGCGAAACTTGTCGTCGTGGGTGTCGGGTTTTAATGGTTACAACTCGAGTAACGGTATGATGTGATATGAGGGGCTCGGTGGCCTTAGAGCTACCGTTTCTGCTTAGTTAGCAGAGCATCATGAGTCTAATATCAGGCCCGTCCATGTTCAAGATTCGTCATTCGCTTTATGTTTTAATATAACTACATGTTAATAACAACGTTTCGATGAGTTCGTTTGCCTAGTGGCAAGCGTTCTTGCTTACTGAGCAGAAGATCGTGGGTGCAACTCCTTCGCGTTATATGATTGTTAGGACATCAATTCAGCTTATCGTTTACAAAAACGAAACCTGCTGCAAACCCAACCCTTTTATCCAACATTCCAGTGATTTCTCGTGGAGGTGCAAAGGTGTTCTCGGCTTCCATCAAAGCGAGTGTTACGTCAACACATTCCTACCCACTGATTTCTTGACCTACGTTTGGACGTGGCCGGCGCTGGTATTGCCTAGTTTGAGATCACCAGTTTTTACACATTGAGGATGATTGCTAATCCGAAGCATCATCTATTGGTTCGCTGTGTAATTAAAGCTGATCTGGCAATAGCATAGTAGCAATCGTGGGCGGTCAATCATGCTCATGCTCATGCTCAGAAAAAAAAATGCAGGCTCAAGTTATGAAATTATATTGCATTGCACAGTGGTTCAACCCTACCAAAAACGTGTGTTTTATTATTTTAGGTATGTAAACATTATTTTGGATGGGTAGCATCTTCAGAGAAGAGGATAGATTCTTTATAAGCTTTGTATTGAAGTAAGCAACATTATGATCTATCCACCTAGAAGGGCAATATAAAATTAAAATTTTGTAAACATGCCCAAAACTGGTTAACATGTATAACAAAGTTGTAGATAATGCAAATACTAGTAACATACTGAGTATATGATGAGTTAATTAACGTTAATGAAAGTCAGCAGGTGCGTTCTGCCCAGGGTGTGCGTTGTATACCATTGTCCCCTATAACTTTTTTCGATTCCAGAAATTGGCTATAGATGTTGTGACAAAAAAATGAATTGTGAAGTGCGGCTTGCAGCTCAGTTTGGCTGAGATTTCTAAAGTTCAATTCAGGGTAACAAACACTGATTTAGATCACTAAATTTTGATCTAGATCAGTTATATCTTTTGAAAAAAGCATCCCATATTGTTATGAAAAGGCACATTTATGGGATTTCTTATTCCTCTTTTGTAGGAGAAAAAAACAACTGCGACCAGTAATTAGATCTACTGTGGTATACTCCAATTTGGTAAATACGCACCGTGAGTTCGTTCCATCACTATGAATGTGAGCGATAGTTGCAATATGACTATGCATTTCACCCCAAGAAGGTATAACTTCCTTATTGAAGATCGTAACCTTTTTTAATTAAGTAGACCATATCTCGGTGTGCTAATTCTGTTCACCACTGATATTTTGGCTTTCCCAGATGAAGGTACGTTGTCTCTGTTCGCTTATGACACATCCAACGTCTTCAAGGGGAAGGTCATTGGAACTCTGACTGCCCTCTGAGAGGCGATTGAATGTCCTGTTCAATTATTTTTACTTACAGGCAAGGCTTAATGATCCAGTCCAGGTCATTGATTTGTCTCCGTTCTCCGACTCAAAACTGTTTCTCATCTCTTGCTTCCACCAACATTTATTTAACTTTCAACATAATAAAATATCTCTCAAGAAATAATTTCTGCCACGATCCGAAACTTTTATTAAACGCTTCCTGCTGTGACATTTTTTTTTATCGCATCAATTCGAGTACAGTTTCATCTACATGCAGCAGCAATCGCTGTTGCCTCGTATGTGAGAAAAGTTCTGCCGAAAAAAATATATATGAAACATGAACGGACTACCAACTACGTAGTTTTACCACCCGCTGCACATTTTGGCGGTGCTCCGCGAAGGTTGTAGGTGCAATAAAGTAACACTCCCGTGGCAGATGTGCATAAATATGTGATTAAGTATCTGGTGGCATGCGATAGTTAGTGCTGCGACCGACGTCGTCGTGGAAGAAGTTCTTCCCAGACTGGCCTGCTGTAAGAAAGTTTGAAAAATGTACTTTACTTCTGCGCCTCTTGTTTCTGACGGTGCAGAGGCAGGGTGGTTTCTTTCACCTCAACCCAGCGGACGAACCAAGCACAGAGGAAACCTGTGGCCGAAGCCAATTCAAGAGACCAGAATTCCAGAAGACTGCCTAGCGAGTGATTTATGCACAACTGCAACAATTTTCCGTCACGTTTCCGAACATTGTGTCTTTTCGGGATGGCACTGTGGGAAACAAATTCATGTCATTGCTTGCAAAACACGGTATGGGAGTTTCAGCTAATTGTTCCATCCCAACATTTCCAACAGTGCACTTTCTTTCCATGACCGAATGGTAGCAAATGCAGAAAGGAGATATTTTCTTTTCCGTCTCTACCAACCGGGGAGACGTAGCGATTTCCAAAACCTAAGAAGTGCAGTCACTCGGAAAACAGTTCTCCCGGTTCCGAAGAAAGCGAAGGTGGTCTTGCTGTTCTCGCTCGATGGCGGATGGTGGATGGCGCTGAGCCAACAAGGCGATTTTCTTCCAGGCCTTAAACCGTCGTGTGAAATACGGAACAAACAAACAAAGTCAGTCTGTTTTCTGACTTTCTCCTCTACCCCCATACCTTTCAACTTGATGATGGTCTCTGCAGCTAATGTCAGTTGAGTCATTTCCAAACTGAGCTGTTTCCTTTTCCTTTGAACCGTGAGGGTAAATACCTAATAAATTTTAAATCCAAAGGATTTGTATCCTTTTTGTTTTCATTCCGGAATTCGCTCCGGTCGGACGGTTGGTCGGCTACCGGCGGGGAGTTCTCTTCCGGCCGGGTGTAGGATTTCAAGTCTGCGAAGAAAGTGACTTGATCGGATGGATGTCCCTTGAAGGCTTAAGATGTTTTAAAGTTTTGGTTTGCTCAGTTGGGAAGTTTTGCTAGTAGGGAGGATTAAAAAGGGATATAATATATAAATAGAAGCCAGAAACAGCAAAACCAGAAACGCTTTATTATTTTCTAGAGGAAAGTGGTTAACCGTGTTGAATAATCTTTGTGAAAAAGTTTTGAGGAAAATGCAAAGATCGGTTTTTTTCCGCTCTAAACTGGTCTCACTAAAGATTTGATAAGGTGTAACCTTTGGAGAGCGACCGAAGACCTATATTTCTAGGAAAGTTGTCGTTCAGGTTCCAGTTTCATATGTCACATGTCAAATTCAGTGGTTTAAGTACGTAGTCCTCTGAGGTTTTAATAGTAGATGGACAAGAAATTCTGTGACTTCGATGTTCTACCATTGCTGCTATAACAGATGCTGAGCATAATCGTAAAGCCATGGAAGTAAGATTCGTACGTGGACCAATTGTGGACTATATAGTATCGCCAGAAAAAGAATTGTTGTTCTCAGTTCCATTCTGGAATCAGCATTTGTAGACAGTAAATACATGCATGGAAGCTATCCGGTATAAAACGGAATTTTTCAAAATTTCACGACTCTTTCAGTTTTGACTAGGTTAGGTTATCTTTATTAATGAAACTTTCAGCCAGAGGCTGGTTCATCTCTTCGGTTTTGACTATGAAAACAACCTCAGTTGAATACAATATTAGCTGTTTATGATTGTTATTCCCGGAAATCGAAAATTTCGTTTTGTTTCGTTTCGTATCGTTTAGACAAAAATTGGACAGATCTAAATTTATGATTACGATTTTTTTAAAAAGTAAATTATGCAAAACTTGAATTCGTAGGGTCTTACAGAACAACACGTTTACAATAATCTGAAAAACATCATTGTTTTAAGAATGTTAATAGACTTTAAGCCAGTATTTCGTTTTGTATTTCTCTTATTTTGGGTTTTCATATCGGAACACCTTACTATAAGCAGCACCGTAATGAAACGACAGGCCTCCACCAAGTCCAAGGACAGCAAGCCAAGGAAGCAAATTATAGGGGTTTAATTTTAGAAAGTTTTTCACGGAATTGATCTCATTGACATTCAATCAATTAGAAAAGGGCATTAGCGTACAAAGAGCGTGGCAAGTGAGGTCAAATGTCTACCGTCTAATTTAAATATATCAATGAATTTTCAGAGTTATTTTGTGCTGAACGGGTCATTAGGCCTAATTTTGAATTCCAAGTTACTGCCTTTAGATATTATTGGTTGCAACTAGAAACCAGTAACGCTGGTACCTTTTCGTGGTGCGTTACTGTTATAAGATCTACATTTGAACCATAGTCCTGATAACTTCAAACTAAGGGAACATGATTTTTCAGATATCAAACAGGAACACATTGTAGTCCTTTTTAGACTCGGAGAAGTAGTCAAAATACCTGTTGAAGTGTGAATTTTATTTAAATCAAATTTAAAATGAAAGTTTCTAGAAAGAGGTATACCTTTGGATAGACTTCACTACGTAAATTGCTCAGCGCTTATCGTTTAAAGTGCAGGGTAAAAGTGGTTGTTGCTGATATTGTTTAATGAAATTGGTGACAAGTTGCGTATTAAATAGACTTGTGCCTAACCGAATTATATAAAATGCTTTGTACGCGTCCGTTAATAAAACGAATAGTTGTTTGATAAATTTCATGCTTGTAGATAATTTCGCTCGCTGTTTATAATATACTGCGATCAGTGTTCAGAAAATCAATCTCAA
The DNA here is from genome assembly GCF_037179485.1 of Ochlerotatus camptorhynchus. Lineage (NCBI taxonomy): Eukaryota > Metazoa > Arthropoda > Insecta > Diptera > Culicidae > Ochlerotatus > Ochlerotatus camptorhynchus. The sequence continues at coordinate 297,980 of NW_027040634.1, read as the reverse complement.
ATCTCATTCATTGAGCCTCCTTGCGAGAGTAAGCTCGCGTGCGAATGCGGCAAACAAAATTCACGCTTGAGATTCTCCTGCATATTCACGCACTCACACTCACAATGCCAAAAAATCATTCCAGCTTTAAGCTCATAAAATCCTCTCAAAAGTCAATTGATAGCAGGCTTATGCATGTTGTGTTAGTTTTCCAACCCCTGATGCATAAACAATAGTAATAACAATTATAAGCGCCAACATGTACAGAAATGAATTTTTGAACCTGAAAACTCATCAGCGATTTTTGCGACGTTAAATTTTGGAAGGCAAAACTCAAAGGCACATAAACTCATGCATGAGATTCGAGTTTTTGAGTTTTTCCGAACACTGACTGCGATTCAGAGATTTCGATGGAGACGGAGGAGTTGTATTAGGAAGAGTTCCATGATTACTGTTTTTTGTTTTTATGTGGTTGGGCATATTTTTTCCCATTCTATTGAAATTTGTTGTGTTGGTGCTGCCATGGTGATTGTATTGCTCCCAGTTAAAAACAATCGTTTGTTTCCTGCCGGGATAAAATCAATCACGCGTGATCCATTTGTCTGTTTTAATTAGAATATAAGAAACACGTTACTGTCAGTAAGGCGTGCACCCGGATGCAAGAACATAGTTGAGTCTAGTGGGAGAAAAGACATTACGATTTATCCCAGGCTACATCCCACCAATAGGGTGGAATGCTTCGGAATGTTTAGAAAAGTAAGGCGCACGCTTGATCCAGTTTAGAATACAATGTTGAATGCTTTCGAGAACGTAATTTCATTGGAATATCTTGTTCAACCAAGTCTTAAACAATCGTCACGTCGGTCATAGCTTGTTATGATAGCCTGAACAATGCGTAAAGTGCAAATCGAAACATTGATCGTCGTGTGAGAGTGGAACTTAATGAAGACTTAAGTACTTTCATTTTAAAGAGATTTATGGTCAAATCTCATGATCGTGTATTTTGCGAAACTCGGTGTCACGTTTGAATGGATACAACAACTCGAGTAGCGGTATGATGCGATATGACGGGCTCGGTAGTCTTAGAGAGACCGTTTTTGCTTACTGAGCAGCACATCATGAGTAAATCTCAGACCCATCCACATTCAATATTCGTCAATCAGCGGCGCCGGTGGTGTAGTGGTAAGCGTGATTACTTCTCACCCCAGCAGGCCTAGGTATCAATCTCAGTCGGCGCCGCCGGGATGTTCTGAGGCATAACATCTCTGATCACGCCTTCCTGGCGTCGGTAGCATTGGTTCTCAGCACAAGATCGACGGAAAACAAATCAAGGAATATTCGTCAATCGTTTTATTTGTTAATATGACTGCATGGTAACAACAGCAACTCGATGGTTAAAAAGAGGCTCGTTTGCCTAGTGGCAAACATTTTTGCTTATCGATTAGAAGACTGTGGATTCAAGCCCAAGCTTAATTCAGACTTTTTAAAAAACGAAAACGATTGATGAGAAATACGCAATGTTGATTTTGAAAACTTCAACTTCAAAAGCTTGAAATCCAGAGACAATTTGTTGAGATCTCGGATTTTGTATCTGGGCATCTGGTTCACTATTCTGGGGTTTTTCGCTACTTTTTATTATAGAATGCTAACGTTAAATCTAGTTGAATTTTTACTTAACCCATCGTAAAAAATATAGTGTAATGCTATTAATCTCCATATCAAAATGCAAAATTTCCGCACCGTACATCCATACTCTGTATTTTCAATGCAGGTGCACTCGAGAGTGCTCACAACTTGACTTAAGTGTGGCTCTGTGGTCTGGAAATTTTGAATTTTGATAGAGAGATTATTAGCGCTAAGCCATCTATTTTAAGATAGGTTAACTAACAATTCAATTGTATCATATGCATTATATCAAAAAGTAATGAAAAAGTCCCAAAAGAGCAATCCATCACTGCTCGACATCACAGTACTTAAAAATACTGAGGTAAATTTTTTCAGATTCCAGACTGATAAATTTTCAAGATCTTAAATTTGCAAACATAGGGTAGATATTCCAGTCATTACCATACGTGACCCCATTGGGAATTTTATAGGCCATTATTGGATCAAACCATAATAGGAACGTACATCCATAACCAGTTCATCTTCCCAAATTTAAAATTTAAGTTTTATCAGCTTGCATTGACTTAGTGAATTGTTCAAAATATCTATCTTTGAATATTTTCAAGATTTGAAAAAAAGACTTGATTCTGCAACTATGAGAAAAAAAAGGTACTGTTACTTTGAAGAGTTGTCAAGAGAATTTGGATAACAATTCCAAAAGAGTTTTCAAAAGAATTAAAATGGAGATCTAGACATAATTTCACAGGAACAAAATTCTAAACAAAATTTAAAGAGAGTTCTTGTTAGAATAACAAGCTTATTTTGAGATGAGCTCTGAAGGAATTTTAAGGTTAATCTGAAGAGAATTCTTTAGAACCATTTCATGAATTTTAATAAAAATTGATAAAGAATTCTCACGTGATTTCAAAGGAACTACTTCTGAATAAAATTCAAAGAAAAATTTGAGGATTTTTCAGAATCAATGTTGCAATAGAATGTATCTCTTTTTTCACCACTGATCTTTTCGGCTGATGGATGTCCAATCAGATCAATTTACTCTAATTAGATGTTTATGTTCTGAATACAGCTACAAGCATTTCAACCACAATAACACCAATAATAATAACAACTACAACAACAATAACCACAGCAGTATTTTTCGATGGGCCTTAGTTCCGGTGCGTTGGGGGGGGGGGGGGAGGGGTTTATGTACCTGGGTACGACAGTGACGCCGTTGGCTTCGTACCACTCCAGGACAACATTTGAATAGTGGCACGAAGCTAGATCCGGTGAGAAGATCGTAGGGCCCTTGTGTTGCTTCAACAGGGGAAGCAGACGATTCTGTAGACACTCCTTGAGGTAGATCTCCCCGTTTACAGTCCCGGTAGTCACGAACGGTGCACTCCGTTTGCCACATGATCAGATCGCTTGCCAAATCATTTATTTCTTGGCAAACTTTGAAAGTTTCTGCTTTCTTACTTTCTCCGGAACATCAAACTTGTGCTGGGCGGTGTAGAACAGTAGCCCCTGAAACTGCCGGAAGTCCACCTTGACGTAAGTCTCATAATCCATGATGAGACAATGAGGCTTCGTCAGCATCTGGGTGTACAGTTGTCGGGCCCGTAACTTTCCCACCGTATTTTGCGTTCGTCATGATTTGGATCCTTCTGCACTTTGTACGTATGCAGTCCCTCCCGGTCCTTGGCTCTCTGAACGAAAGACTTGGACAGATTCAACTTTTTGGCCACATCCCTGATTCCGCTTAAACGCTTTCACGACACGCATGTGATCCTGATCACTAATAGAACATCCATTCTGATCGCATTTCTCCTTCCGTGCGATGCTCAGAGTTTTGTAGTAACGTTTAATCACACGACTCACCATTGACTGCACGATTCCGAGTTGTTTTCCGATGTCCCGATGAGAGAGTTGGGGATTTTCCAGGTGCTTGCGCAAAATCAATTCGCCACGTTGGTTTTCGGCTGACGCCATTTTTTCCATCTTTTGAAAAACTGACAGTGATAAAAATACAGTGTAAACAATACGGTTTAAACTACTTCTACCCAAATTTGCAAGAGAAAATTCCCAATGAGTAATTTTCTACAGCTTTTTTTCCGTGATGCAATTTGATGTGGGACACCCTTTGAGCTTGAGCTTGAGCTTGATTGACCGCCCACGGTTGATACTCTGTTACTGCCAGATCAGCTGTAATTACACAGAGAACCAACAGACGATGCTTGGGACTAGCAATCATCATCAATGTGTAAAAACTGGTGATCTTAAATTAGGCAATACCAGCGCCGGCCGCGCCCGAACACAGGTCAAGAAAGGAATGGGAAGGAATGTGTTGACGTGACACTCGCTTTGATGGAAGTCGAGAACACCTCTGCACTTCCACGAGGAATCACTGGGATGTTGGATAAGAGGGTTGGGTTTGCAGCAGGGTTCGTTTTGGTAAACGATAAGCTGAATTGATGTCCTAACGATCATATAACGCGAAGGAGCTTGGGACTAAACCCACGGTCTTCTACCCAGTACGCAAAAACGTTTGCCACTAGGCAGACGAGCACCTTTTTAATCACCGAGTTGCTGTTATTACCATGTAGTCATATTAACAAATAAAACGATTGACGAATCTTGAATGTGGATGGGCCTAGGATTAGACTCATGATGTTCTGCTCAGTAAGCAAAAACGGTTGCTCTAAGGCCACCGAGCCCCTCATATCACATAATACCGTTGCTCAAATTTGTGTATCCATTCAAACCCGGAACCAACGACAACAACGAGTTTCGCAAAATACACGATACACAAGCGATTTTACCATAGATCTCTTTGATATGTAAGGACCTGGGACCGCGTTTTTCTGCTCAGTAAGCAGGCCACTGTAACCGACGATCTTTCAAATCCGAAAACTAAAAACTACGAAAAAGTACTTAGGCCTTCATTAAGTTCCACTTTCACGCGACGTTCAATGACAGGGTCCTATCCAGGATTACATCTGAAAAATCCAAATCTGGCCAAGGCCCACCTAAACCTGTTCTAATCCACCTGAAATTACTAACGAATGGAAGACTTTGACTACCCAGCCATGCAATAGTCTCATTCCGTGCCTTATGGTGATGATTCTATTGCACTCATCTTTTGGCACCACCCAGGGAAGACTTGGTCCTGTACCCAATGCTTAACTTATCTCCATTCCACTCAGCTACTCGCAATTTCTTGTGATATAGTGGGCGGAATATTATTATATGAGACAATTCAATGCAGACGTCTTTCGAAATTTGGCAGATCGATAGGTAATCGGTGAGTTACCACGATAGTTGCTATTCAACAACTCGACAACGTCCCATCGTCAACGCCTGCTATGAAAATTTCCCATTGCAGACGTCAACGAAATGACGTCATCGAGCTATCGATCAACTACCCTGGTTATCGCCTGGTACGATGCTAGGAGGCGAACCGGAAGAATCGATGAGCTACCTCTCCCCCCAATTTGTGGTGGGACACCCTTTAGAAGAGAAGAAGTTTTTGGAAATAGTTATAATGTTTTTAGGGATGACCGAATTTTTCAAATGTTTGAAAAGAAATTTAGGAGGATGCGTTCTTATTGCTATTCTAACAAAATTTTATTCAGAGCTAATCACTACTACTAAATTTAAAGAATTCGAACATGTTTGGGTGAAAGTGCATGTGGCAGGATCAAGGAGGATAAAAGCGAAGACATCAAATCAAGAAGACTGGAAACTCTGCCAGAATCCAAGCGTGATGTTTTTGGACCAACATGTAATGAGTATTTACAAAAGATTTGTTGATAATATTCCAATAAAAAATATTGCTTTAGATTGCTGCAAAAACTTACAATAGATAAAAGTATAATGAGAGAGAGAGAGAGAGAGAGAAGGATTAGTAATTTCCATATAATTCCACTACCTTATTTGCTTATCCTTGACAGATACGCGTATTTCGTCTACAATGTGCAGACTTCTTCAGTGTCTTGTACTTATACTCGACTATTAGTACAAGGCACTGAAGAAGTCTGCACATTGTAGACGAAATACGCGTATCTGTCAAGGATAAGCAAATAAGGTAGTGGAATTAAATGGAAATTGCTAATCCTTCTCTCTCTCTCATTATACTTTTATCTATTTTAAGTTTTTGCAGCAATCTAAAGCAATATTTTTTATTGGAATATTATCAACAAATCTTTTGTAAATACTCATTACATGATGGTCCAAAAACATCTCAACGCTAAAAGTTAGAAAATGATAATGATGCCCAACTTTTGCATGGAGCCACCGCACTGTGGGGTGGAATCCAAAATGTCCGCATCAGGTGTCCTCCTAGATGGCACTGAACATTTCAAAGGAGATATTTAAGAAAATTTCCATTTTTAATCCATGGTAATTTTAAGGCATTTACCATGAAAATCTTATTCCCAAAAAATTCTCGAAAGAATTGACAAGTGAATGCCAATTTTTTCTGAATAAATTTGTTAAATATTCTACAAAGAAATGCTAAAAGTTGTGGAAGAAATTTCAAGCGTACACCAAAAAAAAATCCATCTAAGTTAAAATTCTAAAATTTTGTGAAGAAAATTTCAGGAGAATTCCAGAAACAATCCCAAAATATATCTAAGAAATTTCGAAGAGAACTGGGATATCCTTGGATGCTTCTTAGAAAATTCTTGAAAAAAAAATATTGTAGACATCGGTTTAGGAAGTATGACAAAAGTTTTATGAGCTGTCTTAACGAAAGGATTCAAATTCACAACTACAAAAAAAATCAGCAGTTCAATTTCAACGATATGTCGTGAAATTTCTTATGCAAACTCGTTCAGGTATATGTATATTATATTAAAAGTTCGAGTTCATTAAGACAGAAGAAGTCCTGCGAGAGCTGCAGCTTGTCAGTGGCAAATAACAGGGACGACAAGCTGTTCCGATGACAAATAAAACCTCCATGAAGCTCTCGACGTCCCATCCTTTAGTCGCAGTGCTGAACGTGACTATTTACCACAAAAAGGCTTGCCAATGCGCATCAAAAATCGACTACATCCGAACATCTCAAATAGAAAGAAGACATTCCGTGCAAGCTCTACCACAAACCGGACTAGTTCATGTTGGTCTTCGTCAAGCGGACCGTCTACAATTTGGACTGCTACATCACACATGTCAAGCTGCCTTTAGGTTTAATTGGCCAAACTTGGTGAGTTCGTTCCGTTTTGAGCATTTTTACCTTTTCATCAGCGGCGCCGGTAGTGTAGTGGTAAGCATGATTACCCCATCACCCCAGCAGGCCTGGGTTCAATCCCAGTCGGTGCCACTGGGATGTTCTGACGCATAACATCTCTGATCGGGAAGTAAAGCCGTTGGTCCCCGGTTCATGAGTTGATGGATCGATAGGTAGGGTCCAGGTGTGGGAGCTGTCTCCCTGGCGTCGTTAGCATTGGTGCTCAGCACGGAAAACAAACCAAATGAAAAAAATCTTTTCATCAAATCATGCCGTGTGACGTATAATTCATGAATTTGAAAGATCAATACAATAGACAAACTGATGTGGTAACTCCAGATTATGTGTACCAGGTTCTTGTAGGACTTTTTTGCTCGATCTTATAATATTAAAATTGATTTGTTTTTAGAAATGTTGCCTTCATTCAAACAATAAAATTACAATTGTTCTTACATATGTCTGCGACTGCAAGAAAACACTCAACGGGTTAAGAGTCATACACAAGATTTAGCTGCCTCTTTTCCGCATGAATTGTGCGAGGCTCCAGAGTTCATTCAGAAAATTGTATTCTCGTCGAATAACTTGAAGTCATAGATTTGCTGTTAATTTTCAAGTGTGACCGAACGACAAACCACTGATTCCATTTCGGTTTGTCGCACAGAGGAAGCCCGCTCTTCCCACAACTAATGACTCTCTGGCAATGGGTTTCCATTTTGTGCTTTTCGCGACAATTTATTTTCTCCACATTTTCACAAGCTTCAAATGTAGCCAACCACCCTGCGGTAGGGTTGAATTTATTTCTCTCCAGATAGATTATCCATTCGATTGCACTAATGAGTTGGAATCGTCGCGCTTGCTTTCATGCCTGCCTCAAACTGCCTGCTTGTTTGGTCAATGGTTTGTGGGTTGATTACAATCGGATTCAGCATATTGATGCTGGAAAGTTAACAAACATCATCACCATGGTGTTCAGCTGTGTACTGGAAAACGCAAGTACCTAGACAGACACTAACACCCTGTGCGTGTATGTGTGTGCGACTGACTCGATATCGAATTCATTAGATTGTTTAACATCCTGATGGAGAACATTTACATAACTTGATTATGACCCAACACCGCATCAGCATCGTGTGGTTGGAGCAGTCAGCGTGTGTTCGTGCAGTAGCAGCAAAAGTATTCATCTGCAGCGACAGATTGTGAACCTACCTACCATTATGGGGCATGAAGAAGCAGCCGGTTTTCCGAAACAACATTTGCATTAGTTGCGATGTACTACGTACTTGAACCATAGAGAGCTGATCCGACACCAAACAGTGAAGGTCCCTCTGTCGTTCCTATTGTAGATCATGATTGCAAATATGTTAATTTCGATGTTATTATAATAAACATGGCTCTTATCGTATAGGTTCCGATGCGACCGTAGACAATACCTATATGCCTCGTATTTCAGAACAGTTCCCGTGTCAAAGAAACTCTCAAGAGCCCGGAAGAGAAGAGGTAAACAATTTCTATTGAAACGATTACTGAACGAGCGACTTCAACAACAGTAAAGCGCTGGAATGCCCTACTTCTTACCTCAAACAATCCATATTTGTTATTTATTTACCTCATAAACCCGCCAAGATGCGAAGTCTTTTGGAGAAATTCCTCCCGTCGAGCATTGTTAGTTTCATAGCAATTTAATCCATCAGTATCCATCGTTTAAGCCAGAGCAGAAGTCTGTGGTGTGATGTGCATGTCCACAAGCGAAAAGACCCCCCACTTGTCGTGATTCCGAACAAAAGCCTGACTGGAAACGATAAACTGCGCCTTTTGCAGCCCCATAGGCGGCTCACAATAGGGACGAGCGAGGAGTGTATGTTTACCATCCTTCATTTTTGCCGCCCGGGACGACGGCTTCCCCTCTAATCAATGCATCAGCCAGCGATGCAACGATGACGGCCGGGCGAGCGGAGTGCTGATTTCTTTCCACTGCTGGCTGATGCTGCTGCTTTGGACCGAAGTGCACCGTGCAGGAAAACATGGTGAGGTGAGATGGTGGGTATTCCACGAATCAGCTGAGCAATTTTCGATGTTACAGCCGGCTGCGACCTGCTAATAACGATTTGCATTCCATGCTTGGGAAGTACAGAAAATGACGAAATTGAGCCCGCAACATATCTTGAGAAATACATCCCATCATATGCATTCGGATTCAAATAATGGTTCAAAACTCCGCTTTCAGGTAGCACACTTCCAAAGACCACTATATTAAGTAAATTTCAACTGCAAATCTGGGCATCAGTAGTTACTCTGGAAAACTTTAATTTGGATCATGAAATGGAGGAAACAGGAAACAGCACCATTAACTGTAAGTCCTAGTAAACTTTACGAATTAATATTTCAGACTTGTACACATGTCCAGATGAGTTTGAAAGAAAGTTCAGACGGCTAGAATGACAAAGACAAAATCAAATCTTCACTGTACCACTTTGGCAAACCCCATTCGCATGCACGCAAAGGTCATTATCTCTCCTGTTTATTTCAACTCATCTTCCGCAAGTGGTCAACTTGCTGCACCAATTGCTCTGGATTTGGGGTCTCAGCCAGCCCTTCGGGAAGTTTGTACATCTTGCTCTCACAACACAGTTTCACTAATTGGCATCTTAAGCTCTCAACAACAGGCAATTGTTATTAGAAAAATCAACAAACAACTCCCTGCGGCCCAGCTTTTACCAGCTTTCACCGACATCCTTCGCAGTTACCCCGTACCCCGATGCTGCAATGAATAGGTTCATGCCCAATGGCCCTGTTTGGTGTTTGTTTTCTTGAAGTATTCCCTGATTATGACCAACGAAAAAAAAAGAGCCCCTTCCGGACCCGGGCACTATAATTGAGTCCTCTCTTCTCTGGTTGCTGCAATATCTCATTGTTCATTGTTCGAAGAAAATCATCATGCGATGATCGATCCCTGGAACTGCGCCTGCACATCATCGTCTGTCCATTTGACCACGAAACCTATACCTATCGATTAAACTCGTGGACGGATGGTCGTAAAAATCCATAATTTCTGTTTACTTTTCGTGCGCTGCCGGTCAACATGGCCAGTTCTCGTATCTTGCGGCACTGCAGTCATTATTATATGATTGAATTTATGGCCCCTCCGTCGCAAAAACATCCATCGTCGCCGGAGCCGGTAATCAGCGTTTAGCCGAATGGGGTCGTCTTCCTTGGGGAGACACGAGTTGAAGGCACACACAGAGAGAAAACGGTTTTTTATGGACCTTAAAATAAAGCGGGACTCACTCGTTTAACGACAGGATTTTGAACTTTTGAAGTTGCAAGTAAAACGGCAATTACCGAGCTTGTTGACGACCGGGACGAAAGACTTTTCTTTCGGTGGATCGCATGTTTGGGAGTGCACCGGGAAGTCGATGATGGGTCTTGTGGAATGATGACGAGCTGAAGAAACGATAATTATATAATTGTACACTCGATTGCCACAAGCGAGGATAAACAGTCAGTTTGTTTATTTTTGTGTGTAAACCTACTATTGTAATACAATTTCTACTTAGCTCATGTGCGTCCAACGTTCTAAAAATAGGGCAGTACTTCTATCACCGAAGAACCGACATGAATGACCATAGCCTCTTCTGACCTCTGTCCCCATATTTGCGGAAAACGTTTAACTAAGCCACGAATACGTGTGTGGTGTCCCAGAATGTCTAAGCACGACTTTGGAACACCCTTGCTTGTTTCAGATGACGTTTAAGCAGCTGATTATCACGCTGAATCATTGTTTACATTTCGACCAACAGTTTCTTGTATCGCAAGTGTCGGTTCTTTACATATCCGTGACAATGCGTGCATTCCTCTAAGCCAATTAGTGCAATTTGAAGGTGTACACACTTAATCTAGCTCGGTAAAATCTTGAACAGCCGATTACCTCGGCATTTACTTTTACTGATATCTCTTCAAAATATCTGTTTGTTGGCTGATATTTCAGCAAAATGTTATTTGTTAGCTAAGTCTCGGCAAATGTTTTACTGAATCTCAGCAAAATACATTGCAGAACTGCTCGGCTGTTGGAATCTCGGCGAAAAAATTTAAGTGTGTAAGCGAAAATCTGGACGTAAACCAAACCCTGTTGACCGAAATCTGTACCGGAAAATCGAGCAAGCTTTCACTCGCAAGAAAAGTGCTTTGGTTCGAGACGTTGCTAAAAAAGTGGAATCCTCGAAGAGTAACGTCCAGCGGGCCAAGTCAAGAATGGGTCTAAAGACGTATAACAAGCTAAAAATGGTAAAAAGGTAAATGAATCATTAAACAATGACGATGTTCCTTAATAAGTAAAAAAAAATCTCCTTAAAATAGATCGGGTTGCTCCTTAAATGATTGATCAAAATACATTAAAAATCTTAAAATGCTCAGTAAATATTTAAAGTACGCTCTCTAAAATAGAGAAAACTGTACATTAAGAATTTGAAAATGCTCCTTAGTATGCACCGCTTTGCACCATTTTGAAGTGTAATTGTACCATATATCATCGGAAAAGCTGCTGTAGAAAGGTTAATAAGTACCATGAAATCAGCTGAAATGTTCAGTAAATCTTTGTGTGCATTTGTGCATTTTTACTGAACATTTCAACTGATTTCATGGTACTTATTAACCTTTCTACAGCAGCTTTTCCGATGATATATGGTACAATCACACTTCAAAATGGTGCAAAGCGGTGCATACTAAGGAGCATTTTCAAATGCTTAATGTACAGTATTCTCTATTTTAGAGAGCGTACTTTAAATATTTACTGAGCATTTTAAGCTTTTTATCGTATTTTGATCAATCATTGAAGGAGCAACCCGATCTATTTTAAGGAGATTTTTTTTACTTATTAAGGATAATTTCATCTCTTTTATTGAGCAAAAGTAGGTCTGCCGCTAAAAATGCCAAAGCGGAGTGAAAAACAAGCCGCATCCACCAAACCGTGGCTTGGAAGTTATACGACCAATTGCTGTGCGGAAAATCGGTGTGCGTGATTATGGACGATGAATCATACGTTAAAATTTGATTACAAAACTCTTCCTGGTGATCAGTACTACACCGTTCGTGATTGCCGAAGTGTTGACGAAGCGGATAAATCGGTTTTTACCGAAAAAAAAATCGGGAAAAAGGCTATGGTTTGGCAAGCCATGTGAGAGTGTGGTATGCTTTCCAAACCTTTTGTGACAACACAACGGAGACAATGACAACCGATTTTTACGTGCGTGAGTGTTTAAAGAAGCGCCTGTTACCCATAATACGCAAACACGACGCCTCAGTACTGTTTTTGGCAAATTTGGTGTCGATTCATTACTTCAAGGACACGGTAGCCTGGTATAAAGCCAACAAGGTCCAATTCGTACCCAAGGAGATGAATCCGACAAACTGTCTCCAGGTCAGGCCAATCGAAACTTTTTGGGCCCTGACCAAAGCATATTTGCGGAAACATGTATCCAAAATTGTTGGAAAGGCATCTGTGCTGCAGGTTATGAGTAGCGTGAGATCAAAAATCCGCTCCTTGGCTTACGACTGATCGGATCTCGGATTTTCTACGTTAAACTGTAAGAGAATACTATATTATTATTATTATTATTTAGCTTTATTAAGGAGGCTTTCAGCATTGGGCTGGTTCGCCTCCAAAGAGAATACTATAGAGAACATAAATGCGTAATAAAAATCGAATTTACTGTAAATAGAGTTACGTTATCGTTTTTTTTTTAATCGTGCTTAGTCATTCTGGGACACCCTATCAAATTGATGAGATTGGCCGTGCATCTCAAAATTAAGTGGTTTTTCACTCACAATCACAAAAACTCAGCAATTTTTTTCTCAAAAATCTGCTTGAATATGGAGAAAATCTACTAAAAATTTACTCAGGCTAGGAGTATACTAATAGACTGAGTGAAAACGTTACCGGTTTTCTTCACATTCGAAAAGTTTTCCAGCACAATCAAGGAAAATTTAACACAGTCTATGAGTAACCTACGTTTTTGCTTATTTGAGTGAACGAAACTCAAATTTGAATTCGTTTAATCGGCACTATGGATCGAGTCATATTATTCTGGAATAAAATATTTTTATCTAGTTAAAAAAGCTTATGGTTTTGAAAAATCGGTTCGCTGTTCATATGAATCGGAGAGCATCCATTAAGCACGTCACGCTCTAAAGAAGGAGAAAGGATTTTAAATTGTCTGATAAGCATGGCAAATAAACTTAAGAATTCCAAAAGGCTGGACTTATGAACAACACATATGAATTTCATAAGCGTGACTTATGAATGATTTTCGTCTAACATGAGGTAGCTCTTATATACCTTTAACTTCGATTAACGGTTTAGCGACTTTGCAGTCAATTTAATTGTTTATGAGAAAGTTTGAACATACTGAGAGGTAAGCACATATCATTGGTAAGAGACGTGTGTGTGTGAGAAAATTTGCGAAAAAATCTAAGGCACCGGTGGGACTTTAACCTTTAACTATTAACCTAAGCCTTTAACTATTTAATTATTCCAAGCGTTGAAAGACGAGTGTTCATCACACAGGGACCGTATTTTCAAGGTCCATAGTTCGGTTCTAGATTGCTCAGTTTTATTAGTTTATTATTGACATTATTTTTCATTAGGCAAATCAATGAAATCTACATCGGTTTATTATGGCTAAAATTCTTAAGTGGTTCTTGTGACATTCCTACGCTCCTTTGCCTCAGTGTAGGAAAAACGTAACGGATAGAAAGAGGAGGATAATTTTTCTCTAAATATAACGTGATGTACTTAATGCATGCTTCCTTAAAGATTTTCAAGCAAAAGTTATATTTAAGTATCATTTCAATTTATCTGTGTTTCTATTGCCCCAATATCCAAACAATATGCAAAGATCGTGCCTTCGGTAAAAAGGGCGTCAGAAAGCCTACTCTGTAAAGGCACAGCATTACCAAACCGAAGGCGGGTTCCAGTTCGATAAAATCAATCAGGTTGGAAATTTTCTCGACTTAGGGCATAGAGACTCGTAGTGCATGCCACACAATATACAATATCTCAATCAATAACAGTGTAAGTGCATCTATAACACAAAGTTGAGAGCTGGCAAAACGCTCGCTACAGAAACGTAAAAATCCTAGAAGAAGAAGATTTCTTCGGTAAAGTTGTTGGGTGAACTATAGAATCCGATGTGATGGACATTTTATGGAACTTTCAATAATTACGTAAGCAGTTTTTTGGGATCATCATCCTGTTGAGCAGTATTCCACCTTGATGTCATGATTCAAGAACAAGTTTATGGACAACGCATCAATGTTTTGTTGTTCTACTTTCTTATCGGATTTCAGTAAAGCTACATGCAAATCAAAAATTTATTACGTTGAATGTTAGTTGCACTTCCTATCATCTTCCGCAGCGAATACCGCAGCAAATAGTATAAGGTCAAGCAGACGATGTAATGATTTTTTACGTAGACTGCGTCTTACGGAAAGATGCAGAGAGTAAATCAAAACTCTAAAATTGCAACCGTCACGAAAAGGTGTTAGATTTTGAACGCTTATAACTTTGTCATTTGCAGATGAAATTAACACCAATCGATAGGAAACAACTCGACGAATCTTCTAAAATAAATCTGTTCCAATTTTCCATAAAAAAACTTTTGAAAAATGCTCAAATAAAAAGTGATTATTTTATCACTGTTTTCTTGAAATAAACGTTTTCCCCAAACCCAGTCATCATAATCGAGTACCACTTGGTTTCACATCGTTCTGCTTGAACATGAAAACTTATGAAACAGTGCTGCTGTCATGCCTCCGCTCATTTTCGCTTCGGACAGTGTGTGTGAGTGGTACCAGCAGCAAGCAACTGGGGAGTTTGGTAAAGAGAGATGATCAACCCGATTCATACCCGAGGGGGGCGACTCTCTCTCGATGCAGGAAAAATTGTGTTTTGCTGTGGTTAGCTGCACGCATGTTGTGTAGATAGAAATAAGATTGTTGACGATTCTGAAGAATTCCTGCAAAAAGATGATGCACGAGATGCAAGTAGATTCGCACTAAACATTGTTGTCATGTCATAAGATTGCCACTCTCTTAAATAACTAATAACTATTTCATTTGTTTGTTTGACTAAAAAGCAAATATTAGCAAACTTGTAGCTGAGAAAATTTCCTACATGAATAGTTATCAAACTTTCTCTCAGAGCAATATAGGAGAAAGGTAGAAGTCAATGAACACAAAGTTTGGATTTCCCATAGTAATTCCCATACAAACTTCAAATGCTTTGTGCACAGTCAGTTTCTTACCAAACAAGTTTAAATGTTGGTAGGGAATCACAAATAGGGCCTCCCTTAGCTCAGTCGGTAAAGGCACAGCTACAAAGCAAGATCATGCTGGAGGGGGCTGGGTTCGATTCCCGGTCCAGTCTAGGAATTTTTTGGGTTGGAAAATTTTTCGACTTCCCTGGGCATAGAGTTTGATTGGACTTGCTTGCCACACAATTAATGCAAAAAATGGTACAGGCATCGGAAGCGCTCAATTAATAACTGTGGAAGTGCATCTAGAACACTAAGTTGAGAGCACGCAATAAGCTAATATGCGATATGCAATAAGCTTGAAATGCGAAGAAGAAAAAGAAGAAGAAGGGAACCACAAATTTCTAATGTTGCATCAGTTTAAGACCACGATACACACTGTTGTTTTTTTGCTGTTTAGAATATTGGTCCGTATCGTACCATGAAGACGTATCCAGAGTTAGACTTGCAATCAGCCTCATCGCCTACCCACACAGCAAAAAAAAATGTAATATCGATCAACGTAATTCAAGCTGATGTATGAAATAAAGATGTAATAGCAAAAAGCAGATACAATATTATATCAATGGATGTAATTTTGTTCGCAAAATCGATGTACATCGTACAACGTAATATTACACAACCGGCGGAATGATCTATGTGCAGCTGTTTGGATGTAATATTCAACAACTTTTTTTTCTGTGCAGTATACAGATGCAAAATTAAATATTGTCGCTTCACAGTGCTCAAACAGTTTCAAATCGGGTTCTGACGAGCATCCCAAAATGTGAACTCATTTGGTAAGAAACTGACTTGGCACCAAGGGTTGGTCACTCCACACAGTATGCCAAAAACAGATTTTAGCACATCTGGGCTCATTCATTGTGACTTTTTGGCAAACAAGCTTTGATTTAAAAATGATTTCTAAAGTAACTGGCAACACTGAACTATTTCTGCGCCTGCGCAGTTCACATGTGTCAAAATTTGATTGTTGTTAACCCAATCCAACTTTTGTAATCCGCAACCGTTAGTTTTTGCATAGTTCCGTGATGGATTCTCCAAATACGAAGTTAAATTTCCCTAAACACAGTCAGCGTACATTCTAATGCCTGAAGCAGAACATCATTCCACACATTTAGACCAACAAGTATACCAAAAACAGGGAAATCGTAGCTGCTCTAAGAAACACCATCGATACCCCACTTACAATACCACTCTTTAAACAAGACCGTTTTTGTATGTAAGAATTATTTCTCCAAGAAAGTTTATTGCTTTAATCATCGGCAATTACTTCCCCGGAGGCAATTACTCAAAAAATAATAATCCCCAGTTATGGCACCTGATTCGGATTGAACTTCAGAATACCTTTTTCTCCAATGGAATCTGCGTTTGACAGCTCCCGTACACGGAAACAAATCCATTTTCATGAAATGAAAAAAAGTTTCCATCCCATGAAATCGTAACAATGATTCATGATTTCGTCATGGAAATTCATGATTTCATAATGCAGTGGAATCAAGACCGCTACAAGCGTTACATGAACTTGTCAAACCGTGTTCATAAACCACACTACATAGGTATCTCTTATACGCCTTTTGTCTTTCAAATTATACAACTAATGATAGTCTAGTAAGACGATCAAAGTATGGGTTTAATGATTTCAAGGTTCTTGGTTCGAATCCAGTCTGATGCTTAATTTTATTCTTTTTACTTTTTTTGGTTAATAGATAAACCCATGAATTTAGCTCATGATTTCAACTCGGATGATTCATGATTTTGGTCAAAATTGCTCATGATATCATAAATATTATTCATGGTGTATTTTCATTACATGAAAATACGCTATGTTTATGAAATGATGAGTAATTTTTCTCATTTCGGAGATCGGATTTTTTACCGTGTATACGACAACAGCTTTGTAGCAAGGCATGACTTCCAAGCAGATGTGATCCTTTTAGATTTACCCTGTTCTTCTCATAGGACTCTGCTAGTTGTAACTATAGATACTATAGTTTGAATAGTTCGAAATCCGCTAGGAGGGCTAGGCCAGTTTTAGCCAGTTTTAGCTATAGGATGATTACTTCCGATGACTGTTGCTCCACTGGGTATATGGTGGTCGCGGTAACGGGTACCTTGTCGTCCCGGTAAAGACGCCGGCGACGACGACTGGGTGGTGGTGAAAGTAGCAATATCAGTGAACATAACATCATCACTTTTTGAATGTGTCTACCTCTGCTGCTCAACCTTGTCCATATTTGCTGACAGATAGCCATCGTTGATCTCCGAAGCCAATTTAGATCCCCGGAAGAGTGATGGTGATGGCGATGGCAGATATCATCGTCAAGCGGTTGAAAGAACTCGACCGCCTTCTTGAGAGGATCCTTCACTCGGGCCAGTTTGTCCGGTATCAGCTTGTCCAGCTTTGTCCAGCTGGAGAATATCGTCGACTTGTTTTTTTCTTTGTTGTTTCCTGGCGAATGACTTAGACCGCTCACGGTTAATCTCGTCAAAGTATGGTCGTCTTGGTTCGGATTTCTTCGAATTTCACTGCTTGTTCAAAATAAAAAAAAATAAATAAAAACATGAGCCTTGAATTAAGCTGTCAAATTAGCCGGGTTGCCAAACATGCCATTAGTAACAACCAAACAAAGTGAGTTCAATTACTGGCACACTCGGCACTGCCGGCACACTGAGAATCAAGTTGAAAGATGTGGTAGAGTGACCACCCCTTGTTTTCTTTAGATTCTTTTCGATTCGGCATTGATTTTTTCCCGTTTGCTAGGACTACATCTTCGAAAAGGTTCTCATCCAATGATTCGAACAAATCCTTGTTCGTGGGCTTATGGGACGGTTTTTTTTTTCCTTTGGTTTGTTTTTTCCGTCGATCTTGTTTTCCGTGCTGAGCACCAATGCTACCGACGTGCCAGGAAGGCAGCTCCCACACCTGGACCCTACCTATCGACCCATCAAATCATGAACCGGGGACCAACGGCTTTACTTCCCATCCGAAGGAAGGCGTGATCAGAGATGTTATGCCTCAGAACATCCCGGCGGCGCCGACTGGTATTGAACCCAGGCCTGCTGGGGTGAGAGGTGATTTATGGGACGGTTATGAACCAAAAATTTCTGTTGCAGCCAGAACTTGCCATGACTGCGAAATCATTCATATTGTGGCGAACAGTCTATTCCTTAGAGCGCTCCTTTCGAATCTTCGGTTTTTTCCTTCTGAGCATGTGGTCTAGTTTATTGCACTGATTATGTATAACCTGCTTCTTCTTACCAGTCGCCTTGCGAACGGATTGGGAGTCACCTGAGTTGTGCCGCTTTTCCACCTCGTCGATCCAATTAGACTTAATCAAATCGAAATGAGGTAATCGTCTGATCTGCTTTCCAACGCCGTTGTGAGTGGATGATCAAGTAGCAATCATTGCCACCTGTAAATATCTGGCACGCTAACGAAAGTCTCTCGAACAACTTTTGCATTTCAAAGATATTACTTTTGATACCCTAGTCATCAGTGTATCGTTTATCATAGAACTTTTTAAGGAATGGTACTTTTTACGTGATAGTTGTCCTTGCGTAGTTCCAAATTCCACAGGCAGCTTAGCCTGTGGAATTTGGAACTACGCAAGGACAACTATCACAACTATCAAGCTTATGTCGAACAGTTCCACAATATTGCTGATTCTGACTCACTGAAACCGAAGTTGACTGATTTTATGTGCCAAACACATACTTTACAACGTCTTCTTGTAACTTACCAATAAAGAATATCATCGTAAAATGATTTCATAATTCCTAAAAACATGTTTTCTAGCTAAATGAGTTGAAGCAAACTAGACCAGATGGTTTAAGGACTAATACTCGCCAAGCGATTGTTTTTCAAATGAAAATAATAATCCCCCAAAACCTCAACCATCAAGTTAAGGGGTCAAGTTTGTACAATATAGCCCACCACGCCAGAGAAGCCTTCATGTCCGGCGAACGACATCCATTTGGGACGAACGGCTGTGGCTAGTCCAAAAGCCAAGTGGCCAGGTGGTGTCCGGTAATATTTCCGACCACACAGCCACCACTCGACAGCTCAAGTGTGGTTAGGAACACTGGTTTGAGCGATTATTTATGAGGCATGTGTATGCATTCCTGCTGGGTAAATTGTGCAACACGTTCCAAAAAATATATACCTACATCGAGTTATATACCTCGAGAGTCGATTTCAAAGATAAGTGCAAGTCAGACGCAAAAAAAATGGGAGTCATAATAATGCAACGTTGGAAAATCGTAAGCTCGGGGGGAAATGCTGCTCTCATTCCAACGGAGTGCAGTGATTCAGAATCTCAAGAGGAACTTCTCCTCCTTTTCCTCTTTGATGCTGGAAGGTATATGAAGAGCACGAACGGAAGCATGTCTCTCGGTCTCAATTTTGTTGCCATTGCCCGACCAACTACTATGTGCTGGTGGTGGCTGGTCACTACTACCGGGCTGTGTGCTCTATGACTGGTGCTGCTGCAGCGTCACGTACCACAATTTAGAGATTATTACCAACGAACCACAAACGAATGAACACAGGGAGCTTTATAGCGACTCTACGACAACCGACAACGGTGGATGCTAATAATCGTTGGAACGTGGTGTGGTTGAGAATTCCGTGCAATTAAATGCCGTTTTAAGCAACGGATGCGGAATTTCTAATATAGTTTGCTTTGATACTGGAAATGTTTTTACGTAATTCCAAATGTCTGTAGAACCATCCTTGCAGCTTGTTGAGGTGTTTGGTACAAGTTACATGCCAAGATCAATTTCAGCCATCTGATTTTGAACAGTGATAAAATCATCATGTGTCTGGATCTAATTCTAAGACATTCATTCAGTTTCTAAATCAGAGTACTATTTATTCGATTCTTTTAATAACATATGTAAGTCCAGCAGCGAATCCAAACACATAAAGCAACCACCGATGAAGAAAAAACGCTTGATACTAGTACCATGATCAACTCTTTCTGTAATATAGCTTAATCGGAGTTGTAGAAAGATAATGATATATAGCTTGCTTACTTTGCTGCAATATACACGGTTGAGGACATTTGATCGGAACGAGAAAAGACATAACAAAAAAATCCCATTAACACAGGTGTATCATCTTCGGCGTTACTTCGTGAAGCAACTTGCCAATAATTTGGTCAGTTCCTTCTACCGACCCGAGCGAGCTATATTGCAAAGGACGTTTGTCATGAAGAAAATTATCATTCGCTTGATCGCTTGATCGCCTTGATTCCTTGAAATCCACACTGGGTTTGATCCTTCTTACTCATTTAAATTTTAAGGGTGATTGTGCTATGATCTCAGTTCAATGTACTAATAAATTTTACTAGAAAAATAGGAACAGCGCCGAAACATACTGCACCATCCCGAGATTGCACAATTTGTCATTTTAATACCCGCCATGTGGTCCTGGTATTCAATTTAAAACAAAAACCCAAATCAAACACCCCCTTCGCCGAGTGTCGTGACACAAATGATGGGCTGTCTGTCAATGGTAGGTACCTACCTGCTGATGCCCCGAAGTTTTCACGTCGAGAAACTCCCTCTTCAACCAGCACGGTTTCATACTTTTAATCAAATTTGAAAGGCGTGCTCTCCTCGACCCGTTTGCTTAGTTTTGCTCTCTGACAGCGATTTCCAAACCACACTCCTACCTTTCCGGATGCTGCCGGATCGGTCCCTGTTCGCCACGTGACTGCACTTATTGCGTTTTTATCTTTAACGTGTGCGTAGTTTTCTCTCTGCAATCTAAACACTGAAGGGTCGATGCCGAATCCTTGACACTCGACTGGTGCCAAATTGACATTTTATTGTATTTTGCATTTCCCGCTGGGCTGTCACACAAAAGCGTGCGCGTCGGCTTCCCAATTGAACGCTGTTCGGGATCAATTTAGAACCTTCTGTGCTAACGGTTCTGGAGAATCTCCCTGGAGTGCGCGGAAATCGGTGGAAATTTATTGCTAAAGTGTGCCATACGCTCAATGGTTCCTGAAGATCTGGTTTCAACCGCAGAAATTGATTTCCCTGATGCGGATGCTCGGTAGTCCCGGAAAGGCGTCTGCTCTTTTTGCTTTACGTTCGATTAATCTTTCCCGCGGGAGATGGCTGGCACAGGACGTCGAATTGAATTTAATCGCTCCGTGAGCCGAATGAACTAAAACAAAAAAAGAATCGAAATAAAGTGATGCGTCATAAATTTCATTTAAACGCCACTTGACATTCGCTCACAGACACACGCGGTGTGAGATTTGTTTTGATATTCGAACCGATTGGGTTTTGTGACGTGCTTCATAAATCATCTTCCGCTCCAGCTTGGTCTCCACTATTCAGTGTGCAGTTGCTTTCTTGATGTTTGAAAGCATCAAACTCGTTCGAGATGTGGACATAAAAAAAAATCCCGTCCTGTCACTCAAGATTAGGTCAAATGGTAGTGATTTGGATGAGCTATAAAATCGTGAGTGCCCGACACAAAACGAAATGAAATGAGATTTCTCGCATTTCAACGATATTGTTTTACGAGCTTCCAGACACCATAAAGCTACCTTCGATGGCAGAATGCTGGAAGTGGATGAAACCACAGAAGTGGTACCAATTAATTTTATGTTTTGAGGAAATAAATTTCCCGATGATGAGGTGGGTAGCCTTATGAATACTTTTGATGGAAGATTTAAATAAGGAATTAGAGATGTGAGTTTCAAAATTATATTTGTTGTTAATCTGTTAAAATATGTGAGTAAAAAAACGTATTCGATTCGTATCAGATTTGAACATGACATTATCCAATAATTTGCATTGAAGTACTATCAGGTAGTCACACACCAGTCAACGCTGGCTACTGTTGCTGTTCGACGTTAATTAATGCACCCATGATAAGCGATAATTAAGCAGCATGTGATGCGCATAAATACATGATTACACCGTTTCATTTTCTGTTCGTACTAGTTATCACGCCATTCTTTCAATTAACACCAAACACGTAGCAGATATGCAACGTCACAGACAACGATAATGTATATAGAAATAGATAAATTATGGTATAACGTTGAAAATGTTCGTTTTAACTTTTAACAAGACACGCCTTCTGCACACCACCAAATTGGGTCGGATGTTGTGAGCAATAGTAGGTCAAATTTTAATAAAATTGCAATTTATATGCATGCTGCTTGAACTATCGGTTTCACGAGACATAGTCACCCCATTAAGTGAATGTCGCGGCGAGGAGGTTAGCTAACTGGAACAATTTGGCCTACAGCTGATGAATTAATGAGGTATTTATTTTGCTTCTACTTGCTTCTGCCTGTTTAGAAATTAAAGATGCATTATGCAATTCGATAGAGGAATTTGAAATTAAGTCGGTTCGTTGATTTTTTGATAGTTGGGATTGATAAATCGGTATAACAAAAAATCAGTGCATCTGAATTCGAAAAGGTATTTTAGAGTATTTGGCGGAAATCAATCCATACACATTTATTATTTCTCTGCAATTAACTCATTTAAATTAAATTCATTAACTAGTGTTTAATTGATACATTAAATAATTAAGGATTTAAGACATACACCATTATTGCGGGATTATTGTCTTGCATTCCTAAAAAGTGTTCCTGCTTTACTGACTTTCTGGATAGAGTTGCGCCAGTGAGTGGCAACCTAGGTATAACACGGTGTGGAATTTAAAGGCTGGATGTCTTGGTGAACTTCATTTTTTGTTTCTTTCGTTCGCTCTATCACCATTATACGAAATTTAATATGGATTATAGAATGTGTGTATGTTACAAAAAAATTTAATGTTCTTTCACTGAACGTTGAGATAATTTATTAATTATTGTTTTATGACACTATGTACCACAAAAAAGCAGCCTGCCCATGAGTTTTTATCCGTTTTCAAATAAGAAGTTATCATAAAATACAAAATTCCAGCGGAGATTTTTTTTGCGACACAACAAAATAATACATACAATCAAGTGCAATCATCATGCCAACATAGTTAGGATTTGTTTTACTCCATATTTCGCAAAATTGCTTTCTATTGTCATGACGTCGTCACCATCATCTCCCGCAATATTTACATTTTGTCCTCTCACAACGTGAAGACTAGATCTCTACACCTTGTATAGAGATAATTGACGTTTAACGCACGCACATTAGCAATTGTTGATTATTTTCCTCCAACTAACTTAAAAAATGTATGGATTTAGATCATATCTATCTCTCAAAATGAGTTTGACAGCGATTTGTTATGTATTTTCTCTGATTTTCACTAACACGCTCTCACATATCGCACCAACACAACCGGACGTGAAAATCTCTATAGACCAGGTTGAGCTAGTGGTTCATATTTTTCCTCCATACTCCGTTCTCATTTACCCTGCCAAAGATGCTCCTAGGTACGCGTCTTTCAAAAACTCCCTGCTTACAGGGCGTTGTTGAGTATTGTGAGTCGTGCTAGTAGAACCGGTATTATCAGCGTTTTATACATTTCAGGCAAAAATCGCTGGAATCCTCAATTGCAACGATTAGTTCCCTTTATACTTAGATAAGATTTAGTTTTAGTTTTTAGTTTTAAGATATCAATTGTTATACTGACATGCAGGTTAAAAAACCTGTTTAAAATACTGAATTGCCAAGACATGAACAATGTTAAAATACTTAGATATATATCATAACAATTAGGGCTGGTAAGTTACTGTAGTAACTGGAGCACCTAGGTTAAAATGAAATGTAATATATTTTGAATTTGGAACAAATAAAGAGTTAAAAAAAAAGCGTTTTATACATAGTACACTTAGTACGGAGTTGAACTTCTTTTTTTTTAGCTCTTTATTTGTTTCAAATTCAAATTAAATTACATTTCATTTTATCCTAGGTGCTCCAGTTACTACAGTAACTTACCAGCCTTAATTGTTATGATAAAGGGTGATACGGTCAAAATTTGGTCAAGGGAAAACGCGTGTAAATCGGTGAAATCGTTTATTTAAAAAATCAAATTAAATTTCTTTTTCAAGTTCAATTAGTATAAAATTCAGGAAAAAGGCTTCCGCTTTTCCAAATACGAATTGCCGGGCCTTACGCTTGACCCCTGCCATCAGATTTTGTACAGCCACCTTGTCCACCTTCTTCGCCGCAGAAAGCCAGTTTGCCTTGAACTGCTGCTCGCCCTTAGCAGTTTTTTTGGTCTTCTTTAGGTTCCGCTTGACAATAGCCCAATATTTCTCAATTGGGCGGAGCTCTGGCGTGTTGGGAGGGTTCTTGTCCTTGGGAACCACCTGCACGTTGTTGGCGGCGTACCACTCCATGGCCTTTTTACCGTAATGGCAAGATGCCAAATCCGGCCAAAACAGTACGGAACAACCGTGTTTCTTCAGGAAAGGCAGCAGACGTTTATTCAAACACTCTTTCACGTAAATTTCTTGGTTGACAGTCCCGGAAGCTATGAAAATGCTGCTTTTCAAGCCACAGGTACAGATGGCTTGCCAAACCAGATATTTCTTTGCGAACTTTGACAGTTTCATGTGCTTGAAAACATCTGCTACCTTTCCCCTTCCTTTTGCCGTATAAAACTCCTGTCCCGGAAGCTGCTTGTAGTCGGCTTTGACGTAGGTTTCGTCGTCCATTACCACGCAGTCAAACTTCGTCAGCATCGTCGTGTACAGCCTCCGGGATCACGCTTTGGCCGTCGTATTTTGTTTATCATCGCGATTTGGAGTCACTACCTTCTTGTAAGTCGATAGTCCGGCTCGTTTTTTGGCTCGATGCACGGTTGTAGACGATACACCCAGCTTATTTGCGGCATCTCGGAGAGAGAGGTTAGGGTTTCGCTTGAAACTACCGGCAACTCTCTTTGTCGTCTCAGCGGCTTCCGGTTTTCGATTTCCCCCCGATCCAGACTTCCTGGCTGTCGACAAACGTTCCCCAAACACTTCAATTACATTTGTAACGGTTGATTTGGCAACTTTTAGCGATTTTGCCAACTTTGCGTGCGAGTAGCTCGGATTTTCGCGATGCGCGAGCAAAATTTTGATTCGCTGCTCTTCTGAAGAGTGAATTCCAAAATCAAAATAGGAGCAACATTCTACACACACACACCTTCAAAATGAGGGGTGTTCAGGTTTTTTAAATGCAAAATTGAAAGAAATACGTCAAGTTGATATTGACCAAATTTTGACCGTATCACCCTTTACACGCAAACCAAAAATATATTACAATGAATGTTAGTTCCGTTTCCTATCATCCTCTGTTCATGAACATCGCAACGAATGTTAGAAATTGACCATGCAGGCGATGTAATGGTTTTTTGTCTTTTTTTATTTCGTGTTCCATCTACGGTTTCGACTATACCAGTAAGCTTGTAGAACGACGTACATTGTAGAACATTGTAGAACGACGCACACACTTGTCTCGAATCTCTCCAGCAGAAAAAGCATACGAAGTCGAGCATTTTTATTTCGGGTTGCATCTACGCTTTCGACTATAGGTACCAGTAAGCTTGTAGAACGACGCACACACTTAACTCGAATCTCTCCAGCAGAAAAAGCATACGAAGTCGAGCATGCGAGAAAATGAGCGCTTCATGTTTGCTTTTAGGCTGATCATATTCAGAAGCATGGAGAGAGCAGTGGAGAAAGCACAGGTCTAATAGTCGCAACGTCCTTGGTTCGAGTCCAATCGGCAACCTTTTTTCTATTTTTTTCGACATAATTAATTTCACTCACTAATACAACTCCACATTTTTCGGTCTCCAATTTTCTTACATCGGACCGCAGCTAGGTATATCGCATCCTCGGTTAATGCGGTCTCCACTTACATCCTCTGATGATGAATCCCACATAATTGTAAGCGAATCTTACATCCACCGGTTGGGTGTATATATCTAAGTATGTTTACATTGTTCCTGTCTTGGCAATTCAGTATTTTAAAAAGGTTTTTTTTTAAAACCTGCATGTCAGTATAACAATTGATATCTTCAAACTAAAAACTAAAACTAAATCTTATCTAAGTATAAAGAGAATTAATCGTTGCAATTGAGGATTGCAACGATTTTTGCCTGAAATTATTAATTATATTGTCGGACATTTGCTCTAAAGTCTCAACATTCGAAATTCTATGTACCTCAGTAGTACTGTACCAGGGAGGCAACTTCAAAATCATCTTCAGAACTTTGTTCTGAATCCTTTGATTAACAAGACCATATTGGCACAGCGTAAAGCATGGCCGGTCTAAAAACTTGTTTAAATATTAGAAGTTTATTCTTGAGGCAAAGTTTGGATTTCCTGTTTATAAGAGGATACAAACATTTTATATATTTGTTACATTTGGCTTGAATGCCCTCAATGTGATCTTTAAAAGTTAAATTTTCGTCAAGTACTCATCCAAGATATTTTACTTGGTTTGACCAGGAAATTGGAACTCCGTTCATAGTGACTATGTGACTTTTACTAGGTTTCAAAAAGGAAGCTCTAGGATTATGTGGAAATAATAATATTTCCACATAATCCTAGAGCTTCCTTTTTGAAACCTTGAGTTTTGGAAACGTTGGGAGAAATCTTCCATTTTTGTAAATTATAAGAAAAAATATCTAAACTTTTCTGCAGTCTGCTGCAAATAACACGAAGACTTCTTCCTTTAGCGGAAATGCCTGTGTCATCACCGAACAAAGATTTGTTGCAACCCTGAGGCAAATCAGGGAGGTCCGAAGTGAAAATGTTATACAATATAGGCCCAAGAATGCTACCCTGAGGAACTTCTGCACTAACAGGTAGTCGATTGGATTTAGAATTTTGATAATTTACCTGCAGAGTTCTGTCAGTTAAAGAATTCTGTACTAATTTCATAATGTAGAGTGGAAAATTAAACTTTTTCAATTAAGCAATCAAACATTCATGCCAAACACTGTCGAATGCTTTTTCTATGTCTAGAAGAGCAACTCCAGTTGGGTGGCCTTCAGATTTGTTTGAACGAATTAAATTGGTAACTCTTAAGAGTTGATGAGTAGTTGAATGCCCATGGCGAAATCCAAACTGCTCATCTGCAAAAATTGAGTTCGTATTGATGTGAAGCACCATTCCATTTAAAATTATCTTTTCAAAAAGTTTACTTATTGAAGAAAGCCAACTTATTGGACGGTAGCTAGAAGCTTCAGCTGGATTTTTATCCGGCTTCAAAATTGGAACAACTTTTGCATTTTCCATTTATCAGGAAAGTATGCCAAATGGAAACATCTGTTAAATAATTTTACCAAGAAAGACAAGATACTCTCTGGGAGTTTTTTGATGAGGATATAGAAAATTCCATCATCAACTGGAGCTTTCATATTTTGAAACTTTTTAGTTATAGACCTTACTTCGTCCAAATCAGTCCCCCAGGAATCATCAAAAATATTTTCCCGAGAGAAAATATTCAGATAATTCCGAGCAACCTGATTCTCAATAGGACTAGTAAGACCCAAACTGAAATTATGGGAACTCTCGAATTGTTTAGCAAGTTTCTGAGCTTTTTCCAAATTGGTGATCAAAATTTTACCACCTTCTTTAAGCGCTGGAATAGGCTTTTGAGGTTTTTTCAAAAATTTTGTGAGTTTCCAAAAGGGTTTGGAACTCGGGTCTAATTTAGAAACATTATTTTCAAAAGTTTTGTTCCTCAGGGCAGAGAATCGTTTTTTAATTTGTTTTTGTAAATACCGCCAGATAACTTTCATGGCAGGATCGCGTGTTCTTTGATATTGTCTCCTACGGACATTTTGAAGACGGATCAAGAGCTGAAGATCGTCGTCTATTATAATTGAATCGAATTTAACCTCGCATTTTGGAACTGAGGCAGCTCTTGCTTCAACTATAGAAGTAGTCAGAGATTCAAGAGCATAATTAATTTCATCTTTGGTTTGCAAAGGAATGTTTGGATCGAAGTTATATTCCATAAATGTTCGATATTGCTCCCAATCAGCTCTATGGTATTTGAAAATAGAGCTGTTGGGATTACAAACTATTTCTTGGGATATTTCAAAAGTTACTGGAAGGTGATCAGAACCGAAGTCAGCATGGGTAACCAATTGGCTACAAAGTTGACATGAATCAGTTAAGACCAAATCAATAGTTGAGGGATTTCTTGCAGAAGAAAAGCATGTTGGGCTGTTTGGATATTGAATAGTGTAATAACCTGCAGAACAATCATCAAACAGAATATTACCATTGGAATTGCTTTGAGCATTATTCCATGAACGGTGTTTTGCATTAAAATCACCAATAATGAAGAATTTAGACCTATGACGGGTAAGTCTCTGAAGGTCACCCTTGAGAAAATTCTTTTTCTGGCCTACGCATTGGAATGGCAAATAGGCAGCTATAAACATAAGTTGTCCAAATTTTGTTTCAACAGAAACTCCCAAAGTTTCAAAAACTTTGGTTTCAAATGAAGAAAGAATTTTATGTTTGATTCGTCTATGAACAATGATGGCAACGCCACCACAGGGTCCATCAAGACGATCATTTCTATAAATTAAATAATTTGAGTCCTTCTTAACCTTATGGTCAGGTTTAAGGAACGTTTCAGTTATAACGGCAATATGCACGTTATGCACTCTCAAAAAGTTAAATAGCTCGTCTTCATTATCTTTAAGAGATCGAGCATTCCAATTTAAAAATTTTAAAGCTTTAAAATCCATAACTGAATTTTAAAGCTCTGACAATATTATTTGCAAATTTTACTCCAGTTTGAATAGCATCAAACATGGAGTTAGATTTAAGCATATCAGAGGTCATGTCAATTAATGATTTCTGTAAAAATTCCACTTTAGGGGCAGTAATGCTTCCTAAGTAAAAATTGTCAAAATTTTCGTTAGAATTACGTTGATTAGTATTTTGATTTCTACCCGCTGCAAGCAGCATAGGTAGCTCCATTAACTCGCTGAATATTGTTAGCAGCAAGGGGAGTAGGTACAGATGAAAAATTTGAAGCAGGGGTGATATTTGTACCTACGGGTACGAATGTAGAATTTGTTCCTCGCTGACCGTTGTTAACAGCAGAGGAATTTGTACCTGGTCGGAAACGTTGAGCGTTTTTTACCTGTCGGTTAGAACGAGATTGTAGGATCGTTTTGCGAGTCTTACATTCCCAAAAATTGGATTTGTGGTTTTCACCACAATTTGAACATTTAAATTTCTTAGGATCTTCCTTCACAGGACAGTTGTCCTTTGCGTGAGAGGAATCTCCACAATTCATGCATTTAGCTGGCATGTAGCAATTTTTAGTTCCGTGACCCCATCCCTGGCACTTACGGCACTGAGTGAGGTTTTGGAAATTTCCTCCAGTCTTCCTGAAGTGTTCCCACTTCACTCGGATATGGAGCATAAGGTTAGCTTTTTCTAAGGCGTTAAGGTTGTTTAGTTCACTAGACTTGAAGTGAACTAAATAAAAATCATTAGAAATCCCGTTGCGTGAATCGCCAGGACGGGATTTCATTTTCATTTTGATTACTTGGAGTGGCACAACTTCAAGTAATTTTGCCAGTTCATCTTTGATCTGATCCAGGACTTAACCACTGGGCAGTCCTTTCATGACAACCTTGAACATCAGTTTTGGTGTCGTAAGTTAAAAAATTCTGCTTCTAATCAGTAAGATACTTGAGAAGACATTTAAATCCGTCCAAGGTTTCAGCCAATACACGGCATTCACCCCGACGTCCAATTTGTAGTGAAAACTTAACTTTCACGAAATTGAAAAGTTCCATGCGAAGAGCATGGAAATCGGAAGTGGTTATCACAATAGGGGGAATCTTTTCCTTCTTGGCATTGAGCCGGGAAAGTTTACTAGAATTTTTCTTGGATGATGGATCATTCTCATCATCCGTGAGCAAATCAAATTGATTACTCAAATTAATTTCATCAGAAGGGGGGTCAAGAGTTTGCCCCCTTTAGGCGCCATGGCGGCAGTAACTTTTTATCCAAATCAACTTCTAAGCAGATTACTATAAGAATCTGAAGGATCGAAGAGGAATTTTCCAAATCGATATCCAAGAAGGATTACCTCGGGTAGGGTCCAAACAAGGATCGAAGAGGAATAAGAGTTGAACAAGGTAGAAATTTTTTACAGGTTGAGCACTGAAAAGTGCTGTTTAAATTTGTTATAGCTTTAGGTAGTAGTAACACTTCCTTAAGCAAAAAGCAAATAGATCCGTACGGCAAGAGAGCACGATGCGGACTGAACCTGAAGTTCTTGTGATCTCCGTATTTAGCATGACTTCCGGCAATAAAATGACTCCGAATTTCTCTGCTACAGTTGTTATCCGACATCATTGAGGCCTCCTGGGAAACTCAGCAATCGACTAAATGTTCAATAGTGACTAAACATTATCCATTAGTACCGTCTCAATGACGCGTTCATCTAGATAAAATTGATAAATAGCAGATTTTTAGCGATGGGCCCAATCTTAGATCCATAGACCAACATAAGAGCCATTTCCCCTACTTTTTGAAATATTTAAATTTGTATCACTGTTTTGATTTTTTACTCATATAAAAAATTGAAAATCCTATAAACAAACTGTCAGTTTGTGCGTTAAACACGACGGTCTGTTCTTTCACTCCACTGAAAAATAGCATAAGTAAAATGTCAAGTGGCATGTTGAAAATGCACATTTTCAAATAAATTGAATTAAAAATAGTAATATTATATCTCCAAAATCGAATATATGGCTACCATACTGCATATAGCTTAAGGTTCAATTTACTTTGATGCATTTTCGAAAAATTCAAAAGCAAGTTTTTTTCGACGCATTATTTCAGATTGCTAAAAGCTCGCGTCATTTTGTGTAGAATAGCAAAAGAAATCGAATAGTGCGAGCATTTTTCAATCTGAACTAATGCGTCGAAAAAAAACTGCTTTTCAATTTTTCGAAAAAAATTAAAGTAAATTGAACCTTAATGCCTAATGTTTCAATACATCCCTTGTAAATTATTTTTTCATCAGATGTTATGCTTTTATATCCTTACAAACTAACAGTGGCTGTGAAACATCACATCACGACTCGGATTGATCTGATAACCTTACGCCTACAACGATTCTTTCAACTCAGCCCGGTTCAGTCATAATGAACAGCAAACATCTACTTCTTCCCTAAAATCGGGGGTTTAACACAAAAATAAAGTTAATAAAAAACCTTATCTGAAGCGCGTGAAAAGTAAACAAGAAATTCATTAAAAAATTCGGTTTGATTAAACAAGGATGAACCAGTAATCCATTCGGTAAACATACAACGCACAAACATGGCACGCATCGGAACATCTAAATCAAGTCTTACATCCAACTCACATCAGCCGAAGCCAGGAACTGGCAAGGGTTCCGACGAGAGAAACCAGGAGTGTGAATTTTGTAACCCTCCGCCGGATTTCACAAGTGCGAGTCGACGACGACGACGACGACAACGACGAACGGTGAAAAGTTCTTAGCATATATTTATTCGCATTTTCGGAATGTTCACACGGCGAACGAGAACGACCCAAATTTGAGTTTAGTTCACTCATAATCACCAAAAGTGCAGGCAATCAGCGATGAGCAAATTTCCCTCATGGTTTCCCGTGGAAAATCTCAAAAATCTACCGGTAAATGAGGCGAAAATTGTACTCAGTCTAGGAGTAGTACCAATAGACTGAGTGAATCCAATCTTTACTTATCTCATATTCGGGAAGTTTTTCCTTGTCAAACCTAGAAAAACATGAGGTTAATTTACTCATAGCTGAGCTCCTGCACTTTATTTGATTTATGATTTAACTAAACTCGAATTAGGATCGTTCTCATTCGCCGTGCATCTTCACTCGAATCCCCGCATGAGGGAAAACGACA
Organism: Ochlerotatus camptorhynchus; assembly: GCF_037179485.1. Lineage (NCBI taxonomy): Eukaryota > Metazoa > Arthropoda > Insecta > Diptera > Culicidae > Ochlerotatus > Ochlerotatus camptorhynchus. The sequence goes on along the minus strand of NW_027040634.1, from coordinate 266,009 downwards.
GACAGGGGGGAAAGGCGAGAAAAACCAGACAATTACACCATGAATATTTTATAGGATTGCGAGTCCCGCGAGGATCAGCAGCAGCACCAAGCGTCGTCCATGGGTGAGTATGTGATGTGAGAAAATGCTTCATCGAAACTTTATTGCACCGCACAGACTGTCTGGGAACGTCGTCGTTAGAAAGGGATTCTTGACGATCCTTCGTTTTCACAGTTCGGCGCTAGAAATCGAGAGCAGTGAAAGCGAACATTTCCCCGGAGGAGCAACTGAGCCATGTCCTATCCCTCGGTTGTGTAACGTGAGTTTTTTTTTTTTTTTGGTTTTCAAATACGTATGGGAAAACTTGGTAAAGGGACATCGGTGGAAGTGCTAAATGAGAAATTGTTCAACGCAAATACAAAATTGGTACATCCTGGTGTACAATGAAGCAATAGGGTGCGAAGATTAAATTGTGCAATATCTCGGTTGGCCTGTTATTAAGGCTTCGAAGCCGTCGTTGTCGTCAGATTAGGGGCTCGCAGCGGAAGGGACGAAAACAAAAAAAAGACTAAATATAAGGGAATAGAAAATCAAACAGCTCTTATGGGCTTGTTATTTATTTACATTATTGTGACGTGCGCCACGGGGATCGACGCTAGAGAATGGAAGATAGGAAAAAGCGACGAGTGTCAAGAGTCGCAATGCCATTAATTTTTTACGATGCCCATGTTTTAGTTAAGGTTAGTCCGCAAGGGGTAATAAATTTTGCATTAATATTCCGGCAAACAGAGGAGCGTGCTTGCTGGGTGGCATTGGGGTGAGAATCTTTCAGAAGGACAAGTTTTATTGCTGGCCATCAGGACAATTGATAAATTTAAAGTTTGGTTTTGATCGCAGTTGATTTTTAGTATTTAATTATTTTTGCGATATTTATGTAGGCTAGGGTGGGTCAACTTCACAACCCCATGAGCATATTATTTTTAGATTCGAATGGAGGAACCCAACAACTGTGCCAATTCAACGAATTTGGTTACGATCTGGAATTGCGGGAGCACTCTAAAATTGGGATATGGTAAACGGTCCGAAACTGTTCAAGTTTTGAAATGATTCAATTTTTACCAATCCTGGAACTAATATTGGAAAAACTATATAAAGAACAAATCACTCTGGTATTACCAAACCTGAGACTTAGATTAATAAAACTATGCAGAGCAACTTCGTCCAAGATCGCAAATCGATTCAACTTCTGTGAAAACATTTACAACATTAAAAAAATAATAACTTTTTGCAACGAAGTTGAATCGATTTGCGATCTTGGACGAAGTTGCTCTGCATAGTTTTTTTAATCTAAGTCTCAGGTTTGGTAAAAACAAAGCGATTTTTAAATTTTGTAAAGCAAATGAATTGTTTTTTTTTTTCGTTTCCTGTACATTTTTACAGTTGCTGGAGACCTCAATACGAACGAAAGAACGAAAGAGCTATGGAGAGCCGGGGTTGTGATCCAGCATATAAACTTGACCCACCCCAATACCAAATAGGACTTCTTATTTTTCTTGGTTTTGACGCTTCTTTAGGGAGTGTATTTCCGGCTCTAAACTTAGTGTTCATTGGAGCACTTCCGCAGTTATTAATTGAGAGCTTTCTATGTCAACCAAGACATGATTTGCCCTTATTTTTTGGCAAAGAACAATAATACTTCATGCCCTGGGAAGACGAAATTTTTTTTAAATAATTATATAATAGGCCAGACCAGGATTTTAATCCACCGCATCCGGCTTGGTAATACCCTGACCTGAAGTCCACAGAACTTCTTTCAAAATTTTGGAAACTACGCTGATGCTCACGGTACTTTCCATAAAATCTTTGAACATGGCTGAACTTCTTTTAACTTCCCTGGATTCTTTGGATTCTTAATTTTCTTCAAGATGATGGATTTTCTCTTAAGTTCTCGCAATTGTTTCTGCTCTAAGGTGCTTGCATGTTTCCTAATCTTCTTGGTTACATTCTTGAACTTAAACTAACTGACCATAAAATCCTTGAAATTCCTTGAAGTTATTTGAAATTTTGGGAAACACCCACAATTTTCCTGAAGTTTTCAACACATCTCTAATGTTCTTTAGACTCTTGAACATTTGGAAACTTCTCAAAATTTCCCACTAGTTGTCTGAGATAAATGGAATTGCAATGATCTTTCCTTAAGTTCCAGTAAATCTCGGAACTGCCATGAAGCAACGGAAATTATTTCCTGAATGTTCCTAGATGTTTCCAGAAGTTCTCTGATCTACTATAAACTAATGAAAGTTTTCCTGAATTTCTCTAGATTTTTGTGAAGTTCTAGAAGTTTTTCTGAAACTTCTTAACATTCCTGGAGTTCTTTGGAATTCCTTGAAATTTCAGGAACATATTAAACCAAATAATCAATGTAGTTCTTAGAGTTTTACTGAAGTTCTCCAAATTATCCTGGCGTTCATTTAACTGCCCTTAAATGATCGAAACTAATTCTTCATTATCTTGAACTTTCCTGAATGTCTAGTCTTTCCTGTTGTTGTTTTCCTGATATTATTTCAACTGCCTGAATGATCTTTAAACATCCCTAAAAGTCCTTAGACTTCTCTGAATAAATCAATATTTTTTTTAAATTCCCCGAAATTTTACTGCAGTTAATTGAATTGCCTTGAAATTTTATGATCTTTTTTGAAGTTCCCGCAATTTTCCTGAAGTTTTGGGAACTTCTTTGAAACGCAAGGAACTACACCTGTAATCTCTTGTTTTTCCCGAACCTCTCTGGGCTTCCCTGAGATTTCGAACAATTCATGAAGTTTCCTAAATTATCTAATGATCTGGAAATCACTCAGAACTAGTGTTCAATGGAGGTTCAAATGTTGGTCAACTTTTACACTTTTTCATATGTAAAAAATGGAAAAATGTCAAAACCACAGGCATAAAAATGAAACTACAATGTGTAGAATCGGAACGTACCTAACTAATAAACCAAAGATTTAAGTAAACTAAAGGAGAAAAATCGATACAAATCTCTAATAAGGAAAAGTCCCCAAAGGCTTGGTAGCCATCATAATGAGGTAGTGAAATTGGGTTGCTAGCGGAATGCTTTAAATAAAACAGCAGAAAAAGTTATCGTCCATTTAATTCCACTTAATTAATTTAGGTATCCATGACAGATACGTAATTTGACTACAATGTGCAGTCTTCATCAGTATCATTCCCACTAAGGAACTTATCAAAACCTAACTCCCTTAAGTACTCAGGTTTTGATAAGTTCTTTAGTGGGATTGACACTGATAAAGACTGCACATTGTAGTCGAAAGACGTATCTGTCATGGATGCCAAAATTAATTAAATTGAATTAAATGGAAGATAACCTTTTCTGCTATTTTATTTAAAGCATTCTGCTAACAACCCAATTTTATTACTTCATCGATAACATGTTTTTATCTTCCAGATCCCCGATGACAATTTTGTGTAAAATTATCAAAATGCAGAGAACGTGGAGAATTTGGAATTCAAAGTTTTAGAATTAAATGCATTATAAAAAGCACCAGATTTTAGCCGAAGAAAAATCAATGGATCATTGAAGATGCTGAGGTTTTGACAGCACCGTACTGTGGCTACCACAGTATTTTACATTGGTTCGTCCGTATACAGTAGCGCCAAATGAAAGCTGTGGTGGGTTCAAAACTCAGCCATCTAAAATGATCCATTGTGAACTTCTGTACATTTAATTTTTTTTTTGTATATCTTTATTAAGGAGACTTTTTGCCGTTGGCTGGCTCGTCTCCGAATGCATTTAAATTTCCTAGAGTATTAAAAAAAAAAATTGTTAGTTTTTACCCTTCTTACAAAGAAGGGTATAGATATCACTTGAAAAACCGACTATCGATCCGAGGCCCGGAGTGTCATATACCATTCGACTCAGCTTGACGAGATCGGAACATGTCTGTGTGTGTGTGTGTACGTGTGTATGTGTGTATGTGTGTGTATGTAACGAAATGAATGCGCTCACGTTTCTCAGCAACCGCTCAACCGATTTGGACAAACTCGGCGCCAAATGATAGGTCTTGGGGTCCCATTGAACGGTTTTGGAATCAGTGAACCGGGTTCGGAGATATGGCCGGAATAAGATCCGGTGAATATGGGCCTTCACGCTGGATTTAACGGAAAACGTATCAAAACCATCATGCGACACATCAAATTACTACAGAATTCAAAAATAAGATCAATGCAAGTCGTGTTAAGTGTTCCAGACCACATTGGACACACTTGGACATGTTCCGGGTACCCCGGGGAAGTTGCTTGAATATGAATTGAATTAAAACCCATTAAATCACATTAAAATACGATGATAAGGTGATTGGTAGCCTCACCAAATAGACTACACCCGGATATATTCCGGGTACCCCCAGGCAGTGGCGTAGCGTCACTGGATGACACGGGGGTGGGGGCTTGGTCACTGATAATGACAATAAAATAAATAAACTTGAATAAGTAAGAAGGGTCTGATCACACCATAGGTGGATAAATTCGGGTTTTTTTTTTAAATATTATAACTTTCCCTGGACGACTCATTGAATTTCTCCTAAAAGTTTCTTTTAACGTTCTTCATGAGTTTCTTCTAAGTACCTCCGGAAGTTTATTCTGATTTCCTTTGGAAGATTCTTCAGGCATCCCACAAAAGTTTATTTTTAACTTCCTATATTCACCCAAAAGAATCTTAAGGCAACTCCTGGAAATTTATTCTAGCTTTCTTAAAATGTGTACCTAACCTTTCTTCCAACTTTCTGGTGGTCTTGTTCCAGTTTTATTTGGATTCTTTTTTACGAAATCCACCAGAATAGTCCAGCAATTTCTCTTCAAAGTTACCTCCGATTTGTCTAGCCTTGATCTGTAAATTTCTTCTGACTGACGTTGGCCAATAAATCATATCGTCCATTTTCCACAGAGATTCCGCTGTTCCACTGGTCGGAAGTGATAAAACCCCCAAATAGAAATTTAGAGGACTGAGAATAATTCGCTTTCGGTGCATACTCAGGTCTGGGGCCTCCCTTAGCTCAGTTGGTAAAGGCGTAGCTACAAAGCAAGACCATGCTGGAGGTGGCTGGGTTCGATTCCCGGTCCGGTCTAGGAATTTTTCGGGTAGGAAAATTTCTCGACTTCCCTGGGCATAGAAGTATGATTGGACTTGCCACACAATTATACCAATGCAAAAATGGTACAGGCATCGAAAGCTCTCAATTAATAACTGTGGAAGTGCATCTAGAACACTAAGTTGAGAGCACGCAATAAGCTAATATGTGAATGCGAAGAAGAAGAAGAAGCATACTCAGGTCAAAAAAGTGAATGACAAAGTCAGAGACTTTGTCGTTCAGTTTTTTTTTTAATTACTGTTAAACAAGCTACAATTAAATAAAAATGATTTTCCCCATACAGTTTTACCTGCTTTACTACCAGTCCTCAGACAGCCAAAAAATTCAAATTTAAGACAGAAAATTTGGCCTCACCAGTTCAATTTCTCAACATGCCATGTATTTTGAAGACACTCTATTTGTGATTTCCCTCTCACAGACTACAAAATAGAGTACCTGATAGTGCAAAACATGTCTGGTACCTCTATAATATAGGAGGGACTTCGAATGATAATCTAAATGCATATATAGAGGTACCAGACATTTTTTGCTGTCTTCTGTGAACAATTAACGGAAAACAGATAATGTGTAGTTTCCGATAGATGTCACCGTCAACAATAGCAGTGACATCTGATGGAAAATGAAGGTAGAAGCTTGAGAACATTATTAATTCTAACGATTTATTTTGAAAGCTCTTTCTGAGTTTCCCCAGAGGTCCTGCTGGCATGGCCTGGAAATGTCTTCCGACTTTTTCTGGCAGTTTCTCTAAAGTTTTCTGAAAGTTTCTTCCGACTTGCCCCGGAAATTTCAGAAAGTTTTATCTGACTACTCTTTCCAACCACTCCAAAAAAATTCCATCAGCATCCATATGAAATTTCTTTTAAATTATTGATAGTTCTTTACAGAGTTAATTTTGCGGGAATGTTAAGTTTAGAATTTTTCAGGGAAAGAATATATATTTAGCATGCTTTTTTTTAACTGTTTTCTAAATCGAAATAGCTTCCATAGAATTTGGTAAAACTAGTGGAAATTGATTCCCAGGATGTCATTGGAACTTAAAAAAAAGGTTTTTTTATAACGCCATTTTTACAACCACCCCTGGCTGCACCACTGATCCAGGACACAGTAATAACCAAATTTTCTCAGCTCCCTTTTCGATTTTTTTTAATGTTCTAAGAAACTCATGGTTTTTTTCAGTCGTCTTAGAATGAGATTACGATTATGTCAGTGCTAACATTTGAAAACGGCGCAAAAGCCATTTGTAAACAAATGGTTTGTGGGCCCTTTGGAAAATTTCCCCTACCCGATGTTGCTGTTGTGTCGCGTGGGTGTACTTCAAGTAGTGAGTAAAGGGCCCACAAACCATTTGTTTACAAATGGCTTTTGTGCCGTTTTCAAATGTTAGCACTGATGTGAAATTATTAAGAGATAAACATTTCGATACACAAAATTGGGTAATTACTGTATTCATACATTTCCCTGAAGATCCGGCACTGGTCCTTAAGTTTTTAGAACATTTCTGCAATTTTCGGCACATCCCAACATTCCTTGGAACTCCTGTAAAGTTCCTGCAATTTTCCTTGAGTTAATAGGACTGTTATGATGTTTTCTGATCGTTCTCAAAGTAGTATGAATATAATGAAACTATCTAAAAATCTATAAACTTCTCTAAAGATTTCTTTTGAAATTAGTAAAACTGCCTTGAAGTGCTCTGATCTTCGCTTAAGTTCCGGTAGATTTTTTTTAAGTTCTTGAAACTGCCATGAAAATCGCTTAAATCCCTTAAAACATTTTCAGATCTTCCTGATATGCATGCAACATCTCAACGGTTCCAAAATATTAATGAAGCTCTTAAAACTTTGCTGAAGTTTATGAAAATTACCTGAGATTTTCTAAACTTCTGTAACGTTCCTTCAGTTTCTTTGAAATTAATTGAACTGCCTTTAAGTTCTCTGATGTGTCCTTATGTCTCGGAGCTTACCTGAAGTCAAATATATCATTTTAGCAATATGATCCACTCTTTTGCTTAGTTAACGAACCGAAATCTCGGATTGATAATAATAATTATTGGTTTCCAGAGCTGGATACTCATGGTGTAACCATGAGACACCACCATGACAGACCTGGCTACTATGTATACGAATAACTATGACAGTGTTCAAAAAGAGCACCGAGTTGAGAGCAATGATGAGTTGCATACAAAACTTTATGAAGAAGAATTAAGAACAATTTTCTCTAGAATATATAAATATCAACAACAACTGCCCGCTTGTTTGCACTTTCCCCGTCAAATTTATTTTTGAGCAATAAATTAAACGTAAATGGTTTTTATCATTAAGTTGTAAAGAGCCAACCTTCCCTCCTTATCGTGTTGTGCCATTTACCGTTCACAGTCCCGGCAGAGCAACGAGCGTCTTTCCTTATACCTATTCCTACAGAAAGGGCGATTTCTTACCTTTTTGTAATTAATTTTTGCTGCTCCCTTCTTGCCGCGTGTACCCGACCCCGACTGCAGTCGGCCCGTTTTCCACCATTCAGTTGGGAGATGAAATTAGCTAGAATATCATTTGCATTTCACGAAACGAGTTGCCGTTTATAATTGAAAACATCACTTGAAATTGATCCGCTTTTCCTTTGTGCCTTTCTCGAATCTACGTTGGTGTAATGAAAGGTTATGACATCATTTGAAAACCCAATTTTCCTGTGGCAGGTAGCAATTTACTCAAGTCTAAGAATCAGATATTTGGAGATATGACCATAATACGTCGGGGCAAGGCACTTCTTACCTATAGGTGGATTTGTCTGCGATTCTGATAACGTTCTTGTTGTTATTAAAATCCTCCCAGCTTTTAAGCCGTCGTCTTTTCTTTCGTTGGTAGTTCAAAAAATAGGTATGAGGCGAAAAAGGTATCCACCCGTCAACATTGTAGCGCTCGGTTTTGGCAACCTCGGTAGCCACTGGCCTTTCAATATTGAAGCATTCAACCGATGGTTAATGAAACCATTTTCAACACCCACTTGATTTTCACTTTGTAGGGCCAAGGTCTACAGTAATATACGAACATGTTGTTGAGTGGCTCTACGTTCCCGTTGGGAGATCTTATCAATAATTCATGATGTAATAGTCTGGTTTCAAAATTTCCCTTTACTTGCCACGTACATTCGTCCCCAGAAAGGGATCCATGTTTGAGGAACAAATGTAGTAGGTTACTCTGCCTCTCCATTTGTGGTTGGGGGCGTCAGATGCTTTTGTAATAAGGATCATCATGGACACATAACACTCAAGAGGTTATCTATTGCTGAAAGTTTTTGACTGAAAGACCATTCATGGGCTCGTGTGTCATTCTGATGAATATGTAAAGTTTGTCTGGGAGGCATATGCTTGTTGCTCTCACGATGCTCTGGTAACAGATGTATACCTCTGAGCACTTCTAATATTATGTAAATTTGAAAGGAGAAAGAATTTTTCACATGATTCATTCTTATCTAGGCTTCTACATATTATACATTACTAGATATAAATTATGATTCATTAATAAATTACCCACATGTAACCCAACTATCCCAGTATCATGTTACATGACATACAATCGCTTAATTTACGCCCGTCTGTTCAACCAGCAGAATAACGCCTTTTTAAAGCTCTTAAACACGACTACAGCTGAGAAGTCAGCGTTCACAGAGTGACACACTTTGCCGTTTCCAATTTCCCCATATACACATTAATATTTATGTTGTTTCTCCTGTCGCTCGTCTATTTGTACACACGAATGAAATGTCTATTTGCTTACTACTATCGACGAGCTAGCATTAACGAACGACAGTGGCTGGCAGGTTTTCCCCCGAAAATGGGAAACTCTTCTGTTTGGCGTGTGCCATTTGTCATGGCTTAGCTGACATGTCCCTGACTACACACATTCCTATCTAGCACAACCGAAAGGACACAGAAATGAGGAACTTCTCCGCTACGAATGCCACAAATTCCATTCCATGTGTTCTTTTTCTCATAAACGGAGCAGATTTCTTTTTTTTTATCAGGAAAATGAGATGTACACTATCAAATATCATATAGAAATAGGTAGCATGTATGTTTTTAGCGATAACAAAGTGCGGTGCCTCGGTGAACCAGAACTTTCATTAGAGTCGATGCTGAGATGTACCTACAGCGAGAAAAAAAACATGTCCTATGACATGCCTCCATTTTTTGCGCTCAGCTGGCAGAGATAGCAGCAGTAGCAGTGGCAGGAAGTGAACTTCGCTATAAAACCTTCTGTCAGCATCCCGACCGGCGACGGTGGAGAGTGCGGTGACGGTGGTGAGCAGCTCCATATGGCGTTTGCATAGTGTTTATTTTTAATAATTTTCTATGGCTCTTTTTATGACTTTCTTGCCCCCTCTTGGCAGGCAAAAGGAAGGTTCTCACTACGTATCGTAGAATCTTATCTTGCATATCTTATGCAGGCACCTTTTTAATCTTTTAGGGAGGCGTTCAAGGGTAGAACTGATGAGGGTGCTGCCTGTAGACGGAAGCTTTCTGTTTAAAAGTAAAGCATCTCAGATTGGATGAGTGTGAGCTGAGCACACTACAGTGACATACATAAAGTGATGAAAAATATTAAATGAAACTTAAAACTAACTTTGAATTGGAGAAAGATTCTTGTTCTAAACATCTGGTACATTTGTCCACGCCAAGTCCACGGCAAGTGAAATGGATCTTGTCCGAATTGAACTAAATTTTGAGTAGATAGAGCATATCCTACTAAGCATAATCTCTCTTTTTATAACGGGTTTGAAAACAAAAATGGAATGGTTCTATCAAAGATGACTTCTTAAACCTTTGGATACGTCACATCGGATTTTATAATTAGTCACAAATTGTTTGGATATTGTTGAAAATCTAACACTGCTTCTTGATTCCAATTTCGTCCTAAGAGTTTCAATTCCATCCTAACGCATTTAAACGTCATTAGATTTTATTCGTCCTTCGAATGCTGGTAGAAAATGTGCAATCGTTAGGAGCGTTTTTTTAGTTTTAAAAACAATGAGCGTAAATATTCAAACAATACGCTTTAATATGTTTAGTGTTGTTGCTACTAAACAAATGCAGCTAAACAAATTTATTATTAACTTTTGCACGGTGAAATCATTGATGTGTTCTGCTCGATAGAACGGAAATGGGCGAATACGATGAAGTAACGCTCTACCCTAGTTATTTTAGACCAACTCATGAACCTCATTTTTCATGATTTTCAAGAACACATTACTTTCTTTTATTATTATTTTGATCATTTGTTATTTTGATATATCTCTGGAACAAATGAAGCTACCCAAGCAGCACATGTCCATAATAATAAGCTGCTGCAACTTGGTTGTGAATTAAATAAGTTGCGTACAAGTAAGCACAACTGTTTAGTGACAAGTGTGCTGCTTGGGAACATTACATAAAATTAAGTGCTGTTGCTCATAAGAAAATGTTGACAAGAAATCTATACCTGAAATGGTTGGAATAATGTAAGAGCACGTAGTAGGCTCTACCGCGAATGGTCCGTTTTAATTTCGCTGTCATAAATTTTGTGTTTTCCGCATGCTTTTTAGCTTATACCAAGAGAAAAATTATTTAAATTTATTTTATCATGAGTATAAATAAAGATTCATCATGATTAATTTATCAATGTTTTAGTATTGTAAATTAATCTGAAGACTCCCAAGAAATAATTTGGTTTAAATAGTTGTGTTACTGTAGCGGCGCACTAGTAGGTTTGTGCTTCGGTCGGTTTGTCTTTTCGCGTGCTTCGGTGCTACGCCTCCACTCCCGGAAAAAAAAAGTTTAAGTTTTATAGCATTCGGTACACCGAACTAACTGAACGTTCACGTCAAAATCAAATCCTTGAAAAAAGGCCAATATGGGCCGAAACATTAGATAGAGAAACCATATGGGGAGAAGTCAGAAAAGACGGACATAGCAGGATTTAATGAATGCCAAAGAAAGTGAAATAGGAATTGAGAATTGAAATTACAAGTGAATTGAGGTAAATTTGGAAAGAATTGTTAAGAGCATTCCATGGGAGTTCTAAAGAGATTTTCATAGTGGATCTATGAAGGATTTAAGGATAATTATGAGGAGAATGTTAGAGTAGTCCTAAGGAATATTTAGGAAAAATCCAAGGGAAATTTTAGGTTAGCTTGAAAGTAATTCCATGGAGTATTCTAATGCCATTCCTAGGCGGATTTCAAGGAAGCTCAAAGTGGAATTCCAAAAGAATTGTTTTTAAGGAATTCCTGAGCAGAATTAAATTTTGGTTTTAGAACTAGAAACGAAAATCTTGTTGGGGCTTAAAAATGGGTTTTATTTTTCATAGTTCAATGCAACAGCTATACCATAGAGGTAACTCTAAGACTAGAAGGTCCCGAAGAAACGTGCTCAACTTTTTGGCTCGGGTCTGGTACTCTCTTCGGTCCCAAGCTAATCGATGCACCCCTCGATTCATAGGAAAATCCACGAACCTCTCATTTTATCTGTCAAATTTACATAGCGAATCAAAACAAACATAGTGTAGTAATTAATTAATTTATCTATATTAGGGAGGCTTTCAGCCTGGCTCTGGTTCGCCTCTAAGACATAGTGTAGTACTGGAATTTATATTAGAATGGGCTCCGTTAATCGATTTGCTTGGGACCAATAGGCTAGTCCAGTAGTGAGCCAATTTAAAATCGTTAGTTTCGTATTGATTGTTGGCTATACTTTAGTAGGTAGTATGCTTATTGTGAGACCATTGTTTCAGTCTTCCTTCTAACCATAGGCCATTACTCGAACGGCCCATCATCTTTTGCACGAGCCCTGTTCCCACTTATGTGGCTGCCGCTTTGAATCATACAGGTCAATTGCAGTTACACCCTTTTTCAGTATGTGCTTCACAATTGACCAGTATTCCTCAATTGGCCTTAGTTCAGGAGTATTGGCCGCATTCATATTCCACTGTGAAGCCATTGCGAGCGTTCAGGATCGAATTGCGACGTGCTTGCTCCGGTGAAGCCATTATGTAAACAAATGAACTTATCCTGACAACCAATGCCTACTGTGATTCTATACAGAGAATTTTTGAACTCCTTTAGTGTTTTGAAGAAAATTATTTGGGGTTACCAGAATGAGTCCCAATTCTTAGATGATATTTAGATATGCTTGAAAAAATCCCAGAGAAATCCTGTGAAAGGTTTTAAGATAAAACAACAATCAACATTCAGATTTCGGAAGAAAAAAATGAATTCTGATACTTTGGAAAATGTTTGAATTCTCAGGCTTATAGAGCAGATTTAAAGATGGAGTATTCAAGCTTCTGAACTAGACATTTTTTTCAAACATTCTGGAGGAAAAAAATGATCTTATATGAATATCCCGAAAATGGAGTAATTTTCATGATTCTGGAACCTGGATTCAAAACTACAAATATTCAAAATGCTGGGCTTTGGATCATTAATAACTTAAAATGAATCAAATTTCTGGGACTTTATCTGATATTTTTAAATTTTTCAAGATTTTGAACTCAAACATTTTTTTTTTGTAATTCTGGGATTTTGCAATTTTTTGAGATCTCAAACAATTTGTGGTATTTCAAGTTTCCCGAATCACATATAATTATGTCTTCAAAAGTCAGGTTGCTAAAAAAAAAATGTTTTTTTCGGAATAATAAACCAAATAATAGTACAGGTATACCTCGACATAACGTAACTGTCACTTTTGACTTCCATCGCTGAATTCTAGCTAACAATCATTAAATCAATGGACAAATCGATGGACAATCCTCCATCTATTGGTCATGTCAATTTATATGACTGAATTGTTATTATTTTACATATCGACGATGGAAGTCAAAAGTGACAGTTACGTTATATTGAGGTATACCTGTATGATCACATGAGAAGAGGATAAAAAGTATGTGTTTGACTCATAAAACCTGTCAATTTTGCTTTCTATGAGTCACAATCAGCGATTTGCTGATCGGTGAGTGAGTGAGTGAGTGAGTGAGTGAGTGAGTTAGTGAGTAAGTGATTTTTATTTATTTATTTTTTTATATTAAGGTTAAAAAGCTTCAAGAAGTCTGGTCTGCAGTGAAGTTGGCACGGTGTGGTATCCACTAGTTGCCTAGTGCAGCTCTACTAAAACTAATTCCTTACTCTCTCCTCTGCCTGGATCCCCCCGGAGTGAGTGAGTTAGTGAGTGTGTAAGTGAGTGCGTGAGTGAGTGAGTGGGTGAATGAGTAAGTGAGTGAGTGAGTGAGTAAGTGAGTGAGTGAGTGAGTGAATTAGTGAGTGAGTGAGTGAAAAATCACTGATTGTGACTCTCATGAAGGGAAATAAACAGGTTTAATGTGTCAAACACTTTCTTTGCAACCTCTTCTTGTATTTTATCAATACAAATTATAATCATTACATCTAATTATTTAATAATTCAGAACAAAAAGCATTGTTTTGTCTGAAATGAGTATTTGAAACCAAAAAAACAAAACAGGAAATGACTTCAACATGTCTGTGAAAAGTAAATGTCTTCACAGAATTTAAAATGTCTTCAAAATGAAGAAAAGTCCTGCTGGTCCTGCTTTCCTACTGTGTCCGTCGTAACCGACTTTCCCCTAGCTATTTTCGCTACATAAGATTGCAGCGCCAAACCCCACACACTTAGAAACTATTACCAACTTCGTTTATTTTTTACCGAATCAACAGCTGAACGTTCGGTAACACGTTGACCCTCATTTCAAAAGCTGTTTCACTTAATATTAATTTCTAAACATTATCAGCCTTGTTCAAATAATCGAGTCTATTGCACAGTGGTCCAGAATGCAGATTTAGGTGGAATGATATGTTTTGAGTCTGAAATTGAAACATTAGACTAAAAGTCTCTTGAACAAACTTGTTCCTTATAGTTAGACCCTCATTTTTATGACAATGAATTCTAGGGTGGTTCTTATTATCATTAAAATCAAAAATCCAACTTTCACATCTCACTGCGTCCTAGCAAGAAGTACGGTCGACTTGTTTCGCGCTCCGTTGTTTTGGAAGTTTTCTCGGTATTCGCTTGATATAAATTATCAGTTTTTTTTCTCACTAAGTGACTCCTGGCATAGTTCCCGGTAAATTGATCGAAAAGTGAGTTTTTTTTAGTAGAAAGTGTCATTTTCGGAAAGAGTAATCCGTGCTATTGGAAATTCGCGAACTAATTTGGGCATCATCGTTGCGTGGTCACGCATACGCGCTTACGCATACCCGCGCACGTATCATCATCATCGAGTGTGAGCACCCGTTTCTACATCTACATCGTTCATCAATCATCGTGCGCCTGTGTGCGCTGAGTACCGATCCTCGATCAAGTGCACCACAACGAAGGTCATCCACGCAGCGCGTCTCTTCCAGCCATCTGCGTAAACGCCTACACATATAACGCTCGGTGGTAGTAGTATAGGATTATCAGATAAGTTTTTGTTTTTTCTTGTTTCTTTTCCTCCCCCATTAGTTAAATTTTCATTTTGTATTTCTGTGTTTGTAGTGTTTTCTGTGTATTGTGTTTGTGCGTTCAGTGGGAGAGCATTTTGCGCTCCCACTAGTTGAACAAAATGGATGTTTTGTCAGAAGACGACATGGATGACCATTCATCTAAGAAAAATGATGATGTCATCCATGGTTCGTCGTCTCAGTCTGACAATGGGCAGGCTGAGAAAAGCTCCAGATTGCGGGCCTACCCGAATGACTCGACTGGCCCATGGGTTGTCTATTTTCAGCCCAAAAACAAACCCTTGAATGTTGTTCAGATATCTGATGATCTGACAAAGCGATTCTCTGCCGTGACCGAAATAACGAAGGTTAGGCACAACAAACTTCGTGTGACCGTCGCTAACCTGAAACAGGCCAATGAAATTACTGTTTCCCAGTTTTTCACACTGGAATATAGGGTGTACATTCCAGCCTCTGATGTGGAGATCGAAGGCGTGGTCACTGAGGCGAGTCTGAACCCCGAGATACTGGAGAAGCAAGCGGTTGGCCGATTCAAGAACCCCTTGCTTCCTCCGGTAAAGATACTGGCCGTTCATAGAATGAAGTCAGTATCGCTCAGCGAGGGTAAAAAGAGTTTTACCCCCACAGACTCGTTTCGGGTGACCTTTTCTGGATCTGCCCTTCCTCAATACATCGAGCTGGGAAAACTTCGTCTCCCTGTGCGGTTGTTTGTACCTCGGGTCATGAACTGCCAGAATTGTAAGCGGTTGGGACATACGGCCTCCCACTGCGGCAACAAGGCACGCTGCTCCACATGCGGGGAGAAGCATGAGGATGGCGCCTGCGCAGCTACTGCACCAAAATGCGTGTACTGCAACGGAACTCCTTCTCATGCTCTCTCGTCGTGCCCGGCGTACAAACAGCTCGGGGACAAAATGAAACGCTCCCTTAAGGAACGTTCCAGGCGGTCTTTTGCAGAAATGCTTAAGACAGCCACGCCATCGACCAATGACAAAAATCCCTTTTCTCTTTTGTCAGATGACGAGACTGACTCTGACTTGGCTGAGGAGGGAACTTCTTTCAGTTTTCCGGAAGGTTCTGCACGGAAACGAAAGCGCATCCGTTCGCGGATTGTTGCAAATAAAGAACCCCAAATCAGCTTGCCCAAATCAAGGAGTGGTGGAAAAAAGGAGACTTCTACTCCTCCTGGATTCCGCAGAACTGACTATACCCAGGATTTTCCACCTCTTCCGGGGACATCCAAAACCCCTGATGCCCCAATTTTAAGAACAGAAACCCCTTCTTCATCTGGGTTGTTCTCATTTGATGACATTGTGGACGGTATTCTCAAATACCTCAACATTTCTGATCCTCTGAAAAGCATTGTCCTCACATTGCTTCCCACTGTGAAATCCTTCTTGAAGCAATTGACTTCAAAATGGCCCCTTCTTGCAGCTATCATCTCCTTCGATGGATAATTTTCCAAACGAGGTCGGGGATTTGATCACTGTTCTACAGTGGAATTGTCGAAGTCTTATTCCGAAATTAGATTCGTTCAAGTATTTAGTCCATAACAATAATTGCGATGCATTTGCCCTCTGTGAAACATGGCTCTCTTCAGAAATTGATCTCCCTTTTTATGATTTTAACATTATTCGATTGGATCGTGAGGATTCACGTGGAGGAGGGGTACTTTTGGGGATCAAAAAGTGCCATGCCTTCTATAGAGTGAATCTTCCCGAATTCCCCGGTATTGAAGTTGTCGCATGTCAGGCTACCATTAAAGGTAAGAGCCTTTGTATTGCTTCTGTATATATTGCTCCTAGAGTCTCTGTTAATCGCAAACAACTTTTCGACATATGTGCGGTACTTCCCGCTCCATGGTTGATCATGGGAGATTTTAACTCCCACGGTACAGGCTGGGGGGAGCTGTACGATGATAACCGTTCTACTTTGATTTATGATCTCTGCGACAACTTCAACATGACAATCCTTAACAATGGAGAAGTAACACGTTTGGCTGGTCCATCCTCTAATGGTAGCAGATTAGACCTCACCTTTTGCTCCAATTCACTATCGTTGGATTGCACTTGGCATGTAATCCAGGATCCGCACGGTAGTGATCATCTGCCGATCAAAATTTCGATTGCCAGTGGGTTCAACTCGTCAGAATCCGTTAACGTCGCGTATGATCTAACCCGTAACATCGATTGGACTAAGTTCCAATCCGCGATAGACGATACAGTATCGTCAGTGGAAGAGCTTCCGCCGTTGGAGGAATATAATTTCCTCTCTAATCTCATCGTCGACAGCGCACTTCAAGCTCAAACACGACCGGTGCCGCGATCGTCAATCCGTAAGAAAACACCATCGCTCTGGTGGGATCAACAATGCACGGAGGTTTACCGTAAAAAGTCCGACGCGTTTAAACTTTTTCGGAAACGCGGAACACGCGAGCATTTCGACGCATACACATCTCTTGAACGCGAACTCAAAAGCCTGATCAAGGCCAAAAAACGGGGCTACTGGCGGCAGTTTGTAGACGGATTGTCGCGCGAAACGTCTATGAATACGCTTTGGAGTACGGCGCGAAGAATGCGTAACCGGTCTACTAACAACGAAAGCGAGGAATGCTCGGATCAATGGATTCTTAAATTCGCGCGAAAAGTGTGTCCGGATTCCGTGCCGTCGCAGTTGATTCCTCGCGAAACCGCGAATTCGGTAGACGAAATCAGTCAGCCTTTTTCAATGGTGGAACTTTCACTCGCTCTCCTTTCGTGTGGCAATTCTGCCCCGGGATCTGATAGAATCAAGTTCAACTTGCTGAAAAACCTCCCAGACGATGCTAAGAGGCGCATGTTGAACTTGTACAATCAGTTCTTGGAGCTCAATATTGTTCCCGACGATTGGAGACGAGTAAGGGTGATAGCCATTAAAAAGCCTGGTAAACCCGCGTCGGATCACAATTCGTATCGGCCCATCGCGATGCTGTCGTGTATTCGGAAATTGATGGAGAAAATGATCCTTTTTCGCCTCGACAAATGGGTTGAGACGAACCACCTTCTTTCAGATACTCAATTTGGTTTCCGTAGGGGTAAGGGAACGAACGACTGTCTCGCGTTGCTTTCCTCGGAAATTCAGTTAGCATTTGCTAAGAAAGAGCAAATGGCTTCTGTGTTCTTGGATATCAAGGGGGCTTTTGATTCAGTATCCGTTGAAGTTCTTTCAGAGAAACTCCACGCTTGTGGATTGTCTCCATTAATGAATAATTTTTTGTACAATTTGCTGTCAGAAAAACATATGAGCTTTTCTCATGGAAACTCTACAGCTTTTCGATTTAGCTACATGGGTCTCCCCCAAGGCTCATGTTTAAGCCCCCTTTTGTACAATTTCTACGTTAGAGAAATTGACAATTGTCTTAATGACAATTGCACGTTGAGACAACTTG
Source organism: Ochlerotatus camptorhynchus (assembly GCF_037179485.1). Lineage (NCBI taxonomy): Eukaryota > Metazoa > Arthropoda > Insecta > Diptera > Culicidae > Ochlerotatus > Ochlerotatus camptorhynchus. The sequence continues at coordinate 247,958 of NW_027040634.1, read as the reverse complement.
CAGATGACGGCGTAGTGTCTATCACAGGGCCAAAAGAGGTTGACCTGCAAGGACCCTTACAGGATACCTTGGACAATTTGTCTACTTGGGCTATTCAGCTGGGTATCGAATTCTCCACGGAGAAAACTGAGTTGGTCGTTTTTTCTAGGAAGCATAGCCCAGCACAACCGAAGCTTCAACTTTTGGGTAAACCGATCACTCATTCCATGTCTTTCAAATATCTTGGGGTCTGGTTCGATTCCAAATGCACCTGGAGATCCCACATTGAGTATCTGAGACGAAAATGCCAACCAAGGATCAATTTCCTTCGATCAATTACCGGAACGTGGTGGGGAGCCCATCCACAAGATCTTCTGACGTTGTACCGGACAACGATTTTATCGGTTTTAGAGTACGGTAGTTTTTGCTTCCAGTCGGCAGCTAAAACGCACATCATCAAGCTGGAACGGATCCAGTATCGTTGTCTTCGTATCGCGTTAGGATGCATGCACTCGACTCATACTATGAGTCTCGAAGTGCTGGCGGGCATGTTGCCACTATCCGTCCGTTTTTCAGAGTTATCTCTGAGACTCCTCACCCGTTGCGAAGTAATGAACCCACTGGTGATCGAAAACTTTGAGAAGCTTCTGGAGCTAAATCCTCAAACATGTTTTATGACTTTGTACTACCTTTATTTAACACAGGATGTCAGCCCTTCAAGAAATATTCCCAATCGTGTAGTCTTCTCCGATTTCGGCAATTCAGTGAATTTTGATTTATCTATGACGCAGGAAATCCGTGGAATTCCAGAGCATCATCGTCCTATGATTGCTCCGTCATTATACGCTGCAAAGTTTGGCCATGTTGATTCTGCAAGAACGTTTTTCACAGATGGATCTCTAATAGAGGAGTCCGCTGGTTTTGGTGTATTTAATAAATTTCATAGCGCCTCTCGAAAACTTGAAGCTCCTTGTTCTGTGTATGTGGCTGAACTGGCAGCAATTCACTACACTTTGGAAACTATTGCTTCACTTCTTCCACACCACTACTTTATTTTTACGGATAGTCTCAGTTCTGTCGAGGCTATCCGTTCCATTAGGCCGGTAAAGCACTTCTCGTATTTTCTCTTGAAAATACGAGAACTGCTTAGTGCTTTATCCGTGCGCTCTTTCATCATCACCTTCGCGTGGGTCCCTTCGCATTGCTCAATTTTGGGCAATGAGAAGGCGGATTCACTTGCGAAGGTGGGCGCTATGGAAGGCGACATTTATGATCGACAGATCGCCTATAGTGAATTTTTCTCTATTTATCGTCAGCAGTCGCTCGTTAGCTGGCAACATCAATGGAGTGAAGGGAGCTTGGGACGATGGCTACATTCAATTATCCCTAAGGTGTCGTAGTTTGCATGGTTCAAAGGGTTGGACTTGAGTCAAGACTTCATACGCGTGATGTCTCGTCTCATGTCCAATCACTATTGTCTAAACGCTCACTTGTTCCGTGTGGGGTTGGGAGACAGCAATCTCTGTGAATGTGGACAAGGTTACCAGGACGCTGATCACATCCTTTGGTCTTGTGCGGAGTATCGTGGAGTCAGATCACATTTTTATGATTCCCTTCGGGCTCGAGGTAGACAACCTAATGTTCCAGTTCGGGATGTTTTGGCTAGACGCGATCTGGAGTTTATGAAACTCATATATGTTTACTTTAAGGATATTAACCTTAGATTGTAAGTTTGATTAACCGTGTGTTTAGTTTGTATTTTGTGGGGTTTTTTTTTCAATGTTTGTTTTCAAGATGAATAGAAATAATTTCATGCTTTAGGATTAAGTAAATAGTTGTATCGTAAACCACATTTCAAACCTCCTTCTTCCCTTTTCCCATCCAAAAAAATGTAAATCTCCACTAACCTCGAGACAACCGCGAGTACTCGGTCCAGTTCCTTTTAAACTTTAAATTTAAGACAGCAATAATGTATAACGCAAAGGATAACTCGGCTCTGTAAAGTTTATTCGATTGAGCCTGTACAAATAAAGTAAATATAAAAAAAAAAAAAAAAAAAATCCAACTTTTTTGTATGAATAAATTGAGGTATACATTCTTGGCCAGAGTTATAGCTGAGCTGATTTCAAGCAACTTTGTTCAAAACAACTTTTTTGTATCTCTTAAATTGGCCGATTTAGAGCTATTTTCTTAAATTGAGTTAGGGTGGCTCTAAAAAAACCAGTTATTTTGCTCTAGTTTTCTTAATTCAAATTTCTCAGCAAAAGTGAAATAAATAACTTATAGATCTTTAGAAGGCGCAAATTTTTGCTCCGGAAAGCTTGTCAATATCTTTCGCCGATCAAGAGTTATTGATGTTTTTATACTAAAAAATATGCACTTTTCAAATGTTAATATCTCTGGTTGGGACAAACAAAAAAAAAGAGTTTTAAGGCATTTGAAAGGGCGTATGTTATTCTGAATAATATGAAAATAAATGAGGTATATTATTTTCTAAACTCGTATAAAATCAATTTGAATTTATTCATATTTTTTACTATATGTGAGTATATCTTTTTTTATTATAAGAGATAAAGACAATAAATTTCTCTATGAAACATTCGCCTTAAAGAGTTTTAAAAGTTTCTACAGTATGACTTTCATGAGAAATTTCAAATAAAAAGGTTATTGGCAAAAGATGGATTTCATAGGACCACTCTAATGACAAATTTAAATAAAATGTGCTAGTACATTTGTTTCAATATTTGGACACTTAGTGTCTTCGAAGAAATTTTTGTTCTTAAAAATTTCCTTCTTTTAGTGTTTGCAAACGTCAGGTTGGTCCTCAAATTAGGGAATTTTTAAAACTATCTTTTTTTGTTTTACAAAACAATAACATATGTTGTTTGAAAAAGCTGTAGATAAGTTGATTGCAAGCAACTTTGTCAAAAAAAAAAATATCTCCTAACGTTCTCATTTTAGAGTAATTTTTCGAAGTTGACTTAGGGTGCTCCTGGAAAAAAAAATTAACACTAACTTTTTTATTTCAAATTTCTCATGAAAGTCATCCTCTAGAAACTTTTAAATCTCTTTAAGACGGATGTTTTACAGCGAAATTTGTTGTCTGGATGTCTTCTAATAAAAAAAATATACCCAAATATAGACACCTTTGCTGAGAGATTTGAAATAAGAAAACTAGAGCAAAATAAATGTTTTTTTTTAGAGCCACCCTAACTCAGTTCAAGAAAATAGCTCTAAATCGGCCAATTTAAGAGATACAAAAAAGTTATTTCCAACAAAGTTGGTTGAAATTAGCTCAGCTATAACTTTGTTGAAGAATATATACCTTAATTTATTCAAACAAAAAAGTTAGATTTTTGATTTTAATGATATTAAAAACCACCCTAGAATTCATTGTCATAAAAATGAGGTTCTAACTATAAGTAACAACTTTGTACAAGAGACTTTTAGTCTAAAGTTTCAATTTGAGGCTCAAAACATATCATTCCACCTAAATCTGGACCACTGTGCATTGTGGAGAAGTATTGCTTTTTTGAATCCTTAAAACTAGTGAATTATAATATCTAATTTTTACCGAACAGTTCAGCTTTGAAAGTTCGGCAAACATTACCGAAGTCGGCAAAAATTGCAAGAACGTTTTAAAAGTTCAAAGGGCTTGAAGTTTGTTTGAGATTTTTGTGAATTACTATGGATGATTTTTAAACTTTACTAATATCGCTCTAAATTTTGTTCAAGTTGTCCAAATGCTATCAATAATGATTATTGTTTTACTATGGTAATAGCCAAGTTCTTTCGGTCGATGCGTCGTCGACTTTGGAAAGCAACCGTTTCGTGATGAATATGTGATTGCTGGCCACGTTTTGTATCCATTGATGCAATGGAAGCGATCTGTCCCCTGTTGACGATACTGGCATACAATGAAACCACTGGAAGCAGATCTCGTTCTGATGGAGGAGGCTTATTGGATAGCGCCACGAGCTGTCTTCGGGCGCGGACGCATTTGCATTTTGCTCCGCAAGTAATTTGTATATATATAAATATTTTTTTTTTTACACTTCGACAACGACGCGTGTGGGTCTCGCTGGCCATTTGTACTTATAGTATTCGTCGAATATTTACAACATAAGCAGTTATGCCGTGCGGTGTAATATCATGCAGTATCAACGACGACCGCTTTCTATGGAAGTGCGAATTCTGCAACAAAAAATACCATGCTGCCTGTGTCGGAGTACAGCGACAACGGGAGCATTTCATCACGGCATTCATGGTGCCAATGTGTGCTGACTGCCAGCACATTTTACGGAAGGAAGCCGACGTGAGGAAGCTGCTTCATCAACAGGAGCAACTTGTGGAAGCAATCCACTCTCAAACGGACGCGAATCACCGCATTGCTGCTGACCTAAAAAAAATTCTGCTTAGTATCAGAATTATTCGACAGCATTGAGCACCTGCTCAATGACGTAAAAGAAACGTTGGCAGTAATAAATAAAAATAATAATAACATGTGCAGCGCGGTCGGCCAGCATATGAAAACGTGTGATTCACAAGCGCACGCGACAATAACCGGCATCAACGAATCAAATACGTTGATGTCACAAAAAATTACAAAATTACTTGACGAACGGCTATCAAGCTTATCAAATGACATGGCACTTTCAATAAAAGGGGTCGAATCATCACCTCATCATCATCATCCAGAGCCAAAACTTCTGGAAATTCTCGAGGAAGTGAAATTTGTATCTGGGGCTGTTTCTAGTCTTCAGATAAATGCTGCAGAACCTCATCAGAAGACCTTGGAGGAAGAATTAGCTGAAAGTCCTCCAGTACACAAAAATACAATATCTCCAAAAACTGACCATTCATCTCCTGGATGGCGGTTTTTAGGCAACAAATGGCACTGGAAGCAAGACTGGTCTAAATTTGACGCAAAACAACGGACTCGCAGGTTGCAGGAAAAAGCTGCAGAAAAAGCCACACGCTGCAGAAAACGACGAAAACAAATTCACACCAGCAGTACCAAAAACATCATCCAAGGAAATGAATACAGCCGCTACAACAACGCCACCTCCGACAACAACACCATCAACAATAACAACAACACCAATAACAACAACAACAACAACAACAACAACAACAACAACAACAACAACAACAACAACAACAACAACAACAACAACAACAACAACAATAGCAACAACGGAAATGGAAATATCACATGGACATCATTACCCCTGGACAAAGAATTATTAGCCGCAGCACGCATACAATTTTCTGGACCACCAAGTAAAGACAGTACACCGAAATTTATAAATTTTCAAAAAGGGGAAACTATTAACCCTTACCGCATAGAAAAACCTAACCCACCACTCCTAGACCCTATGCGCCCGCCTGTCGTAAGGCTTACGGAACAATCTGCAGCCGGCGACAGACGCTTTTTGAAGGCACGCCTGCGGGACCCTAAAATCATGGATACTGTGCGAACCTATCTGTCTTTCCTGCATAACCAACCGCCTTCAGTATGTGTCCGCGGAATAACGAAAACAAGTTCAACTTTAATGCTAGCAGCCGAAGGATTACCAACGGACACACAACTCTTGCGCGAAATTTTTCTGGACGTCCACGAAGAACTTGGAATCCCACGCATTGACGCCCTGGCAGACTTGGAATCACACCGTGCGTTCTTATCTAGTGAACGCACATAACGACTGCAGCACACACGGGAAGCCGCATATAAATTCTACAGCACCCAAAATTTTCCTCGACATTGACGCACACTTCGGAAGAAACCTCATCAAACGACAACACTCTTCGGACACTTTCAGAAGAAAATGGAAATGTAAGTGTAAATAATAATAATAATGAAAATATTTTATCAACCAACGTACTTCCAACAATTTCTTCACATAAACAGAATGCGACTGAAATTTTGATTTACTGTCAAAATTTCAATCGCATGAAAAGCCCAGCTAAAATGAAGGAAATCTATCAAAATTTATTATGCTCATCCTTCTCGGTCATTCTGGCAACTGAAACAAGCTGGGACGAAATCGTGAAAAGTGAAGAAATCTTTGGAAATGCCTTTAATGTATTCAGAGACGACAGAAATTTTCATGCAACACAGAAGAAGTCAGGTGGTGGAGTTCTTATAGCTCTTTCGGCCAATTTTAACTCAGAAATTATCTTTACACCAAAATTTACAGAATTTGAGCATATTTGGGTGAAATCACACATAGCCGGTGAAACGCACGTGTTCGCCTCAGTGTATTTTCCACCAGACCATGCTCATAAAAGCACTTATGAAGCCTTCTTCCAAAGTGCTGAACAAATTCTATCTGACCTTCCTCCTGAGGTTAAAGTTCACATCTATGGAGACTTTAATCAACGCCATGCTGACTTCATTCTGGACTCTGAAAATGAATGTATCTTACTCCCAGTCGTTGGGGATAATGAAACATTGCAGTTCATTTTTGACAAAACTGCTAATTTAGGACTGAACCAAATTAACCACATCAAAAACCAACAAAATTGCTATTTGGACTTTTTACTAACGAATATTTATGAAGATTTCTGTGTGACCGAATCATTAAATCCACTGTGGAAAAATGAAGCGTTTCACACAGCAATCGAATATTCTTTATTTATGCATGAAAACCAAAGACCCAACGACTGCGAATACGAAGAAGTCTTTGAATACAAATTAGCAGACTACGAAAAAATAAAATTTAAATTAAACAGTGTCAATTGGCAATTAATTTTAAGGAATGTAGGAAATGTCGAAATTGGTATAGACGTGTTCTACAAAATTTTAACAGAAATAATTTCGGAAGAAATTCCTTTGAAGAAAAAAAGACGCAACAGAAACACACAAAATCCAGTCTGGTATAACAGACAAATAAAAAACTTGAAAAATCGGAAGCAAAAAGCACATAAAATTTATAAAAAACACAATAGTAGTAATAATTTATTAATTTATTTGGATCTATGCGATCAACTGAATTTAGCTATCAGTACTGCATTTGAAGAATATAATGCAAAAACAGAACATGAAATAAAGTCCTGTCCAAAGAACTTCTTTAATTACGTAAAAACCAAATTAAAATCTGACAATTTTCCTTCAATAATGCAACTCGACGAAAATGTCGGTGATAGCTCGGAAAAAAACTGCAATCTATTTGCAAAATTTTTTCAAGAAATCTATACGACATTTTCTGAAGAAGATCGCGACCGCGATTATTTTGCTTTTTTTCCAGAATTTTCAAGGGACATTGGCCTCAATCAACTTCAAGTGCAGGATATTTTGCAGGCTTTAAAAAATTTAGACGCCTCAAAAGGTCCTGGACCTGACGGAATTCCTCCAGTTTTTATTAAATGTCTAGCAATGGAACTCACTGCTCCATTGTTCTGGATTTTTAATATGTCCCTGGAATCTGGAACCTTCCCAAAAACTTGGAAAAGCTCATTCCTAGTGCCTATCTTTAAATCTGGCCGAAAATCTGACGTACGTAATTATCGTGGTATAGCCATTATCTCTTGCATTCCTAAACTTTTCGAGGCAATTGTCAACGAAAAATTATTTCTCCAAATCAAAAATAGAATTACTGACATGCAACACGGCTTTTTCAAGGGTCGCTCGACCTCGACAAATTTACTTGAATTTATAGACTATTCATTGAATGCAATGGATAATGGAAACCACGTAGAAGCTCTCTATACAGACTTTAGCAAGGCATTTGACCGCATAGACATACCAATGCTACTTTTTAAATTGCAAAAAATTGGAATTGAGTCAGGGCTCCTAAAATGGCTTGAATCATATTTAACTAACCGCCAACAAATAATTAAATTCAACGGAAAGAAATCGAGTCCAATTCAAGTCACTTCAGGGGTCCCCCAAGGCTCTCATTTGGGACCTCTTCTTTTTATTCTATACGTAAACGACATTTCTTTCATTCTCAAAAAACTTAAATGTCTTATTTATGCCGACGACATGAAGCTCTTTTTAGAAATAAGAAATGAAGAAGACATCAATATATTCCGGAATGAAATACACATATTCTACATATGGTGCAAAAAAAGTCTACTAGAATTGAATGTAAAAAAATGTAACTTAATATCATTTAGCAGGAAAAGAACAACTTCAAATATTTCAATTGCACTAGGAAATCAAAATGTAGAAAAATGTGAAAGAGTTAGGGATTTAGGAATTATCTTAGACTCTAAACTAACTTTCATAGACCATTACAACACAATTATTCACAGGGCAAATAACATGCTAGGCTTTATCAAGCGCTTTTGCTATAACTTTCAGGACCCATACACAATTAAAACACTATATATTGCCTATGTGAGGTCAATACTGGAATATTGCAGCATTGTATGGTCTCCATTTTCAATCACGCACGAAGAAAGATTAGAATCAGTACAAAAGCAATTTCTATTATATGCCCTTCGTAAATTAGGTTGGACATCATTTCCTCTTCCATCATATGAAGCACGCTGCATGCTTATAAACATACAAACATTAAAAGAGCGTCGTGAATATGCAATGGTTTCTTTTGTAAACGATATCGTTTCGCAACGCATTGACTCCACAGAACTTTTATCAAAATTAAATTTCCATGCACCTACTCGGCAACTCCGAAATCGAAATGTATTTGCCATAAAACATCATCGTACAAATTATGCAAAATATGGGCCATTAAACCGCATGATGGCCTCTTACAATCAATACTGCGAAACCATTGACTTTACAATGTCTCGGCATAAACTAAAACAATATTTTTACTCCATAAGGCATTATAACTCATAAAAAATAAAAAATAGGAAAGCTGACACTGCTTAATTTTTATTAAAGAAAAAATTATACTTTTAACCTTTTGTCCAAAGTTGACGAAATAAATAAATAAATTTAAGAAAACAAAACTGTATTCTCATATGTACTAGTCTACGTTGGTTGACGAAATAAATAAATCGTGAAATCGTAAGATAAAGTGTTTATTGTGTTGTATCCTTTGAGTTTTTACGATGATTTGTATAGTGAACAAGAATCCTCGGCTCAGTAAAGTTATTTTGATTGAGCCTTTTCAAATAAATCGGAAAACAAAAAAAAACATCGTCACAGGAAGAGTTGACCCTCATATAATCTATCGTCAAAATCTCACATATTTTTTGCTCAATGACAAAGGTTCACCTGGTCACAAAAAGTAAGATTTCATGCTACCGTGTTCTGACAACTCGAACCTTGACTAGTATTTTATCTCTGGTGAAGGTTGTCTTTTGGCTGTCATTTATTGCAATATTCAAACTGTACTAAAATCGAACAGACACTGGTAATCATATCAAGGGTTTAGGACCACATTTATCACATCCGGACGATTTCCGTACCTGCACAAGTGGCCAGTTTCTGGATTGAACCAAAACATATCATGAAAAACCTGAAATCACATGAGCTTTCAAAAACATACCTTTTACATCGATTTTTCCTCTCAATTCTACTACTTTCGCTTTCACTAATTCACTTTCACTAATTAACTTTCACTATCACTTTAAACTATAACAGATACGTATTTCGTTTACTACTTCCAAATCATCTTCAGCGTCTAGTCATAAACTATGACTGAAAGTAATACAAAAGTAGTAGTATTTAAAGGAAAGATCGACGTAAAAGGTAAACAATTATTCTACTAAAACGCTCATTAATCAATGAATCTAAAAACATGTTCAATGGATGTCATATTGAGTGCTCAAAATCACATTGGCTACATGCAGACATGTCCCGCTTAGTTTCTGCCTTGGATCAAAATGCAACATGCGACACCTCAAATAACATGTAGGGGTAAGAAATGGGACCATCATCATCATTCAGAAGAAAGTACAATTCAAGAGCAAATTTTCATTATGTCGTAAGTAACATTCGCACCAATCCGAGAAAAATAAAGTTTTGTTTTGATGACCGAAAAGTTATTCCTATTTCCATGTAAACACATATAATCTCATAGTGATAGCAATGTTTAACATATTTAGCAGGGTTTTAATCATACAAATGCAAATCGCTAGCTTTCATGCTAAAAAATACTGGTTTTTGAGTCAAAAGTTATTATACGTCGTTTGGTGGTCCCTATTGTTACTTAAGTCAAAGTGTATTTACCAGGATATTCGGGAGAATTATCAATTACGTCTCCTTACGTGCAGCCCATTCATCATTTTAGGACCTCCAAAATCATCTTAGCAACAAACAGTTCGATTTATTCACTTTAATAATGAGAAAGCGAAACGACGAACGTACTCTTTTCACGGGTTTCTCACCGATGTTACTTAAGTCAAACGGCATCTCCATATAAATTGGGTGACTTAAGTAACATCGAAAACTATTTTGATCGGAAGGTGATTACGTCAAAAAGCAATTTGACTAGTAAATAAATTTAAAAATGGGATTTGATCATATATTCGGACAGTATATAGTGTAATAGCAGGAGAATCGATTGACACTGATAGCTCGACTTTGTTTACCTTTGTTACATTCGACGTAATGAAAATTTGCTCTTGAATTGTAGTAATTTAAGGTGCCCAGGACTAAACGACCCCGTCCGGAGTGGATCAAAAGTTATGATTTTATGAAGAAAGACATTTTTGAGAAAAATAGATTTTTTGGGCCACCTTAACATGGAAATGGTCACCTTAATGAAAAAATAAAAAAAAATACGGGTCTAATATTTTGCGATAAGGAACAAAGCTACCCATTATTCCCAAATTCTGAGAACCACTATATCGTTTTGCTATGGAATGGCTGAGGTAGTTTCATGTTGTTGACATACGCCAAAACCCATCATAAGACATTATTACATCACATAAGAATTAACTAATAAGATCACTAGCGTTCAGATTCAGTTCCAAGGCACATATTAGCCATATAGTCCGGATACCTTCGGGGAAGCCTAAGCCTGGCATGACCAAAACCTATTATTTTACCCCTCAAATCACATTAGAATTCAAAATTGACATTTCTGGTATATTCTCCCTCAAGAAGTGACCAGAATTGGGCATGAGCTAATACTTATCATGCGACACATCATATTGCATCAAAGTTCAATAACAAGAATATTAAGAGTTGGGAGGAAATGCTGTACCAATATCAACATTTAGCTTTAGTGTGATCATTTATTAGATAGAGAATGTTCTGAAGAGGATAAATTGATAGTTCCACTAGAGTATGGCAGTGTGGAAACAGAAGTTTAAATTGAACGAATACTGATAATAATGCAACAATACAAATCAAATGCGCACTCCTTTACCTAACTCATACTTTGAAGGATGAGGGGATTTGAGGTATGTCATCAAATACACAGGCAAAAGAGTGCGTGTTTGAATGGCTCATATACTGTCTGTGCTGTGAAATAGTTCTAGCGACGTTTATCGCTACCTAAAGCCACACTGCCGAAAGCATTTCCAGGCAATGGTGTGCACGGCCAACTACAACAACCCAGCGACTGAATTCATTGACTCAGAGCATTTTCTTTCCATACGAAATTTACTCATATCTGAAAAAAATCAGTCGCTGAGTTGTTGTACTTGGCCGTGTGTTGTAATCTCTTCTTTACCCAACAATTCTCTCGTCATGACCAACGTCGTCATCTCAGGACTATCACATTGACCACACATGCACCGGGTACCTTGGAGTAATTGAACAGAATTTAATGTAAGCTAAAATCATATGAACTTTATTCAACTTTACCTTCCATCCAACTATATGATCACTTTTAGCCGTTTAGAGCCTCTAAAGTAGCATTAAACACACCCGGGAATGTTTCTGGGGTGGAGGTATTGGCAAGCAGCCAAAATTAAAAAAATGTCACCGACCGTGTATTAAGTATATGAATACATGCCACGAGGTCGGGGGATCTCAAATTGGTCAAACATATACTACGTCATTGATGTATACACCTCTATAGTCAAAATATGAACTCGAATAATACGCCACTCGAACTCCAGAGCATATTTGTCTTTCTCTGCGTCTCAACTGCATCCACTTCCAATCGTTCAAAACCAAAAAACGATAGCAACAGCTTGACAGTGGAACAACTCTTCTCCATCGATCCCCAGCTAGTACTTATAGTCCGCGTGAGCAGCATTCCCGGGCGGAGGAGGTGCAGTCAAGCAGCCGAGCAATGCAAATGAATAATCTTGAATGGCCACTTGAATGGCACACTACTGCTCCGATGAGGGAGGCAAGCGTATAATTTATGTGTTTGACTATTATGCTCACACTAGCTCTACTTGTCGGCTTGGGTTTTCAACAGAGCCGACGACGACGACGACGAACGCATCGATGCGTTCTGGGTTCAAGTAATAGGCAGCTACAACAATCTGGTCACATACCATTGAGGACGAGGTGGGTGGTGGGAGATCTATGGTCTCTAATTAGTGGTAGCTAACGAACTACAACGACCATGGTGGCAGAAATATCGTACGCTCTTTATTCTGGCCTGCAGAAGCGGGGAAGCCTGTCTAAGCAAATAAAAGTAAATTAGGCATTGTTTGATAGAGTTTGTCATCATTTCCGACGACGGCATGGATGCCTGAATTGGATTAATTGGGTGCACCACGTGGATGTCATGGTTGCCATTGAACCGTTGTCATCATTTGGACCAATTTGTTTGGTTTTTGTTTGCTAAGTTCATGATTTAACCTTTCACACTCCCTTCCAACCACGTCAGGCCCTAGTAAAAACGCCTTCAGCACATCGATAAGGTTAGTCCAAATCCTGCCTCGAGACGATTGCAATCGCTTCCGATAATTACAGATCCGGGAAATCGATCATCAGCAGCCCAAAACCTAACGACTATAACGACCCTCGAGCGCTGTTTAAAAATTTCGTTCGAAAGCTCTCTAATCTCCTTTTATCGAAGAAGTCGAACAATCGTGCACTGATTCGACAGATTTTCTTCTCCGCGCAAGAGCATATGTTTCGTGTTCGGGACTGGAGCCCCGAAATTTGAGCCAGCCAGCAATTATTATCAGTTTTGATCTATGTTGATCCAAAATTCCCCCAAACCAAACAACAAAACGCAATGCTTGAGAAGGGGAAATTTCGGAATTTCTTTCCGCTTGACCACTCGAAGTCTAGAGAGGCAAACTAGGAAAATTACGGCTAATCATATCATTAGACTCGATCCAGCAGTAGATCGTCCGTTGTGTCGATCACGATGATTGACCCAACTGCCTCATTTGAATCATAATTGGGATTAGGCACCCGCGTGCTTGGTCAGGATGGTGTGCATGACTTTGACTCGCGAACTTCCCGTCCATGTTGAAGAGAAATTTGCTTTGATCCCGGAGCGCGGCGTAGAATTTGCAGAATTTCGAAAGTCATCAGTACAGTGATTCGAAAGAAGGTTGCTCGGTGAAGCGGGAAATTCTTCCGATTAGAATGGTGGCAATCATCGGTTGATCGGTTCTTCGCTGCGTTCGGATGAGGTAATTTGAGACAATTACAAAGTTGTTTATTGAACATAGATAATTTCTGGGGTCTGGTCCGCTGCTGGTAGTTTGGAGGATTAGAAATCAATTACAAGCCTCGTTTGCAGCAATTTTGGACAATAAAGTCAAATTAAAGAAGCAATTTGGTTTGGGGGGAAGTCGATTCTATTCTGTTGCTGCTGTTTGTTGGTGCTACAGAAGGATAGGCATATTTTGAACATGCATGATGATAATGTGCATATGAAATTTACTGAAATGATTTCCTAAATCCCATGCGTGGATTCAAAGTATTTGGTAACAGTTTATTGAATAATGAACCAATTAACTTTCCTTACGTGTCTGACCTCTTTCAGTTCAACAATGTGGAAAATTTTATACATTTTTGACGGGAATAAGATCTGGTTGACCCCACGCACTGGAAAAGCACCGGATACATAAATGAGTTAAGAGAGGAATAAAATCTTACGAATCCCATGATATACACAGCAAAAAAAAAGTAGTGTAAATTTCCGTTACTATGATGCACATAAATTGAGCGTCATATATCATACAAGTTTAGATTATAGATCGTGTAAATTTATGAGATTTGTCATGCAATATTCCATATATTGTATGCAACTGTCCACTTTTGTTTGCAACATTTCTTGCAAGCTGCTTGTTTACGTGAAAAGGAAGTTTACATGTATGAATGTTTGCATGCATGGATGTTTACATCGCCAGCAACATTCACACTTAGAAACAACTTATTTTACACGCGACGGAATCCATCTTCATATAAAATAAAGTGTTTCGAGTCAGTATAGTTTGTTCCTCGATAAAAAGTATGTTTGATAGAACTGAATACCGCGTCAATTATGAAACAATTGTATGTCAAAACTTACGCTCGTATCGGGTGAGCGTACTTATTACCGACCTAGCACTAATTCTCGACCATTCCATACAATTTAAAAAATTAAAGTTTTTGATTAGTACTTAAATCCAGTTTTTCTTTTTCAAAATAAGCGAATTACGTGTTTATTTAATGAAAACAGTTTAATGTTAGCCCTGTTTTGGGCGAAAATGGCGCTATGTCTGGAGACACTTGTTGTTCAAGTTGGATTTACCTCAGTTTTTCTTCACAGGAAGTTGGTATTTATCTTGAAAATCATACCTGTGAAGGTTTTAATATATTTCATCTTGAGTTTTTTGAGAAAAGTGTTTTGAACTTTTCTCAAAAAATCCATCTTGAAATATTTAGAACCTTCACAGTTATGATACTAACTTCCTAAGAAGAAAAACTGAGGTAAATGCTATAACAGAAAATAGCCATGAATGCCACCAACAACGTGCAGGTGGGGCCCAAGGACAAGAACCCTACCAACACGCGAGACCTCATTCCAATCGAAAAATATTGGGTCATCATCAACCGGAATCTGAAGAAGACCTAAATAACTGTTGGAAGCGAGAAGCAGTTTTAGGCAAAAAGCCCGGCAATTCAGATTCGGTCAACCGAAAGCTTAGCTGAATTTTTTTCTGTATTATATCAGCCACTCCATAGCAAAACAATATAATTTTCTCAGAATTTCGTTAAAATAGGTAGTTTTGTTCCTTATCGCAAAATATTAGTGAGATAATTCTGAACAAATCTGACCACCAATCAAATGGCCCTTAACAACTTTCGCAAGACAACAACCTTGTGTGTGACCTAGACTGACCCAAAAAAAAAATTTTTTTTTCAACCCACCCCCTAGATGTGTGTCTTTAGATGAGACTCTGTCAACGTTTAAGCTCATTCGTTTGTAATACGAGCGGGCACTTGTAGTTTAAAGTTTTTGCGGGGATTTTCGCCATTCTGTATCCAACTCATACGCATAATTCAATCGAAGCTTTAGCTCCACGTGGCCTGTTGCAATGTTTCTACCGTAGAATCGCACAAATGTGCAAAACCAGTTCAGTAGGCAAGTGGGAAAGATCCTCCCAGTTTGTACAGAAGTCAGCACTCGACACAGTAACAAATAGCACACGCCATCAGGATGTACTTATTTATTCATTATGACTATTTGTTCTAGCCTTTCCAGGCATATGCGCACTCATATTCATGCTCATACGAGCGAGCTCTGTTCAACCGTAAATAGCACATATAGAGGCACAAACGACAGTCCATTTGAAGGATATATCTGCAAGACATCTCGCTAGGAAGGAGTCGTTTAAAGACGATCCAATGGGGATTAATGTTGTAGCCTACATATTTTCTCAAGCTGCTGTTGCTGGAAATCTATGGGCTTTTGCTTTTATTGCTGATGGTAGGTAGGTATGTGCTGCCTTTGGGTTCTGCGAAATCGTTTCGAGTCCTTTTGCTTGCCTGTCTGTCTATTTTGCTTTGCTGCTGCATTTGTGTGGACAACGAGACGATGTCGCACAAACGTGGTAAATGCCTTCAGGGATAGTGAATGGACGACGGAGGTCTGGGATAGATGGATGTATGCGATGAATCCGTGGAAGAGGACACCACCAACAACAACGAGAACAGTGGGCAACAGTGCAGACAGAACCCATTAAGATTGGTCATTGCTGGCGACATTAAGGAAATTTAGCTGTCTGCTGCCGGTGCTGATGCTGATACTGCTTCCCTAGGTCCACTATGTGTTTGTGTTTGCTTAGAAAAGAGCTCTTAAATTTCTGGTGATAATAATTGGAAGGAAATGGCTAATTTATTTTAGTTCCTTCTTTAACCTTCCAAGAGCAGTACATGAGCAGATTTTAGGGAAATACATCTTAGCCATTTATTATTAAACACAGTTTAAATTATCTAATGGATTTCAGTTTCTCTGAAAAAAAAAATGTTTCTTAAATATCGATTTTGTTGATTCATACACTTTCCCAAGTTCTACAAACGACTATAAAAAACACCATTACAAAAAGAGCCAGCGAACAAGTTGAAAGCAGCTCATAATAATGAGCGATGATTGATGGCCATTCGATTGAGCGAATCCTCACGCAGAGCAACGAGCAAGTACCAACCGTCGATTGCATTGCCACCATCACCAGAGGATCATCATCGATGTCTCGCACACGTTGAGCATCTGGCTGGCCTCAGTCGAAAGCGCCATCAACCAACTAACCAACCACCCGTGTGATCAATGGATTGTCATAATTGACGATTAAATTTAATATACTCTCTTTGCTGCTAGCTTTTCATGTCGTCTTTGAACAAGATCTGGGATTCACTCGCTGGCGCTATTTAGCACGTAGTGCCCCTATGAGGTAGATAGACAGATTATCCCATCTGAACGCGATTGATGATGGATTCACGGGTGATGGCCGACGGTTGGGATACATTCCTCCAGTGCACACCTTCCGATACTTTCGACCATCTACGATGAGCACACCCACGAGAGCAATTGTCACCCGGGACTTAAATCATTGACATAGGGTTACGGGAACTAATTTAGGTGATTTAGGGGATTATTTGTATATGACAACAAATGGAAACAGCATTAGCTTGAATTCTGAGATTAGATGTTTGGCCTGGATAAGATTCGTGAGTCTAAGTTATTTCTCGTAACCCTAAATTTCCATTTCGCATACAACGACAATTGAGCAGTGGTGATCAATCTGCGGCCCTTGAAGCCGTTAAATGAAGCCTGCCAACTCTTTCGCTAGTGACCTTCATTTTTGTTTAATTGACCATTGCAGTCGAAGACTTTTCCAACCCAAAAAGTTCCTTGACCGAATTGGGAATAGAATCTGTCAGCGGTTTTGTTTTAGCCAGGAGCATGTAGTTTTTAATATTCCTTCTTCTTCATCCTCCTCGCATTCCAAGCATATTGCTTATCGCATATTAGCTTATTGCGTACTCTCAACTTAGTGTTCTAGATAGATTCACTTCCACGGTCATTAATTGAGAGCTTTCAATGTATAATTATGGATCATCACCACTGCGTCCTAGCAAGAAGTACGGTCGACTTGTTTCGCGCTCCGTTGTTTTGGAAGTTTTCTCGGTATTCGCTTGATATAAATTATCAGTTTTTTCTCACTAAGTGACTCCTGGCATAGTTCCCGGTAAATTGATCGAAAAGTGAGTTTTTTTTTTAAGTAGAAAGTGTCATTTTCGGAACGATTAATCCGTGATATTGGTAATTCGCAAACCAATCTGGACATCATCGTTGCGTGGTCACGCATACGCGCTCACGCATACCCGCTTACGTATCATCATCATCGAGTGTGAGCACCCGTTTCTACATCTACATCGTTCATCAATCATCGTGCGCCTGTGTGCGCTGAGTACCGAGCCTCGATCAAGTGCACCACAACGAAGGTCATCCACGCAGCGCGTCTCTTCCAGCCATCTGTGTAAACGCCTACACATATAACGCTCGGTGGTAGTAGTATAGGATTATCAGATAAGTTTTTGTTTTTTTCTTGTTTCTTTTCCTCCCCCATTAGTTAAATTATCATTTTGTATTTCTGTGTTTGTAGTGTTTTCTGTGTATTGTGTCTGTGCGTTCAGTGGGAGAGCGTTTTGCGCTCCCACTAGTTGAACAAAATGGATGTTTTGTCAGAAGACGACATGGATGACCATTCATCTAAGAAAAATAATGATGTCATCCCTGGTTCGTCGTCTCAGTCTGTCAATGGGCAGGCTGAGAAAAACTCCAGATTGCGGGCCTACCCGAATGACTCGACTGGCCCATGGGTTGTCTATTTTCAGCCCAAAAACAAACCCTTGAATGTTGTTCAGATATCTGATGATCTGACAAAGCGATTCTCTGCCGTGACCGAAATAACGAAGGTTAGGCACAACAAACTTCGTGTGACCGTCGCTAACCTGAAACAGGCTAATGAAATTGCTGTTTCCCAGTTTTTCACACTGGAATATAGGGTGTACATTCCAGCCTCTGATGTGGAGATCGAAGGCGTGGTCACTGAGGCGAGCCTGAACCCCGAGATACTGGAGAAGCAAGCGGTTGGCCGATTCAAGAACCCCTTGCTTCCTCCGGTAAAGATACTGGCCGTTCATAGAATGAAGTCAGTATCGCTCAGCGAGGGTAAAAAGAGTTTTACCCCCACAGACTCGTTTCGGGTGACCTTTTCTGGATCTGCCCTTCCTCAATACATCGAGCTGGGAAAACTTCGTCTTCCTGTGCGGTTGTTTGTACCTCGGGTCATGAACTGCCAGAATTGTAAGCGGTTGGGACATACGGCCTCCCACTGCGGCAACAAGGCACGCTGCTCCACATGCGGGGAGAAGCATGAGGATGGCGCCTGCGCAGCTACTGCACCAAAATGCGTGTACTGCAATGGAACTCCTCCTCATGCTCTCTCGTCGTGCCCGGCGTACAAACAGCTCGGGGACAAAATGAAACGCTCCCTTAAGGAACGTTCCAGGCGGTCTTTTGCAGAAATGCTTAAGACAGCCAAGCCATCGACCAACGAAACAAATCCCTTCGCTCTTTTGTCAGATGACGAGTCTGGCTCTGACTTGGCTGAGGAGGGAGTTTCTTTCAGTTTTCCGGAAGGTTCTGCCCGGAAACGAAAACGCATCCGTTCGCGGAAAGTTTCAGATCAAGAACCCCAAATCAGCTTGCCCAAATCAAGGAGTGGTGGAAAAAAGGAGACTTCTACTCCTCCTGGATTCCGCAGAACTGATTATACCCAGGATTTTCCACCTCTTCCGGGGACATCCAAAACCCCTGATGCCCCAATTTTAAGAACAGAAACCCCTTCTTCATCTGGGCTGTTCTCATTTGATGACATTGTGGACGGTATTCTCAAATACCTCAACATTTCTGATCCTCTGAAAAGCATTGTCCTCACATTGCTTCCGACTGTGAAATCCTTCTTGAAGCAATTGACTTCAAAATGGCCCCTTCTTGCAGCTATCATCTCCTTCGATGGATAATTTTCCAAACGAGGTCGGGGATTTGATCACTGTTCTACAGTGGAATTGTCGAAGTCTTATTCCGAAATTAGATTCGTTCAAGTATTTAGTCCATAACAATAATTGCGATGCATTTGCCCTCTGTGAAACATGGCTCTCTTCAGAAATTGATCTTCCTTTTTATGATTTTAACATTATTCGATTGGATCGTGAGGATTCACGTGGAGGAGGGGTACTTTTGGGGATCAAAAAGTGCCATTCCTTCTATAGAGTGAATCTTCCCGAATTCCCCGGTATTGAAGTTGTCGCATGTCAGGCTACCATTAAAGGTAAGAGCCTTTGTATTGCTTCTGTATATATTGCTCCTAGAGTCTCTGTTAATCGCAAACAACTTTTCGACATATGTGCGGTACTTCCCGCTCCATGGTTGATCATGGGAGATTTTAACTCCCACGGTACAGGCTGGGGGGAGCTGTACGATGATAACCGTTCTACTTTGAATTATGATCTCTGCGACAACTTCAACATGACAATACTTAACAATGGAGAAGTAACACGTTTGGCTGGTCCATCCTCGAATGGTAGCAGATTAGACCTCACCTTTTGCTCTAATTCACTATCGTTGGATTGCACTTGGCATGTAATCCAGGATCCGCACGGTAGTGATCATGTGCCGATCAAAATTTCGATTGCCAGTGGGTTCAACTCGTCAGAATCCGTTAACGTCGCGTATGATCTAACCCGTAACATTGATTGGACTAAGTTCCAATCCGCGATAGACGATACAGTATCGTCAGTGGAAGAGCTTCCGCCGTTGGAGGAATATAATTTCCTCTCTAATCTCATCGTCGACAGCGCACTTCAAGCTCAAACACGACCGGTGCCGCGATCGTCTATTCGTTAGAAAACACCATCGCTCTGGTGGGATCAACAATGCACGGAGGTTTACCGTAAAAAGTCCGACGCGTTTAAACTTTTTCGGAAACGCGGAACACGCGAGCATTTCGACGCATACACATCTCTTGAACGCGAACTCAAGAGCCTCATCAAGGCCAAAAAACGGGGTTACTGGCGGCAGTTTGTAGACGGATTGTCGCGCGAAACGTCTATGAATACGCTTTGGAGTACGGCGCGAAGAATGCGTAACCGGTCTACTAACAACGAAAGCGAGGAATGCTCGGATCAATGGATTCTTAAATTCGCGCGAAAAGTGTGTCCGGATTCCGTGCCGTCGCAGTTGATTCCTCGCGAAACCGCGAATTCGGTAGACGAAATCAGTCAGCCTTTTTCAATGGTCGAACTTTCACTCGCTCTCCTTTCGTGTGGCAATTCTGCCCCGGGATCTGATAGAATCAAGTTCAACTTGCTGAAAAACCTCCCAAACGTCGCTAAGAGGCGCATGTTGAACTTGTACAATCAGCTCTTGGAGCTCAATATTGTTCCCGACGATTGGAGACGAGTGAGGGTGATAGCCATTAAAAAGCCTGATAAACCCGCGTCGGATCACAATTCGTATCGGCCCATCGCGATGCTGTCGTGTATTCGGAAATTGATGGAGAAAATGATCCTTTTTCGCCTCGACAAATGGGTTGAGACGAACCACCTTCTTTCAGATACTCAATTTGGTTTCCGTAGGGGTAAGGGAACGAACGACTGTCTCGCGTTGCTTTCCTCGGAAATTCAGTTAGCTTTTGCTAAGAAAGAGCAAATGGCTTCTGTGTTCTTGGATATCAAGGGGGCTTTTGATTCAGTATCCGTTGAAGTTCTTTCAGAGAAACTCCACGCTTGTGGATTGTCTCCATTAATGAATAATTTTTTGTACAATTTGCTGTCAGAAAAACATATGAGCTTTTCTCATGGAAACTCTACAGCTTTTCGATTTAGCTACATGGGTCTCCCCCAAGGCTCATGTTTAAGCCCCCTTTTGTACAATTTCTACGTTAGAGAAATTGATGTCTGTCTTAGTGACAATTGCACGTTGAGACAACTTGCAGATGACGGCGTAGTGTCTATCACAGGGCCAAAAGAGGTTGACCTGCAAGGACCCTTACAGGATACCTTGGACAATTTGTCTACTTGGGCTATTCAGCTAGGTATCGAATTCTCCACGGAGAAAACTGAGTTGGTCGTTTTTTCTAGGAAGCATAGCCCAGCACAACCGAAGCTTCAACTTTTGGGTAAACCGATCACTCATTCCATGTCTTTTAAATATCTCGGGGTCTGGTTCGATTCCAAATGCACCTGGAGATCCCACATTGAGTATCTGAGACGAAAATGCCAACTAAGGATCAATTTCCTTCGATCAATTACCGGAACGTGGTGGGGAGCCCATCCACAAGATCTTCTGACGTTGTACCGGACAACGATTTTATCGGTTTTAGAGTACTGTAGTTTTTGCTTCCAGTCGGCAGCTAAAACGCACATCATCAAGCTGGAACGGATCCAGTATCGTTGTCTTCGTATCGCGTTAGGATGCATGCACTCGACTCATACTATGAGTCTCGAAGTGCTGGCGGGCATGTTGCCACTATCCGTCCGTTTTTCAGAGTTATCTCTGAGGTTCCTCACCCGTTGCGAAGTAATGAACCCACTGGTGATCGAAAACTTTGAGAAGCTTCTGGAGCTAAATCCTCAAACATGTTTTATGACTTTGTACTACCTATATTTAACACAGGATGTCAGCCCTTCAAGAAATATTCCCAATCGTGTAGTCTTCTCCGATTTCGGCAATTCAGTGAATTTTGATTTATCTATGACGCAGGAAATCCGCGGAATTCCAGAGCATCATCGTCCTATGATTGCTCCGTCATTATACGCTGCAAAGTTTGGCCATGTTGATTCTGCAAGAACGTTTTTCACAGATGGATCTATAATAGAGGAGTCTGCTGGTTTTGGTGTATTTAATGAATTTCATAGCGCCTCTCGAAAACTTGAAGCTCCTTGTTCTGTGTATGTGGCTGAACTGGAAGCAATTCACTACACTTTGGAAACTATTGCTTCACTTCTTCCACACCACTACTTTATTTTTACGGATAGTCTCAGTTCTGTCGAGGCTATCCGTTCCATTAGGCCGGTAAAGCACTTCTCGTATTTTCTCTTGAAAATACGAGAACTGCTTAGCACTTTATCCGTGCGCTCTTTCATCATCACCTTCGCGTGGGTCCCTTCGCATTGCTCAATTTTGGGCAATGAGAAGGCGGATTCACTTGCGAAGGTGGGCGCTATGGAAGGCGACATTTATGATCGACAGATCGCCTATAGTGAATTTTTCTCTATTTATCGTCAGCAGTCGCTCGTTAGCTGGCAACATCAATGGAGTGAAGGGAGCTTGGGACGATGGCTACATTCAATTATCCCTAAGGTGTCGTAGTTTGCATGGTTCAAAGGGTTGGACTTGAGTCGAGACTTCATACGCGTGATGTCTCGTCTCATGTCCAATCACTATTGTCTAAACGCTCACTTGTTCCGTGTGGGGTTGGGAGACAGCAATCTCTGTGAATGTGGACAAGGTTACCAGGACGCTGATCACATCCTTTGGTCTTGTGCGGAGTATCGTGGAGTCAGATCACATTTTTATAATTCCCTTCGGGCTCGAGGTAGACAACCTAATGTTCCAGTTCGGGATATTTTGGCTAGACGCGATCTGGAGTTTATGAAACTCATATATGTTTACTTTAAGGATATTAACCTTAGATTGTAAGTTTGATTAACCTTGTGTTTAGTTTGTATTTTGTACGTGTGGGTTTTTTTTTTCAATGTTTGTTTTCAAGATGAATAGAAATAATTTCATGCTTTAGGATTAATTAAATAGTTGTATCGTAAACCACATTTCAAACCTCCTTCTTCCCTTTTCCCATCCAAAAAATTGTAAATCTCCACTAACCTCGAGACAACCGCGAGTACTCGGTCCAGTTCCTTTAACTTTAAATTTAAGACAGCAATAATGTATAACGCAAAGGATAACTTGGCTCTGTAAAGTTTATTCGATTGAGCCTGTACAAATAAAGTAATTATTAAAAAAAAAAAATGTATAATTATTATAATTGTGTGGCAAGTACAATCATACTCTTATGCCCAGGGAAGTTGGAAAATTTTCCAACCCGAAAAAATCCTAAGCCGCACCGGGAATTGAACCCAGCCACCTCCAGCATGGTCCAGCTTTCGCCGACTGACCTAAGAGAGGCCCACAATGGTGTTCCACACTTTCTAAAATTGTTAATATTCTAGAGGATTTTTACGTATCGCTTAATCTAAAATGAATGTATCACTTTATTCGAACAGTTCAAAATTAGGTTTACTATCACTCAAACTTCGAAATAAAACAATATTTTGGGATTTTTTTCTCGAGAAAAATCCAAATTTGTGTAGGTCCAGTTTACTGAAATCACGGGTTGAAAATCACACCAAAACTGCTTGACAAAGCGGTCCATTAAGCCATGCGATTAAGTCGCTATTTCGAATAAATAAAATTGCCCGCTATGTGCCATAGGTTGGGCACCACGGTTCTTCCGTATTTTTCACTTTGCTTACATTTTTCTCGTGCCGTATCGCAAACGTGCTATTTTCCCCTGTTTGATAATACGACACTAAGCTGGTATAAAATAAAAATTAATCCGTAGAAATTGTGTGCCCACCGAGTAGCACATTCAATAGTTTCCCAATGGTACGGTGTAACCAACAACCGAGAAATTGTCTGCCTATACCTCTGGTCAAGGGATTCTACGTTTGATGAGTATTTACTACTTCCAACACATCCAAAATCCGGATTTTCTGCGCTACGTGATTTGTGTACCGCGCCTTTTACAAAGTATCACTTTTGTTCGATAGCATTTGTGGATGTGATATAAGAATAAAATTGAGTTTGTGATCTGAACATAGGCCATAGGGGACACGAGAGGTCATCCAAAAGATCCAGTACAACCTTAAAAGTGACAAATTTATGAAACTGATTAAACACAGTTGTGATACAAGAATGATTTGGAGTTGTTGAGTTGGAGAGTCATGTGCATTCTTTTACCTCAATTTCAGGATCTGTTGGTGTTGGCCAAACACCATCACATCAAAATTCATTGCTTTTTTATATTAATTTATTTCATAAGGCTCAATCGAATTAACTTTAAAGAGCCTAGGATTCTTGATTCAAACATCTTAAAACTATAGTTAATATGTACAAACACTTTCTTCCGCTATCCAATAAGCTTTCTCCATCAGAACCGGATCCGCTTACAGTTGATTCATTGTATGGCAGTATCGCCAAAGGGGGCAGAGCGCTTTCATTTCAACAATGGACACAAAACGTGGTCAGTACTCATACAGTTATCATTAAGGGGAAGCTTACCGGCCCGAAAATAAAAAAATATTTTTGGTACATTTTTATTTCTTTTAATATATTGGGAAAAAATATCAAAAATCAAAGCAAATCAGTTTGTTCCTTAGATTTTTGTCAAAAATTACATGTAAAATTTTTTTTCTATCTCATCATGAAAAAAAAATTGAACTCTCAGCAAAACCGAAAAGTCGACGTTTTGTGGTTTTTTGAGTCCAACTTTATGCCATAATGACTTATAAAAAATGTTTTTGAACGTGAATTAAAAAATATGTGATTTTCTTAGAATTTTGATATCTTTTTCCAATATTTTTAGAAAAATCAAAACGTAATTATTTTTTTTCGGAGCAGTGAGCTTCCCCTTAAGCGGTTGCTTTCCAAAGTCGACGACGCATCGACCGAAAGAACTGCTGAAAAATGAGGAAGACCACACAATGGTTGCTGCCGAGTAAACAGACGATCGCGTGACACACATCGAGAGTGGCCTGCTTCTGTCGACAGTCGAGTGAACACTGAAATTCATTCAGGAAAGTGGAAGTTTGATATAATAAATCGTTTTAGAATGAAGAAAACATCAAGAACAAGGACAAGGCACAATTCCAAACGCTGTAGGCCTTAGAAAAGTATTTTTTAATGAATACATTAAAAAATCTAGGATTTCGGAAAATATTCTTGGATTCATAGACAAAAGTATGAATTTATTACCTTTTTTAATCCATGGTAATATTTAATTTTAAAATTTGGGATAATGATTAAAAAGCAAAGTTAAATCTCTGTTAACATTTTTTTTTGGAAATTTATTGAGCAAATTGGTTAAATTCTTTCCCTCCTTATGAAAACATTTCAAAATCCTATCCTTAGAGATATTTTCAAGATTTCGGGTCATCAAAAATTCAAATCATAGTCTACTACCTTGAAAATAAAAAATATGGTTCTAAGAGGAACTTATACTTTATCATACACACTTAGTTTTTTCAACCGAGCTTGGCTGTGCAAACCTCGGCAAAATTGGAGGCGAACCAGCCCCAGGCTGAAAGCCTCCATAATAAAGATAAATCAATCAATCAACCTCGGCAAAAATAAGTTTCACTGAGATATCAGCATAAGTGACATTTGATTGCTGAGTCTCGGATAATGCTTAGCTGAATCTCAGCAAACAAATAAAATGTTGGCTGAGATCACCGTAAAACTTTTTTTTTGCCGAGATTTGCACAGACGAGCTCAGTAGAAAAAAATAATTGTTTCAGATTTTCAAAACTATAAAATAGAAGTCTTGAAATGTTTTCTCAGAGCATAATAAAAATCTAAAAACTCAATACAATTTTAAAAGTCGATGTAGCACAATTTTTAAAGTTTATTCTGTCTTCCACGAATGTATTGTTTTAGTTGACGTATTAACCTAGCAATGGTAACCTTAAATCATGGTACATTTTGGACCATGCATAGCTGTATCTCATGATCTTGCTTGTTTAGAAGAGTGATGACTTCAACAAACTTATTTAGAAGGTCAAGGGGTGTTGAGTGGTGGACAGATAAATGCGGAATTCTGTCACTAGACAGCGCTACTGAGCATCCCTCATGCACATATTCTGAACTGCTGTATCTGAATATGATGTACATATACACACTTAAATTTTTTCGCCGAGATTCCAACAGCAGAGTAGTTCTGCAATTTATTTGATTTATTATATTCAATGAGATTCAGTTAAACAATTGCCGAGACTCAGCTAACAATTATCATTTTGCTGAGATATCAGCTAACAAATCAGCAGATATATCAGCAAAAGTAAAAACCGACGTAATCGGCTGTTGGAGATTTTACCGAGCTAGATTAATGTGTATGTGTACAAGAGTCTGATTATTTCGATGGATGACGTCTTGGGCAAAGCTTAGCAGGAGGTCAAATACTGCTGAGAGGTGGACAATTCAACTCAGAATTCTACCGCTAGGTGGTGCTAGTAAGCATGCAAATATTTCATATTAGATTGATAGTTCTGCTAGAGTACGGCAGTGTAAAAATTGAACAGAAGTTGAAATTGAGCGAAGTGCCATTAATGCGACAATACTAATCAATTAGGTAGTGATAAATATCGCTAGAACACAGGAAATACCTCATCCATCAATATACGAGCGAGCTAGGTAAAGGAGTGCGCATTTGATTAAAGACTGTACTCGAAAAAAGTGAGACACATTGATTAGTTTGTACCGGGGGCGGTACATCTTAATGTCAATTCTAGATGCTCAACAAATCTCACACCAGCGAATCAATCTTCGAAAAATCTTCTTTCATTTCTCGCATCTACTTGCATCGCGCATCTTCTTTTTATAGGCAGAATCGTCATTAATCTTCTTTCTATCTACTCAGCGTGCGTGCAGCTCACCACAGCAAAACACATTTTTTAGCGTGTATGTAAAAATTGATGAAATTTTTGACTGAAACTAGCTAAGAGTGTAGTGTTTACGCTGTAAGTTTTATCATAATCTGTTAAGTGGTTATCAAGATGGCATCGGAGCAAGAGCAGAGCTACAAAAAAATCTGGCGCGCCGTCGTGGAAAATCCGACTGCCTCTCACAGATGGATCGAGAAACACCTGGGAATCCATCATTCGACGATTTCCTGCGGTGGGCAGGCTGCGACAGAAAACCGAAGACACCTGACCCGATGAAGCGCAGGAAGGTGTTGAGTCTGCTCAAGCGTCAGGTGATACGGCGAAGAAGGCGGATGTGTCCATCTGGTTTGCCCAAAAAACGATGAAACCGGAAGGCACCGAACCGCGCTAGGAACCTGTACCGGGAGTGGCTGACAAAACCGAGATGCGTCGCAATGGACGACGAGACTTAAGACTCACGCACATTAGATCCGGATCGGACGCGTTGCGGCAAAGTGACAGCTAAATCTATTGTCTAACTGTCAAATTTACGTGAACGCAACGCAAACGGATCTAATGTGGGTGGCCTTTTACATCAAAGCGGACACAAAGTAGTTGATATCCCACTTGCAAACATTGTGTACTGGTGTACCTCAAGACCTTGATTATTTAGACGGGTTATGTCTTCAGCAAAGTTGATCAGTAGGTCAAAGACTGTTGAGTGGTGGACATATCAATTCAGAATTCTGCCACAAGGTGGTGCTAGTAATCATGCAAATAATCGGTTCATCTGTTTGTCCAAATCCTGATTATAAAGAAGGGTAATCCCGTAAAAAAGCACCATAGAGGTACAATGAAATGTATTGTAACCATACAATAGAGTTTATTGTATTTACAATAAATCGTATTCTCAACAACGATAAAATAACAATAGAATGTATTGTTTCCACAATAGAATCTATGGTAAATGGGGAAATATACAATAGAACAAGGGGGTTGTTATGTATCTTAACCATAAGAAAAATCTCGAACAAACTTGAGCCATTTACCATTGATTGTATTGTTGTTCTATTGTTGAAAACTCCTCTTCTACAATATTCGCACAATATGATCGATTGTTAGCATTAGATTTGGATGTAATTGTATTTTATTTTATGGTAATTTTATTGTTATTTTTTTCCGGGATGTCTTCGGCAAAGTTGATCAGCAGATCAAGGCCTGCTGGGTGGTTGACACCAATGTATAATTCTGCCACTAGGCGGTGCTAGTGAGCATTTGTATCTCAATACCCTGATTATATAGAAGGTTGATGTTTTCGGTAAAGTTGACCATGGGGCCAAAGAATTCTGGGAGGTGGACAGATGAACTCTGGATTCTGCCGCTAGGCGGTAGTCATATAGAAGGTTGATCTCTTCGGCAAAGTTGATCAGGGGTCTAGAGTTGCCGAGTGATTGAAAGATCTCTCACTAGCTGGTGATGATCCCACATGTAAATATTATGTGCAGCTGTCTCAATATATTGATTATGATGATGTGATGTGATGTGATGTTTTCGGCAAAGTTGATCAAAAGGTCTGGGTGGTGAACAGATCATTTTAGAATTCTACTGCTAGGCGGTGCTATTCGCAAATATATTTAGTTGTAATAATTTCTATTTGCGCGAGATTTTTTTTTAAATCTTTATTTTAGAGAATAATTTGGGCAAGATGTTCAGCAGTTGATAATTCTTTTTTGTATTCAATTCTGGATGGTAAACAGATAATCATCAAACTTTCTTCACTGTTTTACAGTAAGCTAGATAAAAAACTTTATAATAAATTTATAATACTTAAATACTTCGCATGAGCATGAGCATGATTGACCGGCCGTGGATGGAACTCCGTTATTACCATATCAGCTGTAATTACACAAGGAACCAATAGACTTTGCTTGGGACTAGCAATCATGCTCAATGTGTAAATACTGGTGATCTAAAACTAGACAATACAGCGCCGGCCACGCCCAAATGCTGGACAAGAAAGGAATTGGTAGGAATATGTTGACGTAATACTCGGTTTAATTAAAGCCTAGAACTCCTTTGCACTTCCACGAGATATCACTGGGATGGTGGATGAAAGGGTTGGGATTGTAGCAAGATTCGTTTTTGGTAAACGATATGCTGAATTGATGACCTAACGATTCAATAGTTCGAAGGAGCGTGGGATTAAACCCACGGTCTTCTGGTCAGTAAGCAAAATCGGTCGCCACTAGGCCGTAATTTTCGTAATTTCCGTACGCAAAATATGTCGCCACTAGGCCATCGATCTCCTTATACTAGTGACGTTCTCACAGATGACGACAACAAGTCCTCTTGAGAAGGATTTTATATGGATTTCCGATCAACACAACGTCCTACTTGATTCACAACTCACCTTCAAGGACCATTTGGCTTTTATTTCCGCTAAGGCGTTTTCTCAACTTGGTTTCATTTTGAGTTTCGCCAAAGACTTTAGAGACATTTTCTGTTTAAAAACACTCTATTGTTCGCTAGTTCGCTCCACATTAGAGTACTGTTCCGTAGTATGGGCTCCTTTTTACAGCAACGGGGTGAATCGTATTGAGGCCATTCAGCGAAGATTTGTACGTTTCGCCCTTCATTGGCTACCCTGGAGTGATCCTTTCAATCTCCCTAGTTATGAAAGTCGCTGTAATTAGATGCCCCTGCAATTACTTAGTGTTCGCCGAGACGTCGCTAAGGCTACCTTCATCGCTGATCTCCTACGATCGGACATTAATTGCGGTTCACTTCTGCAGCAGTTGAATGTCTATATCAGTCGCGTAAATTTACGTTCTTATTATATTTTTTCAATATCCCGGCTTCTCGCACAAACTACGGCGCTAATGAGTCTTTAACTAGCATGTGCAAGATTCTCAACAAATGTTATAACTGCTTTGATTTTAATATCTCCCGTGTTAGGCTTAAGAATCTGTTTTATAATGTACTTTTAGCTTCCTGACGGTTTCTGTTTTCTGTATTTAAATTAAGCTGATTATGTTATCATTAATATCTGTTTATATGTTTAGGACTTAGTTCAAGCAAATGTATCTATAGGATTCCATGTTATCGGTTGGTACTGAAATGATGAGGTTTTGCGCAACCCTCCAAACATAAACATTAAACATTAAATGACAGCCCATCTTCCCAATTAATTTTTTGTGACGTTATTTGTCAAAGATTGAATAAAATTTAAAGAAATAGCTGGAAAAGATCTCATCCGAAAGATCTGTAATATGCTGGTCTCCTGATGTTTCATAAGCCTAAAATGAAACGCTCTTCCAAGTTTACAGCTTAAAAAACTATATTTATAAGTTAAAAAAAGTTAACTTTATCTCGTCGTTATTTCTGTGTAAAAACCATACTGAAAAATGATTTCGAAAATTTACGCGCAAAAACTTCCACCCTTCATAAACTCGATGAAAAAATCGCAATTTAGGCCTTCATTGAGAAGATTTTTTTTTAATTCTTTATTATAGAGAATAAAGAATTAAAAAAAAAGGATCAATTAAGGAGATAAACGTGATTAAAGATTTCAAACCCCCCAAACACCCGTCAAATCGCGATTGATTAAGGAGATCAAAGCGATTAAACTTTTTTTTTGTATGGAAAACACGGCTCGAACGAAAACGAGAATATAGATGTATAATATAAATCTAAAAATTTTTCATCATCAAAGGGCAGAAAATTAATTTTAATCAATAAATTCAACCTGAACGAAGGTTGAAAAACAGTGAATCTGAAGATGTTCCATCATCGAAGAGCTGAACATAAACTTAAATAATTTGATTCCATAGATCTAGGCTGAACGAAGGCTGAAAAAAGTGAATCTAAAGATGTCTCATCATCGAGGAGCTGAACATAAACTTGAATAAGTTGTAGTTGTTGTTTCTTTATTAAGGAAACATCTGATAAACGTAAATAATTTAAATCAATAGATCCAATGGCAGTTTTGTAAAATCTATGTCACAAATGTTGTGCTGTTAATTCTAAAGCTGCACGATAATCTGATTTGCAGAACGATACCTCCATAAAATTTTCACTATCCCCTGACTAGAACCTTCATCACCAATCCCAATCACACACTCCAATCAGCCAAAGGCCACTCACAAAATCAAGAAATCAAGAACACTGATAACAAATGTATAAAGAATGTTCTTCAACTGGAACAAGCTCACCAAATCCATACTTACCTTACCAATCAGGCTAAGGCCTTGTTGTCCTCTGCTGTCCGAAGAAGTCGTCTCCACTCTGCTCGATCCATGGCCACAGTTCGCCAGCCTCGTAGTCTGCGAAGGGTCCGCAGGTCACCTTCTACTTGGTCGATCCACCTTGCCCGCTGCGCGCCTCTTCTTCTTGTTCCTGTTGGGCCGTTTTCACTGGGTCGTCGTGCGGCATTCTTACGACGTGCCCAACCCACCGTAGTCGCCCAATTTTTGCAATGTGGACGATGGATGGTTCTCCCAACGATGATCGTTGTCCAATGGTGTCGATTCATACTTTATGAATTCGAATTGCACTTGATTCAGAAATGGCAGAAAACGACCCGGAACTCGTCCATATGGCAGACGGGTCCGAATCATTCTCCATGTTATTAACCGAAAAACCAACATACATGACTATCATTCCGCACACATCCTTCTCCAGCGATTACAACCACACAATAACTCATTTATAATTCTTAAATACATTGACCTAATAATAACGAACTCTAGCAGCTACGTTTACGGTAGTTGCGGTAGCGCATGATATACACTCAAACCATTACAGCATCAATGGTAATCAATTCACTGACACATAGAAAGGATAATAAGAAGAAAGCACAATTCTATATAACCCAAATTAGCTCAAAGTAAGACATGAATTGAACTCCAATTCAGCCTAAACCAGTTATCTTTATACAGTTTGAAGGTACTGTGACAGTGGAACTGGTATGTTACTTCAAATGTTTGTGAGATTGCTTCAAAGTGGTCTTGGTGTTTCCATTACAGGGTTAATTACATTTTACTGAAGGGTTTGGAGAATAGATGATTAAAGACGTATGCTGTATTTAATTAGGTGAACATTCAATCTCTCAGAGATATTTGACAGTGGATTGGAAATCCTGCCAAAATGTAATGTTCGATAAAAGATCCCCGAAGAGTGGGTGGGGAACGATGTCAATCATACAAGGTCTGGCGCAACAGGCAGCTTGCTGGTGTTAGAAGCAAAAATGTTCTAAACATTATTGAGCAAGCGAATGACGATTTCACGGCAGTACAACATTCTATACTGCGGCTCTTCGCTCATTCACAACTTCTATTCAATTTTCATACTGCCGTACTCTGGCGGAACTATCAAACAACGCTCTTCAGACCTTTCTCTAGCTAATAAATTATCACACTTATGGCGGTAAGCTCCAACTTGGATTAACTTTTAATTCCGTCCCTGTTTGGATAATC
The DNA here is from genome assembly GCF_037179485.1 of Ochlerotatus camptorhynchus. Classification (NCBI taxonomy): domain Eukaryota; kingdom Metazoa; phylum Arthropoda; class Insecta; order Diptera; family Culicidae; genus Ochlerotatus; species Ochlerotatus camptorhynchus. The sequence continues at coordinate 215,474 of NW_027040634.1, read as the reverse complement.
TGTAAAATGTTTGCTTAGAAGCGTGTTGATTAAGAGTGTACCCCATTAGGCATAAATACGTTAGGCATAATAGACGTTAGACATAAAATACCTTGCTACTGTGCAACTCTAAACACCTGTTTCGAGCATGGTAAACAATGCATAAACTAGGCTAACCGTTGATTAAAAAATGATACAAGTTGAACAAACATACACACCAAATTTAAATCGCTGAAAATCAGCAAAATTTTGCTGATTTTAGACTTGATGAAAGATCAGCAAACGTTCCAGCAAAATAATGCTGCTGAATTTTTCAGCAATTCCAACTTCTGTCAAAATGACAACCTTTAACTGAAAATCAGCAATATTTCTTTACCGATCTTTCAGCAATTCAAAATTCTGAAATTTGGCAGCATTTTGCTGATTAAACTATTAAATTCAGTAAATTTTCACTACATAAGCTTCCAGTTTCTGTAAAAGATCGTTGATACAAATAATCTAATAATAAAGATAAAATCGCCAGACTCTTTTCCAAGTATCATTTATTAAATATAACCAGTGTCTGAGCCAGTGTCCTTACATACATAATTTTATTTATTTGTATTTTTTTCTACCTCTTCCTCCTCCTGCGGTTTTGACCGGTGGTGTACGACTGCAAAAATACTTGCGACTGTGATGCAAACAGTTTGACAGCTCTTTGACTGGGTTTTAGTTTATGTTAGCTGATTTTTTTGGTAAAAATTTCGTTTGCTGCTTTTCAGTAAAGCATTGGATTGCTGATCATGATCCAGCAATTCGTTTTACTGATAATGAAAACTTAAATTTGGTGTGTAGTTTATTTAATAAGCACAGTTTGAAATCCATTATTTATCATATCATAAGTGACGTAGCTACATATTTACTTAGATCCAAGATTAGTAGCGATAGCGGTTAAGTAATCTGGCAATGAAAACTCAGCATAGTTTTGAACCATATCTTGAAATGAATAGCATCTAGAAATAAAAAAATCACACATTTGTTGTAATATATTCTTACACACATATTACAATTGTCAAAGATAAAAAGGTTTTCCTCAAAGAACAGCTCATGAAATAAAGAATCATGAATTCTTTGATTGTTCATTTAATAACAAAATAAAACAGCTAATGTTGAATAAAATATGATGCCAAAGCACAGCTCATGAAATGAAGAATGGTGAATTCCTTGGTTTTTCATTCAATAACAAAAAAACATACCTGCTGCTTCCAGGATTTCCTGCCATACTTTTCGATACAACGATTCTGTTTTTGTTGTCATCAGAATGAAAACTAGCGGAACCGTCTGCTGATGTGAGGGAGCGATACTTTCATGAACAGTGACGAGTTGCCGAAACAAACAAGGAGCTGTGGCAAACGTACCATCTGCAACCCAATACTTTGCCTGTCCAAGACGTCGCAAGTTTTTATGAGTTCCAAAAATTATGGTTCTTTCATTATTGTCACCGAAGTCAGCAATCAATAGACGGTCCCCATTATCATCCTTCTGGAATTCATCGGGTAGATTATGCCTAGCGTCCATTATGCCTAACGCCCTTTATGCCCAACGTCCTTTATGCATATCGTACATTATGCCTAACGTCCGTATGCCCAACGTCCGTATGCCTAACGTCCGTATGCCTAACGTCGTGTACCCATACCAGTTGGAGCTTACCACCATTAATGTTTTATGTTAGAAAGCATTTCCAGGGCAGGTAGTGAGTCACTTTTTTCAAGCCAGTCACTAAAAGTCTCTATTTTAAGGCCAAGTCACTTTTTCTTGTAATAAGTCACTATTTCAAACTTTTTTAAACGTGAATTAATTATGAAGAACTTTGAGTGGGTTGTATAGTTGAAGATGCTAATTTCAAATAACAGACTGTAGTGGTAATTTTTATACGATAGATGGAGTAGATGAAAGCATAGAGTTGATAGTTCCGTTAGAGTACGGCAGTGTGAAGATTGCATATAGTTATTAGAATAGAGAGCTAGGACAACTTTTTAAGGAAGGTACAAATCGGTTTTTTCATCTCTCTTTACCAAACTCCCCCTTTGGAGAGGGATGGTGAGGGGTGTCCCCCCCCCCCCCGCCACCACTGGCAAAAAGAGATGAAAACCGACAGGCTCAAGTACCAACTGTGTGTTTGAAACAGTTCTACCGATTTTTTACCGCACTTCAGTTGTTATTCGAAGGAAGGCATCCAGTCGTAGGTTTGGAAATTGCAACTATTGTTTACCCCTACCACGATATGTGGTTTATTTCCTTTGAATTCCGTTATAATTGCTTATCTTTTGATAGATACGCGTATTTCGTCTACTACTTGCAGACTTCATCAGTACCAAGTACTCAACACCACTGAATTTATTTCAAGATTGATTATTCTTCTAGAGTTTTTTTACGTTTAATCGTTCTTCTATATCTACAGGGTATTTGAATAAATAAAGTTCCCTGAGTTTTCCAGGTTTTTCCATAACTTTAGTGGATAATTTACAGGTTTATAATAATGCTATTTATTAAATCGATAAAAATATGTTTTAAACGCAAACGTTTTTAAGACATGACAATCAGTTTTAAAGAAACAGCTTTACTATGAAATCCATTAAATGTTGAAGTTGAACACTTACTTCATTTTAGTAAGTCTAAGATCACAACATTTTAAATGTCTTGACACTTCGTACTAACAAAAATGTGGAAACTTTAATGATCTCAGAAAAGCTTGACCTAGAGATCTTAAGGGGAAGTCCCCGAAACTTTATGCCAGACTATTGAATTGGTTTAAAATTCTTTAAGCGTGAGTTTAGACAAATTTAGGATAGTTTCATGAGGTGCTGAATTAAAATCGAGCACCCATAAGATGTTCCGAAAGATTCAGTACAGAAACCTTCAGAAAAATTATGAAAACTTTAGAAATATTTCAGGAACTTCACAGAAATCCAGAGAATTCCAGGGAAGTTTAAAGGTGTTAACGAGAATGCCATTTATTTTAAAGCAGAACCGAGATCTTCATTAGAGTTGTGAGTTTTAGGGCAGCTCCGAGAACATCAAGACAGATCAGAGAATTAAAGGGCAGTGCAAAAGATTTCAAGGAAATTGCAGATACTGGAATTTCCAGAAACTTCGGTTTGCTCAGAGAAAATGTCTGGAACGCAATAAAAATTATATGAACATCTGGAAAATGTGAGAGTATTTCAAGAGTGTTATATCATGGAAATTTCAAGATCTAAAGAAAAATCGAAAATTTAGCTAAGTTGTTTAGAGAACATCAACGAAGTTCCATTAATTAGAAAAAAAGGCCATAACTTTTAGCAACCACCGATGTTTTCAAGAAATCCCAGATCTAAGAAATTTAGATATTTTTAGATTGTTTCATTATATTCGGGGAAGTTCCGAGTACTTCGAAGAGGATATTCCGAGAATTCTATGATTGATCCGAAAACTTTAGAAGCTTCAGGGAATTATAAATATATATCAGAAAATTTACCGGAGCATTTAATCAATATAGAGAAATTAAGCAAGCATAGAAAACTCCTTGCAGAGAAAATTAGTGATTTAAGGCAAAGTTGCGTGGGCGTTTATATACTTTATAAAACTTAAGGAAAATTATAGAACTTAGAGGCAATTAATTCAATTCCTGTAAAATGGTGGGTTCTTTTAAAAAAATAATAAAAAAAAATTGAGAAATATTTTGGGCAGTTTTAAAAACATCAGGAAACTTTAGACTATTGAAGAAGCTATTAGTTTCGATAATTTGAACTTCAGACAAATCTTGAGAACTTGAGTGAAAATCATAGAACTATATTATTAATTATTTCGCTGCGGAAGCCTAAAGAGGTTCCTGAAATTTCTGAATAACTTCGAAAACTTCACAAAAGTACAGAGATCTTCAGAAACATTTCGAGAACTTCATAAAAGTCTATGGAACTTAAGGGAATATCCCAAAACTTCAGAAACTTGTATGAACATTTCGGGAGCATCTAAAATAAGTTTAGTAAAGCTCCAAAAACAAAGGGAATTTCAGGGGAGTTCAGTTCCATTGGCGTGAGAGGTATGGATGCTAACCACTGCGCCGGGGTCACCCCCAGTTCAATTAAAGTCATGGTAGTACAACAATCTACAAACACTTTAGAGAAGTTTCGAGAGCAACACAAATTTTCTGAATAAACAGATATCCTCAGAGCAGAGATATTCCAGAGCAGGGAAGTTACATAAATTTTAAAAAAGTTTCGAGAAATTCAGTGAATTGTTAACACTTCAGAGAAGACTCATGGTCGTTTGAAAAATTGTGGAAACTTTGAGAAGTCCGAAAAAGTTTAGAGAAGTTAAAAAAAATGATGAGAAGTATTGCGAGCATCAGGTTAGTTTCTCAAACTACAAAAGAACTTCAAGGCAGTTTAAAGATTTTCAGGAATATTTTGGTTAAAGTTCCCAAAATATTCCTTATTATTCTGAAGTGAGGTCTTCTTAGTCCATTCCATATTCAACGGAGATTTCTCATGAAAATTCGTTTGGAGTTTACTATCTTAGGCTTAGAACTTCCGAGCCATGAGGTCCTTAGAAATTATAATAAAATTCCATGAGCCTTAAAACTGTGCAAGGAACTTGACTCCAGATTCTTGAAAATTTCTATTAAGTATTATAACTTTTCAGTTCAGAATTCATAAAATTTGTGGGAAATATGCATATTCTAGAACCAGAACAAATCTGTTGAAGCCTCTGAATTTTAAAAAATAAATTTTTTACTGAAGATTAATCCATTCTGGATCTATAAAGTTCAATGTGCAAATGAAAATAACTAGGAATATTAAATGTTTTTATTTTAAAATGCATTCTTAGTAAGAGAATAATTAAATTTCCTGAGTAATGATAAGACTCACTGATACTTCCAGGTATTTTCAGGAAAAAAAAAATAAAATTACCTGTGAATTCCCAGTTTTCCAGTTTTTACAGGTAGTAAAAGCGTGGAGGTTTAGTCATAAACTTTCTATTAAATCTTTCGCTTTAAAGGTGCCTATCGTACATACTTAAGTGTTTATGAGAATCTAATTAAATAAGTCAAAAACATCAAACATTTATTTGGTATGCCATCAAAACGACTAATTTTGTTTCCCTTAGATCACTTTTTAGTCATTTTTCTACAACTATAAGTCACTATTAGGTCGCTTATTTCTTCAACATGTTCACTAAAATCACTATTTTTGATAGCATTGATCGCTACCAGCCCTGCATTTCCTCTCAATTCTGAAAATCGTAAACAACCGTAAGTAACAAAAAACAAACAAGCCTATTGCTATTAAAAAGTAATGTTTATGCCGCGGATACACTTGTATGACAAACTATAAGCATGAGCATCATTTGTATAATAATTATTAGCATTACATAAACTATACAAGTGTGACCATGGATGAGCATGAGTTTTATTATAAAAATAAGGTTCATGCTCATAGTTTGTCATACAAGTGTATCCTCGGCATTACTCTTAATACAGGAGGTAAGAATCAACTGTATTTGAGCATTTTTTCCATGCAGTAACGTAACGCTCACATATCGTCACGTGATTTTCAATCAAAACCAATATGGCGATAGATGAAGATTATATGAGATAATCTGTATATCTAAAATACCAAGAAATACGTTTCATATTTGACAATCAATGCCTGAACATACGACTTCAATTTGTCAATGAAACATTTACAAATTGACTCAAAATGGAAGATGTTAATTTTCCGGCCGATTCCGATTGAAACACATATATGTATCATTTCAAAGTTATAATGGTACAAGAAAATCTTTCGGATGTTTCCGGTTTCGTTTGCAACGCCACAGGATTGACCCAAACAAGTGAAGCAAAAATAAAAAGTATTACTTTGAATCTGAAAGATACATAATTCGAAAAAGGAGCTTAAATTTCTTATTCATATGATGCACATAAATGCATACAATTTTGATCATGTAAAGTTATGAGACATTTCATGAAATAATCAAACCGAATTAGTTGTACGGTGGGTTCCTCAGACAAGTGAAAGTAAAATAAGTAAGTAAGAATCTTCGAGCATTAGTATGATCAAGTTAAAATTCAATCGAGCGATGCGACCGATTACATTCAAATCCTCTGAGAAAAGTGAGTACGTGCACACACATACATTTTCCGATCTTGTCGTGCTGAGTCTATTGTTATAAGATACTTGACCTTCAGGACTTTAGATACGTACTGCTTAAGTACGTCACACGAAATTTAAGAATAATCTACCACGCTCTCCCTTTTCTTCGCGTTTATTCGTTAATGCATTACTTGTCACAGAATTCTGGATTAGCTCCTCCCCTCTTGGAGTGTGACGTACTTAATGAATCACATGATTTTTATGTAATATTACAACTTTTCGGTTCACCAAGGTTTACGAGTAAGGCACAAAAAAACATTGCAAATTGCGTATCCTTCATACATCCAAAGATCCATCGACTGCTCTTTAAATCTCTCCTTGCCGGCCTAACCAGTTCCATCACCATGATGAGGGGGAAACTCAAAAGAAAGATAAATAACACGCCTGCAGTCGGAAAGTAATTAGGTACTATAAATTTCCTGGTAGATTCTGTCCCCTACCCCACACATCTCTCTATCAAATATGTGTCGCTGCAGCTTCGACACTCCTGTTAAACACCCACAAAAGTAATTGGTATCCACCACCGCCACCGCTGGGATGGATAGCGGAGAAGACCCACTCGAAGAAACGAAGAGAAAGACCCATATTCTAATTAGTTTCCTATTCCTTCAAGAAAGGATTCGTTCAACGGGCCTCCTTCGTTTGGATCTACGCATGGGTTTTATACCGTCTGGTTTTTGGTAGAATGTATAGGCTAGAAAAGTGATTAAAGCGCAAAACACGTGTAGCTCGTGTAGACCTAGACCTGGCACCCGCATACCAAATGTGCTATCCTGCCGACTGATGAGTGGAGAAGTTAAATTGTATCACATTCACTCTTGTTCGTACTTGGTTCATTGTTGAAAAGTTTCTACGCGCCGCCTCGAATGTGTCACCCCGTGATCGAGTTTCTCCAGAGGTGCGGGTGAAACCTTAGGAAATTCATCACCCACCCACGCGATGGTATCGTAAATTGATAAATTGAGGCTTCTGTGGCACAGATGTGTGAGTTTTCGTCTTATGATGATGGAGTTAGAATTTCTAGTAAACTTCTTAATTGTGGTTTGGAACAGGAAAGTCCTTCGAACAAATTCTTCCAAAACATTATAACCAATTAACAGGAAAACTGTTTTAGGTCGATCACCGCCATCGAAGGCAACAGGAGGGTTGCATTCCAAAACAAAAATACTAACGGAAAAAGAAGAAAATACACAAAGCACAAATTTATACAACTGAACCGAGTTGCAGCTAAAATATTTACCCACAACATTTAACCGGGTAAAACGAACCGAGAGAAAAACTTGAGAAAACAAACAATCGGCCAATAACTGACACGTCAAGAAGTCTTGTTGAATATACCTACCCACTTTTCCTCGGCTGGCACTGGTGGTGATGATGCTTCGAGGAGCGGATTGCAATTGGTTCGAGGAAGAAGGCAAACAAAACGTCCCACAACCTTGAAGTGTGTTGCACTGGCCCTGGTGGTTATTTCAACCGAATCAAGCCAGTGAACATACGGGGAAGCCCTTGGTGGTGCAACAAACACACTCGATTTGACGTTTGAATGTTAGAAGGAAATATATCACTTCTTTCTTCTATCGGGCTAGGAGGAAGTGAAGAGAAAATAATGAATCGAATAACGAAAAGGAAGCCAAACTGGCAGGCCACACACGTGTTTCAATAAATGCGTCCCAGCATATAGATCAGGAATTGAGATAGGTTCACTCGCTTTAGAATTTTATTTTTTGCTGCATTCCAGTTCCTGGTGATATCTTTGTTAGGAAACGATTTTGAGGAAGAGCTATAAATCTTGGTTGCAATAAAAAAACAATTCAATACTCATCCGAACACACACACATGCAGATCACCCAAATCGGTGAAATTTTGCCGGGTTTTTAAACAGATGAAAAAGTCTATATGAGATTTGAACTCGTGACTATGGCGTGAGAAGAATGGATGTTAGCCACTAAACCGGGGCCGTCCGCGCTGTAACATAAATACAAGTAGGGGAAACGCTCCTATAGCTGCGGTACGTTAGAAGCGTTAGGTTCCTATAGTTGTGTATGGAGTCTCCATACACAACTATAGGAACCTAACGCTTCTAACGTACCGCAACTATAGGAGCGTTTACCCTATACATTCTCATGATTGATTTAGATCAAAATCTAAACGGCACCTAAATAATTCACAACTTGACTTAACCAAAATCTAAATCCCCAGTATTCCTTTGCTCTTGAACGGAAGGTTAAAAAAATAGGATGACAAGAACTAAAACTTTTTCCCATATCCTCCCTTAAGAGCATCTTCCCAAACCATCCAATTTGATGCGTGTTCTGGATAAAAGCGAATTAAAAAATAGAACTGCTGACAGAACCAAAAACAAGCATTTGTTAGCAATTCGGTACTGGTGATCACCATTTGACCCCCTCTCGCTCTTCCGTAAATTACTTGCACCCAGAACAGCATAATTGAAATTAATTGCTCAATTTGCTCAACGACCCGATCCGGCTTCGCAGTTCGTTGTGATTTGCAGAACAGACATGACAGTAAACGAAAAAAAAAGAAGAAGACGAAAATCTGATGCTGATTTAATTTATGCCAGTCACGAAAGCATGCGGGTGGTATCATTGGTCAACTGCAAATCAGAGATTCTTTAGTGGATTGCAAATTTGTTGTTCAACCCAATTGAAATTATTTTCTTCAGCATATCAAACAAACCCGTAGTGACCGGATAGAGTTTGGGTCCCCCCTTAATTTATGGGTGTCACATTTTATCCCAAGATTATCCCTACCAAGTGCTATTATCGCTACAGCACAGCGAAATCAGCACCCATTATTATCGTTGCTTTACCGGGAAGCGCAACTGTTGCAGCATTTACCATCCCTTAACATCCGGACCATGGGTTCGAGTAAAAAAATACGACGAAATTTTATCAGGGCAGTGCAGTGCAAATAAACATTATTGTGGGTGTGTGCTGCAGTGGACACGGGTGAGTGTTGGCCCAATGTTAAATGGCGGCACGTGTCGGTTATTACAAGTCGTAATAATAATCCTCCCTATGACAGATGATTTGGAGGCGGTTGTGAACAGAAGTTATACATTTTAGTGACACTTGTGGGGTGAAGTTTATCTAGCATAACGCAATGGGCATATTAAGTTGATTTCACAGCATAGATAATAAACATGGTCGATTCAGAACTAAGAAACAACACGGGAAATTCATACTTCGAGGATGATTTCAGGAGGACTTAACTCAATCCAAAAGACATGCAAAATAATTGCAGAGCACTTAAAAATAGTTCTGCATTACGTTAGAAAACTACTAGTCTACTAGTTATTATTAAACAGATTCGGATGTAATTGAGAAAAAAAAAACATAGACAATTTTAAACGATTATTCGAACAACTCCAGTGTACTTCTACACCTCTAGGGAAATACAGAAGGACTAAGAAAACATGTTCAAGGCACTTCTAATACAGATATTGTCGTTACAGCTGAATACTGGAAAAAATCCACTAGCGAAAATCGATTTTACTCTCGCTATACCCGATCATAAGTTTGGGGTTACCCTTTCTGATTTCTACCATTATAAGACCGATTTTCGATCTTTATGTCATTCTAAAGCTTGAGTCATTTCATATCTGGGCACAAAAAAACGGATGTATCTCGGAACCATATTATTGAAATAAAAATGTTGAAGTACTCAAAATGAAGGCCACTTATTGCACTTTAAAAGAAGAGTAGCGAAAAAAAATAATCCGATTTTGTTGATGAAATCTCGAACTTTTCTTCGAATACCACTCATCACCTGCGTGGCCGTTTTGTTCCACCATTTCTTCATCTCTGTCGCATCCCGAGTCACCTTTCCACTCTTTTTCAACTTCTGTTTGACAATTGCCCAATATTTCTCAATTGGGCGGAATTGAGGACAGTTGGGTGGATTGATGTCCTTTTCGAAGAAATCTACCCCCTTGTCTAGATACCACTGTAGAACTTCTCTGCTGTAGTGGCAGTTTGCCAAATCAGGGAAGAAAACGTTTTTCAGGCACTGTACATTTTGGAATCCATAGTCTTGTTTGTCACGAAAGCTGCAAATACCTTGCCAGATCATTAGCTTTCTTGCAAATTTATCGGCAAAAACGAATTTGAACTTGCTAGGGACGTCATAAGAACTTTTGTCCGGGAAGCTGCCCATGAGGATGCATCCTTCGTACTTTGTAAGAACCTCATTGTACAACTTCCGGGCACGTCTTTTGGCCACTAAATTATGCTACAGTGTTGGAGTTGCAAGTTGGTGTCCAAAATTAATTTTAAGTTCACGGCTTCCATCAAGTATAACTTCTTTTAAACAAAACTGAATAAGGCTGTCTGCTGCTTTTCCTTTATTTAGCGTCGGTCTCTGTTCCGCAATCTAGTGCCAATCACCGACGGACATCGATTGCCATCCATTGACGACAACCGAATGTGCAGGAAGGCAGCTTCCACACCTGCGTAGGATATCGCACCCATTCACAACATACATGGGCCGGGACCAACGGCTTTACTTCCCTTCCGAAGGAAGACGTGACCAGAGGTTTTTATGCCTCAGAAAAATCCCACCGACTTCGGCTAAGATTGAACCCAGACCCATCAAGGTGTTAGAAAGCAGTCACGCTTACCACTACACCACCGGCGCCGGCTAATAAGGCTGTCCACGAGACAGCTGACTTTTTTGTTTACCAAGAACTTTTGACAGATCACCGTAGAACTGGCAGTTTATTCTCATATGAAATTCTGCTTTGTTTATGTTTACATTCAGCACCATTAACACCAAATCACTCACACACCTAGATTTCTAGTTGTCAGTTCCACTGAGAAACGTCTCTTGGATCACCTTATTGTCAAATCCAAGTTTATGCCTGCGACCGCGGCGCTGTAATCGTAGCGGTGATGAACTTGAGATCATCTGTCAAATTGCATTATTTTCAAGTTTGTGATATGAAAACTATTGTTTACGTGATATTGTATTTGCTTTATTCGAAAACATTACTATATGTATGTAAGGTAGCCACCATCCCTTCAAAGATCTTGTCTTGTATGCAGCTCCAATTAATAGCAAGATCAATTTCAGCTACCGATCTGAATTCACAATATCGCTGTATGAAGGGCCAAAAACGAAGGGATGAACCCGTAAGCAGAGACACTTACGCGAAATCCACAGGAATTTAAGAATCTCCTTCCAACGATACGATCCAACAAATCGAATAACGCAATTCGCAATTCTTATTAATCTCTCTACAGGATGGTTTGTAAAGAAGGGCGCGTCAATCTCACTGAAACTGTTGAAGTAGAATTCACATAACCATAATCGAATCGGTAGGATAAAGAAAATGATAGTGTTTATTTCCTCCTAGACTCCGGTTGTCATACCACTCCAATCGTCCAGTTTCAGGTCAAATGATACCCTGATGCTCCCTCCCAACCCAGTATTTATTTATATAATGAAAATATATGTAATGGAGAAATGAAATATATCAGAACATTAAATATGAATACAATCCTACCAGATTAAACCAACAACCAGAACGGGTGCCTGTATTGGAATACAGTTTACAAGGGGCTGTTCTATTTTTCTTTAATTTGGTTAGTCACGTCTCCATATCAACATGAATCGATGTGGTATGACCATAAAGGTAACTCTAAGACCAGAAGGTCCCGAAGAAACGTGCTCAAATTTTTGGCTCAGCTCTGGTACTCTCTTCGGTCCCAAGCTAATCTATGCACCCCTCGAAACATAGGAAAATCCACGAACCTCTAATTTTATCTGTCAAACTTTCATAGCGATTCGAAACAAACATAGTGTAGTACTAGAATTTCGACTGGAATGGGGCACGCTTATACAGGGTGCGTGACGAATTTTTGCAGTAAATTTCAAATAGTAATTTCTCATGCTTGTGCATCATGATTTAGATATATTTGGCAGCACTGGATAGCTTATACTGTTAGGTGTAAGATTTAAACAAACAATGCTGAGCAAACGTAAAGATGTCGAAGCAAGAGAGCAATCTGTCAGCCGTTGTCGCTTTGTTGCGCGCCGGAGTATGCATGAAAGAAATAATTCGGTTGGTAAATGTGTCTGAAAGAACAGTGTATAATATTAAAAAGGCTTGGGAAAGTGATAAGACGGAGCACCTGCTCATACTGCCAATAAAGCACAGAAATGGCTTACGGAAAATATTTCGTAAATTTGGGAGGAAGAAATTTGGCCCCCAAGCAGTCCCGATATCAATCCGTTGGATTATTTTGTATAAGGCTTCGTCCAACGGGATACCAATAGAACCCCTCACACCACACTTAAGTCGCTAAAAGCTAAAATCAAGGCAGTGATGACATCTATGGATCGAAACATTTTAAAACGTGCATACTGTAGTTTCCGGAAGCGTCTAACTACAGTCGTCGAAAGGGAAGGCAATTTTTTTGAATAAATTTACTTACAACTTCCATATGTTGCGAAAGAAAATAAATCGCACAAAATTCATTGCTAGAATAACTAACTGGTGTATTTTTTCTCAAATATACCATTTACTGCAAAAATTCGTCACGCACCCTGTAGATGTAAAGGGACCAATAGGCTAGTCAAGTAGTGAGCCAATTTAAAACCATGTCCATAACCTTAGCATTTTTCTCAATTTTATTTGAAAACTAGTAATTTTTATTTTAAGATCGACACATCACACTGTTTTTTTTTAGGTTTTGTACAAGATTCATACATTTTAAAAGCATATTTACACGAACTACACGCAAACCAAAAATTTATTACAATGAATGTTAGTTCCACTTCCTATCATCCTCTGTTCATGAACATCGCAGCAAATATTAGAAGTTGACCTTACAGGCGTTGTAATGGTTTTTTGTATTTTTTATTTCGTGTTCTATCTACGTTTTCGACTATACCAGTAAGCTTTTTATGTATAACATTGTAGAACGACCCACACACTTGCCTCGAATCTCTCCAGCAGAAAAAGCATACGAAACCGAGCTTCTTGTTGGCTTTTAGGCTATCCATATTCAGAAGCATGGAAAGAGCAGTGGAGAAAGCACACGTCTGATAATCGTAACGTTCGTGGTTCGAGTCCAGTCGGCAACCTTTCCAATTTTTTTTTCGAAATAATTCATTTCACTCACTAATACACTCCACATTTTCGGTCTCCAATTTTCTTACATTGGACCACAGCTAGGTATATCGCATCCTCGGTTCATGCGGTCTCCACTAACATCCTCTGATGATGAATCCCACATAATTTTAAGCGAATCTTACATCCCCCGGCTGGGTGTAGCACTGTAATTTAACAATTTTCCAAAGAAATCATGAAATTTCCATAGGCTGTCACCAGGGACCTGGCTGGCGGCCATGTTTTTGATGCTATCATCTGCCCTTGTCTTTCTGCTTATAACACGATTTTCCGTTCCGGTTCACCATGTATACGTCAGGCGGGCCGTATTTAAATAAGGCCCGTGATGTTGCCTACTGTCAAACGTATAGGATTGATATAGGTTTGCCAGCCCCCTGGCTGTCACTAACTGATCACCGATGGTTAGTGATTTTTCCTGTCACCAGGCGCGCATGAGTTTAAGTTGGATTCGTCAATCGTGACGTGACTTTCAGTACTGAAAGAGGAAACATTTCAAAACAAACTGCTGTCAAAACATTCCAGATCCGACCGCTAGGAACACTGCAGTAAAATAAACAGTTCGTCTAGATATTAAATGACTCAAGCTTTAAAATGCATAGAATTTATGGAGCACTCTTCAAAACATCCCTAAAAATCGTAAAAAAAAATTTTTTTTCGAGGAACACCAGATCTTGACGAGTTTTGCATTTTTAAATAATTTGACACAAGGATGGAAAATTTCATTCACTTGCATTCTTCTTGCCGGCTGTACGCTTTGCTTTGACGTTTCTCTTTTGATCATTCCCAGTCGCATAAAAACTCTCCCAATGAACTCTGTAGATTGTTTATACCGATGAATTCATGAATCAGCAAATGAAGCGACTGAATAAATCTGAGTCAAAGGACTGCTTTCTAAAAAAATCATTCGTGAATCAAATTTCTGAATCTATATGAATGCAAGATTGCATTCATGAATTTGTGTGTAGAATGGAATAGAAGTTAACTCGCAAATGCTATTCTTCTATGCTTGTAGCTGTTTACGCTTATTTAGCAAGTTTTTTTTTCGGTCTGTAACAAAGTTTCTAGATGCACTTCTTATCCGTCTTCTAGAATTTTTATGCATCTATAGGAAGCGCATTGCGAACTCGCAACATACTGTTCTAAATACACTTCCACAGTTATTAATTGGGAGCTTTCTATGCAAACCGCAAGCACAATGATACTCAAGGGAAGTCGAGAAAATTTTCAGCTCGAAAGATTCCTTCGACCGAGACCCCTGCGAGACGTAAAATACGAAAATCGTTAATTTCAAGATATCAAGACATGAGGGATGCTTGAAAAACTGTTTTGATAACAAAACAGGGTAAGTGTGCTAGTTATGGTACTAAAGCTTCAGTGTTTGGTCGTAGGGTTAAATCAAATTTGAAATAAATTTCCATGAATTCATTTGCATATGTAATGGTAACATATTTGTTCCAAACATGTATCGATATAAATTTAGAAAATAATGAAAATATTGGCTATTGAAAATAGAAGCTTCGAAGATACGGTCACCGATTTTTATAGCGGGACAAACAATAGAACGCATAGTTTCCTACTGTTGCCCAACGCTGTAAAGCTGTAAAATTTATTAAGGTCTTATAAATAATAGGTTAAAAAATTATAATTTAAATCACTCACATCTTCAGTGATTATTCATAGAGAATAAGTAACGCAATTAGTAACTTATTTACTACGCGCCTGCTTTCGCTTCTAATTACTTCTCTTTAGGTTGTAATCAAAGTGAAAGCACGGTATCTCCTTATCTATAAACAAAAAGCACTCACTATAGGCTATAGTGCACTCAGACTCATGCGATGTTCTTGGTGAGGGGTGAGCCGATGCGTTTTCACACAACAATTGACAATTAAGATAGGGCTAACTCGAGGACCTGTTGGGTCAAAAACTGCCTCACTTTTCCTCATTACATTTGTTATTCATTAGTATTTTCTTAAGTTATTTCTTCGGGTATAATGTTACGTAATGTACATACAAGCTTTTATACGTCAATCTGTAGCTTTATTTTGCTATAAAAATATTACATTGCATTAAAAATTCATATTTTTTTGAAAACTCGTCTTCCATTAATAGGAACACTGTTCCAGTAGTTGAGATAGTTCCTAACTTTGGTTCATATAATAGTGGAATGGGTTAGATTCTTATGGATTCAACTATTATTAAAACAATACCACAACTATTAGTGCGAAGGAGTGAAAATCTTACAGAAAATTAATTAATTTCCGACATTTTTGGGCTAATTTTAAGTTTGAAATATGCAAATATGTTTTATTTTAGGAAAGCAACCAATGAAAAATAATCTTATCCGTAAATAATAATAATTCCAGCCAGTTCGAAAGATTTATTTATATTCAACAGAACCATAAATAGAGTAGCAAAAATCAAACCAGTTTAAGTCATCTTCCTCGCTCATCAACAGAGACATCTTAGGGAGAAAGTCTGGATTGAGTTTTAGAAGGAGAGAATTCTCGGCGGATCCTGCTGTTACGTTCATCCTGCGATCAGATTTTAACGAATCCTCTGCTTCCTGATTTTTTATATTAAGAATACTAACTACAAATGGTATATTTATTACCAAAAATCGACTACCAAGGAATGAACAAAAAATTATGCCTAAAACTTCATCAGGAAACAATATATGGTTTCATACTTACTTGACTCTGTTCTTTATCATTCGAAGAAATTCTCTTGGATCCCAGGAAATTGAAGCGGGGAGCAACAAACATACATGCTTTGAACTGCATGCTCCCAGTGAGTTTTTGCAAACGCTTTTGAAATGCTTTCAAAAGTTTTTGCGCCAAAGAGTTATTTGACAATCTCGTTAGTTTAGCCTGACATATCAACCAGCATGTGTAAAACTCGTAAACCGATCCAGGTGAATATTTTGTAAACAATCTTTGTGAATCAATGAATGCATTCATAAACGATTCTTCGATCTGTCATTCATAGAACGATGAACGCATTGTAGGAATGAACCAACGCTTGAACAAAAACATCAATGATCGCTGTCATATCAAGACCAACAATTAATCATATTGTCGAGCAGTTTTGAGTTGACCTTCTACCAACGAATTTACGGAAATGAAACAATAAATTCCAGTTTTTTCAAGCATATCACAAATAAGACCCTATTTTCTCGAGGTTGTAGAAGAAAAAATATCAAAATATTGTTCCACGTAAAAGTTCGAGTGGTAGGAAACGTCATTTTAAACTGCTCGAATGATATGATCCATTGGAAAGGTCTCAACTCCATTTTGTAAACAAACCTTGTAAGGCCATTATCTCGCGAACCGAAAACTACATTCGCAAACCTTAAACACAATCGGGTAGAGCAGAATTTCCCTTACCTGTTCATTATGTTGGTTTGCGTTGGCGGACTTCGGTTCGCGACAAAATTTAGTTGTTTATCTTTACTTTGCTTTTTCTCCTTCATTTACGGGAATGCGTTAAGGCCCAAGCACAATGACAGCGGAAGCGGAACGGCAGCGTTAGCGGAAAAGCCCGATCTGAGTAAGCCTACTTGTCGGATTGAAAACTAGTAAGGGGTGATGCATATTTTATGTCACGCTCAAAGGGGGGAGGGGGGTCTAAGATTTTGTGACAAGCAATGCATTAGGTATAGGAAACACGTCACACGCAGAAAAAACTATCGTCGTTACAAAAATATTTGAGGTAAATTTAAACGTAAACTCAATTTGTTCTGGCCACAAACATAAATTAGGTTCATTTCAAACGTATTCCATGTTTTGAAGTCATGCGAAATCAATGTTTAAAATAAAAATAATGTTACGTTTATTTCAAAAATATTGGTTTGACAGCTATGCGGACAATAATAAATATGTTTATTTTAAACATGCTTCTCATGTTTAAAATAAACATACATATTTTGGAATTATTAAGTAGTTGATTGCAGGGTAAAGCAAAATAAAACGGTTTGCAAAGAAATGAAAAAAAAAAAACAGAGATCTTCGGGCAGGTCATCTTAATTCCTGCTCTTTTTCGGGTGCGATTAAGGGTGACCTGTGGGTATTGGGGTCCTGGTCCGGGATGCGAGGACCCGTCGGGGTGGGTGTCCGGGGGTTCCAGTTCAGTGGAACCGGTGCAAATTTGTGTTATTAGCGTCGTTTTGCTGTTTCTGCCACTGGTCCTCATACCGGTTTCTTTCCATGTTCGGTATCGGAGGAGGATCCGTAATGGATTCGGAATGGATGACCGTTTTCTGTTGAGGTTGAGCAAAGCTGGGGCAAATTTTTCCGAATGTAACAAGAAGGAAATAAAAAGGCATGACACGCTAAAAACCGTTTACCCAAATCGTATATTGTTGAAATAAACATGCTTTTGAATTTAATTCAAACATAAATATTTTAGTTTTAAACATGCTTTCAATTTACTTTGAATAATTCATATGTTTAGAGTATAAACATTTATATTTTTGTTTTAAATGAACAAAATTCGTATCCGTGCACGATAGGGGGGGAGGGGGTAATTTTTTGCTCGATTTAGCGTGACATAATTAATGCATTGGCCCTTAGAACCAAATAGACTTCGGTTAGGCATCTTGATGTCATTTGCGACAACTGTCAAACTTCCCGTTTCCGTTCCACTTCCACCCACATTGCGTTCGGGCCTTTACTCTCCATCGAGTTCTACAAGCAGGATCTCACGAACACTACACTAATAACATAATTTTTCACACGTTAGCGTATACTGTCATGTGCACGATAAGAATCAAACATCCATTTATGAGTAAAAGTAAACCCATTGTCAATAAAAGTGGCACTACAAATTAATGAGCAATTTATTATGCCAATTAAGTAGTAACTGTTAGCTACTATTAGCAGAAACTCATTGTTGTTAAAATAATTTACCCATTAATGAGTAAAGCCACTTTTATTAAAAATGGGTTAACTTTTACTCATAAAAAGGTATTTGACTGTTACCGTGCAAGTGTAGGGTTTGTTTTCGTTTTGTTGTTTATTTTTACTTTAGAATGACAGTTCTTACAGCAAACAAAAAATTTCATCTCACTAACACACGCAAATCGCACCAATACGAACCCGCCTGGAGAGGACTATAGAGATGGATTACCGAGGTGAAGCAATCGGTTAAGTTGTGTGAGTGAAACGCCTGTATGATACAAGCAATTAGTGACGTCACTAATTGCGTTTACGTTGATTTTTGGATTACTAATACAACCATATTTCACAATCTGCTTCACCTCTCTCTGTACCTCATTGACTGAGATTGACATATTTCCAAAAACCTGTTTGTTAATGATTTCAAATTGGGTTCTTTAATTTTGAAAAATTATATATTTATATATCATCTGAAAGAGCTTCATTTTCTGAGCACAGCCAAATTTTTTTCAAACCCACACACTTTAATCTCGATTTTTAAATCAAGATTTAAAGCAAAATAATAACTTAACTGTTTGACACTAAACTGACAAACTGACAGCTCGCTTCCATACAAAGTGACACCGAGGGGCGCTAATAAGGTGATTTTTGCAAATGTAATCGTACCAAAATTGATGAAATTTTGGGTTTGGGTTCCATTATTAATGCAGATTACGAATATGCATTAACCTCAATACCCTTAAAGAACCCAATTGAACGTTAGGCGATGCGATTTTTCCATTACTGATTTGGCATAAAATAATATTTTAGAAAAACCGAAATTTCATGTACCCCTTGGGTGACTTTTCGGTTTTCAAAAAGTTCAAACTTTGACGATTTTACTCAGGATATTTTGTCGAGTTCATACACAACCCTACCCACCATGAACTTTACCCGGTTGCAACTTCCATCTATCCATCTTTCCTCCTTTCAAAACCATGAATACGTGTTCATTACTATTTTTACCGAAAAAATAAAACGATCTCTTCTTTAGATGACTCCCAAGAGATCAATCCAGCGTCCAAACAGAAAAAAAAGTAAAACGAGTTCCATTCAATCCATTGCCAAACTACATAACGCAATCTCGGTATGCTTTACCTCAATTGAGCAGTGAAAACTGCGAATACGGCGTCGACCGTCGCAGTCTACCATTACGATGCCATTTTTATTGTAAATCATCTTTTTTTACTAACCCTCAACACCCTCTGGGTGACCAGCCAGCAATGGAGGCAGAAAACATTCGTCGCAAATCCGTTTCCTGGTCCTTCCGCATCATGTTGAAAAGATTATCAACACAACATAAAAAAAATATGCAGACTCTTTTCAGTGATAAACACCCACGACGCGACTCTGACTGGAGGCCGTGCCGTCTGATGATGAAAATTCGTGATTTCAGGATTCCGGTAGTGAAGATAAATTGTGAAAAGCTCTCATTTTAATTTAAATCACTCCCATGTGGCGCACGTCCGCTGGTTTTGTGTCGGTGGCAAATAGCCAGCATAGCCTCGCCTGGGTTGGTAGGTTAAATCTTTTAATGTTTTCATTTTTGGCGTTTTTCATGCCACCACAAGGCTGCCGTGAATGTTGAATGCTGCGTAGCAGATTAACGCCTTCATTTGGAACGATAATTCAGCCAAGAGTGATGAGTTCCCAAAATGAGCAGCTAGTGCACAGTAGAACGTGGATTTGAATTTGAATCACGCTGATAACGAGCATCTTTGGAATTGAGAAGAAAGCCCTCACCTCATCGTAAACATCCGTTCAATAAGCCTCGGGTTTGCATGTTCGCATCGAAAATATTTGTACCGCATCCGGGAGTGAATGTACACAACACTAATACGTGTAGAGTTTGGACGAATTTCCATCACTAATGGGTGTGCACAGGATTTTTCCAATGGGGAGTGCTGTGTGCCTTTCATTCGGCTAGAAAATACTGACTTGACAGAACTTTGTGTCCGTGGAGTTTATAATATCAAGACAACCCCTTCAACATTCTCCTGGCGCATGGCCTTGTTGAATAACGGCATCACTCATCCTACATCCACCAAACAGGAACCATAGAAAAAGGAAGACAGCCAAACACACGCGCGCATCCTGATTCCTGATGCCCTCTTGATCCAGCCGGCTCGGCTGAAGGATCAAAAAAAAAAAGGATACGTACGTGACTAAATTCAAATTCCGGGATTTTGAATACATATTAATGTGTTTGTCTGTGCTTCACCTCGTCCCATTCACACGCCTTCGTCAGTGTCCTCCCCTTCCGGATACGATGAAGGTGTAATAATTTTACACATCTTCATTCTCCATTTGAAAACTGCGTTATTTCCATGCACATCTCTCACTGTCTCCCCCATCGTCCCCGCTGTTCTGCTGTAAGGGTAATAACGTGAAAATTTGGACGAATTTCATACATCATTATCGCATCCGTCCCATCTGGTTTCAGGCAGGACGGAGTCAGCGGCGGCAATGCGATGGAATCTACACTTTGACTCACGCTGCTATAAACTATGTAAGGGGATTGGCATTTTAATAATATTATACACGCGCCCCAGAGCTGCGTCTCCCCTCGGAGGAAGAATTCCAAGAAAGGATCAGACGGGAAGAAAATTCTGATTTATTGAAATGATTTTTGATGGAGATGTTAATATGCGTAAGTAGATTTTCTTTACGGACTGATCGGTATGACGGAATTCCTGGGCACAAATTTTACCTACTGGTACTGGTAATCGCTTCAGTCTGGTCCAGTAAGGGTGGCAAAGAAATTAAATTCAACTAAAAAATTGTTTGCGGTGAAAGCAATTTCTGCTGTGTCGGAGGCGATAATTGAAAATGGAAGATTATCCTTCCGGGCGTTCGCTGTTGATTGACGATGATGACGGTATGTGCTTTGCTATACGTATTGGGATTACATTCGGGACGGCGAGGGCGGAATGTAATGGAATGCGTGATCCGTCGAGGGTGCATGAGCAGAGGAAGAGAAAAGTGACACACTTCATTGGAAACTATCGAAGCATGGTGCATAACAAATGGGTGTATGAGTGTCTGTAGTAGCAGTTATGCGAGCAGCAGCAGCAGCCAGGTTTAACTTTCCTGTAAGGATAAGCGGTGTTGTTGGCACGATCCTGTCCGCTTAAAGAATTACGCAAAATCGTTCGAGCGCGAGTTCTGGTGGTACTAGTTTACGATGTTTTCAAATATGGCACGAGCTGGAATGACATATTGTCACATGTGCTGTCGAGCGGTAATATGAAAATAAACACTATCATTATGACTATAGTCTATAGACTATTCACAGCTACACTCTTAGAAAAATTAATGTAAATTTAGGTGCTCTAAGACTGACATATACGAGTGTCAATTTTGACATAAATTTGGGTCAAAACAAACGCAAAATTCAGTTCAATCAAACGTACTTTTCGCCGAGTAACGAACTGTTCAATCTCGGAGCCCTTAATTTTACATGACATGTTTGTTTACGTTTCATCCTTTATGTCAAAGATGTATTCCATCACGTGTAAAATTAGTTATTTCTAAGTTTGTAGTCACTATTATGGGTCAGTCGATTCGGCGTGTTAATCAAATGAAAGTGGCCCATAATTGTGGCTGACCCATAATACTAGGGTGACTGTATATTAGGGTGGGTCTCCGTTATATGGAAAATGAAAACTTCACCTCATCAAGCGAGAACAACCCTTTTCTGGTTTCATTTGGGGTTCCAAACAACTGTGCAAAATTTGAAAACGATTAGTTGTGACTCGGCATTCCGCATTGCGTTGGAAATTTGTATCGAAATTAGTATGGGAAAACCTAGTTTTTTTTTTGTATTTTCATCACTGAGACCACAATTTTGCATGAACCATGCAATTAACCATGTAAAAATATATTCCAGCCAACTTTGCCGAAAGAAGTATGGTTCTAGAATGTCTCTAAAAAAAAGTTATTCAGATATATATTGTAACAGATATCAGAAACCTTGCCCCTACTTTATACATGCTCCTCTACATACCCCTATCTACTCTATGTATACACGACGCCACTGTATCTCGATGATGAATAAAACGTAATAAACACCACATGGTATCAGAAGTGGTTTTCGCGCGCGGAAAAACCCGAAAAAAACCGATGAAAATATCGCGGATACGGGAAAAATAGTTCGGAAACGCGAAACGTAAAGTTGGACAACGTAAATATTGATTGGATACGGATCGGTAAAGCGTAAAAGTTGCGAAAATGGTCGATCCATCACAGCCACCGCCTCAGCAGCAAGCGAACAGCGTACATAACCCCATTCAAAGTTTCTCAGCCCAGCCGCCGGAGAGAATCAACATCCGAAATCAAATTGACAAGGCGAGAATCTGGAAAGTTTGGAGTCAGCAATACGAGTGGTTCGAGCTAGCAGCAGGAATTAAACAGCTCCCGGCGGAAAGGCAGGTCGGCATCCTCATGAACAGTCTGGGACCGGATGTAATAGGAACGTTTACGGGATTCCAACTGACGGAAGAGGA
Source organism: Ochlerotatus camptorhynchus (assembly GCF_037179485.1). Classification (NCBI taxonomy): domain Eukaryota; kingdom Metazoa; phylum Arthropoda; class Insecta; order Diptera; family Culicidae; genus Ochlerotatus; species Ochlerotatus camptorhynchus. Next base: position 192,733 of record NW_027040634.1, on the reverse strand, counting down.
GAAAAAAGACCCGAATGTGATTAAGCGAAAGTTTGCCGAAGCGTTCAACCCTACTGCTAACCCTACGTACAGCACGTACATATTCCTGAAGACTGACCAAGGCCCGGATGAAAGTTTTGACAGCTTTCTTATTAAGCTGCGACAGGCTATTGTGGATTGTGATTTCAATACTCCACAGGAAGGTATGTCTACGGAAGATCGACTGCTAAAAGACAAAATCGTGCTGGGAGTGCGCAGTCAAGAAGTTCGGGAGAAGCTCCTCAGTGACTCCAAGTTGACCCTTGAGAAAGCAATTCAAATCTGCAGATCCAGTGAAAAGACGACGGAAACGTTGTACCAGATCAGCTCTGACACGAAGAGTTGCGATGCCATCAAGGGAAGAGAAGCTGATAAACCTTTCAACTGCCGTAGGTGTGGAACTAAGCACGGAAAGAAAAGTTGTCCTGCATTCAAGAAAACCTGTCCTGTTTGCAACAAAACTGGACACTTGCCAGAGTGCTGCTTCAAGAAGAGCAAGGACCGGGAATCGTCTAGCAGTAGCAGCAAGAAGAATAAGGAGAAGAAAACAGTGTCTATCGTACAGGAAACAGAAGATTCGTCGGAAGAGGAACATGTGGACCTGCATCTGCACGCAATTCAAGCTCAGGAGAACTTAAAGTTGTGGATCTAGACGTCGTTCCTGTTCTTGGAAGGACCAGTTGCGTGAAGCTGAATCTGCTTAGGCGAGTACACGTCGTGAGAGAGGACACCAACATTTTCAAAGGTTTGGGCTGTCTGAAAGGATTTGAGTACGAGTTGAACTTTAAGCCGGACGCAAAATTCGAGATTCGACCAGCAAGAATGATTCCGCACAATATCGAGGAGAAGTGAAGGAGGAACTGGAAAACATGGTGAAACTGGGAGTTATAAGGAAGCAAGTAGAACCAACACCAGTGGTAAGCAACCTAGTAGTGGTCCGGAAGAATAATAAGATTCGATTGTGTATTGATCCGACAGACGTGAATAAAAGCATTCTGCGCAGACACTATCCACTCAGGACGATTGAGGAGATTGCGGCAAGGATCCGTGATTCAACTTGGTTCACCATACTGGACTGCAAGAAGGGCTTTTGGCAGATCCAAGTAGCCGAGGCGTCCCAAAAATACTTGACATTCGGAACGCCATGGGGCCGCTACTCATGCAAACGTCTTCCATTCGGTCTCGCATCAGCACCAGAGGTGTTCCAGAATCATATCTCAACGCTGCTGGATGGACTAGATAACATGGATGTCTCGATGGATGATATATTGATATATGCAACAAGCGAAGCGAAACTAAAGGAGATCACAGCGAACGTTATTGACCGCCTAGATCGCACTGGATTGAAGCTGAATAAGGAAAAGTGTCGGTTCGCCGTTAGATCCGTGAAGTTTCTTGGACACATCGTATCGGCGGAGGGACTGAAACCAGACGACGAGAAAATTATGGCAATCCGAAGGCTGAAAGTACCGGAAACCAAGAAGCAGTTACAACGTTTGCTTGGAATGGTAACTTACCTTTCGAAATTTATTACTAACCTCTCGCAAATTACAGCTCCTCTAAGATTGCTACTCCAGAAGGAAGTTGCTTGGGTTTGGAGCCACGAACAACAAGCAGCATTCGAGAAGATAAAAAGACATCTCTCAAGTCTCCCAACGCTGAAATTCTATGACGTGAATCAGGAAAACGTGCTATCGGTGGACTGCAGCTCACACTCGATGGGAGCAGTTCTCCTGCAAGAAGGACGCCCGGTAGCATATGCATCTAAAGCGCTGACTCCATCTCAACAAAATTATCCTCAAATCGAAAAAGAGGCATTTGCAATTAGATTCGGATGTCAGAAGTTTCATCCTTATATCTTCGGGAGGCCGGTAACAATTGAAACCGACCATAAGCCTCTTGAATCGATATTCAAGAAACCATTGGATAAAGCCCCACCACGACTGAAACGCATCATTCTCGATGTCCAACCGTATGCACCGTCGATTATCTACGTAAGAGGAGAGAATGTACCAATTGCTGCTACGTTAAGCCGTGACGTTGACAACCCGAAGGAGAAAAACGAGGATGAGCTAGAGGTTCACGTGGTACTCAACGTGACGAAGCCGTGGATGGATCAAATTGTAGCTGAGACTGAAAGCTCTGAAGTGTTGCAGAAACTAATTCGCTGCTTACTCGAAGGATGGCCAGAAGAACTAGCACATGTGGATGGTGATCTCCAGCCCTATTGGAACTTCAGAGATGAGTTATCAACGTATGAAGGTGTGATTTTCAAGGGTGACTGCATTCTGGTACCAGAATCGCTTCGAAAGAAAGTATTGAGCCTTACGCATGCTGGACACTTCGGAATCCAGTCTTGCATTAAACGTGCGAAACAGTTAGTGTTCTGGCCTGGCATGGGCCGTGACATCCAGCGGTATGTGGATGAATGCAGCGTGTGTCAAAAGCACAGTCGAAGTTGTGTAAAGGAACCGATGATCGTCAAGAGGATTCCTGACTATCCATTCCAGATAGTCGCTTCGGATATTTTCCACTTCAACGGAGTAAATTATCTGGTACTCATCGATAGCTATTCGGGATGGATTGACTTTAAGAAACTGTGCACGATGGAGTCATCGGAGGTAATAGAGAAGCTGGAAACATGGTTTGCAGTTTGGGGAGTTCCAGAAGAGCTCAACAGCGATAACGTGGAATTTCGAACACGTAACGGCGAGCCCGTACTATCCACAAAGCAACGGTCTATCTGAAAGAGCAGTTCAAATAGCCAAGAACATTATAAGGAAGTGCAAAGAAGACAACAGCTCCGTACAGCTTGGTTTATTGAACTACCGCAATATTCCATGATCTAAGGAACTATTGTCGCCGAACCAAATGATTATTAGCAGGAACTCCGCTGCCGATAGTAGAAGAGAAGCTAAAACCAATTGTTGTCGAAAACGTCAACAAATCCCTAGAAGCTGCGAGGCAGAAACAGAAGGACTACTATGATCGAGGAGCTCGGAAACGCCTGGAATTGAATGTCAACGATAATGTACTGGTGCAGAATCAGTTGACTTATATCTGGGAGTCGGGTAAAGTGATCGCCAAAACGGACACTCCACGGTCTATTATCGTTGAGAAAAACAGCGACATCGTTCGACGCAACATGAAGCATGTAAGGAGATCCGTTGTCTCGATTACACCTAAACCCGAAGCCATTAGTGAAGATGATCCCGAGAATCCCGAAGGAATCGATCCCGATGGACCGTCATCCGAAACTGGAAATACGCCGTCATCGTCGCCAGTTGTATCACCACAGGGTCAACCTTCTCTACCAGTTCTTCAATCCAATGATAGCGGCCATACGTGACAAGAGCAGGAAGAACGATCAAACCAGTAACCAGACTAAATTTGTAGTTGTTCTTTTTGAAAAGGGAGATGTAACAGATATCAGAAACCTTGCCCCTACTTTATACATGCTCCTCTACATACCCCTATCTACTCTATGTATACACGACGCCACTGTATCTCGATGATGAATAAAACGTAATAAACACCACATATATGGTTTGAATTATATGATAAAAATCAAATATTCTGACAACACTACCGGTTTAAAGGGTGGATCATTCAAAAATTGGACAAATATAATTAAGTGCACAATGAGTATGTTATTATATAAATGATCAAACCTTATTTCTTCTTGAAGTTCAACGGCTACAAAATACAGGAATATTATTATATTAGGCTTCCGACTTTCCAAATTCGAATTGCCGGGCTCTACGTTTCACACCATCCATATGATTCTGTACCGCTGTTGTATCAACCTTATTTGATGCTGAATGCCAATTTTCTTTGAACTTTTTCTCATTTTCAACTTTTTCTTGAGGTTTCGCTTAACGGTTGCCCAATGTTTTTCGATTGGGCGCAGCTCCGGCGAGTTTGGAGGGTTTTGTCCTTGGGTACGAATTGGACGTTGTTGGTGGTACACTACTCCTGAGCCATTTTCCCGTAATGACCGGAAGCGAGGTGGCCAAAACAACATGGAATAACTGTGTTTCTTCAAAAAAGGCACCAAGCGTTTTTGCAAACATTTCTTTACATAAATGTTTTGGTTAACAGTGCCAGTTGTCACGAAAACTTCGCTTTTCAGCCCACATGTGCTAATCGCCTGCCAAACCAAGTATTATAATTTTATTGAATCAAAAAGACAATCGATGATAATTTTAATTATCATAGCAACAGATATACATTAATGCAATTTTCAATGGTGACCATTTGAAAATTGATAGCCTTAATTTTAATTCATAGACAAATTTCCTATCGATTTGCGTAATAAGAATTAAAATCCATCATCTTTGGATTAAAATCAGACCACTTTCATGCCGTGACCGACTTTGGGTTTTTAAATTGCACCCCAATGTTGCTTTAAAATATATCAGGCATAACATTTGATAACGGCACAAAAGCATTTGTAAACAAACTTTCTAATGCCCTTTACACGGGAGCCAAAGTACGAACACGCAAACCAACAACATCATCGGATAAGGGCAACTATCACCTTTCCGAAAGTGGTATTGGTTTGCGTGGGCCTACTTTGGTTCGCGTGTAAAGGGCCTTAGAAAGTTTGTTTACAAATGCTTCTGTGCCGTTATCAAATGTTATGCCTGATATGGTATGTTAAATTTGAACATATAACTTACATCCGATTGATGACCTTGACAAATATCCAGAAAATACTCTTTAACAAAGTTATGGTGGTCCTGAAAAGGACCATCACGACGGTTGAGTAATGCTGAGCTATTAGGGGTTTCAACACAGATGAGGCTGTGTTTTGAACGAGGTTGGCGTGGTTGGCATAGACAGCCTCGACTCACGAAGTGCTATTGATTCCGATCAGTAGCGGTGCGGCTTCTTCTTCCTTCTTCGGTAAATGGGCGCTTACTGGAGAACAATCTACAACGCCACGCGTCGAAAGCACTGCTGCTTCTGATGACGGCCGACGGGACACCTCCACACAAGTTGATTGAATAAGCACCGTTCAGTGAGACCGGATGGAATGCGATTTTGAAATCTGTGTTAGGAAAAGCGCTTTTTCAGGCAATCGGTGATAATTTTGATCACCATGGTAACAGTTGGACATTTGTATAATTTTCAATGGTAGCCTATTTAAAATTAATAATGTGTTCATTTCATCAGATTCGTAGAAAAAATTCAATCGATTGGTTTGTTTAGAATTAATATCCATCCGCTATTGACAGAGTTATAAGTGGTCAAAACCTGACCACTTTTCGTAACGCGGACGATTTTGGTTTTCTAAAAGTGCACCTCCAATATGTTGCCGAAAGAATCTAAAAATAGCTTGACTTAAGGCCCAAGTGCAATGACAGCGGAAGCGGAACGGCAGCGGCAGTGGAAAGCCCGATCTGAGTAAGCCTACTTGTCGGACTGAAAACTAGTTAGGTTCAAATCGACTTCGATTAGGCATATTGACGTCATTTGTGACAACTGTCAAACTTGCCGTTTCCGTTCCGCTTCCGCCCGCATTGTGTTTGGACCTTTTCTAGTCAATTAACTAACGTAAAATAAATTAAAATCTAGTCAACAGTTTATGTTGTCCCAGAGATGTCAGCAAGAGCTATTCAGACAAAAATATGCTTCTCAGCAAAAATATGGCCTTTTCAGCCATTTATCAGCACAAAATGCTTGTTGGGTTCCTAGTCTTGAGTTATGAACCTACACGGTAAGAATGAAAAACCCATTAATAAGTAAAAATTCACGTATATCCTGGAAAAAACTAATTTTTACCCTTTTATTAGTAAACACAGAAAACTTCAATGAGAGAAGTTTACGTCTGATCTATTCTGGACAAATTATTTTTATCTAGAACAAAAAATCCTATGGTTTTCACGGTTTGGATCATTGCACATTTGAATCGGCCGTTTACGGTTTTCGGTCATAATTCAGAATTAAGTGTCATGTCGGTTTGTCGGTGGTACGAATGCAAAAATACTTGCTACTGTGATGCTAACAGTTTGACAGCTCTTTGACTGGGTGCTAGTTTATGTTAGCTGATTTTTTCGGTAAAATATCGTTTGCTGTTTTTCAGTAAAGCATTGGATTGCTGATCATCCACCAATTCGTTTTACTGATAATAAAAACTTAAATTTAGTGTGATTGAAATTAATTTGCTGCAAATGTATGGTTGATATGCTTGTAGGATTCTGCGTAGATTTAGAAGTATTATTATTATTTGTTTTACTAAACACATTTCGTACAAATTCTAATGATAACAGTAATTTTCAAACATTAACAAATTTTGCTCGCACCCGCCATCGAAACGCTCGCTGCATGCAGGGTTGTCCGTAGCTTGTGTCCGAAATCTCGCCATGTCGAAAAATCATCGAACTCCCAGCACACACAGCAAGGCGAACATTCATCGCACGCTCGTCTCCGACATATCAACAAACCCGAAGCCGAAGACCGTCGCCGCCGACACGCACACAAACGAACACTCAAAGCATCTGTTCTGTTCACGATCTGTTCGGCTTCCATCTTGCCTGGCTCGCGCGCGTTCAGTCTTCTAGTGAACGCCGTGCGGTTTGGATGTCGTATTGTCTACCTGCCATCTTTGTTGGCCCTATCGCGTCTCGAAATTCGTAGTCCTCGGCTTGTTTTGCTGTTTGGTAATAATTTTGATCCGTTGATTGATTGAAGAATTTCAATCTGCTACGGAATATCACGATGGAAACAGTGGTGGCGTTGAATCGCTGAAGATTTTGAGTGATTTGGAAGTGAATTTATCGGGATAAATCGAAGAAAATGTTTATGTTTTCGCTTGCCACGAGCTGCCAGTGAGTGCGAGTGAGAAACAAGTGAAGCAAAGAAGGCAAAACAGGCGTGCGAAGGAAAGAGATCAGTGTAGTATCGAACCCGGTTCGGCAGGTTCGTGTCGTGTTGTGTTCAAGAAGTGTCAAATCTGTTTCGAGCCGGCTTGTTTTGGTGCGATGAATTTCAGCTGCTTTGAGCCGGTGTAAATATTTTGCTTATGAATGTTTGATAACACGCTGCTGATGATTGTGTTCGAGCAATGAATGATTCTCTCTTGTGGAGCCATTAAATGTTCTGATACGAGGAAGGAGATTCCAAGGAGAGTGTAAATCACGAACCATCGTGTACGAAAATAAACCATCAACAACAGTGCTGCATAAGAAAAGAGTTAACCCGAAGCAGGAAAGCCATTCTCATCGCAAGCTGTCAAAATGACGAATTTATGTGTTTACATTGGATTATTCCTGGTGTTTGCGGCCGGCGGCAGTGCACATCTGAATCTGTATCTGAACCAGATCGAAGTCATGCGATTACTCGGTATGTTGGCACACACGTTCATGGATGATTGGGAAATGATTCCCCCCCCTCATGTCTATAGCTCACGTGAATCGGAACTGAAAATAGTGTAACGTTGTTCGCCACACGGCGATAGCAGTGAAATTCGTCTCCGTTGGCGGCTTGGGGAACGTGTTTTGTTTATGTTTTCGCTACCCGGTGAAGGTACATAGTCTTACCACCATGAGCGGTGAGCGATGTTCCGATGTCTGTAAAGCGAAGAACTTGTTGCGGGTTATTTATGGAACAGTAGCGAGGAAATCAGCGCTGCCTTGTAGAATAGGCCGAGCGGTGGGCATCTGAAATAATATTCCGCTAATGCCACGTGATGGATGGAATCGATAATCCTGGGTGGATCGTTGGGAAGATATTAATGGTGTTGATTGTGAAATTTTAAACTATCCTGGAGATGATAGTTTATACTTTCCTAGAACATCAAAGCGAGACAAATGCAAATTTCATGATTTTGTCATTATACTCTCCATCTTTGCCGGGAACATGCCGTTGATTGGCGGAGGATACTCAAAGGAATTCGAAGTCTTCAACAACCGATACCTGTGGTATATGATTCGTGTTACGTGCTGACAAAGATAAATTTAGTGGGATCAGTAAATTTTTACTTGATATTCAGTCAGCTGAAAAAGTCAGTAAACCGAAAATAATCGTCACTCGGAATGAAACGAACAATATTATCATATTTTACTATTCATCATTAAAGATCATGGTCTGCATAAATTTAGAGGAAAATTTCGATTCATTATTTTTTTTTTAAGTAGGTACTTTTTAAATAAAAATTCCAAAGAAAATTTGAAGAAAAATTCAAGGAATTCTAGGGATGACACCAAAATATTTCAAAGAAGAATACCAAACTACACACTACGAAAGTCTCATGTAAATTTAGGTGCTCTGAGGGCCAATCGGTGAACTTAAATATTAAACCAGGTTTAACCATATAGTTAAAACTGGTTTAAGGCTTAAGCGGAGGTGAAAAACCGGCCTAGAGTCTGACACATACAAGCATCACTTTTGATATTAAATGATTAAAACGTAAAATTCAGCTCCAAAACAATTTTTGGATGAATGCCAAGATAATTGAGAGACGAGCTCCAGGTGCATTTTTAAGATAGTTCTGAGAAGAATTCTGTGACGATTGGATGAGGATTCTTGGTCCAAATTTTAATAAGTATTTAAGACATGTTCTGATATTTTTCTAAGAGAGCTCTGATGAGAATTCCATGGAAATCCCGTGAACTCTATAGGTCTTTAAACTCAGCGGATAGTTGTAAAGGAATTCTGGTGTGATTTTTGAGATGGATTTTTGTTTTGAGAATTCTGAGGACATACGGTAGAGAGGTACTTCGGCCTAATCGTCCATTTTGGGCCTCTCGAGCAGAAAACATCAAATAAAAGCATGATTTTGGCGGTAACAAGTCAATTATGCGTTTGGTACGATACTCAAAATCTACCGAACGAAGTCAATAATAACGTGTGATATGAATATTTGCACCCATTATTCTCAAAAACAAAAGGAGGCGCTCTGACTTAATCAATTTTTATCTTCATCCGATAGGCCGAAGTGAATTAAATTGCATTTCAATGGCGTTAGGCCGAGTTTAGAATCCGTAGGCCGAGTTTGAGGTCAAGAAGCAGAGTTAGATTTTTAACAATATCTCAACAATGTGTTACTCTTTATCAAATCTTACGATACGTACGGAAAGTTAAATAAATTTGGAAGGCATCTGCAGTGAGAACATTCCATTCTATGACAAAATCCGTTCTAAAAATAGAGGAAAAGGGTGGGTTGTTTTTAGTAGGCCCAAAATTAGATCTTAGCCTTACCATGAGAACTCTAAAGATAATAAGAAATTCAGGGTCCAAGAGCATTCAGAGAAGAAATTTATGACATTTCTGAGATTAATTGCATGGAAATTCTAAGGACAATTCAAGTAAATCTAAAATGGATTTTGAAATGAACCTTCAGGGAATTCCCGGAAGAAACATTATTGCTTCCAATTTTGTGGATTGTTCTGCAGAGTATTTCAAGAATGCAATATTATTTTTGTTAAGCTTATTTCAGAGGCAGTGTGTAGAATAGACCTACATGTTGTTCTAATTTTTAACAATTTGAAGTTGACTACCTTGTGTAGAGTTTTTTGACGTTTAATCGTCTTTCTCTATCTACAGGGTGTACACTCTTAAATACTAAGATATTCAGGGCAGTCTAGAGAATTTTATGGAAATTGAGAAATATTTTGAGCAGTTTTAAAATCATCAGAAAACTCTAGACTATTGAAGAAGCTATGCATTAGTTTTGAAAATCGCAGGGCTGGTAGCGAGTCACTTTTTAGTGACTTGGTCACTTTTTTCAGTTTTAAAGAAACGGCTTTACAATCAAATCCATTGAATGGTAAAGTTTAACACTTACTTAATTTATCACTTTAATAAAGTTTAAAAAAAAACTAACTTAATTTGAGTAAGTACATGATCTAAAAATATTCAGTGTCTTGAAGTTTCGTATTCCGTATACAAGTTCAAGATATTGAAACTTTCCAAACTGCCAGAATTAAAGAAAAAATAAATGATTCATTTCAAGTTCGCTATTAACTTTATGAAAGATTAGAGATCTTCATTGCAGTCCCATTTAGGGCCATACAAGTTTTGTTTACACAAGATGATAGGCCCTTTAAATGTTACGTTAGGTAGTGATTAATGTAGTAATTGAGAATATGTCCTTCGAATTCATGGAGCATTGAAAAATAAAACAAAAACTAATATGTGGTGGTAAACTGTAACGAACAAAGTTTGGTGCACAGTAGACTGATGCAAAATTTGACTTTTTCGCTCCACAGTGCTTAAATGGTTTCAAATCGGGTCCTGATTAGCCTCCCAAAGTTAGAACTCATTTGGTTAGAAACAGACTTCGCACAAGCCATTTGAAGTTTACATGTAAATTACTATGGGAAATCTCAACTTTTTGCTCATTGCCTTCTAGTCTTTTTCCTTATTGAGCTGCGAAAAAGTTCGATAGCCATTATTATAGAAAATTTTCTCAGCTACAACTTTGCTGAAGATCGTTTTCATGTAAACGAGACAGGACAAAGTTATTAATTATTTAAGAGATTGGTAAACTTATGACATGAAAAACAGCTGCTCTGTAGGCAACACTGTATTTTGAAGTGTGACATAGTAGCCATGATTTTTGTGTCCTATTCAACGCCCCAGAAACACCAATGTTGCCTGCTGAGCAGTTGATTGAGCATGATCATAAGACATCAGCGCATTGAGCCAATGATAACTTTCGATCCTTGCATTTAATCAAAAAGTGGTCTTCAGCAAAATTGTAGCTGGGAAAATTTCCTACAGTTGAAAGCTTTTTAAGTACATCGATATGGTGAATTATTAGATAGACATGAACAAAAGTCTTGGTTTTACCATAGTAATTCCCATACAAACTTCAAATGGTTTGTGCCATCTCAGTTTCTCACCAAATGGGTTCAAATTTTGAGAGGTTAGTCAGGATCCGATTTGGAATCGTTTAGGTATTGTGGAGTGAAAATTTCAAATTTTGCATCACTCTAGCGTACAGGTAAAAAAATGAGGCACGCGACGCCTCTGCTTCACAGAAAGGCAGTGGTCTTCAGAAACATTTCGAGAACTTATAATAAATTATAATAAAATTTCACGCGCCTTTAAATAGTGCATGCAATTTGACTCCAGATTTTTGAAGTATAATAGTTTTTAAGTCCAGAACTAGTTCATATTAAAAATTTCTAGGAAATATGCATGTTCAAAAAAAGAAAAAAAAAACAAACCTTTTAAGCCTCTGTTTATTTATCTATTTGTTACTGAAGATTAATCAACTGTGGATCTATCTGTAAAGTTCATTCATATAAATTCATTCTTTTCTTTAAAATATCCCTATGTGGCAACACTGCCACTTGACAAGAGGAAACTGATCTAGAGAAGGAGGTTTTAGTTAGTGCGCAATTTATGTGAATGTCGCATGTGTAATCGGGAGAATAAAATCATTTATCGAAAGTTAACCAACGAGTTTATAATATTCGTAATCCGTTCCCTCGAACCGCGATCCTTCTCGTCATTGGCATACGTAGCCATATTTGGTGACCGCCGACGGTTGTTTTTCGGGAAAAAATTTACGATTTACGACGCGAAAAGAAATCAAAATGGCGAACCCAGAGCCAGCCGCAGCAGCGGCCGTAGCTGTGAAGCTGCCCGATTTCTGGAAATCGGACCCAACCATGTGGTTCGCACAAGCCTAGGCACAGTTTGCTTTGGGTGGTGTAACGCAAGATGTGACGAAATTCCATCACATCGTCGCCAAGATTGATCAATCGGTGATCTGTCACGTCGCGGATCTCGTGAAGGAACCACCAGCAGAAGGAAAATACAATGCGATCAAAACACGTCTGATTTCACGATTCGAGCTAACACCTCAGTCCAAATTGGAAAAGTTGCTGGGGACTTGCGATCTGGGTGATTTGCGGCCCACCCACCTGCTCGCCAAGATGCAGGAACTGTCATCTGGACTGAACGTCGATAACGAGTTTCTGAAAATGCTTTTCCTCCAAAGGCTGCCTGCCAACATCCGGACTGTTCTAAGCATCAATGACGGTAGTTTGTCAAAGCTCGCCGAAATGGGCGACAAAATGATCGACCTTGTTCCACACGTCGCTGCAGTGAAAACGGATCCAGTTCCAGCATCTGTAGACTTGTATTCCCAGGAAAACCTTGTGGATCAAATCGCTGCGTTAACAGCTGAAATACGTCGCCTGAAATCTGGACCAGAAAGAACTCGATCTCGTTCTGTATCTCGTCGCCGGAATGAAGGTGAAAGCTCCATTTGCTGGTATCACCGCAAGTATGGTGGACGTGCTGAACGGTGCCGCAGCCCATGTAAGTACCAGCAACAAAAAAACTAATAAGCCGCCCACCCGAAACGTACGAGGTGGGCGGAGGTCAGCGAAGTCGTCGGCTTCTTATATACGATCGGACGTCGCATATGCGGTTCTTGGTGGACACCGGATCCGACGTATCCATAATACCAGCATCTCGGAAAGACAAATTGAACGGACCATCGCCATTTCAACTTCATGCAGCAAACGGATCGCAAATCTGCACCTACGGTAGTCGATTCATCACAACGGATCTCGGATTGCGACGCAGATTTTCTTGGAATTTCCTGCTTGCGGATGTTACAACAGCAATCATAGGAGCCGACTTCCTGGCGAATTTCGGTGTTGTTGTGGACCTAGGAAATCACCGACTGATTGATGGAAGTACGAAACTGCACTCTATCGGTGGGTTTACAGATGTGGTTGTGCATAGCGTTACAACCGTTGATCATTATCACCCGTTCCATGATCTCCTTGCAGAATTTCGAGAAATCACGATCACGATCACGACGATGCGAACAGCAGTGCATCATGACGTAACCCATCATATCCAAACAAAAGGTCCACCTGTCGCCTGTGAAACTCGTCGAATGGCACCCGACAGGCTCAAGGCCGCTAAGAAGGAGTTCGAAACCATGATGGAACTGGGCATTTGTCGACCGTCCAAAAGCAGCTGGGCCAGCCCGCTACATTGTGTTCCCAAGAAGAACGGTGAGTGGCGCTTTGTGGGAGACTATCGAAGCCTAAATCGGGTTACAATTCCGGACCGCTATCCCGTTCCACACATTCACGATCTTCTCAACAACTTTCTAGGAAAGCGTATATTCACGACGTTGGACATGGTGCGAGCTTATTATCACGTACCGGTTGAGGATTCTGATATTCCAAAAACCGCTGTAATAACGCCTTTTGGATTGTTCGAGTTTACGAGAATGCAGTTTGGACTATGTAATGCGAGCCAAACGTTCCAACGGTTTATGAATCGCATTTTCGGGGATCTTGACTTTGTTGTGGTATTTGTGGACGACATATGTATTGCATCGATTTCGGAAGAGGAGCACCGTGATCACATACGGGTGGTTTTCGAACGCCTTCAACAGAACGGACTGGTGCTCAACTTAACCAAGTGTAGATTCGCTCTAAAGGAAGTGGATTTCCTCGGCTATCGTGTGTGTGAAGAAGGAATTAAACCTGGACCAGAACGTGTTAAAGCCGTAGTCGAATACAAGTTGCCTGAGACCGTTAAGGAACTACGCCGCTTCCTGGCTTTGGTGAACGGATATAAGCGCTTCATATTCACTTGCAAGAATTGATACCTGGGAATCGGAAAAATGACACCCGAAAACTAAATTGGACTTCTTCGGCCGAACAAGCTTTTATCAAATGTAAAACCAGCTTGGCAAACGCAGCTTTGTTACAGTATCCAGATTCCTCGAAGACGCTGGGTTTGATGGTCGACGCATCGGATATCGCAGCAGGGGCAGTTCTGCAGCAGCTCGTAAATGGTGCATGGAGGCCGCTTGGATTCTTTTCTCAAAAATTTTCGCCCTCGCAAAAGAAGTACTCTGTATTTGGTCGCGAGCTGACGGCGATGAAACTTGCCGTGAAATACTTCCGGTATCTCGTAGAGGGTAGGAACTTCATCATCTACACGGATCATCGCCCCTTGACGTACGCTTTGAACTCCAAGTCGAACCATCTGCCACATGAGGAACGTTACCTGGAGTACATATCCAGTTTCACCAAAGACATCCGGCATATTAGTGGCGTAAACAACTTTGCAGCAGACGCACTTTCCAGAGTACACGCAGTAGTAATACCATCAGGAATAAACTTTGCAGCAATTGCCGCTTCTCAAAACGATGACGAAGAGCTGAAGCAACTTTTGAATAGAAAGCAAACGTCACTGAAGCTCGAGTTAAAGCAGTCTGTTCATTCGGATTTACCCGTCTACTGCGATGTAGCGAACAATCGAGTTAGACCGTTCGTACCAAAGCAACATAGAGAGCATGTTATGCAAATTATTCACGGCCTATCGCATCCGGGTGTTCGAAGTACAAGAAAAGGATCTCGTTGGACCGTATCAAGCCTGCATATATTTACAATTCGGGATTGGAAAACGACAGTGAGGATTCCAGCAAAATAAAAGTTACGCCATCGGGTCACAGGGTCCGATTCTTGGCGTAACTGGAAGGGGACTCTGTGGCAACACTGCCACTTGACAAGAGGAAACTGATCTAGAGAAGGAGGTTTTAGTTAGTGCGCAATTTATGTGAATGTCGCATGTGTAATCGGGAGAATAAAATCATTTATCGAAAGTTAACCAACGCGTTTATAATATTCGTAATCCGTTCCCTCGAACCGCGATCCTTCTCGTCATTGGCATACGTAGCCATACCTATATAGAAAATTATTAAATTCTCGGAAACTTCCTTCTAAAACATCAAAAATGTATTTGGTGTGCCATCATAACGACTACATTTCTTCTCTTAGGTCACTTTTTAGTCACTATTGCTTCAACTATAAGTCACTATTTGGTCACTTTTTTCTTCAACATGGTCACTAAAATCACTATTTTTGACAGCAGTGATCGCTACCAGCCCTGAAATCGACAAATCTTGAGAACTTCAGTGAAAATCATAGAACTATATTAATTATTTCGATGCGAGAGCTTAAAGAAGTTCCTGAAATTTCAGAAAAAACTTCGAAAACTTCACAGAAGTACAGAGATCTTCAGAAACATTTCGAGAACTTAATAAAAGTCTATGGAACTTAACAGATTATCAGAGAACTTAAGAGATGTTAAGAAAATTATTTAGGTGTTCATATAAGTCTAGAAGTTCAGGGAAGCTTAAACATTTTTAGAAAAGTTAAATTAAATTCAGGGTAGTACAATCAGCGTCATGAGAACTGCAAACACTTTAGAGAAGTTTCGATAACTCCAAGAAAGATATTGATCTCGCTAAAAATCTCAACAAAAAAACTTATAGAAAGAACAGATATCCTCAGAGCAGAGATATTCCAAAGCAGCGACATTACATAAATTTTAAAAAAGTTTCGAGAAATTCAGTGAGTTGTTAGAGCTTAAAGAGAAGATTCATGATCGTTAGGAAAATTTTGAAAACTTTAGGAAGTCCGAAAAAGTTAAGAGTCCGAGAACTTAAAAACAATGATGAGAAATATTGCGAGCATCAGGTTAGTTTCTCAAACTACAAAAGAACTTCAAGGCAGTTTCATTAACTTCAGGAATATTTTGGAAACTTTCAAGTTGTTCTAAAGACCTAGGAGTAGTCCATTACATGTTCAACGGAGTTTTCTCATGTAAATTTGCTCATTGAATTCATTTCAGGTTTCCTTTTTTATCTAACTCCTTCCCTTGGAATTCTACTCACATTGAAAGCCTCCTAAGAATTCATTTTCATTTCTCCTCACAAATTCCTTAGATTTCTCCCCTTAATTTGTTTTCCAATCTCTCCTGGAATTATTTTACGATTTTTTTTTTAAATTCCCCTGGAGTTATTCCCAGATTAAACTGTAATCCTCCTTTGAGCATCCCCTTCACCCCCTAAGTATTCACCATAAAATTACAAGGACTTATGCTCCGATTTCGTATGTGTGAATGAAAATAACTAGGAATATTGAATGTTTTTATTTTAAAATGCATTCTTTTCTTTGGCATATCCTTAATAAAACAATATTTAATTTCCTGTGTACTGATGAGATTCCCTGAGACTTCCAGGTATTTTCAGGAGAAATCAAATTCCCTGAGAATTCCCGTTTTTTAAGTCATACACTTTGGGCCGGCGACGGTGGTGTAGTGGTAAGCTTGACTGCTTTCTCACCCCAATGGGTCTGGGTTCAATCCCAGCCGAGGTCGGTGGGATTTTTCTGAGGCATAGAAATCTCTGGTCACGTCTTCCTTCGGAAGGGAAGTAAAGCCGTTGGTCCCGGCCCATGGGTGTTGTTGTGAATGGGTGCGATATCCTACCGGAGTGAAATTGATCATTATACCTTTAGGTGATATACTTCATTTTTGATGGCATTTCGTCAAGTGATTCTTAAACTTCTAGTGATTTCCATAAAAAAAGTATTATTACTCCATAAATTTCAATTTTATTTTACTGCTGAACGCATTACAATTACATCATTCAAACAAACGATTATAGGGCTATA
Organism: Ochlerotatus camptorhynchus; assembly: GCF_037179485.1. Taxonomy (NCBI): domain Eukaryota; kingdom Metazoa; phylum Arthropoda; class Insecta; order Diptera; family Culicidae; genus Ochlerotatus; species Ochlerotatus camptorhynchus. The sequence continues at coordinate 176,264 of NW_027040634.1, read as the reverse complement.
ACGACTGTTGTCATCAGCTTGAAAGTCGATTTTTAACTAAACTTAGTGTCACCACTGAAGTTGAACTGTTTAAACTATTAGGAAAAGACTGTTTCCAATGCCAATTCATTAGAAGATTTTCGATAAGCTTAAAGCGATTTGGAATGAAATTGCCTACATATAGGGGCAACTGTGTTTTTCATGAAATCTATTTCGGGAAAATACACTTCGCACAAGGAATCTAACGTCTGATTGGGATTCAGGGAACCCAAATTCATATAGCACATTAACTAGAAATTTACCTAGCGACAATCAATTTTACTCTCGTTCTGGACGTTATCCATAGTGGCGAAAGTAGTGCACTGTAATCGCACAAAGATGCGCTATAATGCGCACTACTTCCGACACTATGTATAACGTACAGAGCGAGAGCAAAATCGATTGTCGCTAGTGGGTTATTCCGGTTTTCAGCTGTACCGATAATAATACAAAAAAAAAACCTTCACAGTACCATCACTGCTATCCAACGTCGCACATATTCTCCTCCCCCTGTCTTGAATGGAGCATTCGGAAATTCAACTTTGATTGACTGCTGTTAGAACGACTTTTCACACACGATCTCGGTTCAGCTCAGAGTGGTTGTTCTGCGGTTAAAAGTCTTTCGATGTTATTTATGCTGATCCAGATTAGTACAATGTTCGAACCTCGGGATGGATTTGTGCGGTGCGACGGAGGGATTACATTTCGAAACTTGTGTCTGTGTTGGAATTAGGAAATGTGTGTCGTTTTCGAAACCAACCAAAACATATAATTCAATCACCGAATAAGCAAACAATTGATCGCTGCTACCACAGCAGTGAGGGGGAAATCTGAATCTGAATGCCAGTGTAAATCACGCATATAGCATGTAAGCCCTCCGCAAGCGCAAATTTTTCCGATGTTTGTTTGCTCATACTTGTAATTGATTGAATTCCAGCATATACATATTCCAGAGCAGATTGTGATTAGGGCGAAACTAGCGAAATGTTAACAAATGGAGAAAACCGAGCAAGTTTAATTGAAGGTGCAGCAATATTTCGTCCGATGCCATTAAATTTATGGTCGTTCAATTGATCCATTCTTATTTGTGTTAAGTGTAAAATCCCTGTTTTGTTTATTTTCTCTTCAAACTCGTCATTTTTATAATTTGGCCCGGAAATGCGGAATGTTAGAGATGAGCCTTTTACTATTTTCGCTTCTGTTGGTCAACATCATTGGTTTCACCCGTTCATTGAAATGTTTCAAAATTGCGCTCTATACTATCGCAAACAAAGGAATGAGCGTGAATCAATTTTTAAGTTTGCTTATAAAACTAAATTGTTTCGCCTTTCGCTTTGCACAAATTTCTTGATAGTGGAACATAAACAAAAAATTGTTTATCGTTAATTGTTAGTAAATCTTTGCCTGCTCCGTCTGATTGCTGTAAAATCTACTTTAGTTTACATTTTGCTAGTTTCGTCCCAATCACAATTTACTCCGAAATATGTGCTTCGCCCGCTGGAACTTGCATTCGTAGGAAGACAAATATTTACCTTTCAGGACGAAAACGCAATTAACGCTCAAGTCGATTCAACACTCTCTGTCCCAATTTTACCACAGTCCACACCGATTGACCGTATTGATTTTATATCTACGATAGAAAGGTATATTCCAGTCAGTGTCCCAAATTTGGACTACCTCTACCTGGAATATCTCGGATCGCAATCGGTCCCCGAGGGCCAAAATCTATCCCTGGAAAAACGGGTGCCATAAATCAATTAAAAAGACCACTGAAGCTCCGTTTCGCATCCTCCCTTGCCCACCTTTCTTCGGTACCAGCCCAGCCTTCTGCTGCTGGACGTAGTGCCCCGGAGGGACGGCCGAAACGAAAACCGTTTGAATCGACGCATCGACAGGTTAAATATTTGCTTTGAATCGTTTTCTGCTCTGGGTGCCTTTCTTCAGGGTCCGAAGCTAGAAATAGGATTCCCGTGAAATGTACTTACAAGATTGAGGACAGTTTTTTTTTTCTTCGGGAAACTGTTACCTTCTTTCCTTATTTCGAAGGATGGTGATAAAAAAACGGTAATGTTTTGAAATGGAAGAGGCCGAGGTGACAAAAGCAGGTAATAATCACCCCTTTTTGTCCAGGATGTAAGGCTGGTTGAAAAGAAACTGTTTAGGCTTAGACATGGATGGTTAGGGAAAAAAGAAGTTTCGTTCTTTCATGGTGTTGAACCATTGAATGTAGGAAAAGTGGACTGGGAAAGATTTGTCGCCGGGAGTAAGAGGCTTAAATCATAATATTTTTTTTTGGTTTACTTTAGAAAAGTTTTTTTTACGACTTTGACAAAAGGATTTAGAACTGTGGAGCTTGTGTTTGTTTTCGGTGAGATCGATTGGGTTTGAACACTGCTTTTGGAATTCAAAGAGGTTGTTTTGTCCGGAAGGGCCCAGGAAGGCTCATTAGGAATCAATTAATTGTCTGTGAATAAACATCTGCGTTATAAGAGCTAAGCGAACGAGTCATAACCATTTTACCCTTCTTAAATCGCAGAAAGCTACAAAAAACACTAGCTAATCCAAAAAATATGATGCCATGAACAGGGCTGGTAGCAGGTCACTTTTTAGTGACTTGGTCACTATTGTAAAGTCAGTCGCTAAAAAGTCACTTTTTTCACCTAAAAGTCACTAAAGTCACTATTTCTTAAAATTAAGTCACTAAAGTCACTATTTTACGACTAATAATGAGGAGAGTATATTAAGAGTAAATAATATGCCTTTAAAAAATTACATCAAGTAAGTAACAGATTGATTTTGCAACAAATTTGTGATAAAAGATTTATTAAAAATCAGCGTGTAAAGTCCGACAAAAAAGAGTTGCGAACTGTTCAATTGGTGCTGATGGAATCACTAATATTTTTATTTTTTTCATCTTCGTGATCTTGACATTCAGGTCCGTTATCTTCGATTTTTTCCAGACCAGATTATACAATTTCTAAGTTTTTCCTTTGCCTTGTGATCTCGAAATAGTCAACATTTTATCGCAAATTTCAGGGGTTTCGATAAAAAAAATCTGATTCCAACATCCTGGCTTCTTTACTTCATGATCTTGGAAGTTTTCCAGGTCTTAGTTATTTCGAATAATGGTCTAGGAAATTTTAATTGCGTTAGACATTTTTTCAAAGACTATAATTTTGAAAAATCTTTGAAGCTCGGTATCTTTAATATTCGTCCAAACATTTCATTTTAGAAAAAAATCTATGTCCAAGATCATAAAATGTTATTTACGTTTCAAAAGTATTTAAATTCTTTAAGGACAGTGAACTTACATTCCATGTATTCAAAATAGGATAATTATTCCGGGTCGTTTCTTAACTTGTTTGTCTTAAAGATGTCGAATGCTTAAGCCCCATCATTGAAAAATTGGTCCAAAATCTCTAAAATGTATCCAGGAATCTATATTTTTTTTTCGATTTCCAGAGGTTCAGTCCGAGACGCATGGAAAATATTCTACACGGCAAATAAATCTGGCTCATATGTGAGTCCCGTTCACTAAAAGTCGCATTTGAGTAAATTTTTAATCAAATATGAGCAAATATCACACATATTTGAATTTTATTTATTCATATATGAGTGACATTTACGCATCTTTGAGTAAAAAATGACTCATTCTTGTGACATACATTTTTGCAAATTTAAGTGAACTTGACTCCAATATGAGTAAGATTGCATTCACGATCTTTCCATCTTGGAAAATTTTCCTCGTTCCAGAAGATTTCTTCTAGGACAAAAAAGGAATAAATTTACGTATAAGCAACTCATTTAATAATAAATTCATAAATTAATAAATTAAATTAAATTATTAATAAAAAAAAATATACAACACATCATAATTCCTTCCTATTATTCAGCTACGGATGTGACAACGATGGTGAGTTCACCATGTTATATCTTCATTTTATTCCAGCAGACAGCAATTTCAACATTTATAAAAAAACAAAAACAAAATCTGCATATGCCAGCAACACTGACTGGGTGTATCCTATGGCTTACCTTCCCTACTAACATAATTCCTAAATTCCCGAGACATTTATGAGGGGTCATAGAGTTCTCTGCATCTCTCTTAAGTAAATGTTGGACTAACATACCTTTCCTATCCCTACCAGTTGTAAGGACGTGGCCAGGACAATCCTTAACTGTTGGAGCGTGACATGTCTTTATCTGAGAGATAGTAATTACTTCCTACTTTCTATCTGTCCAGTAATAGATATCTGTCTTGCTCTTAATAGTTTTGAATTTGTACCACCTACGATATTGTGCAACTTGTTCGATGCTAATGCTAATGCTAAATTAATAATAAAAACAATAGTTTGTGTACTTTAAGGATAAATCGTAGAGTAGAATTTTTTTTTAAAAGGAGCTAAATTTTCAAATTTGGGGTGGCATAAAACAAAAATCAAATTTGCATTAGCCATAATTATGGTTAACAGCAAATTCAGGGCAGGTAGCAGGTCACTTTTTAGTGACTTGGTCACTATTTTGAAGCCAGTCACTAAAAAGTCACTTTTTACACCAAAAAGTCACTAGTCACTATTTCCCTAAAAATAGTCACTAAAGTCACTTTTTCACAAAATGTTTAAATTGAGTACTTGGCACTAAGAAAGTCTACAGTAGTTTCAACAAAATATACATATCTGTTAAAAAATTGAAAATTTTAACCAGGGTGACCAGTGAACCGCAAAACGTTAGAACACCAGGAAAACTATTGGGAAATGCCTTCAATTTCGATTTAAAAGAGAATTTTAAAGGATTCTAGGGATGACACCAAGATATATCAGAGAAGAATACCAAAGTACAGACTACGAAAGTCTCATGTAAAATTAAGTGTGCTGAGGACCGATTTCTTCATCTCCGCTTAAATTTTAAGCCAGGTTTACCTATATAGTTAAACTTGGCTTAACATATACGAGCGTCGCTTTTGATTATTGTTTAAATTATTAGAGACGCAAAATTCAGCTCCGAAACAATTTCGGAAATAATTCTAATATAATTGAGAGTGCATTTTAACGAGAGTTCTGAGAAGAATTCTATGATGATTGGATGAGGATTCTAGGTCCAATTCTAATAATAATCCAACATTAGTTCTGAAAATTTGCTTAAGAGGCTCTGATAAAAATTCCATGAAAATCCCGTGAACTCCAAAGATGGTCTCTGCGGATAATTCCAAAAGAATTCTGGGGTGATTTCTGACGATACTTCCAAGAGAATTCTAAAGAGTTCGAAATAAATTTCGAGACGAATTCCAATGGACTCGAATTTTAAGGGTTCAATCTCAAAGGAATTCTGAAAAGAGTTTCAAAGTTTGTGATGGATTTTTGTTTTGAGAATTCTGAGGAAATACTATGGGGATTCAAAGGAGAATACAAATTGAATTTCCAATTGAATGCAAGGGAGAAGTCCAAGATTATACCAACAATCAATACGAAACTAACGATTTTAAATTGGCTCACTACTTGACTAGCCTATTGGTCCCAAGCAAATCGATTAATGTACCCTATTCCAGTCGAAATTCTAGTACTACACTATGTTTGTTTTGATTCGCTATGAAAGTTTGACAGATAAAATGAGGGGTTCGTGTAATTTCCTATGTTTCCAGGGGTGCATCGATTAGCTTGGGACCGAAGATAGTACCAGAGCTGAGCCAAAAAGTTGAGCCGTTTCTTCGAGACCTTCTAGCCTTAGAGTTACCTCTATGATTATACTAAGCAGAAATTTGTGAAACTTCTGAGGTTAATTGCATGGAAATTCTAAGGATGGATTTATGGAAGGAGTCTTCAGGGAGTTTCTAAAAGAATCAATAAAAAATCGAAAATAATCTACTTTAACTAATGTGTTATTACTTTATGCGTGAATTTAACGATTTACATAGTCTGAGATGCTTAACGTAAAATATCAGACTCAAACAGTACGGCAGTGTGAACATTGTTTATACAAAGTAGAAAGCGAGCAAATGACAATTTTGAGGAAGGTACTAATCGGGTAGTTGTTTACGTCAGTTGGCGACTTGAGTGTGAAAAAATTAATAGAACTGTTTCCGCACATAGGAGGTCATCCCTTTTGCCAGTGGTGGCAGGGGAAACACCCTTCACCATCCCTCATTAACGGATGAGCTTGGTAAAGGAGATGCTCTACCCTATTCGTACATTCCTCAAAATTATCCTTTGTTCGATTTCTACTTTCTATGTACAAATTTCACACTGCCACACTATAACGGAACTATCAATTCTTTACTTTCTCTTCCTTCGGAAGGGAAGTAAAGCCGTTGGTCCCGGCCCATGTGTGTTGAATGGGTGCGATATTCTACGCAGGTGTGAAAGCTGCCTTCCTGCACATTCGATTGCCGTCAATGGATGGCAATCGATGTCCGTCGGTGATTGGCACTAGATTACGGAACAGAGACCGACGTTAAAAAAGGAAAGAAGAACTCTTTACTTTCATCTCCTCATATATCGTAGAAAATGTCCACTTTAGTTCTGATATTTGATGTTAAGTGTTTCCAACTACGAAAATAATCTATTTCCAAGAATTTCGTTGATTGTTGTGCAAAGAATTTCAAGAATACAATATTATGTTTGTAAAAGCTTAATTGCCTCTAAGTTTAAGAGAAGGGGAATTGTTCTAAAAAAGTTCTCGAGATCATTCTGTGAAAAGTTCATAGCAAATTACCAAAGTTATCTACCTAGATATATCAAATATTTAGAGATTTCGAACGCAGAATCAAATTCAAGATCATAAAAAATGGGAATTTGCTAGTCATCATGTATAACGTAAGCAAAAATAAATTATTCAAATCACTTCAAATGCTCTTCACAGGAGATTCCGTTGTGAGATTCGATTAAAATAGAGGAATTTATGAAATTTGATTTTAGGTTCCAAGTTTAAGTTTATTTCAATATCAAACCGTATTTGAATTTCTTAGTTTCCATATAAATGGTAACTTATTTAGTATTTATAAGTCACTTTTTGGTCACTATTACCGTAATTTTAGTCACTAAAGTAACTACTATTATATCGTATCAGCACTACCAGCCCTGCAAATTCCAATTTGTAATTTCCCGGGGTTTTTCCCTAATTTTGGTGATTTGGCCGGTTGTTTTGAGATCGAAGAATTCATCATAAGATTCGTTTCGAAAAAACTTACTGAAACTTCCTTACATACTCCTTGCATTCTATTTAGAATTAGTGTGAATATTCCTTATAATTTTTATGCAATTCTCCTCAGAATTGTCATACAATTCTGCTCATAATTATATTGGAGCTCTCCACTAAATTCTTCTGAAAATTCGCTTGAAATTCTCCTCAGAATACCTTTGAAATTCTTCTCAGAATACCTTTGAAATTCTTCTCGAGATGCTCTTGGAAATAAACTTGGAGTTCTCATTAAACTCATCTCAGAATTCCTTTGGAATTGTTCCTTCAAAATTCGATTATCTTGGTATTTATCGTGAGATCAATGAAATTCTCTTTAGAGTTCCCTTGATATTATCTTAAATTTTCTAAAAAATTCCTTCGAAGTGTCATCACAATTCTTCTAAAAACTTATTTTGAATATTCATTTGAAATTAATCTGGAATCAGCTTCACAATCGTCAAGAATTTTCCAACAGAACTACCTGAAGATTCTACTCTGAACGTCTGAAGTCCCACAAATGACAGGGAGTTCTAGTGAAATCTCTCTTAGAGTTCTTAAAAAAAAAAGATCTATTGGTATTTTTCTCCAAAAAAACTTTGTTGTTATCATCCTAAAATCTTTTCAAAATTTTCATAGTATTTAGTTCTTTAAAGTGATTGTTTCCTGAAAACATTTTCCATTCCAGGGTCTTGCAATTGTTTAAAGGTCCAGAATCTTATTTTTCCCGGTTTGTCATCGAAATTCTTTTCTCGATTTTTTCCCGGTGAGTTCAAATTTGCGTCTTTTTCCCGATTTTCCCATAAAAAAATAATTTTTCGGGCAAATTATGGGATTGGTTAACCATTATTTGTTTTATTTTAAAGGAGCATGAAAAATGCTCAGGCTGGGTTGTGATTGTGAGTTTATAAAATTTCTCGAAGTGGGTTGCAGTCAACTAAATATTGTAATCATTTTTTCCCGATCAATAAATGTCACTATTAGTCACTTTTTATTGCTTTAAAGTCACTATTTGGTCACTATTTTCGTTATTTTAGTCACTAAAGTCACTACTATTTTATTACATATCCACTACCAGCCCTGCATATAGAAAGAAAAAAAAAACGTAGTCCAACATAAAAAAAAACTATCAATCTATTTTTGATGTCTGAAGTCATTTTGGAATTCAAGATGGCGACTTCCTGTTTTGGAAAAACTGTTAAATACCCAACAATCTGGGAATTTTCGGAATGGGAAACACGTTCAGAGACCGGAAATCGATGTCTGACATCATTGTGGAATCTATGGAGACGACTTCCGGTTTCCGAAAATCTGTCATTTGCCCAACAATATGATTATTTTTGGAACAGGGATGACTTGAACTTAGATGTTTTCTTCGTCCTGATAAAGAGTTCATCCACTAGGATTATGTTTTACTAAATCAATTACAATTACTTAGTATTACTCTCTTCACTTTCACAAATAGATCTCGATTAAGAGTTTCCCACTTTCTAACGCATACGCTCAGTCGATGAACTCCCATCAAAATATGACTGACATCCAGCATCTTCATCTATCAAAACGAGCCCAGCTGCAACAGCTTACGACAAATAGCAGGTCAAATGTATCCATCTGTCACTGTTTGGAATCCAAAGAAACCACTTCGAGTGGTTTTCTTGTTTCTTCGGCTGAGAAAACACACACACAGACACATGTCAGGCTGCTTCACCGTCATCGAACGGAGGAGCCGCAGAACGGAGAGATCCACCATAATCACCTAATCATTTAACGCCACACAACCATCATCGTGCCGGAGAGAATGATCCGTTTGACAGTGCAAGTCATAAACATTTCCAACCGACCGACGCGTCGCTGGGAGAATCAGAAAACATCAATTCCGCGCGCGTCAGACACGATGTAAGATGGGTAGCTTGAAATCCATAACTCTTGGCCACGGTCGATGAAATGACGGGTGGAGAGGTTTGGGCCTATAAAGAACCGGGAACCTGCGAAGATGTGTTGCATCTGAAATGAATTGGCTATGATTGATATATTTATGAGGCAAGTAGACACAAGAAACGGATTGCTCCAGGGACTTTGGTAGGTTGTGCTATAAAAATGAGTTCTTGGTAGATGCGCGTAGGATGTTCGCCGGATTGATTGGATTTGGAGCTGCGGTTATGAGGGGTTTCAAAATGCCTTCAGTCCATACCACACAGAAGCTCACTCCAGATGAGATGGGGCATTAAAAGATCTACGCCAACGTCGAATACGTGCGTGAGTGAAGCTATTATTGTTGGCAGTTGCAGAGATTTAAGCAGTCATTGCGTAAACGTAAATCATTCCAGTTTTAGTTGATTTGTAATTGAAACATTGGATCGTCGGACTAGTGTTTTTTATGATATATACTAAAACACATAGTGTATTCAAGCATTATTGGGCACATTCCCCCAAATCAGTCACAAAATGTATGCAATAAAAAACGCTATTTTGCAGAATTCTGAAAATTTACGAACATCGTTCCGATGGATCGTTGAATTTTAATTTGACACAAAACATCACATTGATTGCAAGTGGCATAATACTTGGGACCGTTCACATTCCATTTCCATCGGGAGGAAGTTAACCCGTAGAAAGAAAAAAACAACCAGACAGTCGTGCGCTAATTTATTGGTCTCCGTTTCCAGCTCGTTTCGTCCAATCTTTCCGGAGAATTTTTCCCTTCCGAATTAATAATTGCATTCCGAACAAGCCTATCGCGACAATGACATCGAATTGTCATCGGTTTTCGGGAGCGAACGACGAACTTCCAAGACAGCCGAAGATCGCGTTTGGCATTTTGGACATTCTGCCACACCAAACAAGGGCGCCGTCCGCTACCAACTGACTGACTAGAAGCGAGATTTTTAATGAGTTGAATCAATTTTTGAACCCCTCGACGGACTCTCGGATCCCCGGCCACTGGAACAAGCGGGTGGTCATACATTATTTGACGCAACATGCGAGAAACAATGTGCCACTCATCGTCACAAGTATCGCTCGCGCATCGTCCAAGTAATTGGGTTTACGACTGGAATAGCATTGTTTTACGTTTTTTTTATTTCCCATAATTGACATTTAATATTCCGGTTCTGGGTTGAAATTGTGCAACGATGATAAGTCGTTCTCATTGGTGAAAAGCATGCGTTTGGTGGGATCGCTCGTAAAGACGAGTCAGCAGTAGTCGTGTGGGTGAGTCGTTTTCCAGCGCAGAAGCATCGGCCTAGAGTCAGTGTATGAAGTTGTTTGTTTAATGCCGTAGTAATGCGCTGAAGATCAGTAAAAAACTGAACTGACAGCTTTTACGATCTTCCACGATGCACAAGCAAAACAATTAATTGCTATAACATTTTAATTTATGAGCTGAATATTGAATTGTGACGTTCATTTGTTATTTTTCATGCTTGACTTAGCCTACAGAAGTACGAAGAGGATCGGCTTCAAAGTTGGAAATCGATTTTTGAATAGAGCTATCTCAAGGATTCGGTCTCATTAACTTGATACGGGAAATGGCTCTAATGTTGGCCTATGGATCTAAGATTGGGCCCATCGCTAAAAATCTGCTATTTATCAATTTTATCTAGACAAATGCGTCATTGGGACGGTACTAATGGATATTTTTGGTCGCTATTGAAAATGTAGTCGATTGCTGAATTTATGTATGGGCCCAAATTAGGGGCATTTAGGCCGACATTACAGCCATTTCCCCTAGTATAAGTCCAATAGAGAATCGTTAGTCTTCCTTAGTTTTTTTTCCCTTGATTTGACTTGGACCCTACCTATCGACCCTTCAACTCATGAACAGGGGATCGACGGCTTTACTTCCCTTGCGAAGGAAGGCGTGATCAGAGATGTTATGCCTCAGAACATCCCGGCGGCGCCGACTGGGATTGAACCCAGGCCTGCTGGGGTGAGAAATAACCACGCTTACCACTAAACCACCGGCACCACTGTCTTCCTCTATTTACGATGAAGCATGGTCATAAATATTACAGGGAATTTATTTTTTATTGGGAATTGGTCATTTGGATTTTAATCATTTTCAAGTTAATTTGCATTTCAAATTAAAATGCATAAATGTTATAAAATATTGTTCCAGAAAAGCCAGGGCGCTTTTATTCATTAGAAACTCATAATGTGTTTTATTATGTTCAATAAATACTCAGAATTTACTACATTGTTATTTTTTTTAATTTTTTTTACAAACGATACTCACTCTGTAAAGGAGCAGCTACGAAGCAAGTCCATGCTGCAGACGGCTGGGTTTGATTCCCGTTCGATCTAGGAATTGTTCGATGACGAGGCTCGGTAGCTCAGTGGTTACCGTTTCTGCTTACTGAGCAGAAGGTCGGGAGTTCAATCCCAGGCCCGTCCCCTTCCTTGCAATTTTTCACTTTGCCTTATTCTATACCCACTAGATTTTAATGAAATCAAATTCTTCTTTAACACCGATCGCATCACTTACCACAGTGTGGGTACTGATCCAAAAATAGAAATTTGATGAGTGCGCGCGCGTGTGTGTGTGTGTTTGTGTATTATAATCGCTCTACCAAAAACGATCCCTGCGTGTGCGTGTGCAACCTTTCCCCACATCCAACATCCCAGTGATTTCTCGTGGAAGCGCAGAGGATTTCTCGGTTTCCTTCACAGCGAGTACCACGTCAACACATTCCTTCCCATTCCCTAGTTGACCTGCATTCGGACACGGCCGGCGCTGGTATTGCTAAAATATCACCAGTTCTTACACATTGAGGATGAATGTTAGTCCCAAACATCATCTGTTGGTTCTCTGTGTAATTGCAGGTGATCTGGTAATAACAGAGCAGCAGCCGTGGGCGGTCAATCATGTTTATGTTTATGTTTATGTTCGATCTAGGAATTGTTCGGGTTGGAAAATTGCTCGACTTCCTTGGGCATAGGATGGTACAGACATAGAAAGCTCTCAATTAAAATGTGGTGCTTCGAACAATACTAAGTTGAGCGCAGGCAGAAAGCTAATATGATACAAGCAATAAGTTTGAAATGCCATGTAGTAGTAATATAAATGGTATTTTTAAGCAATGTAAACATTTTTTTACTGTCGTGGATTAGTATTTGCAGTCGCGGATTTCTTTTTAGAAATCGTGGATTTCGCGGATCAAATTTTGGAAATATTGTAACAGCCCTGGATTCATCATCGCAGGATGTTAGTGGAGACCGCATGATCGGAGGATGATATATTCCGACCTGCGGTCCAATGCAACAAAATGGAGGCCGAAAATGTGGAGTGTATTAGTGAGTGAAACAAATAATGTCGAACAAAATAGAACAAGGTTTCCGTCTAGACTCGTACCACGAACGTCGTGATTATCAGACCTGTGATTTCTCCATTGCTAGCAATTGCTCTCTGCATGCTTCGGTGGAAAGGTTAAAAGCGAATAAGAAACGCTCATAGTACGATAACTCGATTTCGTATGCTTTTTCTGTTGAACGGGAATTGGAATCGGGAATCTTCCTTGCATTTCAAGCTTATTGCTTATCGCATATTACACACTTAAATTTTTCTGAGCTCTCAGCAAAAGTGACATTTGATTGCTGAGTCTCGGATAATGCTTAGCTGAATCTCATCAAACAAATGAAATGTTTGCTGATATCTCAGTACAACTTTTTTTGCCGAGATTTGCACAGCCGATCTCGGTAGAAAAATCTAAGTGTGTAGCTTATTGCGTGCTCTCAACTGAGTGTGCACGTTCACAGTTATCAATTGAGAGTTTTCGATGTCTGTACCGTTTTTGCATTGTGTGGCGAATACAATCATACTCTATGCCCAGGGAATTCGAGAAATTTTCCAACCCGAAAAATTCCTAGACCGGACTGGGAATCGAACCCAGCCACCGCGAGGATGGTCTTGCTTTTTAGCTGCGCCTTTACCGACTGAGCCAAGGGAGGCCCCTGTGTGCGTCGTTGCAATGCTATAAATAAAAAGCAAGTCAAAAAAATCATTGCATCGTCTGCAAGGTCAACTCATATCATCCGCTGCGGATAGGATAGGATAGGATAGGATAGGATTCAAGGAATAGAATGATGGGAAATGGAACTAACAATGTAATACATTTTTGATTTGCGAGTATATCAACCAAATTTTTAAGAATAGAATATATTGTAGTACGTAGGTTCTCCTTTTCAGGAATTTTAAACAAATTTTACCTTCCTCGTCAGTTACTTATACTCTTTGAACTTTTTTTTTCTTGATTTATTTTCCGTCGATTTTGTTTTCCACCATTCAGCACAAGCACCAATGCTACCGACGCCAGAGAGGCAGCTCCCACACCTGCACCCTGGACCCCCGGCGGCGCCGACTGGGATTGAACCCAGGCCTGCTGGGGTGAGAGATAATCACGCTTACCACTACACCACCGGCGCCGCTACTCTTTGAACTTAATAATTGTGCAACATTAATCCTTAGGCTTAAATTGTGATTTAAAGTTCTGGAACATGGATGCAGCAGCACATATTTTAAACTAAGGCCTTTTTTTTTAAGAAATCTTTAACCTAATGACTTTAATAAGTTTGTGTGTATTTAAGACTCTTAACAAATTGTCATTCAAGTCTGAGAAAATAAGTCATAGCTCAACTACCTGTACTACCTCTATATACTGTCATATAAGCTAATATTTTATACATACTGGATTACTACCTGCCTTCGATTTTCATCATCTGCTAATATCTCTCGAATACTGATTGTAAACCCTTTCCGTTCGTTTTCAAAAGATCGATAGTTTACTAGTATATGTTTCACTGTCATAATATCATTGCACCATTGACAATTTGGTGCTGTTGTCTTTTCAAACAGATGCTTGTGTGTGAGGATTGTATGACCTATTCGTAATCTAGTTAACACAACACTTTCCCTTCTTGAATCACATCTAACTTTGAAAGGAATTACAGTATTCTTCACTTATTTCAACTTAATTCCCTCCTCTGCTTTCTATTCATCTTGCGGGAGGGGGGGGGGGTGTTTAATTAATGGACGCCACCTAGGCAATTTTGAAAGGAGCCTGTCTATTATTCTGAATAAATTGCACATTTCGATGAAAAAAATCCCATCTATAATTCTAAAAGAAGCCTGCCTGAAAAAAAAAATAAGTCTAGAGTTCTTATAGAAACCCATTGAGAATTATGATGATGATGATGGTCCCACCTCTTACCCCTACAAAGGTTTGAGCTGGACGATTTATTTTTTAGATAATTGATTATGACATTTTAACCAGGTTGGCAAACAAAATCGAACTGGTTTCAGTTACAGATATAAATTCCCTCTAGAGTTTACAGTGGCTTCACAGCGATATAAATGTGGAAAAGCTCAGGCGTCCACCTCTTAGTTCGCCTTTTTGTCCACCTAAAATATTCATAAGTATTACAAGCAATCAAGAGTTAATGAACAATCAACAAAGCATCCTATTACACTAGCAACCCCGCAAATTATGAAGGAAATTTCATGTTAGTTCATCGAGCTTTCTGAGATTATCTTTACGGTGGTTTTGAGAGAATCTTTAATAGAATATTAAGAGAAATGCAGCTGGGACTCCGTGAAAACCTCGTTGGTGATTCTAAGAAAATCCTGCTGGTAATTCTGAGATAATTTTGTGAAGACGTTCAGGTAAATCCATGGGAGATTCTCAAAGAATCTCGTCAGGGATTTTGAGAGAACTCTGTGCATTATTCTGAGATCTGCCATAAGAGCTAAGGATTCTTAAATAATCACGTTTAGAGTTCTGAGAGAATCTCACCGGAAATGTTGAGATGATTCCATGGGAGATTTCAAATGAATCCGTTGAACATTCTGTGATAATCTAGTCGGGGATTTTGAGATAATCTTGAATAGAATTCTGAGAGAATTGCTGTCGGGATTTTGATATAATCCCATCTAGATTCCATGGCGTTCTGAAAACACTCCTTAGGCAATTTTGGAGAGAGTCCACTTTGGAGATAAAGAGAGAATGTATTCTGGCATTCTGTAACAATCCCTACGATAATTCTGTTATATTCCTTCAGGGATTTTTTCCTTGGTTTGTTTTCCGACGATCTTGTTTTCCGTGCTGAGCACCAATGGTACCGACGCCAGGGAGGCAGCTCCTACACCTGAACCCTATCTATCCACTCTTCAACTCATGAACCGGGGATCGACGGCTTTTCTTACCTTCCGAAGGAAGGCGTGATCAGAGATGTTATGCCTCAGAACATCCCAGCGGCACCAACTGGGATTGAACCCAAGTCTGCGGGGGTGAAAGATAATCACGCTTACCACTACACCGGGGCCGCTGTTCCTTCAGGGATGATGAGTGAATACCTGCGGGGATTCTGAGAGAACCCCTTTGTAAATTTTAAGGGTGATAAATTCTCAGAAAAATCTTGCCTGAAATTCTGTAGAATCTCCAAAATGCTTAAGGAATTCTAATTCATGTTTTGCTTCGCGATCGGCTTGCTCATTTCCTAGAATACTAACGTGACTCGGTACCCAGAAAAAAATAACTTTTTTTGCAGATTGCAAACACTGGTTGCATAGCACGAACATTTGATCCTTCCATGAGTTCCTGGTTGTGACATTTTCTAGCGCTGTTATGACACTGAGTGAATCTGTACAAATCAAGTAGGCCTTCGGTCCCTTTTGCATTGCCATCCAGAAAAGCGCTTCCTTCACTGCACAACTTCAAAGTAAAGTTTAAATTCAATTCAAAATAGAATTCAAAGAGGGTTGCAATGTAATTTTGAAGAGATGGGATTTGTAAGGAGAACTGAAAGTGAACAGTTCTTTGAACTGCTGCGTCCGGTAGGTCAGCTTTCTGGCGTGCTCTGTTAGGAAAATCTCTAAACACTGCAGCGCTTCCTCCGAGTGTAGATAGTGCAAATCCAACACGTCCACATTGTTCAGGGTCAGCTTGTGCACCTCCATGATGACATTCGAGGCCTTACTGCTGTACATATCGATTTTGGTTCGATGAAGCCGGGCAACCTGGACATAGTACTCGGCCACCCCGGCCATGCCCCGCTGAATGGCATTCCATGCCTTCTCGTGGCATTCGTTTTTCAGTTCCTGGTGGTCCTGGAACATATTGCGGCATTCTTCGGCCGTTTTCAGGTGAAGATTGATGTCGTATTCGCTGGATGACGGAACCTGGATGACCGTTGGAGGCGGCGACGTTGAGGACGAAGGAAGTGGTTTCTGTTTTTCGGCTTCTGCTCGCTTCATAAGGGCTTCCCGTTCGCAGGCGATTTGTTTTCTCAGCTCTTCCGGAATGGAATTGTTTAGGACGGTTATAGTGTCGCTGAATTTTTGGACATGTAGGATTTCTGGACTTTCTCGTCAATGATAGGATACATTTCGGCTAGCTTTTGACGAGTCATATGCGAAGCCAGATCTTACGGAGCTTGCTTAGCCCAGCCGTTGATTTCGCTTCGGTACGCCGTTAGGGCGTACTCCATTTCCATAATGTCGTTCAGGTTGGGGGAATCCTCGATGGTCTTTTTGAACAAAACGGGATACTTTTCCTTCGCTTCCATTTGCTGTGCCAATCGAGCATCTTTTTTCATAAAATCTTGTTTTCCCCCTGCAGCTGTACATGGAATCCAAGAACGATAAATACAACTGTTCTGCCATTTCGGTAGCCATGAAAACCTTTGTTCGTTCATTGGTTAGTTCGTCTAAGGAGATGGCACCCGAGCCATGCTTATCCTTGAAAGTGGCGTGTAGCTGGCTTATGAGATTAATTCCCAACGTCACTTCCAGCACTTCGGGATCGTTTTGCAAATCTTCCGCTTTGTCTTTTCTTTTCGTTGTGTTCCGGGGTGATTTCGAGCTGACGGTAGACCGATCGATTTCGTAACCCCCTCCACCACCACCACTACCGGAGGGATCACCGGAAGGCACTTGCGATACCATTGTTTCATTGCAATCACATTCATACGCGAGTAGGCCGCCAACCGCACCGGCTTCCAAATTATCCGCTGTCTCGAATTCGTATATCTTTTGCTCTTCTAGCAACAGATTTGCTGTCCAATCACCGTGCCCATTGCAGTTCTCGAACAAATTCCACAGATACTGGACCGGAATCTGGGGATAGAGGATGCAAATTTCCGAGAAGCTAGTGTTTTCATTTTTGCATCCTCGTCTGTGCCTGACCAGAGCAATCCGTTTCTTTTCCGATTTCTTCTTTTTGCTGGGCTTGACCGGCGTCACACCTGTGAAAATTCGTCCTCACTCGTTTTCTCAGAACGGCCGTCCCGGTCGCGTTCTCTCCTCTTGCCACGGCGAGGAGACGATTTTTGCAAATCCGTCCTCACTCGCATTCAGAACGGCCGCCCCGGTCGCGTTCTTATCCTGTGGCCGTGCCACCACGAGGAAACGATTTTTTGCAAATCCGTCCGGCGCAAATTTCCAATTTTCCTTGCAAGTGGGTGATTTGTCCTTTATTACCTATCGGTGGTCTCCAAGATTCCAGGTTCGTCTCCTGGCAGGATCGCCAGAAATGTGAAAATCCGCCGATATTAGCTATGGGCAAATCACCCACGGTGCAGCTAATTATTGTTCAACTTACCCGTGCAGCAGCTGAATCCAAAAATGACCTTTCACCAACTGACAGGAAATGTGTAAGAAAAATCATGACCTACCTAATTATTATCCATCTCATATACTCCTCGAAAGTTTCAAGGAAATTTCCAACGAAGTTTTGAGGTTGTTGCTGTAATCATATTTAGAGAACTCAAAGATAAGTTCCTAGGGACCATTTCAAGTAATTCACGAAATCACTTCAAGTGAATTCTGAGTGGAATATAGAGGGAATTCCGAATAATATTATACTATAGAATATTAGCTTCCGCTAAGAGATACACGTACCGTTTCAACTTTTCCGCGCGTTTCAACTTGCCCCGGTGTATCTTACCTGCATGGCAGATTCAAATTCCTTCTTTCCTCAACTTCAATAGATAATAAAATAATGCTTTTCTAGGCTCAGTTTCGATGCTTCCATGCTTCCATCTATTGACGTTTCTTTAAACAAACCACCTTGAAGAGGTGGATATAGTTCATTCAGGACGGCCAAATCGTAACTAGCACCAAGCCGATTAGCATCCCCAAGTACCGATAATCACGGGCTACTTAGAGTTGGCTATAACCTATTTGCTCTGTTATCATCATCACTGACACTAGCGACTTATAAACAATAGTGCATTAGTGACGACGATGATGCCCGTTCTTGTTCGCATTGCTGACAGAAAATATCACCGCCAGCAATCCCACCGGGCAATTAATAAGCGTTCTTATGCACCTGTTTTACCCGGCCTCAGTTTCGATGGTAAAATTCTGAAATGATAAGAATTTAAAAAAAAAAAGTTCTGGTTCCTTGGATAGTTTTGAAAATAGCAGATTTGAAATATTGGTTGAGATTTTGCAGCTATTGAATGTTAAACTGAGATTTATATATTTTTTAGAACAAATTTTAAGACCCAAGGCTAAGATGTCCAAACTCTGTCCCGTTCTAAGAAAACATTTAAAAATCCCAGACTTGCATATATGTTCTTGAACTGCTACTTATCATGATTCTGAATGAACATTAAAATTCTCGTAATTCTACTTTAAACAATTTCACATTCCTCACAGGCCTCGAAAAACTGTTAAAAATTATTTTCACGATTATAGAGCTTGTGGGATGGGTTGAGTAAATTCCTTTCAATTCCGTTAAAATTACCTTCCTTTTGACAGATACGATTATTTCATCCACTACATGTAGTCTTAGTCAGTGGCAAGTACTCGGGCATCAGTACTTAGACTCTAAGTCTTAGAAGTTCGATGTTATTAAAGTTTAAGGCTGTATTAAACATTCTTAAATGTTAAATGTTAAATGTTAAATGTTTTGAGGATAATTGAACATTTTTTCAAAAGCGCGGATTTGGCATCCTGACGTTGATGACCAAATGTCGTGGCGCGGATTTTGCGGATTCAAAATTTATATTTCTGTTACAACCCTGAACTTAATTACAATAACATTAAAGTTGCAGGATGCTTTTCACCATCAACTATTTCGAAACAAGCATCGTTTATATTTCATCTTGCTTTTGTTCGAATGCAATTCTTGTATCGTTACATTTATCCATCTCTCTGAAATGATCGATCAAATTGCCATTTGCCGATCGCCTCGTTCAGTTTATGACCGATCAATTCGGAAAGATCACCCGGATCGGTGGTTGGAAGGAAAAGGTCGTGCCGAAGTCATAAACCCTCCGCATGGTCACTGGTCACAGCAGCATCATCGTTCCAGTTTAAAGACAATGGAATCACGATAAAACCAGCAGCAGCAGCAGCATCACACAATGTTAGCGATACAGCAACGTAATAAACAAATAATCGATCCCGGACCGCAGCTTTCCCCCGAAGGGAAGGTCGGCTCTCGTGATCAAGTTCCATGGAAATTGCTAATGATCTCAGCACAAAGAGTATCACGATTCGATACTGTTGGTACTTGAAACAGAGCGCTTCAAAGGGCTCGGAAAATATTCACAAAACAACCCGAAAATCAGGTCACAAATAGCCACTTGAATTTTATGTCTACCACCTCCCGCAGGAGCAGAGCTCCACTTGTGGAAGGTACTTCGTTCAAGCCACTTAATTCCCAATCATCCCAAGTCCAACAGCCTTTCACTCAGGCTCACCCATTAACGACAATGGAATATTGGCATCTGCACTCGCTTGCCCTCTCTGTGGAGCAAAACAGAATCAACAATTTTCGACAGCTCATAAACACCGTACTTCGGAGAGAGAGAGTTGATGGACACGACGAGTGTCGGTCCGTTCGCATCAGAATGAAATCTCCAAGGCGAAAAAAAAATACAACACCCCATGTAAGATGCCGACTGCCGACGTCTTTCGTCGTTGTCGACCGCCCTGCCATAACATAAACACCCAAAGTGAGGCGATGATGGAAACAATAATCGTTTTCATCGACTTACCCTCCATGTTGGCAAGTGGTGGCAAGTTTGGGTTTCACCACCATCGTCAGCTATTTAGTGTGCGCGAGTTCCAATATCAACTCACTCGGTAGAGTGCATGAAATGCAGAGCGCCACAAACAAATAAGCAATAAGCACTTGAAACAAAAAAAAAATGAAACAGTCGATAAAGTTTTCCCTCGTCCTGCAGTGCCTCCCATGTTTCTTTTAATGCATTCAGCATTTTATGGAATATGAGAAGCGATTAATTCACTCGAGGATCGCGAAGGGAATCGTTTCTTAGACAAAAGATTTTTTTATAAAAAGGATCAAACTTCCGATATCTTATCACCCGGGCGTTCAATTCGGAGAATGCGATAATGCAGTTGCAGCATTTTTGAAAAGATCGAAATACCTTTCGGATAACTCTTTCCACAAGAACTGAAAGCGCACAGATGGACGCGAGTAAACAAGTAATGGACGCATTATTTGTAGCAAGTTTCGAATGAAAGCATCTCCCAACAAGGGAATCCAAATATGACGCTACGAGCCTAGCCGGTCGGTTGAACGGCATCGAAATGGAACGGAGGTTCGAAGGTTGCTGCCACTTGAAACCAGCCAAACTGTCGTCGTCGTCGTCGTCGTCATCGCGCTGGAGCTCTACCATTTCTGCAGGCCCCTGACAGATCCGACGGCGTTATTGACACAGTGATGAAGAAATTATCAGAATTTGTGCGCCACTTGAGAAAACAAATAATTTATTACACACGTTGACGGCGGGATGTGTGGCTGCTATATAGAGACGCACTACGGGATGTTGCTGGGAATATGACGATTTTGACGGGCCGAATTCCCATTGGCAGCTGCTTCGTGTGGAGTCCAACGACCAACTTGGTGGTGCGTTCGAATGCGGGACTCTAATGACTAAGCGATGAGTGATGGTAAACAAACGGGTTTGGCGGCGGAAGCGATACAACATTTGGGGAGTGACTTACTGTGAAAATTAGATGGTTGAAACTAAGAAATCCATAAGAACCGTCTTACCAGGAACCACAGGATTATGGAAGAATTTCCAACCTCCAGAACATTGTTTTAAGGTTCTAGTATTTCATAAAAGTCTCTAGATAGAGAAGTTCTGATAAATTCTTAGTATTGCAGAAATGTTTTAGGGAACTTCAAAGAATGTTCAGGATGGGAACTTAACTAGCAGCAATTTAAAAGGGCTCAGAGGGAGCTTGAACTAAATTCAGTGCAATTCGTTCTACAAAAAAATCTCACATGATAAGATTAAAAACCCATTTTCGCCCAATGCCGAGAAAGATAGCCGGAGAGGATTACCAATATCCCCAATCCACTGCATTCTTGAAGTTAGCTGAATGAATGCCACAGAATTATCCCATCGATGCCTGTGCTGCGGTAAAACAAAATCCAAAATGGAACAAAAATAAAACGGAAAATTATATTAAAAGTTGTGTTGGTCCGGGAAGCTCGGGAAGCTCCGGAGTGAAAAAGATGCAAAGAATTTCGCATCCTTCGCCGAGTCCTTGTTCGGCTTCCTTCTGCACCCGCTCCCAGCTTTGATCAATCACCCAGCGCTAAATGGCTTTCCCGGTCGTGGTTTCTGCTGTTGCTGTTGGTACATTGGTAGATTAAAGCGTCGAAACTTTTCTTTGGCTGCTCCGAAAATTTTTCTTCTTTTGTACTTTTCAACTTCGGTTGATTGAAAATCGCAGTTTCCTTCCAAAGTACTTTCTGTAGTCGAGGAAAAGTCCGGAAAAGCCGTTCTCCACGCGTGGCTTGTTTTGGAATGGACGGTCGGCGAGGCACGTGAATGTGAAGCCAATTTTCGGAACAATCGTGTCGGCAAGGTGTAATTGCGTTTTCCGCTGCCGATCGATTCTAGTTAAAATCAAGAGAACCCTTTTTTGGGAATGGAACTTTTGCTCAAACTAAATACTTCCTGTCGTGCAGCAAGAGAATATTCAATTATTTGCTATTTTCCCCGACGGCAAAAGATGATGACTTCGCAGCCAGCCAGTTTTCAGCAGCAGTCAGCGGTGTTGTTGGTATCCATTCGGAAATCGTTCCAAGGAAAAGGAAGCAGAACTAGACGACCAGGCAACGACGACTACGACGACGTCGGCGATGAGGTGTAGTTACGCTTAAACGTGAGCGGGAAAAAACTAACCCAATTTGTCGTCGCTCGGTAAATGCCTTTTAAGTTCCATTAATTTTTCATCGTGTCTCACTCTTGACATTGCAGTCCACCCCACCAACAAGGCACTTGCTATAGGAACTGCGTCCACCGATGGATATAAGAACGAGGATGGCAGATGAGGGACGTCCTGAAGCGGAAAAGTTGCCATCAACATCACAAATTTCTGTGCTCTCTATGGCGGCTGGTCGGTGGGTAATAGGGTGAGGAGAGCTTTTACAGCATGGAAGAGACACGGCTTTGATCTTCGGGCTAGGTGTACACATGGAATGATTTTCTGCCAACGGAAGCGTCTTTGGCTCACTGACTGAGCGCTGGAAAAGTGCGAGATTTTGATACGCTTCTGTATAGTGGCGAGGCAGTGATTTTCGATGTAAGTGCTCGGAAATAATTCAATTTGGTGAGGATTTATGGTTCATCTGCTATAGAATGGGAGAGATTGGATTGGGGATCAATTTGGAGGGTTATTGGATAATTATAAGGGTGGTTCAAATTATTCATTATGCTTTACACAATGCAATCTCGCTTCCAAATCAAATTCTGATCAACATTTGAACTCAGAAGATTGAAGTTTGAAATTCCCTGTCCAAGGATGAGGGGCTTGATGATGATTTGTCAAGTGGGATATTTAAAGTATACTTTGGTGCAATAGGTTCAAGAAGATTACTGAAAAAGGGCATGGGTTTTGTAGAACATTGGAAAACATTTTCAAAAAAGGTGGTTGACAAAATCGGGACATTACTGTATTCCATTTACATTTACATGATTTATCACATATTTCCGGAGAGCTTCGAGGTTGGAGCGTAGTTGCTTTTGTAGGCGGATTGGGGCTCAGTCTGGAAAAACTAATAACACAAACAGGTAGAAGAATAGTTCCTCTATGATTTGTTATAGTTTGTTTGCAGGATTGTTCTTTTGTTCGCGGGAGGCCGACGATTGGCGTGTTTGTTTGCAGGGGCGATTGCGCCCAGATCTCGAGGTTCTCCGGATTTATGGTCGTAATCTAATACACACAGTTGATCACAATACGAGCCTAAAAGCTGCAGTGACCTAGGGCCTGTTCATAAACTACGTAGTCAGTTTTTTTGGGAATCTTGACCCCCCCCTCCCCCTGCGTAGACAATTGTCCATACAAAAAAATTTAAATTTGTATGGACCGTGGATAATTGTCAACCCCCCCCCCCCCCCATAAACTGTCTACGTAGTTTATGGACAGCCCCCTAGTGAGCACCATAGCTCGAGTCGTCTGAAAGTATTGTGTATCGCATAGAGAGCCCAACCGAGATTCTAGCCTATTAAGACTGCAGTTGGTCAACTCTCGAAAAAAAAAAAAAAAAAAGAAGATTGAAGTTTGAAATTTCCCAGGCTATTCGTCCAACCACTAAAAATCATACATGCGAATAAAACGTACAGTAAATTTGTAATATGAGACTAACATTCAGTGTATTTTATGTTAGTACCATCTTACAACTGGGTAATTTAAAATCGATGGCATAGCTTTAAACTGCGTAATCTACTAAGTCTTACGTATATTGAGCATAAACAATTTCTTCCCCAAACTATGGTTTTGTTCTTGAGCTCCTATATACGGGTAAGATACTTTGCTGATTGATGCATTGAATGACCTAGATTGAGGATAAAACTGCCAAAGGGGTTGTACCATGGGATAGTGTCCGATGCAAAGGTGAGCTTTTCGTAGCTCGGTCTGCACTTGTTTTACAACCACAGGCAAACCAGCTTTCTGAACAGAATATCGTAGGATCAATCGTAGGATCCTTTACATTGTGGTGAGGGTCACATAGATTTCCTAGTGTTTTTTCCTGTTTCTATTTTTAAACACCACCACTTACCTACTAAACGACCAAATGATTCATCATATAAAAAGCTTCTGGTGGCTGTGTCTGGGTGATCGTTGTTCGTTGTGATTGATTATGGTGTAAGGAGCTAGGTGACCTAGTCGCGGGGTCCTGCGTAGGTATTATTTTGTTTTAGGTTTAAAAAAAACGTGAGAAATTTAAATTGATTGCTGAGAGTTTTAGTAGAATAATTGTATTCCTTATAACGTTGTTTTTCCTTTTAATTCTACTTCTATTGCATCACTTTCACTAATTCGCTCCCACTTTAAAAATAAAGGGTACTGGTTAGACACTGAAAATTGCAAACTTCTGTAAACGAAATACGTACCTGTAAAAGTCTTTTTTAATGATAGTGTAAGTAAATAAGTAAATGAAAGTGAAACAATAATAGTAGAATAAAATGAAAAAAACAACGTAATAAGGTATACGTGAAAAATAGCTATTAATAGATCTCGATTAGAACTGTGCGGTAAAATACGACCAATACTCGATCCAGGTTCAAAAACAAATTGTCTCTTTTCAGGTCGTCATTTCATTTGAATTGCTTTATGTTACAAGCCTTGAACGACCATCAGTCGCGTGGTTTGCTGTGATGTACGGGGCTCGATGAACAAATGGCGACCCTTTTTGCTTACTGAGCAGAAGATCATGGGTTCAATCCCAGGCACCAAAATTACTTGTTTGTTCATTAATATATTTGATAAGGCTCAATCGAATTAACTTTATAGAGCCGAGGATTCTTGATCACTATACAAAACATCTTAAAACTATATTCAAATGGTACAAAACAATAACCATTTTATCTTCCGCTATCCAATAAGCCTCTTGCATCAGAACGGGATCCGCTTCCAGTGATTTAATTGTATGGCAGTATCGTCAGAGGGGGCCAGAGCGCTTCCATTGCAGCAATGGACGCTAAACGTGGTCAGTGCTCACACGACGACGCATCGGCCGAAAGAACTGTTTATGAAGAACACTGAGGAGGACCACACAATGGTTGATACCGAGTAAACAGACGATCGCGGGATACACATCAAGGATGGCCTGCTTCTGTCGACAGCCGAGTGATCACGGCACCTAAATTACTATGTTCATGGGGTCGTATTCCATGTTACTATATTCATGGATTCGCGTATTTCATCTACAATTTGCAGACTTTTTCAGTGTCTTGTACTAATACTCGACTCGACGCTGAAGAGCCATTTGTCATTTGGAAAATGTTACATGATCGAAAATGGTTGAATTTTAGCAAAAATGTTAATCATGGTTCATAACAAACAATTACGCAAAGTTTCATGTAAATCGAAGAAGGTTGAGTTTTTCCGATTCGTCATTTGGCTTGGAACTGCTCAATTCTTTGTAAAATAACCTCGGAATTCTTGATGAAATTCCTTTGAAACAATCTTAATATTTTTTTTTAATTCTTTAAAACTATCATGAAAACTCAATTTCTTTGAATTTTAAAACTTTTGTCAAAACTCTTGTCAGAAACCCTTCGAAATTCTCCTCAGAAATCCCCTCGAATTTTCCTCATCAAGCCTTCGAACTTAGTTCTGAATATTCTTGAACCTTTCATTTGAATTTCTTTAAATTTTGATACGATTCTTGGTATTCTTTTGAAATTATCTTCTGAATACTCTTCAAATTCTTGAAGAATCATCAAAACTCCCGGAGTGTTAATTAAAATTCTCATCACCATCCTTTTCAGAAGCAATTAGCAATTTTGCTTGGTTCTCCTCACAATTGCTATAGAATTCTCCTAAGAATAATTATTTTCTTCTTCCCAAACATATCTTGGAATTTATCTCAGCATTCTTTATATCTTAGAATTATCATGGAATTCTGGTTGGAACTCCTTAAAATTTCTTAGATTCCTACCTTTTTTTTTTAGTTTTACTTAAAATTGTCGGTATTCTCGTCAGAATTTTATAGAAAGTGTTTAAAATTGTAAAAACCCTGAATATTGTTCTAAACCCTTAAACCATTTATTTTTCAAACCTAGGATCTTGAAAAAAAAAAATCTTATTCCCTCATTTGTCCCAGATCGTTTAAAAAATGTCCCATTCTGTTTTTTCTTAATCTAGGACCAAGAAAATTTTTGAAAGCCACATCTCGATGAAATGTTGTGAAATCTCGACTTAGCAAATGTAATGAATCATAGAAATTCCCTTAAAATTTTGAAAAAATTCAGATTGTACGAACTGCGGAGTTTACTTTTAGTATCTTTTATACAATCACTCCACAGTTAAGGATCACTTTCAGTAGATTAACCAGCTGAACATACTGATTTATGATTATTATGTGTTTAACATTAATTACAGGGTGTCGAGTACATGAAAAAAAACCTGGAAAATCAGGAAATCTCAGGAAATTTAATTCAAATTCTGGGAAACTATTCTTTATAACTCAAACTTATTAATAAGTCTGACTGACTTAAAACAACTTAATTACTTGGTGTAGTTTGAGGGTGGATTTTCATTTCAAATTTTAAATAGAGTTGCGAATTTGTGGTTTGGCTTGTGCTTGATGTTGCATTTTTGCAAGTTGAGCAAAAGTTACTCAAATAAAACGGTATTTCGATGATTTTGAGCCTATTGTTAATTTCAGCTCTGAGATAAAAATCCATTTCCGTAGACATTAGACGCTGTTAGTTGTTGCAAAATTTAAGCTGCTAATGGGTATTTGCGTCTCTTAATAGATGTTACACCTAATTGTGTCTGAAAAAATCAACCTTCGACTAGAATTGTGCGTCTGCTCAATCCAGCTGTGTCAAACAAAAATCAATCCCTTGAGGGCATTGGGTGCCTTTGAGTAAATGCAACAATGGTAAAGAGTTAAGCTGGATTTATTGAGTATTACAGGTCTTCATTGGAAACCTGGTTAGCTTATTAAAATTAGCTTCACAGTGATGGTTTAGCATTTTAATGTTGCTGCTATTGCAAATTAGATGGAATTAACTTACAGAATTTTGGAGGTGAAAGCACTGTGTTTCTACGCTTTCGTACTGGAGGAATCCGCCCGTGAATTAGCTTTTGGTTAAGCGTATTATCCTGAATAATTTTCTTGCAGAGCTGGGTCTCAAAATGTGCTCAATGCAAAACAAATATAATGGGATTAAAAACAAGTGTTTCATATGTAAAATACATCAGTGAACCGGAGAAAACCGGAGAAAAAAAGCTGGGAATTTGAAGTAACCGGGAAAAAAAACCAAAAGATGACTAATCTGGAAAAATATACCTCGTCCTCTCTCCAAAAACAATGCGATTTCAAGACCCTTGGACTGGACTAGATTTTCAAGATACAGTCACTTTCAAGAACTATTAAGAGAATTTTAGATTTTTTTTTTTCAAAACTAATTTGAGCAAATTTTAGAATTAATTCTAGAGATAATACCAATGTATCTCAGAGAATATTTTCTGGGAAGTTTTAGGAAAATCTCTAAAAAAGTTTTTACAACAACTCTTAAGAGTGAAGAGGTTTCCAGGATTTGTAAAAAATACCAAGGGACGTGAATTTAGAGGGTACAATTCCTAAAGAATTCTGCGAAGATCTATAAGGAAATTCCGAGGATAATTCCAAGCGCATTTCGAATGGAATTTCTAGAGAATTTTAATGAGAATTCCATGAAATTTCCAGAATAATTGAAAGGAGAACTCCAAGATAGTGCTGAAAATTGTTTGAAGACAATTCTCGGCGAGAAAATTTCCCTTGCCCAATGGTGTTGGCCGGGAAGAGGGATAACCAGTTTTGCTTATAAAACCTAATAGGCCCTTTTCAACTGTTGGTCGAGAATCTGAGGTGAAGTGCATGGGAATTCTACGGAGAATTCCAAGAAAATTAATTAAAAAAATAAGCTCCAATGAATTCTTAGAAAGAGTTTAACATTCGAAGAGATTCTAAAGCCAGTGTTCTACAGAGAATTTCTGGACTGTTATAAAGACATTTTTAAGGGACTTCCACAGAGAATTTCAAAATTATTTTAGAAGAATTCTGAAAAGAACTCTCAATCAAATAAAAGCCTGTAAAGTGTTGAGCGAAGACTTCGAACGTGCCGCAGAACCAAATTCAAAATCCAGCAATGTGCTGCTGTCTTAAAAATGTTTAATTCAAATGTATATAGTTAAACCAGAAAAATTTCCAAAATTCCGGGAGAAATACGGGGGAAAACCGGGAAATTTGCTAATTGAGATGACCAGCAACACCATGAAGATGGAAAGATCCGGATGAATGAGTTCGGAAGCAGTCAGAAAAGAACTTCTAAGGGTGAGAACATTGTCATGCGAAGAATCTCTTCTCGTATCAGTGAGTAAATCGAGGTAAGAAACGGATCATGAACTAACTGAAAACTTTAGGCGATTAAGCAAGCTTTTTAATAGATTTATATTGAGATAGTCGCAGTTTCCTTCCCATGTCGCTTCAATCATAGTAACATCCGGTTACTGCTTGAACAGGATACCTGGCGTTTATCACGTCTAATCTGTGTATTTAAAAAAACAATGCGGTTCCTTACCTTTTTTGGCAACACGCGATTTCTTTCTTTATTGCATTCTATAAAATGTTTCGAACGATTTATTCAATTTGTGAAATTAAATTAAATCGAATACGAAATACGTCTAAACTAAAAGGCAGCATCAAGAAGGCTTTACCAAATAAAAACGTCAAAGATAATCTGAATAATCAAGATTGCAAAAATAGCATTGGGTCATATTGTCCCCAATATACAGACAAAGGGTTAAAGTAATTATTACGAAATTCGATTTAAATTTATGAAAATTAATGACTGTAAAAATAAGCTTTGGTGCACTCGATATGTTTGGTTCCCTGACTACTTCAGTGGATAAGAATTGTCGTTTCATAGTTTCGGTCCTTTTCTTAAAATGAGTATATATTCTTCTTGTAGTTACTGTAAATTTTCAAGTTGGTTCAACCCATAATTGGACCCATTGAATCTCCTACTGTCAGGTTTATCCCAACCAAACCAAGATAAGTGCATTCCGACCAATCAATCATATCCACTCAACTGCTGTCATCGCTTTCAATTGCTTCACTCACACCGTTCCACTACGATACTCAAACGAAGCTAAAGCCCCCTCCTCCAGTGAATGCTTGGCACCGCACAAAGCGATCATTCCATCACCCAGATTGACTTAAATCGACAAAACTAATAACGAAATACATCAACCAACAGTGGTACAGACAGACTGCTTGGCAATTGAATCACTTTTCGAAATTGATGCATCCCAATCCCAGCATCATCAGCTATGCACCAAGGATGCACCGACAAAATAAAAAGCATTCCCTTGTTCTCCGCTCTTCTCCGAAGGTATTTCCCAGATGGGACCTGTCTTCGGCGCGTCGCTTAGCGCCACTTTTTTGCTCGATTTCAATTCACTAGGTTGTCACAGTTTCCGAAACTGTTTCTGCACTGTAAAACGAAGGAGAAAACAAAATGTGAAAAGCAAGAAGAACATCTCTAACCCCTTACTCTTTGTGGGTGCTCAAGTTGCTCCGGAAAAGTGCTTCGCACTTTTCGGGCACCAACTTTTTTTTTCGCCTTACGAGTGCGCGCTCGGAAGAGACTTTTCTCCATAAACGACGGCAGTATACTTGAAATTCAAATTTTCCCAGCTTTAGTCAGGCAACCGGCCCAACTTGTGTCTATACAGCTTTCCGCCGAAGAACGCGTTACCCACTGACAGTCTTGTAAGCGGTCACGGTAGTCGATACATTTTCTGTGATAATCGACTGCCTCCGACACTTGCAAAACAAGCTATAATAGTACAGTACCAAACTAAAATGTCATATGACAGGCTCTGTCATACGACACTGTCGCCGAAGACCGTCATGAATGTATGTATTTTAGTTTTTCTCATTATAAGAGCTGCTTATGTTGTGCTTGTTGTGTGAATTTTAAAAATAGTAAGCAATGATGTCCTAGTAATAACATTTCTGACAAGAAATAGTTCAATTTACACCAAATTGAGGAAATAGAGCGAAATCAGACATGTCATATGATAGTTATTTGATAATTTTCTTTTACCTCGAACGTTATTCTACCGGTTGTGTTGTTTGAGAGAGACGACGGTAGAGCCTGAGTGTACGAATACAAACAGACTGTCGCGCACGGCAATGAAGCGAGTGTAGTAAAAACGTCAACTGTTTCAACCCCTGCCCACTGAATTCTACCCACCGTTTTCTCTCGGTGGGTTTTCAGCCAAGCGCGCTGATTTTCTACGAGTGACTAGTTCTCCATTGGCGCTACTCACATGCAGGCGCAAAATCGGACCGACTGGTTGAAACCTCGCCGAGAAAAAGCGGTGGGTGCAACTCAGTGGGTAACGCGTTCTTCGGGGGATAGCTGTACTTCGTGCAGCACACATATGCTTCTCCCTCTTCCAAAATAGCGCGCAATGATGTATGCGCTTATGATAATTGTATTTTCCCATTTTAAGTTTCACTTCTCTACAGCACCGCCCGGTGTCTGCCGGTGTTCCCTGCCCAGAACAAACGACTTTAGGGCGAGTGAAGTTTTTCTCACTCCCCACAGTTCAAGTGCTTTTCGGGGGGTACTTGAAAGATTTTGAGCCGTGCGTACATTTCATCCGATGGAATACACTTGAAAGACTGTTTTTTTTTCCTATTCTAAAAGAACGTGAGGGTTTGAGAGGATGTCGAAAATTGTCTCATAATAATTACGAAATAATGGAAGGCGACCAGGCTAGCTTGTGAGTGCTCGGCTGCATGCTGTTGATGTTCTGGTAATGGTGATGTTGGTGGTGGCGGCGCTCAATTGACTTTCGTCACGGAGGAAACGCGCTTCAATTACCCCGCCCGCTGCAGACTGCAGAAAAGTTGAAACGATTTAAAATTAAAGTGAAGTGATAACTAGGGAACGGGCAATCATAAAGTCATAAATATAAATTTTTCAATTTCTCCACGATGGATTCTCTTCAGGAGAGGGCGCCGAGCTAATGGTTCGTTATGGAGGATATGATTTTTAATGATTATTCGAGTGAAAGTAGTTTCTCACGAGAAAGAAAGGGTTCTGGCTCGAGTGTTAGATAGTAATTGATTGAAATTTGTTATCCTCTATGAGACGGTGTTATTCAGGCTCTAATTTCAGGAATTTTCTTATATTTACGGGTAATATTTCGCAATCCTTATTAATAACTGCATTAAAAACTATCATAATATCATCCTTCATGCGAGTAAGTGAAACAATGAATTGTTTTAGAAGCATTAGACTTGAACAATTCAAATCCAGGGAAAAAGCTATTAAAATACTTTTTATAGATCTAAACCATGGACAATTTCTTCAATAATCTGGGACGCATTTCTGTTTCATTGTTTCATATTTAGAAATATTTTAAAGATGGCGGACATATCTTTTTATTAAAATCCAAAGCTTGTAAAACAAGATTCTGCATTATTTGAGTTCCTACAATTTTCCGACTTAGTTTCCTGGCAAAAAAAAAGCTGGTGACCGAGCGGACAAATTTTTTATTAATAATTGTTGTTCCTTTTGCATATTTTCAATATTCTAAACCTGATAAATTGGCAAAGTTTCGTATTGATTTTTTTTTTAGTTTTGAATTTAGTTTATTGTTCAGATTTTGAACTAAAACCCAGATTCAGACACATTTAAAATTGATCGAATCTCTGACTTGAAAACACTTGTAAAACATATAAGTATCCAAGGTGAACCAGCCCTGGCTGAAAACCTTGTAAATAAAGCAAAAAAAAAATCAATATCCCAAATTAAGAAGAGTGTTCAATGTCCTGAATTTTTCATTTTTTCATGATACTGGACTCTAACAAAATAGCAAGATCCCAGAGGTTGTAGACTAAGATTCTTTTGATATCCTTTTGAAACATTGCTTAACATATAATACTTTGAGACCTCGCCTTTGAAAAATAAAAATCTGGACATAGAATCATCAGCATGATCAACTCCAAACCCCAAACAAACATTTGAGTTGTAGGACTTCAGAAAATAGGAAGATCCCGGATTTGTAAAATTTTTTAATAATCGTAAGCATTTAATTTTTCATAAATTTCGAACACCATATTCCGATTTTGATCATGCAGGGGAAATGGCTCTAATGTTGGCCTATGGATCTAAGATTGGGCCCATCGCTAAAAATCTGCTATTTATCAATTTTATCCATATGAACGCGTCATTGGGACGGTACTAATGGATATTTTTGATCACTATTGAAACTTTAGTCTATTGCTGAATTTATGTATGGGCCCAAATTAGGGGCAGTTAGGTCGACATTACATCCATTTCCCCTATATTTTTTAAATCTTAAATTGATTGTAGTTTTTGGATCTATTTAATAATAAAATATATTATTCCTCTACCAATTATCACATTTTAAAGATAATCACGAAAAACATGCTCCGTGCAGCATAGTCTCAAAACCTTTCAGCTAGTACAGGGCTGGTAGCAGGGCACTTTTAGTGATTTTGTCACTATTTTCAAGTCAGTCACTAAAAAGTCACTTTTTTCATCAAAAAGTCACTGAAGTCTATGGAAAAAATCATACTTTACCTCATCAAGCAAGAACAACCTTTCTTTTGGCTCCATTTGGGGTCCCAAACAACTGGGCAAAATTTTGGGACGATTGGTTATAACCCGGCTTTCCGCATTGCGTTTGAAATTTGTATGGGAATTAGTATGGGAAAACCTAGTTTTTTGCATTTGCATCCCTAGGGACCACAATTTTGCTTGAACCATGCAACTAATCATGTTCAAATATAGTCCAGGAAGTACCTAACAACTTAGCTGTAGAATGTACCAGAATGTATCTAAAAAACGTTAAAGCTGTTCAAATATTTATGGTTTGAATTAAATGCCAAAAATCACTTTTCCTGCCAACACTGCCGGTCAGATAATAATATCGGAGTATCTCATCTCATCGACTTTGTATGTTCAGATGAATTATTGAAAAAAAAACAATCTCTCATATGTGAAGTTGGAGAAGGGGGGGGGGGGGTCTTAGGACCCCAACCCTCTTTCCCCGCTCCCTTCACTCTTATCAATCGAAGTAAAGATGCAAACTAATATAACGTCGGAATTTCTTATCTTATTAATTTGGTATGTTCAGAAGAATTCGATGAACATTTCAAATGGTCCTATCTGCTTTGATCGATTCTCTTCATCGACTTTCTCTTTCGTTAATAACTCAGCTGCAAAACCTTTCCCTGTTGTATTTGACGTTTTGGACGCTAGATAAGAACCTCCTTTATCAAACTATGTGGTAGAATTAGCGCGAAATCTGTTTGCATAGCAGTGGTTATGAAAAGAGAAAGTCGATGAAGAGAATCGATCAAAGCAGATACGACCATTTGAAATGTTCATCGAGAATTATTCAAAAATAATTGCTGAACATAGTTTGGGAGAGGGAAGAGCTTTTACCCCCGCTCTCTTGACTCATATCAATGGAAGTAGAGCTTCAAACTGAAATAACTTCGGTGTTTCTCATCGTGTCGAGTTGGTATGTTGAGATGTGTTCTTCAAAAATATTTGCTCAATCTAATTGGTGAAGAAGGGGGACTTAATGTATCCCCTTCATCCCTCCCTTATATCAATGAAAGTAATGTTACAGACTGAAATATTTCGGATTTTCCCATCTTCTCGAGATAGTATGTTCGGATGGGTTATCCAAAGACGTTTCCTCAATCTCATAGGAACAGTTTGAAAGTAAGTAACCCCCTCCCCCTACCCTTCTATTTTGGTGTTATATACAATGTCAGATGTTTACACACAAATATCATAGGATTTTAATGATTATATTTCTGTTTAATAAATTTTACGATTTCTTAGGGTACTCTTTTCGATGTTGTTCGATCACCTGAGCAAATATTGCTGTTTAATTAATCAATAGGTACTAAAAATCAGCAGGTATCCACTGCCATGTCACACGTAGCCAGGCATGGAAAATCATTTACATTCATTTCATGCATTCACTCATTTGCCTCTAACTTTTTTCATCAACAGCATTCCGCAAAATGATGTATAGAGCTTTAGTAGGTTTTGTTATTAGCTACAACTTTTGCCCACAACTCAAATCTGTATCTCTTATGCATCACGAATTAGAGCGGGCAGATCTTGTTACTGTTTTTCAGTGAATGTAAAATACATTCACTGAAAAACAGTAGTGGATTCTGTTCGCGCTGGTTCTTCATGCATACGAGATACGGATTTGAGTAGTTAACAAAAGTTGAAGCTAATAACAAAACCTACAAAAGCTCAATACATTATTTTGCGGCATTCTGTTGATGAAAAAAGTTAGGGGCAAATGAATGTAAATGAATGCACGAAATGAATGCAAATGATTTTCCATGCCTGCACGTAGCCATGGAAACTAGACGTAGCTGAAAGTTTAGAAATATTTAAACATAATCCATCAACATTGCGTAAAAGAGATCAAGGAAACGGATACTCGAGACTCTTTAGCATGCTACCTAAAACAACACATCGTAGAATGCATCTACCTGTTGGAGACTGAATTTAGGTACCTGGTTACGTAAATTGTGACATGGCAGTGGATACCTGCTGATTTTTAGTACCTATTGTTTAGTATATAACTCGTAGATAAAAGATGGATTCTTCTGTGGTGTTGAGTACTTGGCACTGATGAAGTCTGCAAGTAGTAGACGAAATACGCGTATCTGTCGAAAGATAAGTAATTATAACGGAATTTAAAGGAAATAAACCAACCAACAAAAGCTCTTCATAAAAAAGTAGGTTTTCCAATACTATTTTCCATACAAATTTCAAACGCAATGCAGAAAGCCGGGTTAAGCAATCATTCTTAAATTTTTAAAAAACATTATTCTGAAAAAATGATCATGGTGACCCACTCTACTATACATTCCTAAAAATTGAGTCACTAAAGTCAATTTTTCACGACCAATGTTGAGAGTAAAGAATTTGACTTGAAAAACTCACATCAAATCACAGCTTGATTTGGTAACAAATTTGTATTACAAGGATTCATTAAAGAAAAGTGTGTAAAGTCTGATAAGAAGAGACGGAAACGTTACCTGTCCAATTTGTTGACGGAATCACTAATATTTTGGTTTTTTTTTATCTCGAAATTGTCCGCACAAAGTTCTAGACCCAATATTCTGGCTATTTTCCAATGAGATATTGAAAGTTGTTCAAGCCTAAAATGTCAAATTTTAAAGCTCTCGACAATTGTTCAACGGCCAGAAATTTGAATAATCTGTGACATCCGGTAGCTTCACTATTTTTCCAAACATCGAGAAAAACAATCATGCTACAGACTCTTGAGCTCCTTTTTAAGTCCATTAAATTATTAACAATACGTTTCCAGGTCCAAATCTTAGAAAAAAATTATGTCCGCGCGAATGATCGTAATGCTTTCTATCTTACAGGAGCATTTAAATTGTTTATGAGCTGTATAGAAAATATAGAAATTTATTTCATGCTGCACAACTTTCTCAAATTGTTTGTCTTACAGGGTTTCGACTACCTGGACAAACCTGGAAATTCAGGGATCTCATTTTTGGACTTGGAAAATCAGGGAATTATATTAAAATTCATGGAAATATTTCTAAACTCACAGAAACTTATTAATAAGTATGACTGACTTTGCTCGTTTTAAACAACTTAATTACTCGGTGTATTGAGTTGAACTGAAATCCCGATGGTTGATAAAAATCCATTTCCGTAGACGCTAAGCGTTTTTAGCTATTGTAAAATTTAACCTCCAAATGAATAGATGTGACATCTAATTAATCATGGTACCATTAACCTTCAGATGTCATTGGTGTTCTTAACAGTGACATCTCTCAGAAATTACGCATACATTTGGTTCCGTTAATTGTTAACAGAGGGCAGTGCGTTCAAAACATGTTCGGTACCTCTATATATGCATTTAGAAAAACATCAGAAGTCCCTCCTTTTTAACATATCCTGCACAAAAAAAATACTTTCTAAGCCCCTCCCTTAACAGGATTTTCCGCCGTTTTTTATGAATCTCGTTCCAGCTGTGTCCTACAAAAATCCATACCTTGAGCGCATTGGAGCGCCTTTGAGTATATGTAAGAATGGTAACGAGTTAAGAGAAGAGGATAATTTTGTTCTGAACATTCAACTCTCCACAACTCGATGTCCACTAACTGGATATCGAGTTATAGAACCATAGTAAAAATGAATTTCATGGCTAATATGATAGCGATTTTGAATGGGGTTGTTATTCTTTTACTCAATAATTGTGCAACTCGATCACCCCTTTAATATCGAGTTGGAGAGAGTTCACTGTACTTGTAGTTCTTGTTCCTTATTGTGTCTTAACAACTTGATTAGCTCAGAGAATCATCTAAATGAGAATTTAGGATCATGGTCTTGCTTGGATGGATTTTGTATAAGATTTTTCTCCTTTTCTTAATTGCTAGCTTTATAATTTTCTCAGTGATTAAAGTATAATAGCAAAACTGAAAATTCGCTTATTAAACAAGATGTTTAATTTATTTTTTGATTTCCTTTATTACCATCACTTCAACGCTGAATGGATTTTTTTCAGAGAAACGACTGGAAAATCAGGGAATATCAGGGAATTTCTCTTTCATTATTCAGTCAACACCCTGTTTAGGCATGAGTTCTAATTTTTTTGTATTTTCTTCTCGTTTCAGGTAAGCTCTTACGGTCTAACTGAAAAGCATCATGAGTTCATACTTTGCGACCTTATATCAACGGTTTAGAGGACATACGTCAAATGACAGCTAAACAATCTAAAAATTACCTTACAATACTGATCCCAAACTAAAACTTACCGTAGTTTTTTAACCACTCTGCCGTGAGATGACAAAGCGATGGAAACACCATATTCGATTCGAATTCAGCATCCTTAAGGTGAAAGTGTGTCGGATCACAATGACTCACTTCATCGATTTTCAATGAACACTCAATCGAAAAAATTCTTCCGTGCAAAATGAATGAACTAAAATTGCTATATCTCTCAATTTTTACAAGATTGATTTATTGTTTAAATTTTCCGAAAACCATTATATAAGTTCAATTTTTGGACCACAATCATATTGGTCGCTAAATTTTGTAATTGTTCCTCAATTACACAAGTATTTATTATGAAAGGTCATATTTGACTTCCGTAGGTCGTTTCAAAATATTGTTAGGAACATTTCCTCTCAAGACAATATACCTGTAAAATGCATTATTTCAATACAAACCATTTTTTGTAACGCAACCCCAAGCATTAGATTTTCTTTTCCTTAGCGATCAACTGGCTTGTGCATGTTTCTGTGCGTAAGCAGTCTCCAGGTTGAAGAACAATGTGATTTGGAACGCTCGCACAAAACAGAGAAGCGAAAAGAAGTCATACGACGGGGCGATCCATGAATGAATTAGCAAGAAAAATCATCAGCACCGAGAGCATGGTCAAGCTCGCGCGTGACGTTTTTCGTTCGCAATAATTGATGAATATTGTAAGATATCCTTTGGTATTTTAATTCAAAATATTCTGCAAAAACGATCGATAGTTGAAAACGGATGTAATAATTATTCGGCATTGTCATATATGCGTTATCACAAGAACTC
Organism: Ochlerotatus camptorhynchus; assembly: GCF_037179485.1. Lineage (NCBI taxonomy): Eukaryota > Metazoa > Arthropoda > Insecta > Diptera > Culicidae > Ochlerotatus > Ochlerotatus camptorhynchus. The sequence continues at coordinate 138,440 of NW_027040634.1, read as the reverse complement.
CTTGATGAAAGTGCTTGAAAATAAAAAAGTAAAAGTATTCCTAAATCATGTTGAATCATGAGAAATTCGATTTTTTTAAAGATAATTAGATAAATTGACCAATATCTTCAACTATTTAAAAAATCATCCTCATTTGTCATTTTGGAATTGAAACTTTTCAATATCAAAAGTGGAACAGTATTATATTTAGAAAGATCGAACATTTTATCAAAGACAAGCCTTTTTAAATCTACCATTTTGAAAATCATTCGCCAACTTCGGCAAGACTTCCTTGAACGTTGGCAGGACCTCCCGAAAATATGACAGAACTTTCGTCAAGACTTCCCTTAACTTCGGCAGAACTTCCCTTAACTTCGGCAGAACTTCTCTGAACTTCAGCAGGACTTCCCTGAACTTTGGTAGGTTTTCCTTGCAATTCAGCAGAACTTTCGGCAGGACTTCCCTGAACTTCGTCAGGACTTCCCTGAAGCTCGGCAGGCCTTCCTTGAGCTACGGCAAGACTTCCCCGAACTTCAGTAGGACTTCCTTGTTCTTCAGCAGGCCTTCCCTGACCTTGGAATCTTGGAATTGAAGTTGTCATTTCAGTAATTATTATAATTATACAACAATATTGTATTTAGAAGTATGGTCAAAATGGTGCATTTTGAATTTCGGTGTGGTTCGAACGGGTAAGTTAAAACTTCAAACTTGTAGAAAATTTGATTTTGCAGCATGCAGACAAAGTGACGTTAGCCATACATTTTCTGATGAACAGTGACAGTGTTTCTACACACAGGTGACCCCCGCCATACATAAGTGCTGAATCATTAAAATTTATGGTTAATATTTTTAGTTTTGTATAGATCATATTCAATAGATCCAGTAATACCATCTGTTTTCAGAACAATTCACTAAATGGATATACGTCAAATTATCATCTCACGCCAGCACAGTTACCACTTCAAACCAAGCATTATCGGAATGTAATTACTTCGAAAAGTTTAATTCCATTAACTGGACCACAATCCCGTGAATGGTGCTCCAAAAACCCAACCAACAACTATTCCATTCTTTTGACCCGAAATGCTTGACACCAACAGTTTGAATTATACGACATCCAAACCAAACCAAACCAAACCAACCCAACCTACCGGCCCTTCCCTGAAGTTGAACTTTTCTATGAGTGTCATTTGCTCTCGATTCAGCTCAGCGCTGAGGTAAAGGCAGGAACAGTATGACCTGCTTCCTGAGGCACGAAATTAAGCACCAACTTTCGAGCCAACTCCCAGCCGGGGCAAACAGCATAAATTTTAGTTAGTTTTATTTACGGATGCCACTCTCCGTTGAAACATTCAGCCGGGCTTCTTTTGCACAATGCACCTTACATACAGACAGGGAGAGAGGACGACCACCGACAGCCAGAGGAGGACACATTGTTTGGATGGATTCCAGCTGGGTCGGATAAGCCAACAATGGAGGAAAATGGTTTTTGGAGGTTTTGCAAAATAGTTTCCTGAGAGGTAAATTTCAAGACGGTGACAATGCGTCTCCTCTTCCCGGGTGGTTCAATAACGGAAGAACAGAGTGGAGACGCGTGGTTATCGAAACTATGTAATCCCATTTTAATTAGCATACTTTTCAAGTTCGGAAAACTTTTCAAAAACCCCTTACTTTAAAGTTCAGCAAATTGGATTCCAAGCAGAAAGCTCTTCATGATGCACTGCGGCGTGTACTGTCTATTGTCTCCGGAAGAGGAGGCTTAGAGCCGTAGTTCCATGTTCAGCGCGATGAAGGAGGGCACGCCACTCAACCTAAATCCTTTTGCTCCGGAAACTGATTTCGAATGACAAGAGGTATCCCGCACCCCCCACCACCCACCACTGGGGGAAGGGTGACACACTGAGTCCCTGCTCTGCTGAGTGAACGAACCGAAACTGTGTCTCGCTCTGGTTGAAGTAGAAGAATAATGCACTCTAGGAAAGGAGGTGCAAAATTTCCATTCCGATCCAAGCCGTCAAGAGCTCACTCCCGCAGTTTGCACGAGTTCGGGAAGCTTTGTCTCGTCATCTGAGTCGTGACATACTCCCGTGTCGCGCGGTTGAGCTTGGTCGGTCGGTCGGTTGGTCGGTCGGTTGAGGAAAGATGATGACACTCCACCGAAGCTATTGTTTGGCTTTTGTTCCGAACCGGGCGGGATCGGTGTGGTGAAACAACGTCCCAAACGACAGAACACCTTTGCACGGCAAAAGACACTTTTGCAATTCACCCAGAAGCACACTCTTCAATCACACTTTGCGAAATAATATTTTTGCACAAATATTTGCGCTCCAAAACACTAGCTCGCGAACGTTGATACTCCGGTTAGATGGTGGCGGCAGCGTGCTAATGGTGAAACCGAAGATTCGCAGCCATTTTCCGCCGACATCCACACCGGAGTGGATCCTGCTCAAATCGACGGATGAGGACGATGGAGAGAGAGAAGGTAATTTTGATAAAAGCTTTTCTCGTGTCCTTTTCGCTCGACTTCCCCTCCCCGCGTTGCATCAATATCGGCTTGAGGCTTAGTTTGGATTGGAGCTGCGCCTATCATTTTTTTTTCTGCCCGGTCTGTTCTTTGGCAACATTGTGTACACATGCATACACTCTCGGTTCATGAAGACAGCAAACAAAAGGGCAGAGACTGATAGTTTGCGAATGCTAAAAATAGGCCTGCGAAGTGGGCACACACTTGTGTCGATGAGTGAATTGGCGCCACCAGCAGTGTCAGTTTTGCACATGTGGGGCGGGGGGGGGGGGGATGATTGAACACGCTATTGGCATATAAACGTAAATCAAATTCTGGTTTTCCATGGGATGTACCGACGAAACAGAGATAGATGTTTACTGACATGTATCAGCTATTATAGTAATAATAATAATCATCATCATCATCATTTTTATTTGAGACATTGAATACAAATGAAGCGGAGCATAATCATGTTTGATGGAGTTGTTTAAGGACACGATTGACGGAAGCCTGCCACTTCGCGTTTTGAGGGGCACTAATTTCATTACACGAAAAACAGGGAGAAAAATACCCAAGGGGCAAAAGCATTGCTCAAATGTTCCTTGAGCATCTACAAAGATCCCTTATCTTTACTTCTTGAAAGTTTACTCAACTTCTACATCAGCTTCATCCAAGTTTCATAATTATTTTTTTTTTCTATGTTATCTCAATTCGTCCAACAACATCCATCACCTTCTCCAAACTTCAGGAAAATCTTTTTCTATAAATTTTCCTTAACATCTGACCGGAACAAAGTTCACAAAACTTCCAGCAAGTTTCCAAATGAAACCCTGAAGTTCTAAGAAGCATGCTGAACTGTTACAATACTCCATGAGCTTCTACAATTTTGGCCAAATTTCTACGAAATTCCTTGATAAAAGATATCTCAGCGCTTCTATGATTTTTTTTACGAAGTTCCTCGAATAGCTAGTAATTCGCCTAATTTATACTAAGTACTCAGAATTTGTATGACGTTCGCTGCACTTGTATAAAGTTAACTGAACTTTTAAAATTTTGTTAATTTTATTGAAGTTTCCTGAAGTTCTACAAAGGTTCTTGAATTTCTACGGAATTTGCTGATCAATGGTCATTGAACTTCAATTATGCTAAAGCTACAAGAAGAATTTTTATGTTTTTGAGATGTAGCGGTTTGAACGTAGATTGTTTTTTAAATGTTGGTAGTTTTTGATCATTTTCTAATGTATTTCACGGTTCTCCAGTTCCAACAATATTTTTTGCGAAAGATCGAGTACTTCATAATAAAAAAAGCTTTTAGCAACTGATCAATATGATTAGTGTATTCTTTAATATAAAAATAAAACAATGCGACCTTTTTTCATGCACCTCATAGGTATTACCTTTGTGCTAAAATGCTAACATACTACCTTTTGTTAAGGGGGTAGTACACTTTAAACGTCCAAAAAGTAAGGCATTTTCGTTAATTTTTTTAAGCAATAAAACACTCAGGGAGGGCAAATATGTTACAACCCATTTATTAGTCATCCTTCGAACTACAATTTGTATTTTTTTTTGAACTCGAATGGCGTCTCCCCGTGGCCGGTGCAGCACGTCGCGCGGGCGTCCTCGCGCGGAAGTCGGAAAATGGCGTGGGAAAATACTCCTTTCCATGTGATCCTGGAACATAAATTGAACAAAAAACCTGATTAGTAATGAAATTTGGGTTAGAAATGCGTATTCCGATTTTTTTTTTAAATTAATTTTTTCAAAAGTTGTGGCCTTAGGAAAAAAAAGTCCATTTTTTCACCCTAAAAATGCTTACAAAATCCCGTTTGAAAAACCCCGTTTCGAGATAAACGCGTTTAAAGATAAAAATGCTCTCTCAGCGCGCCGGTACATGTTTTAGGAAATCGCTTTGTAAAGCGTTAAGGAATATTCTGGCGAATTTGGAGTCTTTTCTAAATTAAAGTATACATCCCAAGGAACATTTTAAGCAAAAAAAATGCATTTTTTTGAAAAATCAAAGTGTACTCCCCCTTTAAGCAATTCATGGTACCAAGTGGCATGGTTTTTAATTATCTACATCCATATTTAACGACACGAAATCAACATTGGAATATAATTCACTGTGAATCTGTGAAAGTGACCTGCTTAAGTTCAGTAATTCAGAAGACGAAGTAGTTATTAAAATGAATACTTTTTATCATAAGTGCATACACGTGTTTAGTAAAAGTTGCTTGAAAAAGTGCCGAAATCTCACGGAAAATAATATTCAAAAATTGATTGAGCTGGGTTTTGCGGAAGAGAACCAACATATCAGTAACTTCCAAATTTGTGATTCTTGCCGTATACAGCTTTCTAAACGTAGCGAACTATTAAGTAGCGGTGAGTTATCGAATAGTGAGATTGATGCACCCTTCTTAACAAACCATCCTGCAGGAAGCTTAATAAGTATTGCGAATTGCGTTTTTCGATTTGTTGGATCGTATTGTTGGAAGGAGATTCTTAAATTCCCGTCGATTACGCGTAAGTGCCTCTGCTTTCGGGTCCACCCCTCCGTTTTGGGCCCTTCATACTGCGACATTGTGAATTCAGATCGTTAGCTCAAATTGACACAGTGGAGCTGCATACAAGACAAGATCTTCAAAGGGATGGTGGCTACCTTACATACATATACACACATACACGAGTTATCGAACTGGTATGAACAAGATATCAATATGAATTTTCCAAGTCAAGAATCCTTAGCAACTGTACCATCAATAACATCGGCAGAAACAATTGACTCTAATGTTGGCGAATATTCGCAAAGCATTAATATTGAACTTTTTTTTACGAAAACAGAGAAATTTCAGTGCTTGACGGTATCACCTAGATCACGGACAGTTCAGAAAATTATAGACATAATCAATGTATGGCAATATATGGCAACACAATCAAAACAACTGTTTAACGATAAAGGTGTACACTCCACTTTTACTGACGATGAAACCTGGGCAGCGTGATTGTGTTACAATATGAAAAGATAGTAAGCGTCAGCCAGTTCAAAAAAGGTTAATGGCGACCACTTTATGGGAGTCCTACAACCGATTCAAAAAAATAAATAGAGAAGTACAAGATGGGTATTCATCCTTTGTAAATCTCAGGCCTAAGAACTGTAAATTGTTAACTACTTCAGGAACACATAATGTGTGCGTGTACTATTCATGAAAATGTTAATTTGATTATTCACAACTTAAAGAAATTTGATTTTTCCATTGATTTGAAGTCGATTACAGATAGTTTGATGTGTGAAAGAAAGGCAATAGATTCATCTTTTTTTGAACCTGTGCACCAACTTTCAATACCAGATTTAATGTTTAAATTTTACTCAATATCTATCCATTGCAAGTAATATTTTGATAATTGTTTATTTTTTAATATGCACAGGTAGCTTGAGGTTAAGAAAACGCCGCTGTTTTGAACAAAAGTTGTTGGGAGAAATCATAGAAAAAGGCATTGATGAAATACAACTTGAACAATGGGTCACAACCGGCAGGTGTGATGTAGAAATATTTGTAAAACAACCGGGCGATTTATTTAATTGGAAAATTAGAAAAATAGTATCCCATGATTTTATAAAACAACAGCAGTCTATGTTTTTGTAAAATACAAAAAAAAAATTCGCTAAATTCTTCCTAAGGTCGCTAATTTTCAACAATTTTTGGAAGGTTTTATCTGAAATTCTATGCAGTTCACTGAGTTTCTACAAAGTTTTCTAAGCTTTCACAAAGTTAGCAAAATTTCTATAAAATTTGCTACAGTTCTAGCAAGTTTCCAGAACTTCAGAGCTTTGAAATTCTAAAACGTTATCTTTAAAGAAGTGCTTCAAGATTCTACGAAGTACACTGAAATCAAATAATGTTCTCTTAACTGTTCCGAATTGCCCTTGCCTTCTAATAAGGTTCCTGAACTCCTGGAAGCCTTTTTTTTTACAAATCTGAAATATTGAACACCTTTCCCCCAGGGCTAAAGCCAGCGCTTCCAATTTGGTAGGAGCCCTTCGGCTCAATGACCTCAGCATCTTCTTCTTAGCATTTTAAGCTTATTGCTTATCTCATATTAGCTTATTGCTTAGTGTTCTAGATGCCCTTCCACAGATATTAATTGAAAGCTTTCGATGCCTGTACCATTTTTGCATTAGTATAATTGTGTAGCAAGTACAATCATGCTTCCAACTGAAACAAATCCTAAACCGAACCGGGAATCGAACACATCAACCTCCAGAATGGTCTTGCTTTGTAGTTGCTCCTATAACGACTGAGCTAAGGGAGGCCGAGACATCGATCATAATGTATGTAAAAATATTAGAAAATTCTTGACTTTCGGGAAAGTTTAAAGATCTTGAAGAATGATTTAGGGTTGGATCAAACGAATGGCAGGAGACCTACTGAGTGAATGAAAATAAGATATTGGTAATCGGTTTCTTACAACTCTTGAAACAGCCATGTTGGTGGAGTTTGTAATCTTCATTTAACAGAACTTTGTATAGTGTTCGGTTTATTAAATTTCGTACTATGTTTTTCAAATTGTAAATTGAATTATAAACCAGAAGTAGATGAGTTGTAATGCTGATTTTTTCGGTTTGGTCTTAATTTTGGCGCAACTTGAAAAAAAAACGTGGTTTACCTTTTTCGTCTGTTGTTGAAAAAATTGCTTTCCTCGACATTTTAAAAATAATCGCATAAGATGCTCAGTTGCTCAAATTAATCATGAAGGTCGTGAACATGTTTCGTGAATGTCAACAGCTCAAGCATTATGTCGAAAAGCATGACATTCGACGGTTTTTCCAAATGTGAGAATTATCCTCAGGATATTTAATGCAATGGTGACGGAAAACTGCTCAGTAGCAGTCAGTTTCAAAATTAAAATTAGTGAAACATTATTTAAGGGATACTATGAGTTAATTTATTATTTATAACGAAATATTGATGAAAATTGGTTTCAACACTTTTATTAACAAATTCGCAAGCATGAGAACGAATTTAGTTTAGTAAGATTTGATGAATGCTAGAATCAAATCAGGCTGGTAGAAAACTTCATACGAAAAAGGTTTATCACAAGTCTTTTTATTTCATGACAGGTAGATTTTTAAAGTGAAAACAAATAGAGGGGTTTTTAAAGTTTTAATAAGAAGACTTTTAGTCAACTGGCTTAAAAAGGAAATAGGGGGCTCACCATAAAAAATAGACCAGGGTCCCCAAGGGTAGTAAAGACGGCCCTTCTTCCCCTGCCCACAAATTTTAAAAGAAGCGGTGAAGACATATGAACACATCTCGTCTATGTAGTTAAAAATGTTTTCTAACTGCACTCGGTATCTCTGGGCTTAAGTCAAGTTAGATTCAGGTCAGATAAATCAGGTATAATTGTGAGAATGTATTGCGATTCCTCTTCTTTTTTTCCTCTACCCTCCTTATGGAATGTGATGAAGGCATCGAAAAAGCGAAATAGCCTGGGTAGGGGTGCAAAACTGAGAGTTCGCAACCTAAAGAAAAATCCTGAGTACGGCTCTGCGTGTAGACCGGAAAATTTAACTTAGTGCTTGCTTTTCTGTAGCACTGAGTTGCATCTCAAACTTCGTAAGTTAAGTAGATTAAGTAGATTCCAAATGTGGGATCTAGTGGTTAAACAAATTGTATGAGAAAAGTTTTCTGCCAATAATGGTCTTGAGTAAAGTTGGATTAAGATAAGGTTTGCTTACGAAACAAGCGAATTTATATTTCATTGAGGGAAACTCCCTGAAGTCCCGTTTTTTGCATCAACACTTCTTAATTAATCATGTTACCATGCTTCTGCGTTACTGCTCTTAAGGGGGTATTCCCGATCTTTTTTTTCAAAAAATCAAATTTTTTTTTCACGTTTTTTTGTACTTTAGACTATATACTTTCATCCCCCCAAGCCGTTTTCCGATCAGCGAATTCGGTGTCCAGTTTTTCGCGCCTTGAAATAAAAAATGCTGCGCCCGAAAAACGGCTCTCCGCGCGCAACTTTGCGGTCGGGACTGACACTGCTCTGCAGGTATTCCAGACTTACCAATACATTCAGGTGCATGTACGGGCAATAGAGTCAAACGTGTTTTTCTCGAAACCACATTTTTTTTATCGGGCGAAGATTTTTCTCAGAAACTATAAGAGATATTGACTTGAATCTTTGCGCATTTTGTTCCTTATTAAATTCTTTGGAGCTTCTCCCACTTTCAGCCAAAAATATTAACATTTAACATTGTTTGAAGCACCTTAAAGCTGCAAAAAAGCGGGCTAAAAATTGCCTGTTTTTTCATATGGCCGCCATTTTGTTAATTTGCAAGATTTTTTGCTGCCAACGGGAGAAGCTCCAGAGAATCTTATGCAGATTATTAATTTCATCACGAAATCTGTTTCAGATGAAGCCGTTCCAGAGAAAAGTCTTCGCCCGTCCAGGCGTTTGCGGCGAACAGGGGTCTGTTTGCCGCCATTTTGTGACGTCAATAATGTCTTTTTTTGTGTCGAAAAAAATTTATTTGTAAACTTTAATGTTCAATAAACAAGAACCCCAAAGAGTTAGGTGCATTACTATTAATTTTCCTTGAAAAAAAATTAATTGAAAAACAGGCCGAAAAAAGGCAAAAGATTGGGAATACCCCCTTAATGGTGACATTTATCAGAAATTACCCAAACACTTAGTTTCGTTAATTGTTAACAGAGGGCAGTGCGGTCAAAACATGTATGGTACCTCTATATATGCAGTTAGATTAAAATCTCAATCCCGCCCCTGACAGGATTTCCCGCCGTATTCTATGAATAGGGTGGGGTAGAAAGTATCTTTTGTGCAGAATATGTAAAAAAGGAGGGACTTGGTATGTTAATCGAAATGTATATATAGAGGTACCAGACATGTTTTGCAGTGACATGTAGGTACTCTCTTTTGTAGTATGTGAGAGAGAAATCACAACTAGTGCGTCATGAAAATACATGGTATGTTGAGAGATTGAGCTCGTGAGAGCGAATCTTCACTCTCAAATTTAATTTTTTTGTCTCTCTGGGGAATTTTAAAATTAACGTGAATTTTAGCTTGCTCAACAATAATTTCCGGGAAATAAGTGAACGACAAAGTCCATGAATGATTTCTTTAGGCAGTCGTTCTCTTTTTTTGACCTGAATATGCACCGCAAGCGAATTATTCCCACTTCTTTCTATATGAAGAATTTTATCACTTCCAGCGAAACAGCGCCATCTCTGTGTAAAATGACCGGAGGATATGATCTATTTCAGCTGGCGTCTCCTCGGCGGATATGTGTACCATGAACTGCACTAGCAGCAATACCTCCTAAATTGGTGAAGGACAACCAGAGTTAATCTTTTGACTTAATTTCAGTAGTAATAATGCGAATGTCTGGCAAATTTTACAAAATTTCAAATACCTCAGTTTGCCTTCGTTTCAATTACATTGGACATTACTCACTGAATACTTAAACCAACAAATCAAATTATTATTTTAAACTCTGAAGTACGCTGCGGTTTTATCTGTCTAGAGGAAATTCTTGTCAATTCAAAATTAGATTTAGTTTACGAAGAAATTAAACCAGCTGCAATTTCAAGTTAAAATGCAATACATCCCTCTCAATTTTAGCGCAAATTAAAGTTGATTCAAAGCAACCTTTCAAATCAAATTTTAATTCCCCATCAAATGGCTTTCATCAGAATCGTTCACTAAATTCTCATCATCACTTACTTTCCGATTGACTTGAGGCCATCCAAACAACGGTAGCAACCGCCGTTCGTTGCGCCAATTTCCGCCATAATGGCTAATGGCTTTCCGAAGCTCAATATCCCTTCCAGCGTTCAACAAACAAATATTGACCAGCACCCCAAAGCCTGTGGCAGCACCAATAATGCTCCCGGGAACCTAATTATGGCTTCCGTGTCGTCGAACCAATTTCATCCCCATTCATCTCCGATAGCAGCATCATAATTTGGTTGTTTATGGACCAAATGTGATATTCCACCGCATCGTTATATCAGCACAGCAGCAGCTAGCTTTAGTGGAGCATACACACATCCATTGGTTGGTTGCAGCAAAAGCCGCATAAATAACCCCAGCCGCCAACGGCGCTTAGCGCATGGGGACCAATATTTAATAATCTATTTATGAACTCAGAAAACATAAATTTAACCCTTCCCGCTCTTCCGCGGCATACATCGAGGGAACATGGGTGGAAAAGCTCGCATATGCTCATAGTACAGGAAGGAGTGCAGTGATCACCATCGATTCGAGATCGTTTGTCGCCAGTCGCCCGCGTGCTCACTAATCTAATGTGAAAGTGCAATCAATATCATCGCGTATGACAACGGCGGGCGACGCCAACGACCAATGACGATAACAACGACGGTGTGCACTGTGCAGCTCAGTGCATTTTTGCGCCCGCAGGGTCGAATTCAGTATAAAGTAAAAAATCATGTTCTTCGCTGTATAGAGAGGTGGAAGAACTACCGGCAGATCCGGTTATACGGTAGCACATCGCAGTTCAATCGGTGAGCTATCTGCCTTCAGGGGGTCATAAAGTGTTCCCCAGCCCCGGTGTCCTTCACCCGCTTGGGTGGGGTGCATGTATGATTTATAAAAGTGGCGCAAAAATTGGCTTTAAACTAGTTTTCCGAATAATTAAATGGATATTAATGGCCTCGGAGTCCGGATGTCCCGGGTAGTTTGGTGCTCAGTGAGGCGAGTTCTATCACACAGTAGAGTAGCAGTGCACACACAGAGGTTGCATCATGTTGCAAAAGGGTGGTTGTGAGAGGTTGGTGTACTTTTTTTTTTGGTTATCGCTGCTTTTTGCGTGACAATCTGTGGAAGGAATTAGAGATGTGAACCGGTAGAGCGGGAAAATTAAAGTCTAAGTAGTGAAAATCTTTGATAGCAACAACTATATAAAACACATTACAGGGCTGTAAAGCACCTCGGAGCGTTTGCAGATCAATTTTGTGCATGCATCGCTCGACACTCGACACTATGAACAAGTTTTCGGGTACCCAATCTCATCGGCTATTGCAGATTGGGTAATGGAAACACTGCTAGAAACAGTCATCCGCATGTTAAATATTCCACTGTTATTAGATGATCCAAATGCTGAACATGGCCAAAATCATAGATCAGCTTAGTCTGAACGGCTAAGCCGCCCTTAAATCGCTGAGAAATAGACTGATCATCCGTATGAACGAATAGAATATCGAAACCAGACAACGACCAGAACAAGAAAACCTGGAATATACCTATACCTGTACCTATGACTACAACAACATAAGGCAAGCGAAATACATTTGGATTCAGCAACCAGATTCAGCACCAATGTTGTTTACAGCATACCGTACAGGGACTGCATGACAACGAACCGTCTCAAAAACACGGATAAACGGGCATCTCAAAAAATAAGTTCCTGGTGGTTAATGATCTCCACATTTTAAAGTTTACCTTGTTTAAAAAAAAACCTCAATAAAATGTGGTTTTTAAGTATTTTTAAACTTTTTCATTGTGAAAAAAATAGTCCAATCTTGCTAGATCGGGTTATTGCCAGATAAGCTGTAATTACACAGAGAACCAATAGACGTTGCTTGGGACTAGCATTCATCCTCAATGTGAAAATACTGGTGAACTAAAATTAGGCAATACCAGCGTCGGCCACGTTCGAATGCTGGTCAAGAAAGGAATGGGTAGGAATATGTTGAACATATATCTACCTATCAGTAACAATCCAAGCTGAACAGTAAGAACAGAAGCTGATTGTTGATTGATTTTAGCTGATTAACACCAGGTTGAATATATAGTTGATTAGTAGTGCATAAAGCGAATTGTATCCCCCTAAATCAACCTCAAAAAGTTAGCTGAACTAAAGACTGAACAACGCTTATTTAAGCTCAGCACTACTCCACAAATCAGCAATGTGCTACAAATATGTTGATAGTCTTATAGAAGAATATGAATCTATTTTTTTTTCCTTTGTTTTTTCCGTCGATCTTGTTTTTCGTGCTGAGCACCAATGCTACCGACGTGCCAGAAAGGCAGCTCCCACACCTGGACCCTACCTATCGACCCATTAACTCATGAACCGGGGACCAACGGCTTTACTTCCCATCCGAAGGAAGGCGTGATCAGAGATGTTATGCCTCAGAACATCCCGGCGGCGCCGACTGGGATTGTACCCAGGCCTGCTGGGTGAGAGGTAATCACGCTTACCACTACACCACCGGCGCCGTTAATATGAATCTATTGCACAATATTGTTAAGTGTCGTCAGTGCCACGCGTTGTATTTCCGACATTTTAGTTCTTCTAAATTCACTGCCTACCTTTTTAATCCCACGCAGCATCAGCAGTAGAGACAAGCAAGAGGAGCTTTTAAGGAATATCGTCAGGTATAAGTGGACTATGACGACGTATTCCTGTGTTTTGACTTGGTTATATTGCACTGAATTTTCTGACCACATTCCAAAAATATAATCCAATTATGACACTAAAAATAGCATCCAAATGACCATCGAAATAATTCGCGCACTTGTTTACTGCACTTGAAATTGAGAGGAATGTTTTACTGTCACCATTTATTGTTTACAATTCTGCATTGCTGTTTAATATTCTCCCGGTTGTTATTATTCAACTTAAATTTGTTGATCATACCTTTTGCCACACATATGCTTAAGTGGTCTAGTAGGTATGGTTGATTCCTGTAAAGCAGTGACTGTCGGTTCGAATCCCGAAATACCAGTGGCGTCCCGTAACCTCACTTTTTACCTGTGCACCAACTTTCAAAACCAGGTTTAATGAAATATTCATACTCGAATCGGATGAAAAATACACTTAATCTTCTAGTTTACTCTATATCTATCCATTGCAAGCAATATATTGGTAATTGTTTATGTTTTGAGAGTTGGTGCATAGGTAGATTAAGGCTAAGGAAACGCCACTGCGAAATACAAAGGAAATTGTAAGACTTATAATAACAATATATATAAAAAGGAAATTTTAAAACTTTTAATAATATAATTTTAAGATTTATAAATACCATTGCACTGTGGTCAAGGATTGGAATTTAGCAAGACAAAAGTTCATAGTACTTTTGTTTTAGGATTTAGGCGTTTGGTATCTTCAGTGAAGATTTTCTTCTTAAAATTATCCTTCTTTTGGTGCCTTCAAACATTAGGGTGATCCTTTAATTTATAATATAATCTGAACACTTTTCAGTTTGACCTTGCTCCAACGTCATTCAGCGTATAGAATGAAGAAAACCAAATAGCTATTAGGAAACATACCGCAGAACATAACGAAAGAAGAACATAAGCTTATTATCGGAACGCTCTTTTGGAGCACTGATAGTGTTATATTATAAATAACCTGAATTCAGACGAGAGAAGAAGGAGAAGAAGAACAAGACGAGAAATAAGGAAAAAATACACTAAGCACAGGATTAGAATTGCTAACACATTAAAATTTGCCGTTTGGTTGTCCTCTGAAAACTATTTTTTGGGTGTTGTCGGATAATTTACAATGTTACAAAAAAAAGGCATTAGAAAGACTTTTGTAGTTTAGCAAGACACACGTTTTTCTTTTAAAATATCGTTTCTCCCTCTATTTAAGAAGAAGTTATTACCAAATTTAATTGCAAAAGTGAGTGAACTTAAATAAGTTTAACTTAAGATAAAGAAAAAACGTATCTCCAGTTTTCCCATATAATATGCACGCCCTTTCAAAAAATGGCTAAAAAATGTCTGTACATTTGCCCTATTTTGAGTGGTTGACATTTGAAAAGGGCCTATTTTGTATAGAAAATCTTCAATATCTTTTGATAGTCGAGAGATACAAATTTTATTTTTTGAGCAAAGTTGTGTGTTTTCACGAGTTCTAAAAGTTTTTTGGAAACAGTTTTTACGAAAAATTTTAAATAAAAAAGTTGGAGCTGAAAAACTGATTTTTTTTGGTGCACCCTAACGCAGTTCAGAAAATTCTCTAAAATGAAAACGGTAAGAGATACAAAAAAACTTTTTTCATCAAAGTTGCTTGAAATTAATTCATCAACAACTTCTTTGAATAATGTGTGTCTTTATTTTTTAAATAAGAAAGTTAGTTTTTGGATTTCAAAAAATTAAAGGATCGCCCTATTGTTTGAAGGCACCAAAAGAAGGATAATTTTAAGAAAAAAAACTTCACTCAAGACACCAAACGACTAAATCCTACAACAAAAGTACTATGGATCTTGGAGGCGAACCAGCCTAAGGCTGAAAGCCTCCTAAATAAAGCTAAATAATAATAATAATAATACTATGGACTTGCTAAATTCCAATGCTGGACCACTGTGCATTGGTCAGTATCACGGTAAAGCAGTTCCATAACAATTATAATACATGAAGCGGTCCTCCATGATTGTTTTTTAATTAAAACTAGAAGGCTGAAGAAGGGTTGAAACAAAAACTGTTATTAAATGCCTTAACAAGCTTAAAATTTATGTTACTATTAAGCTTTCGGCTGATTAAAATCACCAGATTTAGATTTTTAAAAGCGGAACAAAGGTTAATGTTAACCATCAAATTGTTACCTAGGATGTTAATGTTTGCTTTCAGATGGTATCAAATCTGATAAACATTCACTAGGGAAATAAGAAGTATGATATTCATACTATCAGAATTATGAACCCCGTTGCAAGCGTCAAAACTTATTTCATATTAAATCTTATGAAATCATTACATTGCATTCGTCAAGGAGTCCATGGTTTTTGTATACGCCACAATCGTCATTAGACTAGTGCGTTAGGCACGTGTCTCTGGACCCTGAAGTCCTTGGTTCGAATCCCTCTAGCGATTTGTTATATTCAATGTGGAAAATTTTCCTAAGATTATCTTGATTTACTTTCATGCGAGAATTGTATGAAATTTCAAAGAATATCTTGTGGCAAAAAACCATACGATGTTCGTATGAAATCCTGAAGATTTATTCGCACAGTGTTCTTAATTGAGTCGAAGAAAATCTCATTGAGTTAAGTGATATTTCGCACCTGGGTTAAGCATTGCTTTGGAAATGTATTAAATGAATTTTAAATAATACATTTTTTTCCTTTATTTGTTTTTCCTATTGAGTACCAATGCTATCGACGCCAGGAAGGCAGCTCCCACACCTGGATCGTACCTATCGACCCATCAACTCATAGACCGGGGACCAATGGCTTTACTTCCCTTCCGAAGGAAGGCGTGATCAGAGATTTTATGCCTCAGTAAATCACATAAGTGCCGACTGGGATTGAACCCAGGCGCCCTTTTAGGTGAGAGGCAACCACGATTACCACTATACCACTGGCGTCGCTGTTTTAAATAATACACACTTAAACAAAAATATACGATTGAAAAAAATGTCCGATTTACTCACGTGTAACAGTAAATTTTCAATCTTGTTGGCGAAATCGTTCTTTTACTGTACTGTAATTTTGAAATTTTAAAGAAACTTTGTGAAGCAACAACAATCAATCATATTCCCCTTATTGTTCTTTAAGCATTTCACAGTTATTAATTGAGAGCTTTCTATGCTCACAGTGGGGATTTTATTAACAAAAAGGATTAAAATTGTCTGCCGCTGAAAGTAATGGCCCGATGTTGTCAGGAGGGGCTGACTACATCGGCTCATTACTTTCAGCGGCAAACTTTTATCTTTGGGCGTATCAGACTTTTATATTTCAACAATTTCACATAACGGTACCGTAAAATGGGGTACCTTTGTTAATGCGGGTAACTTTGATAGTAGAATATAATGATTAAATTGACACCCTGCAGTGTTGCTAAATTGTAAATATTGGTTCAGTTTTGTATCTTAGCGAAGACAACAAATCAAGAAGACTGGCAACTTTGCCAGAATCCAAGCGACAGATACAATGGCGCTGCGCTTGAGTGAAGGTGGAAGCAACGCATAGAAACATGAGCAGATACACAAACCCTTCTTCTGAGGTTGTAATCTTTGCTATCAAATTCGTTCGAAGCACTTACCTTTGAGCGGCAGATGACGCGATTGTATCGGTCTCATAGCGTTCGTATGAGAAAATGGAAGAGTTGCCAGTCTTCTTGATTTGTTGTCTTCGATCTTAGGCTATTATCATTGATATCGTGTATTTTTTGTAGTATATTTGAGACTTTTTCCAAATAGGGGAAATGACGGCTTCGGCATGACAGACTATTTTCGGCAACCCAAATTGAAACACTATTTTCACTGGATTTTCTTACGAAAACACTTCGCTGAATGCATGCAAACGATTATTTATGCTTTCAGCTTCAATTTGACTATATTTTTACCACTGAGAAAAAGCAATCTAGCAGGGTTTTCTTGAAATGAAACACACGCACTACAAATTGTAGCTGATTTCGAGTTGCCGATAATAGAACAGCAGATTTACATGCAGTTCAAATGGAACGGTTGCCGAAGAAAAACTGGTTGCCGACAATACTCGCTCTCACTAGAGAAGATTGGAGCTTTGTAAAAGCGTTTCAAAACAAACGTTGGTAGGACAAACCAAGAGAACTTTAGCAACTAGATTTAAAGAACATATAGCGGAGGTTAATAAGGCCAAAAAGCAAGAAGAAAAGGGCCTAACATATGATTTCAAATCAAAGGTTGCAGAACACATATTCACAGAGGACCACCAACTATCGACGGAGGACATAACGATTTTACGAACCGTATCTACACCATGGAAATTGGATGTTGCAGAAAGCCTCGAGATCAACAAACAACGTAATTCAACTTTACTCAACAGGGATCAAGGAAACGGACACACATGGCTTTTCAAGTTACTACCTAGGACACATCAACGAGTAAGCAGCGGAGTACCTGTTCCTATAGAAAATTAAATTTAAGTTTACCTAGTTTCTAAGTGAAAATGTACCTGTGTTAATATATATTCGGTAAATGCGATGTTTTTCTTCAGTCGAGTATTAGTACAAGACACTGAAGAAGTCTGCACATTGTAGACGAAATACGCGTATCTGTCAAGGATAAGCAAATAAAGTAGTGGAATTAAATGGAAAATACTAATCCTTCTCTCTCTCATTATACAGGTATTCCACTAAGACGCCCACATTCATCAGGTTTCAAAACAGTTTCTGACAATTCTTTCGACTGAAATTGTTAGAGCAGCTGGCAGCAAAAGATTGTAAACAAACCAATACTGCATATGTGTGCGTTTCATAGAGAAAAAGGCTATAGAAAGAAGGTCGCTGCTTAGATTGCCGAGAATACGTAAATTCCCCTATCTGAAAAAAAAAAACAATTTTCTTGATTTTCGCCTGATTGAAAAGGCACAGAAACAAGCACTTATTAAATGTATTTCCGATAAGGTCATCACAAATTCAATATTGTTTTCTTATTGCTCGTGATGTTTCTGATTATGTACTCATTCAAAGTTTATTATTTCTTGATCTAAATTGTTTGAAAATCACGCAATGTTTTCTATATTCAAAATATTGTAGCCAGTCTAAATACGTAGTTCGGAGTATTTCTCTCATCAACACCGGTTCCGCACTCTGGGGCAGACTGCTTTTCAACTGCTGTAGACAGATAAAATAAATGATATTTTTCCAATCAGCATCCCAATATGATTGGAACTGCCAGTCAAAACGTTTTCAATTGGATTAAGCAATTAACAATAGATTCTACGCTTGCTTTGGCTCTGGTGACAAATTTAGTGGAATTTCGACTCCGACTAGTAGACAAAAAAAAATGACTTCAGATTAAATTTTAATAAATTCGTGCAAGACTTCCACTTCACCGAGTCGAACAGTTTTAACATGCCAGCAACGACCGTCGACCGCACCACACACGTGCCGCCACCCAGTTAATTGAGTTAACTTATGTCCACACGAATAAAAAAAAACGGAATCGAATCCACTCTACCGATCGAATCGACTTCCTTCTTCAACATTTGCATATAAATTTTCACGCTCGATTATGCAGTTTTGATTCCCTTCAACCACACCGACGTCGTTGACGTCGTGGGGTCATAGCACATAACCTACAGCCAACGGCCCGGACGGCGCTTCTTACCCAAGCATATGCCAAGTAATGCACCATAAGCGGGTGAGCACTCATAAAGGGAGTCATGCATATTGAAGAATTTTCCGCTACTTCCACTCGTCACAGGTATACGAACGTACGAATGTGGGTTTTGTTAAACACACGTTTAAATTACGGCTAATTAGCGGTGGTTGAAGAAAACAACAACCAGCCGTCGTCGTTGGTGTGTGCTGATCTGCTGTTGTTTATCCAAGCCTTGGGACGCCGCCGCTGTTCCGAACATCTTTCGAGTCGTACGTAAGCGCAGAGCCACAACGCCAAGAACGTGATGACAGCAGATCGTGACTTACCAGAAGGTAACTTCTTTCCCTCTGTTGTGTACCTTTTCTTGCGGGATTCTCTTGTTGTACCTCGTTACCCGGCCACGGCATCGACGATGACGACAACGACAATGCAGTGCTGCTACATCACGGCACATGGGTTTGGTTCGGAGATGGTGATCCAATTCTCGTACGCCCTTGCTTTTTGCTCCCTGCCCCATCGGAACCAATCGTCTGCGATCATTATTGTGGTTGTTGTCGTTGGTGTACAATAGAGGAAAAGTACATTTTCATGCACCAAAAAGCACACAAGTCATCAACAGCAACAACAACAACAATAACAACAATTGCTTGGCACGATGGCACAAGTCGCTTGGCGGGTGCAGTTGTACAAGGCAGAAAACGACAGCTTCCTTGCTATATGTGTATAGTTCGTTAGCATCATCAAGACCGTGGTTCCAGGTTTTAATTTGCACCATCATCACCACTCGTCTTCACGGCTGATGCCACCACCGCAATACGCTGGTTTTGGCTTCGGTTCCAATGTTGAACTCACTGTATCACTGAATGGGTGGAGGACGATGCACAGAAAGTTGGCCAAAATATGAAAAAAAAACATGTTTTAAGGTGTTCTATGTTGTTTTATTTTTGCTGTATACCGCAATATATGCTGCAACGTTTCAAAGTGGCAACAGTTGAAACGTTATTATGATGGTTAAACATTTTGAGAAGTTTTTAAACATTGTCATAATTTAGAACTATATTTTTTTTTCAACAGCCCTTACCACACGTAACCAAAATTATCAATGGTAAATTTTTCTTAGAAAATGAGTTCCTTGTATTAAATCCCAATTAGTTGATGGATGATCGTCTCAATATTTTAATGTTCAAAGAAGTTTAATAAAATGTGTCAAGTTGTGAGTGGTTGGATCATCATGAACGAATGAACCTTCAATTAGAATGAATTAGATTGAACAAACATTTTTGAATAACACGTCCGAACATACCAACTTGACAAAATAAGAAACACCGAAGATATTGCAGTTTGAAGCTTTACTGCCATTGGTATAAGTGCAGAGGCGGGGGTACAGTAAGACCCCTCCCGCTCCCCTTCCAACGACGGTTATGTGATTGAGCAATTGTTCATCTGAACAAAATCGATAAGATAAGAAACTCTGAAGTTATTTCAGTTTGAAAGTGTGGCTACTACCCCCCCCTCTTCAGCTACGCATACGAGATAGAGCAATTTTTATACGGCAGTGTTGGCAGGAAAAATGGTTTTTGGAGTTTAATTAGAATTATCTATCTTTGCACACCTATACATTTTTATAGAGTCATTCTACATTCATACATCCTTTTGCAAAGTTGTTAGGCCTTTCCTGGACTATACTTTAACATGATTAGATGCATGGTTGAAGCAAAATTGGGGTCCCGAATAATGAAAATACAAAAAAATATGTTTCACCATACAAATTTCAATCGCAATGCGGAAAGCCTGGTTACAACCAATCTAAAAAAGGGTTGTTCTCGCTTGATGAGGTCAAGTTTGTGTTTGTCCATATAACGGTGACCCACCCCTAATGGACACATTAGTGATAAGAACTCATCCGAACTTGTCCGGGTTGGCGTTCGCAAACCGTTGAAAACCGTATGTGCTACATCATGTTAGAGCCAATTTGACAATTTTTTTTTCAAATTCTTTTTTTTTTTTTTTTTTCAATTTAATTTAGAATTAATAATAACTACTTTTCACATGGCATGTCTTTTTTTGTTCCTTGATTTGTTTTCCGTCGATATTGTTTTCCATACTGAGTGCCAATGTTACCGACGCCAGGGAGGCAGCTCCCACACCTGGACCCTACCTATCGACCCATCAACTCATGGATCGCGGACCATAGGCTTTACTTCCCTTCCGAAGGAAGGCGTGATCAGAGATTTACTGCCTCAGAAAATCCAGGCGCCGCAGCCTAGGATTGAACCTATGCCCTTTGTGGTGAGAGGCAATCATGCTTACCACTACACCACCGGCGCCACTATCAACACGAAGTTGAAAATAAAAATAACATGTTTCTGGAAAAAATATACCTGTTAATTTTGAGTAAAAATATTAAAAAAGGTGGAGTCAAAATATCAAAAATTGTTTAAAATCGTAGATCAAGAACATGATAAAATTTCTGAAATTTTAAGTACACTTTTTATGTAATTTTTGGAACATTTTAAATCGTTGTTTTCTGTGAAAACATTACTTAAAAAAGCTTGTTAGCAAAAAGTTGAAAAAAAAATAAAAAGCTGTTGTTCTACGTTATTTGTCAATTTTCAAATGTCCATAGTTTTCAATATTCCAAAAGTTGAGCTTTTTTTTAAAAAAAAAATACAATTGATCAAAGGCATTTTGAGATATTTGAGTATTTAATACTTTTATGAAATGTTTAATCAAAATTACTGAAATAAATTTACACTGTATATTTTTTTTCCAGAAACACTTTATTATTTTTAAGCTGTAGATAAAAGCTTTAACCCAGACGTCATTCGATCAGAAGTGACGTTTTCGTGCTACAATTTTTACTAATTTCTATTGCAAAGACGCCATTATAAAAAAATCTCAAATGGTCGAGTCCGTGCTCACTCGGCTGTCGACAGAAGCAGACCACTCTCAATGTGTGTCACGCGATCGTCTGTTTACTCGAGCAGAGAATGAAAACAAAATAAAAACTATATTTGATGTTTTGATATAAGCGTTCGTGATAACATATTTTGCCTACCGTGTGGTCGAGTTAACAGTAATCATAACAAAAATGAGATCTAAATGGTATATCAAGGGTATTAAAAAGATAACAAATTATGTTTTCTTGATAACAAATCCATGTCTGCATTTTTTTCCTTGATTTGTTTTCCGTCGATCTTGTTTTCCGTGCTGAGCACCAATGCTACCGACGCCAGGGAGGCAGCTCCCACACCTGGACCCTACCTATCGACCCATCAACTCATGAACCATGGGACCAACGGCTTTACTTCCCTTCCGAAGGAAGGCGTGATCAGAGATGTTATGCCTCAGAACATCCCGGCGGCGCCGACTGGGATTGAACCCAGACCTGCTGGGGTGAGAGGTAATCACGCTTAACACTACACCACCGGCGCCGCTGATGTCTGCATTTTGATATTAGTAAACAATATAAGTAATCAATATGTTATTAGGGAAAACAAAAAATAAAAAATAAACTAAATTAGTTTAGTTGAAGATGCTAATTTCAAATAGCAGACTAAAGCGGTAATTTTTATACGATCGATGAGGAGATGAAAGTATAGAATCGATAGTTCCGTTAGAGTACGGCAGTGTGAAAATTGCATATAGAGAGTAGAAAGCGAGCAAGGCCAACATTAGGAAGGTACAAGTCGGTTTGAACATCTCTCTTTACCAAACTCCCCCGTTGGAGAGGTATGGTGAGGGATATTCCACCCGCACTGGCAAAAAGAGATGATCACCGAAACGCTAAAGAACCGACGATGTGTTTGAAACAGTTCTATCGATTTTAACATCGTCGGTACTTGAGCGTGTCGGTGATCATCTCTTTTTGCCAGTGGTTGCGGGGTGGAATACCCCTCACCATCCCTCTCCAACAGGGGGAGTTTCGTAAAGAGAGATGTTCAAACCGACTTGTACCTTCCTAAAGTTGTCCTTGCAGGCTTTCTACTCTCTATATGCAATTTTCACACTGCCGTACTCTAACGGAACTCTCAATTCTATACTTTCATCTCCTCATCTATCGTATAAAAATTACCACTTTAGTCTGTTATTTGAAACTAGCATCTTCAACTATGTGAATCGTTGACTTCACGCAGAAGTAATACTAAACATATAGTCAAACTAAATAAGTTATTATTTTGATATCATGGTATCAAATTTAGTAATCTGAATGTTTTGAAATCTTTTGGTTGATATCAAGATTCAAAATCAAAAAAATGTTGTCAATAATGTGCTAATGGTGCCATATTAAAGTACAGAACAGGAAATAATCATCCAGTTGTACAAATTACAAGAAAGTATATAATGAATCCCCGAGCAAAGTCGGTTAACAAAATGAAAGCAAATCGATATTAAAGTTTGCAGTTCCTATCATAATGAAAACTAATTTTGATTTCAATTGCCGCGACAGAGGTCTGATATCATATTGTGCTTTCATTATACAGTCAAGACTTTTTAAATAAAAACAACTTAACTTGAAGTTGTGCTGTTAACGTCTTGTTTAAAATTTAATGTAAGTTCATCTGTTGTTGAATTAACGATTATTGTTTATTTGTTTTGTATAACACATTTTAGGTCATTCGTGTTTTGCCCGGGGTGAGATTTGAGCTCAAGTCTTTCAGCGTGAGAAGCATGGATGCTAACCATTTACACCAGGCCCGTATTCAGTTAAACAACATGAATGCAAAATCAGTAATCAAATTGATTTAATTTAAAGCAGGATTAGTTTTCCGTTTGATTCAACAGTATAACATTTAGCTCTCATTTTCGCTGTGTTAACCGTTAAGTAAACCTAAATGAGAACAACTGGAGTATTCAAAATAAGTTACATCACAACAGCAAATTTTGATTTCAATTTGATCTTGAGCTTTGCTCGGGTCGCTTTATAGACAAATAACAAAAGTTTAAATATGACGAACGATTGAAGTTTATTAGATCCAATTATTATTAAGTAGACGATGTGAAGTTTTTAAATTTAGAGTTTCGTTTCCTTGACAAATTCTAGCGGAATTATATTCAATAAAGGAATAGAACACACGAATCATGCAAAAAATTAGTCTACGATGACTCTCATATTATTATGCATGATAAATTCCTTCGCATCGAACATATTTTAACAGACATGAATGACGATATTTATTTTTTAGGGACTGAACTTTGAAGATTAATATCAATGAATGTTGTAAAACAACACTGTAAAAATCATTATTGTCTTTGTAATGTTTAGATGTTTAGAAAAAATGTGAATGATTGGACATAACAAAAAATATGCAAATCCAAGAAGGTCGTGTATAAAATTCTTGTTTTTTGCTTTTGACCTGGGTCTGCTCAAAGTTAAATAGCATTTACTATTCGTTGAAATATGTGAAGCTCCTTGTTATTCTAAAGAAATTATTTTTTGGGAGAGCATGATTATTTTTTCACAAATTTCCTGCCATTCCTATTCCGCAAATCGTCTCTTACCTTTCAAATCCACCGCGCAAACGATCACCACAAGAAGGCTTCCCATCACATCGTCATCGTCATCCCCATAGCCGTCGTCGCTGCCGATGTGCCGTCGCCGGGTCGGGTTAGTATAAGTGTTCAATTGGGATGCAGAATCGATTCGATACAGACACTGAACACCCAGCTTACCATTCTGCCGTAGCCGCAGATCCGTCCACGTTGTGCATTCTCAGTCTTCGGGTCTTCTGTGTTCTATATAGAACAGGTCTGTCCTTGTGTGGTCCCTCTCGTTCCCTCTCGTTACTTGGACGCCAGTGCCTGGTTCAATGACTCGCGTGTTCTATGGATTTTCACTCTTCTGCCACCTGCGGAAAAGGGCTTCTGAATTACTACTGTGTGCGCTTCATCCAGACAAAGATGATTTGCGGCATTGATGCAATTTATCAGGTAATTGAAGCATCGGACCATTGTCCGTTGGTAATATGATTTTCTACCGGTAATTATAGCAAAATTTTCTGAAAGTTTTAACCACACTCAGCATTCACAACGACCTTCCTTGGTTCGTATTGCAAGCACATCCTTTCGCGTATTGCACCTTTATGGCAAAACCTAGTTTCAAGTGTTCTTTTTTTCTGCTCTCAAAGCTTACTCCCCGCTTGGTTGCAGTAAGTACATATATAGTTTAAAATAGCAATCGAGTATGAAACAAGAAGGAAGAATTTTATTGCATCTGCATAACCTGCATGGCGGTGGGTTGGTAGGTAGGGAGAATCCCTCGCGAATATGGCAATACCGCATACCGCTTCCACTAAAGCCTTGTCTACACATTGCAATGCTGCCACAGTGTCTATGTCTATGTAGAGCTTTTACTCAGAATCAGCAGCAGCAGCAGCAGTATTCCTTCCGGACCAACACGAGAACGGGAGCAGCAAGTGTGGTTTTCAGAGATATTGCTTGTTTTATTGGCTTTTTTCATATCACCTGCATTTGGTTGCGATGGGGAAAAATGGACGGAAAATAGGGTGATACAGTTAACTTTTGCATGGTAAGTTCAACTATATACAGGGTGGCCTGCGAACCGGGGAAACCGGGAAATATCCGGGAATTTGAAAAGTAATCGAGAAAATTGAGAAAACCCCGGGAATTCGACAAGAGCACCGGAAAAAATAAATTAACTATACCATAGGAACAAATTTTACACCAGAATTTCAGAATAAACCATTAAAACAGAAAGATTATTTACCAAATAAATGTCTAGCTCTATTTGCTGCATAATTTTCTTCTGTTTCCCGCCTTATTGGTTTTAACATTTAATCAATTAGCAATAGTAGCAAGTAGTAAACGAGATACGCGTATCTATAAAAGATAAGCAATTATAACGATATTAAAAGGAAATAAACCAACCCACTCAAAGCTCTTCATAAAGGGATTCCGTTAAGAGGTTCGATAAAATTAAAAGATTTTACAAATATTTGTAAAATCCGAATCTGAACTATTCTTTTTCGGGGTTTTAATTTTTCGCTTTCAATTCTAAATCAAAATAACCATGCATTTTTTTTTTTTCAAAATTCTATGATATGAATTCCAGAATTAATTTGGAATTCTGCTCTGAATTTTCATGGAATTCTTCTGAAATTAACCAGCAAACACTTCTCGTAATAATTACCGTTCAATTCTGTTTTGGAATTTCCTTGAAACCCCTTCTAAGAATTTGATTGGAATCCTTGAACCTATTCGGAGACTTTGATTCTTTTGAAATTCTTTTCAAAATTTTCTTTTAGCTCTATTTTAAACAGCAGAAATTTTTCGAAATTTTATTTTGAAACCGCTTGGAATATTTTAAAGAATTTCTTTCTAACGATCGGATTTTTTTTTTTGCAATCAATTTTATTGGAGCTCTTTGTTGAATCTTTCGCACTAGGGTTGAAATTATTTCCAGAACACTAGAACTATGTTTCTCTTTGGATTATCATCATAATTCTCTTGGAATACTTCTTAAAATTAATCTGTCATTTTCCTCACGACCCTATACAAATCTCCTCAAAATCACATAGGAATTTTCTTTTAATTTTCTTTTCACTACACTTTTTGAAATCTTCTAAAATTACCTAAGAATTTAATTTAGAACGGGCATTCTTCTCCACAGAAATCCCTCCAAATTCATCTAACAATTTCATTTCTAAAGACTTCATGTCAGAATGATTCTGGAATTCTGCTCAAAACTTCTTCTCAATATTTGATTGGAATCCTTCTTAGAATTCCCTTGAACCTATTCAGAGACTTTGATTCATTTGAAATTCTTTCAAAATTTTCTTTCAACTCTATTCTAAACAGCAGAAATCAACACTTTGAATACTTTTAAATTTTACTAAAAATTCCAGGGTTTGTCCGCAAGATTCTATAGATTGCTTTGTAATTTATTATAACCCTTAAAATGCTTCCAAGTCTCAAAGCCTTGACAATTATGACTCCACTTGATTTATTTTTTTCAAAATCTCACTCTTTTTAAATATTTTTTTCTTCAAATCTTGCGTGACGACGATTGTCATTAATCATATTATTTTTAGAAAAGTTCTAGTTTCATACCCTACATAAATGTCAAAGTCCCAGAATCTTGAGAATCTTCTTAAATAACTTTTTTTATCCTCTCAGTAATATGTTTTAAGTATTGGTTATCGGACGTGGGTATTAAATTTCATAAACCATGTTTAGTTTCACGTTGAGCGAGTTCCAACGTCAGTAGGTTTTACCTGTTTTTTTTTTGTGTTTAATGTTGTACATCAGCGCGAGTACTGAAAGGTTTATATTTATGTTCGATAACCCCAAAAATTTCCTCTAATTCTCATTTGTATCATGTTAATTTTTTTCTGAAACACCTTTTTTAATTCAATCTTTTATTCTTAACAACTGTGTCTTATAACCTATTTATCCAGAGAGCATTTGGCCTAGTGACCTTAAGGGGGTATTCCCAATCTTTTGCCTTTTTTCGGCCTGTTTTTCAATTAATTTTTTTCAAGGAAAATGAATAGTAATGCGCCTAACTCTTTGGGATTCTTGTTTATTGAACATTAAAGTTTACAAATAAATTTTTTTCGACATAAAAAAAGACATTATTGACGTCACAAAATGGCGACAAACAGACCCCTGTTCGCCGCAAACGCCTGAACGGGCGAAGACTTTTCTCTGGAACGGCTTCATCTGAAACAGATTTCGTGATGAAATTAATAATCTGCATAAGATTCTCTGGAGCTTCTCCCGTTGGCAGCAAAAAATCTTGCAAATTAACAAAATGGCGGCCATATGAAAAAACAGGCGATTTTTAGCCCGCTTTTTTGCAACTTTAAGGTGCTTCAAACAATGTTAAATGTTAATATTTTTGGCTGAAAGTGGGAGAAGCTCCAAAGAATTTAATAAGGAACAAAATGCGCAAAGATTCAAGTCAATATCTCTCATAGTTTCTGAGAAAAATCTTCGCCCGATAAAAAAAATGTGGTTTCGAGAAAAACGTGTTTAAAGTTTTGACTTTAGTTAAAACCATTTGGGGGTTCTTACCATTAGTCAGCTATGCCTGGACACCGAATTCGCTGATCGGAAAACGGCTTGGGGGGATGAAAGTATATAGTCTAAAGTACAAAAAAACGTGAAAAAAAAAAATTGATTTTTTGAAAAAAAAGATCGGGAATACCCCCTTAATGTCTGTAACTCAATAAATTCTAGGGTTTTGAAATCATAAAATGTATCGAGCTTATAAAAAGTGATAGAAATTGATTTTTCAAACTGTCTTGAAAGATCAATGATTTAATACATAAAGTGACTCATAGAGTTGGATTTATACTTTCAGCTTTAAAAAATACTTTTTGTAATTTTGCTTTTATTTTTCCCACAAATCACCTCCGAGAATTAGAGTCGCGTTTTTAAAAATGTGTTGAATTACGTTTTTTGTTGAATATTAAAAACCGGGAAACTTTTAAGATTTGAACCGGAAAAATCGAGATGAAACCGGGAATTTCAAAATGATAATTCACTGGTCACTCTGATTATACATCTATATCTATAAATGATTCTATTTAATCAAATTAAAAAAGTGAACTTGCTTAAAAGAATACTAAACTGCATGTTTTAAGAAACTGCAACGTTTCTGAATCACCCTAACGTAAAGTAGAATACGATAGTTACTCCCTCGCCCGAAACGGATGGTTGTCAGTGTCGCCTTTATAAAACAAGTCTCGCACATTTGGCTCGCTTCCTGGAAACGTGGTGATTCTGTTGATTGCATTTTTATTCAAGTCTCACCAAATCCGCGACACAAGTCATATCCACGGATTCTATTTTTCACGATGGCTGGGTGGTATCAAGCATCGTAAAGAAATTAAGATTATAGTGCTGCTACTTCCAGGCTATCGAGGGCTTGTCGATAACGGAACAGCACCGCGTCATCCATGGGGAGGAGAGACAATAACCACCGGTAGAAGTTCATAGATTGCACACCTTCTCATGTGTATATGTTGGTAGTTACTTCTGCGCGACAGCAGATGTCGTTATTGCTTGTTGGGTTTGACTATGTATGTCATTGTATATTCCTACCTACAGATACAATTCTAAAAACTCACACGCGATAAAAGCTTGTTGTAGTTGTTGTTATAACTTGAATCTCAGAGATCCTTTAATTGGATTTTGCACACCGCACATTCTCTCCCTTTTGCCAAACAACAGGTTCGTATGCTTGCATTGTTCGGAAAATAAAAGGTACTTACACCCGGTGGACCATTGTAGCGCTGTGCAGAAGACACTTGTTTTTTACGTTGGCTTGAAAATGTTGGCGATAGAGGAGGAGAATCCACAGTGCAGCAGAACCTGGAAAGGATTAGGCGAATTTGGTTCAACAAGTTTTCATTGCGGGAATAACGATGCTAAAACGATGCAGCCTATTGTGTCTCGGAAAATCTATCGCTTGAAGTGGATTATGCTTCTGGTGGTGATGTACCATGAGTCTTTATTAGTTAGTTTATAGCGATAAAATGGGCCGTGTCTAATTCACACTCTCAATTGGTATCTTTATGCTGGTTAGCTCCAACCAATTTTATCCTTGGATTAAATCCCGATAACGAATGTCGGGCTGTTTTGTTGACGTCGTCGATGATAATGAATACGATGCTTAGCGGCGCTGGTGGTGTAGTGGTAAGCGTTATTGCCTCTCACCCCAAAAGGCCAGGGTTCAATCCCAGTCGGCGCCGCCGCATTTGTTCCTCATTTTCATTGAACCCGAATCGTGATAGCTGCTGCTGCTTCTGAACGTCATTTCCCGTTACATGCTCTCCGCTACTCTCGTCGGTCGTCGGGGTCGTCACTTCGTTCATTTAACATCTCCAACCCCGTGTCCATTTCCTGGTCGCTAATGACTAACGACGCACCTTCCACAACTACACCAGCCTACGTACTGCTGCTGTTTTGTTTTCTTTCACTTTGCTGTTTTTTTTTTCCTTAAGTTGCTTCTCCGGTTCCTTCCGAGCCTTCCGCATGGGACAGGAAAGCTTCGGGTGTCCGTCCGCCTTGCACAGAAAACATTTATCTTTGTTGCCATCATAAAATATATTTTATTTGCGATTGAAGAAATGTAATGACGTGGCGATTTCCTTCTTCACACCCATATATACCGCATATCCCTGTATATACCTCAAAGCACACTTACTTACTTACTTAAGGGTCCTGTGCACCACCAGTGGTGCAAAGGGCCAACGTGAAAGACTTCCATCCTGGGCGGCTGCTCGCTTTTGCCTTGACCTGTGGCCGACCCACCTCCACTTTCGCTCTCGAATTTCTGTTGTTATCGGCTTCTGATGACATCGACGATGGAGCTCGGAATTCGAGATCCAGTTGTGAGGCCACCAGGCACGAATTATATACCGCAGGCATCGGTTGATGAAGACCTGCAACTTTTGAGTGTTCTCCGCTGATACACACCACGTCTCGCTGGCGTATAACAACACAGATTTCACGTTCGAGTTGAAAATTCGGATTTTGGTGCGTTGACTTATCTGGTTGGATCTCCATACGTTTCGTAAACTCGCAAAGGCAGCCCTAGCCTTCTTGATTCGTACACCTATGTCGCTCTTGGTCCCGCCGTCCGACGCTATTTGGCTGCCAAGATATTGGAAACTTTCGACCTTCTCCACTGCTTGCCCCGCTACCGTAAAGTTGGAAGGGTTGCCCGTGTCGATATCCAACGATTTGGTCTTGTTGACGTTGATGGTGAGACCCGCCGCAGAGGAGCGTTCGGCTAGGTCATTGAGCTTACTCTGCATATCAGAGCGCCGTTGTGCTAGTAGAGCAACATCATCAGCCAAATCGAAGTCGTTGAGATGCTCCATGGTGATAGGCTGCCAAAGCAGCCCACGGTTCTGTACACGGTCAATTGCACCTACCATGATCTCGTCGATTACGATGAGAAACAGTAGCGGTGATAGTATACATCCTTGTCTCACGCCAGCGACTACCCGGGTAGGGTCGGACAAGGCTCCGTTATGCAGAACTCTGCACGTGAAAGCCTCATACTGCGCTTCGATGAGGTTGACGATTTTATCCGGGACTCCCTTGCGTCTCAGGGCGCCCCACAGATTCTCGTGATTGAGACGGTCGAAAGCTTTTTCGTAGTCAATGAATACCAAATAAAGGGACTCTTGGAATTCATTGACCTGCTCCAGGATGATGCGGAGCGTGACAATATGGTCCACACAAGATCTTCCGGCATGGAATCCTGCCTGCTGCCGTCGGAGAGTCGCGTCGATCTTCTCCTGTATCCGATTCAGGATAACTTTGCACAGAACTTTGAGAACAATACACAGTAACATGATGCCTCGCCAATTGTCGCACACAGTCAGATCCCCCTTCTTTGGGACCTTCACTAAGATGCCCTGCATCCAGTCGGCCGGAAAAGTCGCGGTGTCCCAGATATTACAGAATAGTTGATGCAACATTTGTGCGGATAGCATGGGGTCAGCTTTGAGCATCTCTGCTGATATGCGATCGACCCCTGGAGCCTTGTTGGATTTCATGCTTCGGATAGCTGCTTCAATCTCCTGCAGTGATGGGGCCTCGGAATTGACGCGAGTGATGCGCCGCACCCTAGGCGGATCATGCCGAGATGTTGATGGCTGGTTGGCCGTCGAAACTTGAAGAAGTTGTTCGAAGTGCTCAAACCAGCGTTTCAGCTGGTCAGTGGGGTCGGTAAGCAATTGTCCAGTCGTGTCCTTCACTGGCATCCTCGGGTTCATCCTTGCTCCACTCAGGCGTCGTTAGATATCGTAGAGGAGGCGTATATCGCCAGTGTTTGCGGCTTTCTCCCCTTCGTCAGCCAGGGAGTTCACCCACGCTCGCTTGTCCCGTCTGCAAGAGCGCTTGACTTCCTTCTCTAGAGCCGAGTACCGTTGACGGGCTTCGTTCTTGGCTCCTCTGGTTCTCGCCCGCTCTATCGTGGCTTTTGCTTCTCTACACTCCTCAATCCGCCAGGTTTCATCTGTGATCCACTCTTTCCTCTGGGTGCGCAGCTCACCCAAGTTGTTCTCGCTTGTATCTATAAAGGCATTCTTGATGGCCGTCCATTGTTCTTCTACGCTGCCACCTTCTGGAACGTCCACAGCTCGAGTCTCAAGTTCATGAACAAAAGACCTTTTTACCGCTGGATCTTCAAGTCGACGTGTGTTGAACCGCCGCCCGAGTCTCTCCTCCCGTCGCTGAATCCGCGCCATGCGTAGGCGGATTTCACCGATTAGAAGGTGATGGTCAGACGCGATGTCGGCGCTGCGTTTATTCCGGACATCAAGAAGGCTCCGTCTCCATTTTCGGCTGATGCAGATGTGGTCGATCTTATTCTCGGTATGTCCATCACGGGAAACCCACGTGACTTTGTGCACTGGCCGATGGGGGAAGAGCGAGCCCCCGATCACCATGTCGTTATTGCCACAAAATTCTGCAAACAGCTCACCGTTCTCACTCATTTCGCCGAGATCATGGCGTCCCAAGACACGCTCATTGTCCGTGTTGTCGGAGCCGATCTTCGCATTGAAGTCGCCAGTGTAGATCTTGATGTCACCCTTTGGAACCTTATCCACGACGGCATTCAGTTGACTGTAAAAATTCTCCTTGTCCTGTAGCTCGGCAGCATCGGTTGGCGCATAACATTGGATTATGGTAAGGTTACGAACCCGTGTTCTAAATCTGGCAACGATTATCCTCTCATTAACAGGCTCCCACTTGATGAGCGCAGCACTTGCCTGGACGCTAAGTAGGAGACCAACTCCACGATGGCGGGGAGCGTTTTCACCTCGAATACCAGAGTATAGTAGTACCTGTCCCGACGGCAGTTTGTGTTCTCCAAAGTTTGGCCAACGAACTTCACTCAGTCCCAGGATTTCTAGCTTCATGCGTCGCGCCTCGTTGGCGAGTTGTGCCAGTTTACCCTGCTGGGCTAACGTCAATACATTCCATGATCCAATTCGTGTCCGTTGTTTTGCGCTAAAAGTCGTTGCCGTTATATCAGTTCGATGTCTTTCTCTGTTGGTTTCTGTAACAATTGTAAAGGCCTAAGGTCTCCTATCCGCCGTGATGGGGCTGCCATCTTAGGTGTAGCTTCCGGGGAAGAGCATTTCTTATTCAGCCGCTGGATGCCAGTCAGACGCTGTTTGAGCCGCACCTCCATGGTGAACAGACGCTCGGGTTGGCGAAGCATTTCCTCTATCACCGTGCTATGGTTACCGCGCCAGTGTTCGCGTCGCACCTCCTCACTCTGCTATTGTCGGATTGACAACATTGCCCAGGCTACGCCAACCAGCTGTATCCATGTTTCAGCTGGCAGTCTTTTGTGATCATATGACTCGTGGAGGCGTGAGGTAGGAACTTGTGAGGACCGGAGCTAGGTATATCGCTCCTTCCAGATTGTCACTCACCATTTTGTAGCCCACCTCAAAGCACAGATCAGTTGGAAATTTCTCCCGGATGATGTGTTTAATTTTTTCATATTTCCCCAGCACTTTATCCAGCTCGTTGTCGGGTGCCTATGGTGGCAAGTCATACACACGCACATATTGGATGAATTCACCAACATGTGACATGCGTAACTTTACCGTCGTTCCATTCGCATAATGGAAGATTGAATCCTCCGAATTGTATGTCAGAGCATGGAGCATCGCTTCCTCTGATTTGAACTTCATGAAGACTCCCCTTTCCTCACCAATGCGATAAACAGCGTCCATTTCAGCCGGATCCGCGTCGAGTGCTTTGGCGAAATTTACATTCTCTCCGATGTTTGGTTTAGCATCACCATGGGTGAAGCTTATCTTGATGGTGTTTTTTATTTCACACATCTTGCACCGTAGCAACAAAAGGCACCGAACTGCTAGCAACGAACAAAGACCAACTATATAATAGCGAGTCTCGAAAACGACCTATCGCGTGGTTCACAGCGAAATAAAAAATCGACTGCTGCTGTAGACAGCTATGGGACAACTGAATGAATCGCTTTTGTCATTATAGACAAATAAAAAAAGTTAAAATATGACGAACGATTGAAGTTTATTAGATTTAGTAGCATGGAAATAGATGATGTAAAGTTTTTTAAATTAGAGTTTCGTTTTCATGACAAATTCTAGCAATAGGACACACGAATCATGTAAAAAAATAGTCTACGATAACTCTTATATTATTATGAATGATCAATTCCTTCGCATCGAACATATTTTAACAGACATGAATGACGATATTTATTTTGTTGCGAGAGAACTGATAGTTAATGAGATATATGACAACATGTTTAAATATGAGCTATGAAACCGACTAAGCCTACGAAAGTTATTTAATTTATATTATATATTCAACAATGTATTAGTATAAGTCTTACAGACGAACAGGACCAAATAAATTTTATATCGATTTGTAATTTCAATTCGCAGGTAAAGGTGTTGTCAAACAACACTGTAAAAATCATAATTGGCTTTGTGATGTTTATAAAGAAAACAGCAAGCATCCTGATTGACTCGTAAGAAGTAAAAATAAAAATAAATGTAGATTTCTGTCATAAATGTGAATGCATTTTTTTTTTATAAAATATCAAATTTTGCCAATATTTTCAGCCACAGATTAAAAAAAAATCGAATATTTAAGATTCTACGTGGCTACATTTTGCTTTTAAATTCTATCTAGGGTAGAGAACTACTTCTGTCTAATCGCCCATTTTGGGCCTATAGAGCAGAAAACTTCAAATAAATCCATGATTTCAGAGTTAACAAGTCAATTATGCGTTTGGTACGATACTATTATTATTATTATTTAACTTTATTAGGGAGGCTTTCAGCCTTGGGCTGGTTCGCCTCCACGTGGTACGATACTTTAGTTAATAAGCTACCGAACGAAGTCAATGATAACGCGTGATATGAAGGTTTAAACCCATTATTCCTAAAAACAAAAGAAGCGCTCCGACCGAATCAATTTGTATCTTCATCCGATAGGCCGAAGGGAATTCATTGGCGTTGCAATGCGTTAGGCCGAGTTTAGAATCCGTAGGCCGAGTTTGGCGTCAAGAAGCAGTGTTAGACTTTTGACAATATCTCAACGATTGGTTTCTCTTTATCAAATCTTACGGTACATACGGAAAGGTAATTAAATTTGGAAGCCTTCAGTTATAATAACATTCCGTTTGGTGCTAAACTGCGCTAGATTAAGAAAGACTAAGTGCGGGTTGTGCTTAATAGGTCGGAATGGGGTAGTTAATCCTAGTATATTATTTTATATTCAGTTTCTAAATTATGCTAACGGATTGACGGAACATAATCAATTTTCTTAGAATGATTAGAACAAGCCACACCATCCTCATCCAACTATCCTGCCCACGCATCGCATCGGTTCATTACTGATTTAAAAAAAACCTCACTATCACCTCCAGACAATCTTGCTTGTTGTTGTACCTGTATTTATTCGTTGTTTGTTTTGCATCATCCATGTTTTCTTGTCTTCTTTTCGGGGTCCGTCCTCGCTTATAGTGATCGTGTTATGCTTCTTCTTCTTCTTAAACGTTGGTTGGTTATCAGAGGCTGCTAACCATCGGGTCATTTCGCTTCATATGTACAACCAACGGTCCTCCGAATTCGTGTCGCCACCGTTGCTTCAAGGGACATTTTTGACCAACTGAAAACTGTTTGTGGAGTTTCAATCTACAACCGAGGATCGCTCCAGCCAGCATACGGGTCGTGTTCATTAATAACCACACGGCGACGACATGGTGTTTCTTTCGTTCTGTATTTCCTCTCTTTCTCTGTCCGCAAAACATGGCCCGGTGTGATATGAATCTTCGCTCCGCATAGCGACTGTGACCAGCACGATTTCGTTGTTTTCCGGATTCGTAACAGGCGAAGAAAATCGAGACGAATTTCCACGGAACGCAAACAGGCAGGATCATCAGGATTCACTACAAAATGTCACGAATTTCAGATGAGAGTTCTTCCCCACGTTTCGAACTCCCGTCCATCAAATCGGAAACATATTAGGCAAATGTTAACGTTTTCGAACAGACAGTGACAGACGAGACGTGTGGAAGATCCTTTTCAGATTATCCCTTCTCATATTTTCAACCTCATACCGGGTGGTGAGCCCCGAGCATTGCGTTCACCCTTTCCACATGTCAATTCAGCTATCATATGTAGAAAAAGGCAAAGAATCCCAGAGAAGCACGCGTGACTGTGTTTGATGGAACAACAATCAAATCCAGTGGCATTATTTACATTGCTATCCCTTCAATTACCCCTTCTTCCTTCGCCCCGAACTGATGTAGGTGTTTTGAAATTTGAAACCTGACGGTTTTTCTTCCACACATGACAGTTCTCTTTCGGTGGATATGTTTCCAATCTTCGAGAGTGCCCTCATCGAACAATATTGAAATTTTGTCACATATTCCCTTGATAGACAATCGAGCTAATCAACTTTTTTTATCTCTGTCTCTTTTCAGGTATGTGTTAATCCCATTTTCAATTCGAGTGCAATTTCCCGCAAAGTTTCTCGGACTCCGGAAAAACTTTTCCGGTATGCATTTGCACCACTGGCTGTTGTGGAGTTGTTGGTCAGTGTGAATGAATGCTTAATTTCCTGTTCATAAAATGCTTCCTTTATTTTAATTCATAAAAAGCCGGGTAGGGGCGGAAAACACAATTGTGCAATTTCCAACTTTTGGGAGAAAACTGCCAAAATTGAGCTATTCACACCGGTAATGAAATCCCTATATATCATTACCATTTCCACGACGGCCACGAAGAAGTGGTTGAATCATCGTGGATGGACGAAGTAAAGGAGGGTCGAGGAAATGGAGTGCAGAGCTGCTGCCGGCATAATCCCCTGGAACGGATAATATTAGTTGGCTTGGTTTGGCCATTCATGAATGAGTAATGTCGAATTAAATCGCGGTCTGGTGGTTCCGAATTGGGTAATTGTTTTATTCAGGATGATTGTTGGCACTATTGCGTATGGTTTTGAGGTAATTGAATGGACGGAAATCGGTTTGACATCCATTATAACGAACGAAAAATTTATTTAAAAAAAATAGCAGGAGTTATTTAAGTTACGTTACATTAAGAAATGACTATGACCTAAGTGGGTGCCGTTCTACTAAAAAAGCAAAATACACCAATGTCATTCTCCCACGAAGTTTAACCCAGAACCGCAGCAACTGGACCACCGCATCGGTTGAACATATTTGAACCAATCGTCAGCAAACAATTTGTCAGTTCACACCCAACAAATTTCCCAACCCATCTCAACCACCAAGAGGTGATAATTATCCCTTTCCTCCCAGTAGTGGTCCTAAACTCCAATCCGTGTGCTGTAATACTAATGTGGGTAAACAAACGTTTCTCCAACAACGTGCTCGTTGAAGGGCTGATAAAAAGTGTTCCATTTTCCAAATATTTTTTTTACATTTCAGCATATTTCTTCTTCGCAATGGCAGTGATTTGTTTGTTTTTCACCACCGCCGTCGTCGCCGCCAGTTTCACGTTTCTAATTTATGGTTTTAGGTTTTTATTTTTCTGGAGAAATAAAAAGTTTCGAAAATCGTCAATGACACACATATTTCTTTTTCGCTCTCGTTGCACAAAGCTTCCCTTCCCATATTTTGCTGTTGTTCCAGAGGTGAGGGTGCATCTTCTTACTGCTTCAGGATTTTTGGTGGTAGTAGGAGTAAGAAATCCGTAAAGTAAATAAACATCTCACTCCGGGCTCGTTCGTTTGTTTGTCTTGCTTGATTTTATTTTATTTTATTTTACGAGTTTGCTTCGAAGTTGAAATATCGAAATATGGGTGATGATTCGAGGGTATCTGGTGGTGGTGGT
Source organism: Ochlerotatus camptorhynchus (assembly GCF_037179485.1). NCBI lineage: Eukaryota > Metazoa > Arthropoda > Insecta > Diptera > Culicidae > Ochlerotatus > Ochlerotatus camptorhynchus. The sequence goes on along the minus strand of NW_027040634.1, from coordinate 101,029 downwards.
TGAGGAGTAAATTTACGATTCAAATTTGCTTAATGCTTCGATTTCGATGCCATTGTACGGCAACTCGTCATAAGCGTTATGGCGGTCATCTTTTGGACTGAGAAAGAGACGGACAGTGTGCAGGTGACTTGCTCGTTGGGAAGGTGGGTGGCCATCACTTCTCCAGGATCGAAAACGAAGGGACGTTAAATAAATACCAATAAAGTGCCTCAAAATTTACATTGATTGGACGTGTACGGATGGGAAATGCTTCAACTTTTCTCATCTTTATAGCTGTCATAATGCGGGTGCAATTAAATGCTGCTTTATGGCTTTCATCCCTCGTTAAACCATGATAGCGAGCGACTTTTATGGGCTCTGTTTTGTACGGTTGATGAAATTAAGAAATTTCAACGTAATTTCAAAAGCTGATTCAATTTCGGTTGCATTCAGCAAATGATGAAACGGATGGGATGCAGCTCGACTCGACCTCAGAGAAGCTCGTTCAACTTGCTCCCGCGTACGCATATCACACACTCCTGAAAGTCAAAGAGAAGTTGAAAAGTTAAGAGGAAACGAGGACTCTTGGTGGCGCCCTACACCTACAACTGCTCGTCTGCGTCCAGAGTTTTTGCACATGAGCAAAATTCTAACACCCAAACCGAGTGCCAGCGGAGAGCCGTTTTTTGAAAATGGACGTGCTGATTCTGACACCTCTTTCCTGGTTACCAGCGCACTACCGAATCCTACACGTAGGGTTGTTGGAGTGCTCGTTCTAGTGGCAAAGAGCTTATGATGCTGTGTCGGTGGGCGGTGAGAGGGAAAAACTCGACTTTTCGTCGACACACCACACCACAGGATGCGAATGAGACGGGTGAACGCGTACTGAAAACGTATTCACTTTCGAGTGGTGCTTGTTTTGCATGCCGGGTAAGGTACAGTATTCTGAGTTCATGGGGATAGGGGAAATGTTTGAAGAGTGCGATGAAATCACAGTCCCGTTGTAGAAGAATGGGATAAAAGTTGGCAGATTTAAGCACAGTCCAGTGGGGATTTATGTGGCGGGAGGCTTTAAATTTGAAAATTAATAGTAAATTACATAAGCTTTGGTTTCAATGGATGGTAAAGCGGGAAATGCGGGAAATGAATGGAAAAGTTGGGAATTCCAATGTTCATTCGGCATTCAGATTTTTTTTAGCTTTACGGTTGATTGCTTTAATTGACGGGCAAATTGAAATCATCCAATTAAAATATATTCTTCCTTAAGCTCGAGCTTCAATTTTTCGAGAATCTATTGTATACTATTATAGCTAACCAAATTATGTTGGATTTTCATGCAGTTTTGTATAAAAATTGATCGGAATCTGTAGAGAATCCTTACCAGGTGCTGTAATGTGGTCGTAGGAAGACTTCAAATAATCTTACTTAAAATTAATCGTAGCTATTTTTTTTAAGAAAATACATTCCCGTTAATACATCAAACCAAGTAAATCATCTTAGAAAGGTTTTGTTCGAAAAACCTGACCCTTGTGAAAGCTGCTTGTTTATTACAGGGTAACCGTTGAGTTATATTGGCCATGATTCAAAAATGTGCATCTAATCTAATCTAATGTGCATTCTAATCGAATAAAAACGCAGCCAGTACGAGAAAGCATCCTGGATTTTTTTACTATAGCAGGGCTGGTAGCGTGTCACTTTTTAGTGATTTGGTCACTTTTTTACAAGCCAGTCACTAAAAAGTCTTTTTTTTAAGCCAAGTCACTAAAGTCACTTTTTCTGGTAATAAGTCACTATTTTAAACATTTTTAATCGTGAATTTATTACAAAATTGATCATTCTTCTGAATAGGCCTACATTTTGTTCTATATTTTGAACAATTCAAAGCTGACGACCTTGTTTTTTTACGTTTAATCGTTCTTTTCTATCCACTCATTTGGCAAAATAAAGTTCCCCGAGTTTTTCAAGTTTTTTCCATAACTTTGGTGGATAACTTCCATGTTTATAATAAGAATGCTATTTATGAAAGGCTTTAAAAATATGTTTTAACGCAAACGTTTTAAAGACATGACAATCAGCTTTAAAGAACCAACTTTACTATTAAAGCTATTAAATGTTGAAGTTGAACACTTACTTCATATTAGTAAGTCTAAGATCACAATATTTTTAATGTCTTGATGTTTCGTATTAACAAAAATGTGGAAACTTTAAAGAAGTTCTATTGATGTCAGAAAAGTTAGATCCATAGATCTTAAGGGGAAGTCCCCGAAAGTTTAGCCCAGATTACTAAATTGGTTTAAAAATCTATAAGCTTGTTAGGATAGTTCCATGGTGTGCTGAAATAAAATCAAGAACCCATAAAGTGTTCCGAAAGATTCAGTACAGATTTACAGAAAATTTATGAAAACTTCAGAAATATTTCAGGAACTTCACAGAAATCCAGAGAATTCTTCCCTTCTTATGGGTGTTTACGAGGTTATTACGAGAATTCCAATTCCAATTTAAAGCAGAACCGAGATCTTCATTAGAGTTGAGAGTTTTAGGGAAGCTCCGAAGGGCAATTCAAAAAATTTCAAGGAAATTGCAGGAACCGGAATTTCCGGAAACTTTGGTTTGGTCAGAAAAAATTTCTGGAACGTGATAAAAATTATATGAACATCCGGGAAATGTAAGAGTACTTCAATGGTGTTATGTCATGGAAATTTCAAGATCTAAACAAATTCACTAAATTTAGCGAAGTTCAACGAAGTTCCATTTATTTTAAAAAAAGAAGAGAACTTTTAGCAAGCACCAATATTTTCAAGAAAGTCCAGAGAACTTCTAAGAAATTTAGATATTTTTAGATTGTTTCATTATATTCAGTGAAGTTCCTAGTACTTCTAGGACGATCAAATAACATCAGAAAAATCACATTAACTTTAGGAAATTTGCAGTGACTTACAAGGGGTTCCTTAGAACTATGGGATATTCCGAGAATTCTATGATTAATCCGAAAACTGTAGAAGCTTCAGGAAATTATAAATATATGTCAGAAAATGTACCGGAACATTTGATTAATTTAGAGAAATTAAGGTAAGCATAAAAAACTTCTAGAATGTCCAGGCTTCTAGTTCCAGTTCCTTAAGCGTTTATAAACTTTATAAAAAAAATTTGTAGAACTCAAAGGCAATTAAATCAATTCCAGTAAAATGGTGAGTTCTTTAAAAAAAATACTAAGATATTCAGGGCAGTCTAGAGGATTCTAAGGAAATTGAGAAATATTTTGGGCAGTTTTAAAAACATCAGGAAACTCTAGACTATTGAAGAACTTATAAATTAGTTTCGATAATTTGAACTTCAGACAAACCTTGAGAACTTCAGTGAAAATCATTCAAAGTGTTTTTATGTTACTTCATACGCGAAGTTAGCGATTTTCAGAGTTGGTTGGAAATGCTAACATGAAGCTTTAGTGTGATAATTTATTAGCTAGAGAATGATCTTTAGAAGAGAGTGTTCAGTTCAGTGAAAATCATTGAACTACATTAATTATTTCACTGCGGAAGCTTTTTTTTTTCCTCTGTTCGGGACATAAAACCACTGCGACCAGTAATTTGATCTATTGTAGTATATCCCGTGTCCTTAGTTTAGTGCATGTCGTATTACTCCATCACTATTGAGAAATGATGAAGTATTCGGTTTTGATACAGTTGTCATTCTTGCCTTTATCGCAAGGAATCGATTCTAATTGAAAGGTCCCGCTATTTATACCCTTCGGAGTGTTGAAACACCCTCCAAAGGCGCGCCCCTTTGACAGTCAAAATTGGATTCCTTAGCAAAAAAAACAAGACATGACACCGATAATGACCATGCATCAGAACCCTAGTCTTAATCACTTCAAACTAGGAAACAACGAATAGAAGATTAGGAATCACATAGGTGAAGACTAACTAACTCATTTTTTCCTTGTTTCAAGATCATCCTCGGTCCACGCAACCCGAGGACTTATCACTATCAACAAGGCATAAAAAGTAACAAGGACTAAGATGTGTTCCTTTGATTACTGTAAAATCCTGTTCCCCTAGTTTGAAGTAGTCAATACAAGAAATCGGTGGTAGATCTTACATCCCGTAACTACCACGAAAAGGTGATCTACCCACGTTACGGAAGCTTAAAGAAGTTCCATTTCGAGAACTTCATAAAAGTCTTTTGAACTTAAGCGAAGATCCGAGAACTTCAGGAACTTTTGTGGACATTTCGGGAGCATCTCAAATAGGTTTGGTAAAGCTCCAAAAACAAAGGGAATTTCAGGGGAGTTCGGTTCCATTCGTTTCACTAAATTAGCGGAAATTTCAAGAAGTTCCCAGATTTTCAGAGAACATTAGAGATGTTAAGAAAATTATTGAGGTTTTCACACAAGTCCAGAAGATCACGCAAGCTTAAACATTTTTAGAACAGTTCAGTTAAATTCATGGTAGGACAACACGCTTCATAAGAACTGCAAACACTTAAGAGCTAATAAAGCTCTAAAACAATCAAGAAAGAACTGATATCATCAGAGCAGAGATCTTCCAGAGCGTGGAGGCGAACCAGCCCAAAGCTGAAAGCCTCATTAATAAAGTTAAATAATAATAATAATAATCTTCCAGAGCAGGGAAATTACATAAATTTAAAAAAAGTTTCGATGAATTCAGCAAATTTAGAGAAGATTCATGATCGTTAGGAAAATTGTGGAGACTTTAGGAAGTCCGAAAAAGTTTAGAGAAGTTAAAAAAATAATGAAAAGTTCAACGCAATTTAATTAACTTCAGGAATATTTAAAAAATTATTAAATTTCCCTGGTAATGATAAGATTCTCTGATACTTCCAGGTATTTTCAGGAAAAATAAAATTCCCTTAGAATTCCCGCCGGGGTCGCCCCCCGAAAAGCATCCTGGAAAATGATTAGGTTAGATAACGCCTAATCATTTTTCTTGTCAACATTGATGTTTGCAGCATATCTTAGATCTCGTGCAACACGAGAAAAGGGCCTATCATTGTTGATCGATTCTCTTCATCGATTTTCTCTTTCGCGAATAACCCGACTGCAAATGAATTTCCCATTGAGTGTGTTGTTTCAGGCGCAAGCTAACATCATCTTCTGTCGAACTGTGCTGCGAGCTTAGCGAGAAATTCGTTTATGTTGCCGTGGTAAACCGAAGATAAAGTCGATGAAGAGAATCGATTAACTAGGATAGGCTTTTTTCAAATGTTACGCCAGATATGTAATGTAATGAATGCTCGATTACTTCTTCAAAGGGACGTATCAGCTTTTGTAAACACGCATTTGATTGTCGATTTCGCGTAACTAGTAGCTCGCACATTTCCCCTATCTGATGGTATTTTTAGCATGCGTGGGTGAGCTACCAGCTACGCCAAATCGACGATCAAATGCATTGTTTACAAAAGCTGATACGTCCTTTTGAAAAAGTTATCGATAATGGTTTATATAATATAGTATAATTGAAGGATCTCACCAAATGTTTCCAAATGTTCTCCAAATTCCTAAACTGGTCTGCTTGACTGTGATCATCAACTTTTCCGGACTCCCACTTAATCGGGGATCCAGCGTTTATGCAAGGGGATAAACCAGCACTTTATTCTATAACACCTTTATAATGACAAATACAATATGTCTACTACCTGGAAAAACCTGGAAAACCGGGAATTTTATTTTTTTCTGGAAAAACCTGGAATATTCAGGGAATTTTGGTTCCACTCAGGGAATTCTCACTTCATTCGTAATTTAAAAGAAGTTTTTCGTTCAGTTTCTCGAACCGTTTCTTAAGGGCACTAAACTGGACAAGCATCTGGCGAAAAATACTTGAAGATGGGCAAAACGAAGCGAATGTGCTGGCGGAAAAAAATAATTCGTTACAATTTTGAATAATTTTGTTTTCTATTTGTTACCACTTTCTCTAAATTGATCGAATCAATAACAATAAAAACACATGTATCTCAGAGAAAATTTTGTTGATTGGGGAACTAATAAGAGATTTAAGAGATGTGAAACCATGATTTATTTTGTCTCGATCTTCCAAACAGAGTTGGACTCAAACATATTATCAAAATGATATTTTGTTTTTGAAAGCATATTGTTATAAAATTTTGATATATCGTTTTATCGAAATAGTATATATGGTTTCTTACTTGTATTTATATTCTTGAATTAAAAAAAAATACTACACAAATACCAAAAAAGAATGTAATATTGATCGACGTAATGCATGCTACTGTATGAATAACTAATGTGATTGCAAAAACCAAATATAGGGTTACGGTATGTAATGTGGGTCTAGTCCTTTCATTCGGCCTATCACGCAAATAAATAATTAATTAAGGAATATTACACAAAAAATAAGGAAAATATTGATCACTGATGGTTGATAAATGTGTACCACACACAAATCAATTTATATCACAACATTTCAATACATTTTCAGCTCTCGTAAGTAATAAAACTGGTTGAGAATATCACAATGTTCGGAGTTTTTAGCCGCCATGACTTATAAGGTTAAGATGGGAAGGTTGACTGACGATCATCAAATGGCCTGATTATGGCATTTATTGATTGGAATTACCTGATAATACACACTAGACGTAAAACTTACAGTTGCTGTTTGAATATTTTATGTTTATTTTAATTGTTTAACAACGTTTTCACAAGTAAAACATGGACCCAACTTTAGGGACACATTTCTTTTCTATGTTCCTAACTATGGCCCATGAAATTCATTTGACAGCATATAGCAATAAGAGTAACGTCAACAATGTTGTTTTGCATTTGGATGATAAGGAACGAACAGGAAGGGAGATTTTTTCTGCCAAACCTGTATAATGAACATCACAATGTTCTGATTTAGATATTCTGCGGTCAAAAGACGATAAGCGAAATTTTTAATTTTTAATTTTTAAATTGAGTGATTTAATGTAGTTTTCGTAAAATTTTCTCTAAGAAATGTTTTGAGGAATGAAGAGCATTAAGTTAACAGTGATAGTGATAAAAAAAAATACATCAGAAAACGTTACCAAGAGCGTTTTTTTGAGGATCAAACAAGATAGGACGAAGTTGCATCCATAAATAGACCCAATTTGGGGACAATAGACCCATATTACATACATTTCCCTCGTGAGTTATTGTCTTAAAAAAAGTAAGTTTTTCAACTTTTCGTGGTTTCTGATAGCAAACGACATGATAAGCATATCTAAGCATACCATTTAGCAGTAGAATATCGTTTGCAGGTAAATTCATTGATGAGTTATGATTAAAAACGTAATCGATGGCTGCATATTAGACCGAGGTTAGGGACGTATACCCTAATATTACACCCATGGATATAATTTCTTTTCGCAAATTATATGTAGGATAAATGCACCAATAGTGGAGGTACTTCAGTGCAATGTGTTCCTATGGTGGCTTATAGAGTCTCCCTAAGCCGCCATAGAAGCACATTGCACTAACGCATCTCCACTATTGGTGCATTTACTAACCATAAATTGTACAAATTAATATTAAACAACCTACACACTTCGTTTTTTCTACCGAGCTCGGCTGTGCAAATCTCGGCAAAAAAAAGTTTCACTGAGATCTCAGCAACAGTGACGTTTGATTGCTGAGTCTCGGATACTGCTTAGCTGAATCTCAGCAAACAAATGAAATGTTTGCTGAGATCTCAGTGAAACTTTTTTTGCCGAAATTTGCATAGCCAAGCTCGGTAGAAAAAAAACTAAGTGTGTATGTGCATCTGTTATGCTGTAATATTCAATAACTTTTTTGCTGTGCTGACTTATAAGTACCAACGCCCAAGTTTGAACAATCAAAAATAACATAAATCAATAATAAGTACATAAAAGGGATTCCAGATGGATAAATAGAAAAAAAATAATGTGGAATTTTTTTCATCCGACCTGGAAAAACCTGGAAAACTCAAGGAATTTGATTCCTTGGATTGAGTAGACACCCTGGAATAACTTCTAAAATGATTCTATAATGAGCATGTTGTTTAGAAACTGCAGTGTTGTTTAGTCTGTTTTGAGCTAATAGTATAAGTAGAATTGCAAGTTAAATTATTGTTAAGTTAAAAGGTTAAATCTATTTGTTAGTTGCATTAGTCAGAAATGTATGTACATTTATAAACTAAAGTGGGTAATTTCGATGAATCAAGACCGAAAGGGTGTAAACATGAACTATGATGGGAAAATTGCATGGAATAAGGAGATCGATATGGATGGGTAGTGATAAACTTCAAGGAAGAAAAATGGAGGAAATAAGGAGCGAATGAAAAATGAATTGGAAAGGTGGGCAGGCTGATAACTGGGATCGATCATTGCTCATAAGTAATCTGGCGTACGTGCGACCAATACGTGAGTGAGTGAGTGAGTTACAGTGTAGAAAAGTGACCATACGTGCAGTGAACGACTTCTCCTGTTACTGCTGTTCGTTCAGGACCTTTTTTTTATTCTCGTTTAGAGATTATTCTCCCGATCGATACGATACGCGGACTTGGTCTAATCGCAAAGGACCATCTATTATCAGGGCTTAGAACTCGCTGAATGAGAGTCTCCTCGGCCAAAGTTCAAATCAATACGGTCTCGTCCGTTGTCCAGCGCTCTCGCCAATGAAGGAGGACGCAGTTGACCCAGTATCGCTGTATTACCTGATGGGAACCGCCATTACAACGCGCCAACCCAAGTCTAAGATCCGCTGTTTCAACACCGATCAAGTCGTCATCGCGACGAAACAATCGAAGTCACGGAACCGCCATCGCATCCACGAGCATAGTCCAGGTCTCATGACCGTAGAGGATCACCGGTCTAGTCAGCGTCTTGTAGATAGTCAATTTTGTTCGGCGGCGAATTATACTCGAGCGGATCGTCCTCCGGAGTCCAAAGCAGGCACGATTCCCTGTCATAATGCATCTTTGAATTTCTCTGCTGGCGGTCACCAGTGAGCCCAAATACACGAACTCGTCGACCACATCGATTTCGTCACCGTCAATTTGAACTCGGGGTGGGAGGCTAACATTGTCTTCCCTAGAACCTCTTCCTCTCCTGTATTTTGTCTTCGATGCGTTGATGGCAAGTCCAATCCGCCTAGCTTCATCCTTCAGTCTGATGTTTGTCTCAAAGTTCCATGTCATGATGTCAATGTCATCGGCGAAGCCAAGAAGCTGGATGGACTTCACAGCTCTTCTTATCACACGTTCTTCTTATTGACACGATAGTCCATCGCCTTGCCGTAACCCTCTTCGAGATTCAATGGGACTCGAGAGTGTCCCAGATACTTGAACAACGCACATCGTCGCCTTGACCAATCGCGTCAGTTTATCCGGAAATCCGTACTCGTGCATAATCTATCATATCTGGCACCATTTAAGGGTCCGATGGATGGACCAAACCACATCCGGAATCCGGATACCTCCGATAGGGCCTCAATAGGAACGCTTTCAGTCTCCATAATTAAATATGAAAAAATTTTGGGCCGCTTGGACTTGGATTCTGAATGAATTTTCGAGAGAATTTCGATGAGAATTTCGATGAGAATTAGAATCATTCCAACGATATTTTAAAGAAAATTTCTAAAGGATTCTTTGAAGTGTTTGTAGGGAACTCTGAAGAGAATTCCAACATAATTCTGTAAATAATTTCTTGGACTTCGTGAGAAGAATTTTCAGGATATAATTCTATGGCTCCAAGGTAGTACAGAGTAGATTATGAGGAGAGTTACATTTGAATTTGAATTACAAAAATAATTTATAAGAAAAATTTCAAATGAACTTTGAGGATGGTGAATTCTAAGAAAAACATCAACTCCAAGGTAACAAAGACCCAAATTCTAAGAAAATCCTGATAAAATCTCGACAGGAATTCTTACGTGAATTCTAAAAGAATTGTGATAAGAGAGAGTTTTAGAATTGCAAATTGGTAATTAATCACCGACTGCAATCGAGGAAAGCCAGGAAAGCGGGAACAAGTGTGTAGGAACCTATCGCATCCTTCACATATATGGGCCGGGACCAACGGCTTTAATTTGCTTCCGAAGTCTATTTGTATTCGTACACTCATGCTCTACCGTCTTCTCTCTCGCACAACACAAACGGTAGAACAACATTCGAGAAAAAAAATATTATAAGCACAGCATTAGCATCTCTTATCATGAGAAAAACTAAAATACATAAATACGTGACGGTCTTCGGGGACCGTGTCGTATGACAGAGACTGTCATATAACATTTTAGCTTGGTGCTGTACTTTGCTTGTTTTGCAAGTGTCGGAAGCAAAGGCAGTCAATTATCACTGAAAATGCGTCTACTACGCTGACGTCGACTACTGATCACAACAACCTTAGTTGGAATTGAACCCAGACACACGCTTAGCGCTCAATCACCGGTGCCGTCTACTCTTGTCTTGGTGTATTGTTTCAACAAATTGTCTGATTTACTTCATCTTGTCCTTCTTCTTAACTCAATTCTAAACTGCAATTAGTGACCAAATTCGAAATACCGCACACTCATATATACATTTTTTTTTGCTTTGTTAGAGAAACTTTCAGCCTTGGGCTGGTTCGTCTCTTGGCACACACCCGTACAATTTGATCTGTTATGTAACCAAATTAGATGTTTTGTAAACTTCGTGATTCCTCGTCCTGTATCGTTTCACTCTTATTCATGAGAAGCCACATTCCTTCGTAGGGAAAGTTTGCCCAATACTTGAATACATTTGTCGGACTTCGTCTGCATCGCCGAGAATGTCCTCCATCAATTGGTAGCCAAACTTCGAGCAATCCACTTACGATTCTTCTCCATTTCCAGTATGAATATGTGGATAACGACCAGCACTATAGCAACACCCCACCAACAAAACTGTGACTGAAGAACAAACTTTTTTCTCTTTTCTGGGAAAACGAGAAAATTCACCTTCCATTACACGCTGCACAGGATGGAAGAGAGGAGATCCAGGAAAAATCACATTATTCAATTGATGCAATCAACTTCATCATCAAAGTTGTTTGTCGTCCTGATGATGCTACCAGCATTCACCAACCTCCACCTACCACCCACCCGCAGCTATCAGTAGGAGAAGAGAGCGAAACATTTGAAATTCCAAACATTGTTTCCCCGGAATCACATTGTCACACCCGCCACCGCTTTCGGCTCACCTGGATCAAGACCACATAAACAAAATCGAATAAAAATACGGTGAAAATCGTGAAACAATAACTAAATTCATTCGATGGAATAATCTGAAAAACGACCATGGCACGGTCGGTCGGGTCATCGTTGTCGCCGTGTTCGTCAACGGAGAAGGTGGTAGAATTTATCTCCTGCAGATTATTGTCTTCTCTGCGGAATCCAATCTCTTAATAAATAACGAACCGTCGAATTGAATTGTGGGATGAGAAGAAATCGGTGGAGGAGGAGGGGATTGGCATGGTTGAAATATAAAACTATCACTGAAGCTTATCGCTTCTCTTTTCACGTCCTCATCTTTCGCTCGGAGGGGTTTCGGCTTTCGAGGTGCAATATGCAGCAGAGAACCACGAAGCCTCATACAGAACCACGCTGTCGATGCAATCCAAACCGGAGTCACGTATGACACATCAGGATCTGCAGCGTGGTGCAGAATATTCGATACGACTTCGGAAACGGCTAATACACCACACCGGTCAGGCCAGGGATGAACAACTGTGGGTTGTGGAGATGGCTATCTTTGCATTTTTTCTTTCTCTCGGTAATGAAATTGATCACTACTTGCACTGCTCGGCTCAGTTGAGTTTCATACCTCAAGAACAGCACCCTCACAGAGATAGAGAGAGGAAGGTAACATGAGTAAGGACAAATCGTCCCGTTCCAACTGAGGAAATAGACAAGGTGTCACTCCTGGAAATCGATCGTGGTCGTTTGTACATTGAATCGAGGTGATTTTTCAGAGACCATGAAAGTGGTGGAGGTCCGGTGAAACTTCCCAGGAGAAAATGACTCAAAAAATTGCACTCGTTCTAAATCCTTCAGAAGAAGTTGGACACGAAGTAGGAACCATCTCGGCTAACACCTCCACACTCCTGTGTGCATTGGAGTTTTCTTCTCCCTGGAGAGGTGATTGATTGAAATGTTTGAGTTTCCATTTTTTCTCTTGCTCCACCAACTTTTCCAACTGAGGTCCTGAAGGAAACTTTTCCCTATATGACGGCGATGGTGGTGGTTCCGGAACCTATCCGAGTCACACATATGCACACCTTTGCTTTTGATTTCTCGCACACGTCTCCTTTTGCTAAATAAACCAACATCAACTGGATTACCTCTCAGCTCTGCCCAACCCAGCCGCGTGGAGAAGCAGACGACAAAATTCCCATGGAACTACAAGTTCCTTTTTTTTTCCTTCTTGGGAAGAAAGTTGTGTTGGAAAGGGTGGAAACTTTTCCACTCTCGTATGCTTCCGGCTGTGTGTGTGGTGAGAGTGAAAAATTGCATGGATAGCAGAACCGGCAGGAGAAATCCTACCGAGCAAATGATCCAATCAACGGAATGTAGGACAATCGAGCTAAAGACGTTCATTAGAGATCATTGAGTAATTGGATAAAGGAAATGTAGGAAAGCGAACTCATGTATGTGGTTTGGAGCAACTTGCTCCTCCTAGACAAGTTCGTTAGGAGAGCATTAGATGGAGAATATAAGATTTCAACTTCTTTCCGTTTTCGCCGTCGTGGGAAAATTAATCCTGCTCAAGAGATTCGCGAGAATTTAGGCCTGCTGATGTTCTCCGAGAGATTAGTGTAAGTCATTTTTTTATATTATTACTTGTCTCTGCTTGGGATAAATTATCATAGGAGTATACATCCATTGGATTCGGGTTACAACACTGCAACTTCCACTAATGTTGAAACAACATCAGAAACAACAGCATAAAAACATTGATTGGCGATCTGTTTATAAACATACACATTGATCGATAAAAAAAACCCTTAAAACATCCTCAGTGTGCCAGCAGAACAACTGGATTCTAATTACTTCCAACCACACACACCGGTTCTCCGCAAATGACCATCGTTGTCGTTTGCAGTTCAAATTCGTTCCGTAACATCCCATTCCTGCCTCCTATACGATCATCAACAATCCCAAAGCACTTTCCTTTACAACCCGACCATTTGCAATTGCACCTCCCGGCACTGCCCGGTTGTATCCCGGCCCCGTAGCATCCGATTCGTTATGATTTCAATTTGAAGTCCATTCAGACTGTAATTATATCATTATCTCTTCACTCGGTTCCGTCGTCAAGCAGTTCAAGAATGATGAGCGCTGGTCGTCAACGCGTACCTACCAACACACAATGTCAGATACCAAGTGGTTGCGCATAAAATGTTACTATACACATGGCAGCAGCGGGTTTGAGGAATTTTCTGCGGACGATTGGGCAGCATGCAACCGGGTCATAAATTCAATCATAATGACCGGCATGCCGCAACTTAATAAAGGCATGGAAGACGGCCGGGAAAAGTAAACAGAAATTATGGAATTTTATGGTTCGCCTTGTTCGCGGGGCCCGGGCGAAGACCGAATCATTCCGGGGGGAGTTTGGGGGTAAATCGATAACGAAGATTTTTTGGTGCAGAGGAGCGGGTACTGCAAAGCAGAGATGCTAATTAAGGAGTACGTGGGGCTGTCCGGTGGTCACGATTCCCATTCAATGGGACGATTCGCCCAGAGGGAGAGGCCAGAGATCAACGATGGCTCTATAAGTACAGTTTGCTTCCCTGTCGGCTTTATGAAAACCTAACTGCGAACGAAATCCATCAAATCAGTACATGTGATTGCTCATGTTAGACGTCAAAAATTTCGTCTGGCACCTTGCTGCTGCAGCCGGAGTCACATTCACAGACCTTTACTTCTGATGGAAGGTACAACATCCTGCTGAGAGATTTATGAATCACAATACTGCAGTGAATTTTGCTTGTTATCTCATTTCGTCTGTTGGCTCCTATTCCTTAACGCTGATTGGACGTTGGATGCGACTGCATGTACGTTAGCCATTCCGGAGGTGAACAGGCCATTCGGTTTAATTTTTTGAATAGCGTTTTCATAATGGGGAACATCTCTTTTTCATTCGAAAGATTTGTTTAAAGTGGAAGGATTTTTAATTTTTTTTTTATAGCAGTGTTGGCAGCAGGTCACTTTTTAGTGACTGGGTAACTATTTTCAAGTCAGTCACTAAAAAGTCACTTTTCTCACCTTCATAGTCACTAAAATCACTATTTCCTAAAATTTAGTCACTTATGTTTTTTTTAACGACCAATGTTTTTTTTTTTTTTTGTAATTACTTTATTTGTACAGGCTCAATCGAATAAACTTTACAGAGCCTAGTTATCCTTTGCGTTATACATTATTACTGTCTTATATTTAAAGTTAAAGGAACTGGACCAAGTACTCGCGGTCGTCTCGAGGTTAGTGGAGATTTACAATTTTTTGGATGGGAAAAGGGAAGAAGTAGGTTTTAAATGTGGTTTACGATACAACTATTTAATTAATCCTAAAGCATGAAATTATTTCTATTCATCTTGAAAACAAACATTGAAAAAAAACCAGACGTACAAAACACAAACTAAACACAAGGTTAATCAAACTTACAATCTAAGGTTAATATCCTTAAAGTTAACATATATGAGTTTCATAAACTCCAGATCGCGTCTAGCCAAAATATCCCGAACTGGAACATTAGGTTGTCTACCTCGAGCCCGAAGGGAATCATAAAAATGTGATCTGACTCCACGATACTCCGCACAAGACCAAAGGATGTGATCAGCGTCCTGGTAACCTTGTCCACATTCACAGAGATTGCTGTCTCCCAACCCCACACGGAACAAGTGAGCGTTTAGACAATAGTGATTGGACATGAGACGAGACATCACGCGTATGAAGTCTCGACTCAAGTCCAACCCTTTGAACCATGCAAATTTCGACACCTTAGGGATAATTGAATGTAGCCATCGTCCCACGACGACCAATGTTGAAAGTAAAGAATTTGCTTTTAAAAATAACATCAAATAACAGCTTGAGGTGTCATTAAAAATCAGCGTGTAAAATCTGACAAGAAAAATTTCTAACAGATGGGAACATCAATTGATTCCATGACATTCTAAAAAGTTTTGTATCACTATTTTGTACATAGTAATCTTCAATCATGACATTTTTTTCAAAGACCAGAAAATTGAAGAATCCCGTTAGTATTTGTCCAAACATCGTAAGACAAATCATGTCGCATAATCTTGAGTTCTTTTCTAAGTTCATTACCAGGGTGGCCAGTGAACCACGGAAAACTGCAGGGTGTCCATCCAACCGGGAAATCCGTGAAGAACCGGGAATTCGGATTTAGAGTAATGCGGGGCAAAAGTACGCACTTAACTTTTTTAGTAAGTTAACTATTGAACGAAACGCAAATACCATGCGACCAAGTTACCACGTATTGCCTTAATGTCTTACCTTTCAAACGTAGTACTGGAAATTACCAAAATATTTGTTTAATATGAGAACTGAAACAGTTTTTAAAAATAGTCAAATGCGTACTTTTGCCCCGTAGGAGGGGCAAAAGTACGCATTGAACAAATAATGTATTTGTCGCAAATAATGGTGGTAACAAATAGTTTCTTGAGTACTGTACCTCCCCTCTGGTCAACCATGATTAGGGAGTATCCAAAAACTACGGGGAGAGAGGGTGATGAGAGTTGTAGTTTGTTGGTTTCCATAAAGGTTCATATAAAACATATTAAGGTTCCATGCAAAACGGGTAAAATAATCTTTGAAATTCGACCACGTTTTCTCTGGATGGTTCCCGGGAAGTCGATCTTTAAGGGGTCATACATAAAGTACGTGATGCACTTAGGGGGGGTCCAGAAATAACTAAAAATTCAAACACAAAGTCAATCTAAATTGTTTTATTGCATTTTATTGAAAACGAAAATCACGAAGTTCATGTTAAAAATTCATTAAAATTAAAAGAGACTTCAGTATGCTTACACGCAAACCAAAAATCTATTACAATGAATGTTAGTTCCGTTTCCTATCATCCTCTGTTCATGAACATCGCAGCGAATGTTAGAAGTTGACCTTACAGGCGATGTAATGGTTTTTTGTCTTTTTCATTTCGTGTTCTTTCTACGCTTTCGACTATACCAGTAAGCTTGTAGAACGAAGCACATTGTAGAACATTGTAGAACGACGCACACACTTATCTCGAATCTCTCCAGCAGAAAAAGCATACGAAGGCGAGCATGCGAGAAAATGAGCGCTTCATGTTTGCTTTTAGGCTTACCATATTCAGAAGCATGGAGAGAGCAGTGGAGAAAGCACAGGTCTGATAGTCGCAACGTCCGTGGTTCGAGTCCAGTCGGCAACCTTTTTTTCTATTTTTTCCACATAATTAATTTCACTCACTAATACACTCCACATTTTTCGGTCTCTAATTTTCTTACATCGGACCGCAGCTAGGTATATCGCATCCTCGGTTCATGCGGTCTCCAGTTACATCCTCTGATGATGAATCCCACATAATTGTAAGCGAATCTTACATCCACCGGTTGGGTGTAGCAGAGGTTTACTTCTGCTTTTTTCCCTTCTTAGCACTTGGTGCTGGCTGCTCCGTTGCAAGCTTACGTTTTGCCTTGGGGCGCTGCTGTTTTTCCTGTTTTTCCTGAAGCACAGCTTCCAGTTTTTTATTTTACCGGTGTACTGGTAAGTATTTCAGATTTTTGTCCTTTCTTTCGTCTTTGCTGGGGGACTTTCCTTTTGGGAAGTGGACGAATTTCAGCTGGAGATACTTTTGCAGACTTACTTAGATCCAGAGCTCGCATTTGTTGATCTTCTTCACCAGTATTCATAGGAAGTGGATCGGGTGCTTCATAAACTGGTAGTACAGCTTGCAATTGTCGTTTATTTGCTTGCGGTGTAGCGTAACTTGTGGAGGGTTCGCAGGCCAGATCCGAATGTGCGTTAGATTCGTTGGATGCTTGAGGTATGTCTGTCACTAAGCTCTGTTGAAACTCATCGTCCTTGAATACCTCCGGGTTGAGAGGCTCGATCCCACACGTTTTGAATGCTGTCACAGCTTTGTCCACAGTAGCACATTTGCAATAGGCTACGCCAAACAGCTCTGCAATTTGGTACTGTGTGATGACCCTACCCGGATTGTTCGTCAACCAGGTGCTACAGGCTTCTGAGAAATGGGTTTTCAAGGCCTTGAAAAAGCAGCGGTCCAACGGCTGTGTTTTGTGGCTATGAGGGGGAATTGTCAGCAGCACGATTCCGTTCGCGCGGCAAAACAGGATTGCACGAAGATCCCTATGGGAGCTGTGGTTGTCCATAACCAGAAGAACTGGATCTTCTTTCGTCGCTTTCACCTCGTTTTGAAAATGCTTAAGCCACTCCAAAAACAGATCTCCATTTATGTACCCTGTATCCGAAACAAGCATAATCGTTCCTGGGGGAGCTCCATTCAACAGCTGTGGATTTTGCCGCTTCCGCTTGAAAATTAGAACCGGTGCTACATAGTTCCCGGATGCTCTCGTAGCGCATACAGCCGTCGTCAATTCTCTCCGTTCAGCAGAGCTCACTTTGCCAACAGCTTTTTTACCTGTACTAGCAATGACTTTCGGCGGACAATTCGGAACAGTTGACATGCCAGTTTCATCCATATTGTACTGGCGGTGTGGAGGAAATTTATGCTGCTGTTTCAGTTCGGACAGATTCGCGAAAAATGCCTTTATCTGTTACTTGTTAAATCCCATGATCCGGGCCAGACTGGTTTGTTGAGGCGTTCGCAAAGACAGATGGTGAATCTTCATGAATCTCGCCGCCCAATCCCTTCCTGCCATCTTCGAAGTCCGATCGAACTCGTGCGGAATGTTATTTTCTTCTGCAAACTGAAACGCAAGGCTCCGTAAATCGTTGAGTGTCATACCGTAGAATGCCTTGTGGTGGTCCTTGCAGTGGCTGGCAAGTTCTTCAGACTGCTCGGTTGTAAATACTGGGATGAACCGTCCAAGGCGCTGATTGGTAAATCCCTACAGGAATTCAATTATCACTGTTAAGATAATTTCATTTGGTACTTGATTTTACTCACCAGTTTCAACCTTTTCCTCAATGCTCCTTCCGTTATTCCGAGATCCAGCGCGTACTTTTGCGCGTACAATGCGACATCCTGTGCGTACTTTTGCCCCGCGCCTGCTGCGTACTTTTGCCCCACATGCAGTTTTATCAACGATTCGATTTATTACAAAACTTATGAAACTGTTTGAACGGAACGACTGCACCTCTCAAACAATCATAAAGTAAAGATATTTTTAGCATTTTTATACCCATTTTTTCTAAACTTTAAATGGTCAAAACATAATCCCCAAAATGTTGAAAATTAGATCAAAATGCACAAACAACAAATTACCTCATAACTTCACGCCACTACGTTCAAATCACTTATGTTTACACCTGTGATCAGCTGGTCGAATGATGTGTCGAACCCATACAGTGTGGCCAGGTTTTCATGTTCGAACATTTCAAAAAGGCCTATGCGTACTTTTGCCCCGTGCGTACTTTTGCCCCGAATTACTCACCGGAAAAAAAAATGCGCAAATTGCACCGGGAAAGATCATATATACTCATCCCAAGTAACAATTTTGATTTTATATTAGTCTTGTAGGCCATAATTTGATCTTGAAGAATCCTTTAAACCTTCAAACTTATAATGTTACTTGGAATCAGTCAACTTTATAACACATGCATCATTATATTCTTTTGCTTACAACTTTAATATTATTCTTTTCTCACACTCGCAATTTGTTCGCGGATCAAGCGGTGATTTTGTCGTTGTTCCTACTACGTTGTTCCATTGGAATGCATATGGTGTCATTGCTTGAATTCTTTTGCTACAGTTTTCCTAGTGAAGTAGTTCTAGTATAATGGCTGAGCGAGACATATCCTGTTACGAAGCTACTTCAAGATAGAGAAGCAGATTCATGCCATCTAAAACTCCTTGCAAACTCCGATCATGCTTGACATGCAAATGTTCGACACCGGACATAGAGATAAATTAAACATTAATCTCTGCACTTTTTGCTAACCAGATACCCACATTAGGACATCTTTGAATACCGAGGTTAGTCTGTAAAACATAAAGATCTGAATCCATACCTCTCACTCCAAAATAATGAGTTCAAATCTCACCCGGATAAAGCACGAATTATCCGAGAGTGTGAAAATTACTATAAATAAAAAATACTTTCCTTGAAATTTTGCTAAGCATTCTCAAATCATCCTCTTGGAATCCTGTAAAGATTCTTTAAAGATTATTTCAAAATTCATCATTGGAATTTCTCTTCTGAATTCCATTCCCCAATTGAGAATAACATAATTTGACCTTACTACATATTACATACTGTATTCTTTAGGGTCAACAGTTAAGCGAAATAATAATCTATGCTTCAAGTATGGATTTTGGTTTTATCATACGATAAAACTTATGACGGTACTTGGGATATTTTACCATATTAAACTATTTCAATTAAACTGGGAAAACTAGGTTAGACAACTGAAATAAACCCGAAAAAACAGGGTTTTGAATTCTTAAATAAAATGACCAGAGTGCATTTATTTCAAGTCCGTTATCTTCAAGAAAAATTAGGATATAATTTTTTTTTTCCTGTCTATGATCTCGAGATGTCTGAGGTTTCGAAAAAAATAAACTCTGGTTCCATGCCTGACATGTTGGAAAATGGTCTAGGAAACTTTCCAAGCGCTAGAGATTTTTTCAATGACCTGAATTTCGATAAATCTTTAGTATCGGCAAACATCAAAAAAACATGTAGTAGAATCTTCTTCTTTTTCAGAAGTTGTTTTCCAAGCCCATCAAATTGTATTTTCTACAATTCCGGAATCAGCAAATTTCCAATTCCAGATTTAAGATAAATTTTATGCTTAAAAATCATGATATATTTTCTATATTTTAGAATCATTAAATGTTTCTCAGACTGTGAATTACGGAGATGAACTAGCCTACGGCTAAAAATCCCCTAAATAAAGAAAGAAAAAAAAACTCTGAACTTGCATTCAAACATATCGTAAATTATTCTACACTACACTACACTTTGTTTGAATTAAAGATAACGAATTACTAAGTACCAACATAAACCAAAAAAAAATGTCCAATATCACTAAAATGTATACCAGAATCTTACAACTTTTTTTGAAGATCGAGATTTTTCAAGAAAATTTTCCTCGTTCCAAAATAATGATAATTATTGATACGATCCAGAACACTTGTCTAGGTTCCAGAAATATGAAAATTTGTCTTTGTTTGAAGTTTTACAGAAGTTTCTATATTCGAGATCTTCAAAGTTGCTTGTCTTAAAATTAACGAATTTGTCCAAGACGTTAAACATTTTTCTCTGTGCCTCAATTTTTTTTTTCAATTTCAAGATTTCCTAATAAATTTTCATGTTTAATCTTTCACATCACGAAATTCAACCAATTCGCGATCTGAATCTAAATTCAACTTATTCAACGGTTGGTTTCCAAAAAATCGTGGCAGAAAAATGAGTACTGTGTGAGCAACTGGAGGTTACAAATTAACCTTTTGATTATCCAATTAATACTGATTTTTCGAAAACAAATTTATGAGATCCTTCAACCATTTGTTTATTTAAAAAAAACGTGTAAAAGGCTCATGGTGGTTTAAAAATAAATAATATTTGTCAAAGCGGATACCTTTCAACGACAGATTAGATTCATATCTTTAATATCTTTCCGATCAATAAATATCACTATTGGTAACTTTTTTATTGTTTTTAAGTCACTATTTGGTCAATTTTTTCGGTATTGTAGTCAATACTATTGTATAACCCACTACAAGCCCTGAATATTGTAGAGGAATTCTGCTGACAAAATTTTATCATTGTCTCTAAAGGGCTAATTCGGGTCCATCGATTCCTAGTTCTGACTTCTTCAAACTAGGGGAACATGATTTTTCAGTAATCAAAGGAACACATCTTAGTCGTTGTTACTTTTTATGCCTTGTTGATAGTGACAAGACTCGGCTTTGTCCACCGAGGATGATCTTGACTCAAGGAAAAATGAGTTAGTTAATCTTCATCTATGTGATTCCTAATCTTCTATTCGTTGTTCCCTAGTTTGAAGAGGTTAAGACTAGGGTTCGGTTGCATGTTCATTATCTGAGTTATTCCTTAATTTTGTTGCGAGGGTGTTTCAACACTCCGAAGGGTATAAATAGCGGGACCGTTCAATTAGAGTCAGATTCTTGCGAAAATGCAAGAATAACAACTGTAAACAAAATCGAATACTTCATCATTTCTCAATAGTGATGGAGTAATAGGGTAAATGTCGGCTTTGGCACCCATTGACTGTTTTCGGCAACCAAAATTTAAACGTTAAATTCACTATGTTTTCCCATCAACACACTTCCCTGAATGCATCCCAACGATTCTTTAGCCTTTCAGCTTCAATCTGATTGTATGTGTACGTCTGAGCAGTCCTGTTATGCCAGATTTTTATTCAAATGAAGCATACGTACTCTAAAATGGGGTTGATTTCAAGTTGCCGATAATAGAACAGCTGGTTAACACGCAGTTCTAATGGGAAGGTTGCCGAAGAAAACGAGACTGCCGACAATAGTCACATTCACCTGAGAAGTTTGGAGCGTTGTAAAAACGCCTTCAAACAGTTTCGAAGAATTCTGTCGATTAGAATGAATAGAGAAACAAGCAGCAGATGAATGTAAACCAACAGACACGTCATATATGTGCGTGACGCTGAGAAAATGCTAATAGAAGTGCGGACACTGCTTAGATTGACGAGAATACGTAAATTCCCCTACGACATGCACTAAACTAAAGACACGGGATGTACTAAAATAGATCAAATTTCTGGTTTGGACGGGAAAACTAGGAAAATTCTATAAAGCCAAATATTATAAAGTTTGTGCAAAATTAAATAAACATTTTTTAATAATTACCATGGATTTTTTTCATCATGGGATTTTCCTTAATCTCACAAGAAAATACTCTTGGAACGCTTCTCGTACCTCTTAGGGAAGAACAGTACATAACGCACCCCCGGTGTAAGATGCACTTTTTCATTTTATTTTGAGTTTTTCTTGGAATTATCAATCCAATTCTAGGATTTATCGTGCAGGATTTTGAGTTCAGATGTTATGCTAGAAGTGCTGCTTGATAAGACAGCAAAAAAATTACGTAAAAGCCATGAAAAACACAAATGAAAGTCAGCTGGTGCGTTCTGCCCAGGAGGTGCGTTGTATACGATTCTCCCCTACGTTGGATTTATATTCGCAATTCACTTGAAATTACCCTTATAATTTCCTCAGATCGGAATCACCTTTAGAAATGCTTTAATACTATCCTGAGAATGCAATTCCTTTGAAAATATTTTCAAAATTTTAATAAAAACTCTCCCCAAAACCAGAATTGAAAACTTTCCTCAGAAATTTTCCTGGGTCTATTTATAATTCTCGTCAATATTCTGTTGAAATAATTCTTGAAACTCACGATCCCCATTATATTTCACTGCCACGTAGTGGTTTCCTGTAAGGTTATTTTCTAATAATTACTTTCATCTTCCAAGAAATTCTTTGAAATTCAACTCAGCATTCTTTAGGACATTCCCTATATTATCTTAAGATCCTGGTCATGTTTCCCTCAGGATATTCACCAGAATTTTGCTATTATTCTTTACAATATTTCTCTTGAATTAACACTTTTATTCCATTTCATTTCTGCTTAAAAATTCCATAATTGGAGATTGGAAAAATTATGGACCATTGAAAAATCAATAGAATTCCTTCCTAAATTGCTGGATCCCTGAACATTCTTCCAAGCTAGAAAACCTTGTTTTCTTGTAAATTTTTAAAATATTCTTATTTCGAATATTTTTCTCGATCTCATATTTTATATAAAAACAGCTTATTTTTTCAAACTCTAAGATCTTGAAGTCTAGGTTGTCAAATAAAATAAAATGTCGAAGCCTCAGAGTTTTGGAAATTTATTTCAACCAATTATTCATCCGTGTTGACTACAGAGAGTTCCAACCAGCTATGCTCATTAGAATTACCCAAGAATTCACCATGAAGTTCTCTTAACAAATTCCTTAGAATTCTGAATTTCATTGGACTTATTCTCAGAATAATTTTGGGATTTTGATTTCAATCAAAACTCCGTTGAATTGTTTTCCAAGATTTCCTATAAGTTGCTAGAAATAATTCTGTTTTTTTTTTGGAATTTCCCAATCCCCTTTTGCAAGGGGCAACTTTTTTTTTCCAAATATGTGATCTTGGAAATTTCTCTTTTAAGACTTCTGTTAATACATAACACGATGTGTTAAAACCAGTGTCTGTTTTTATCATTTACCATCACATGCCAGGAGTATCGCTTCAACCCAGTGTCGATGAATTGCGTTTGTTTTGAAGATCTTCGTAGTTACGAAACGAGCGAAATGAACAAATGAGTTTATTATACATCAACGAATACGCGTTTGTTGATATTCACCAGTGCTCGATTATCAAACCCAAAATTGTCAAAATCAGAAGTGATCCTCAAAAGCAAAATAATCAACGACATTTTGGGCAAAATGATTATTTTGAATATTGTCGACCACACTGCCTAAATCATCGATATTATCATCAGTTCAGCTTGAGGCAATAATTTGCCGTCGACTTTGTCTAAAAACCACGTACTTCAGTGCTATATTTGTTTAAAATAAAAATAATCATTTTGCATTTGATCCTCAATATCATCCCGACCAAGATGAAGACGAATATCAATATTTACAACAACAGAGGCGATAATGAGAATCCAGCCACGAATGAAGAAAAACAAATGTTATTTTTGATACTCAGAGGTTGCCTAGATCAAGGGAATTTGTTTATATCAAAATTCAAATTCATGCAGGTAGTTGGTCTATCTGTTAAGGTTTTCTTCATTTTCAGCTAAATTGAGTGTAGAAGAAAGGATTTTTATCAGCACTGGTTAAAACATTTCCTTACCCCGAAATCTTTGCATCAAGTTGACGATTTTAAAATCGATGTTTTAATTTAAGGTTATTTGTTTTGATGCATTTTGGAAAAAAAATCAAATGATCGTGCATTGGCGGGATCCCTAAGTTGTGCTGATAATCGCTGTAATAAGTACGGAGATGGAAATAAATAAAACACACCGATTGCTTGACCGTCCTGCCAAGGCGGAGGTATACGAGATACTGATACTGTATTGTTTTCTATATTGCTTTGTATAGTAGCTACAGTGGGTAAGGTAGTTGTACATGTAGATGACGTTGCATAAACAGCTCGCGTCATTAAATTTATTTTGCTATTTTGCTATGACGCGACCTTTCGGCAATCTGAAATGATGCGTCGATAAGAATTGCTTTTTAAACGGCGCCGGTGGTGTAGTGGTAAGCGTGATTACCTCTCACCCCAGCAGGCCTGGGTTCAATCCCAGTCGGCGCCGCCGGGATGTTCTGAGGCATAACATCTCTGATCACGCCTTCCTTCGGATGGGAAGTAAAGCCGTTGGTCCCCGGTTCATGAGTTGATGGGTCGATAGGTAGGGTCCAGGTGTGGGAGCTGCCTTCCTGGCACGTCGGTAGCATTGGTGCTCAGCACGGAAAACAAGATCGACAGAAAAAACAAACAAAGGAAAAAAAAAAAAAAATGCTTTTTAATTTTTCGAAAATGCATCCAAAGTAAATTTAACCATAATCTTTCACTCTAATGGCGTTAATGTCCATGGAGGATAATACGCCAATCTCGAATTGTCCTCGATTTTTCTAAACACCATGCCATTATCTTAAATTTTAATCTTGGATATATCTTTAATAAGATAGATATAATAGAGAAAATCTCGGATTTCCAAAAAGAACGCAGCCAAAAAAATCTGCTCTTACCGCTATCTCTCTCTCACACACACATATATGCACGAGCCTCAAATGTCATTTTTCTGTTTATATTTGCGGAATCCGATTCGCTTCAGCTGTTCCGACTGCAGCTACCAGAAAGTTTGTTACGGCTTGGTCCCATTCGGAACGTTCTTCCACGGGTGCATTATTTTACATAATTTTCATCATCTTCCTGGACAATCCGGTCTGCTGCAGCAAATAAATTCAGACTATTTATACGCATCTTATTCGGGAGGAAGCAGCATGTTATGGAAAGTGTCGCCAAGACAATGAAATCCCTCGACGGACTTTTCCGCATCATTCTATTGCCCCTATTGCATATTCCATGTTTGCCAAGAATCTTGTTGCCTATTCGGGATGGATTATGCTGCTCTTCTGGATGAACTTCTCGTCGGAAGTACTGTTAATTTCTAGTAGGAAGTTCTCTGTACCTCTTCTTGGAAGTTCTCTGGAAAAAGTAAAACAGACTAAAATGTGTTCCTTTGATTACAAAAACAATCCTGTTCCCCTTGTTTGATGTAGTTTGGACTAGGCTTCGGTGGTAGATCTTAATGCCAGTAACGCACCACGAAAAGGTAATCTATCACTTTTGTTGGATAAAGGGTTGAATTTTCAGCAGATAAGCTAAATTGATATCCTAACGATCCTATAACGCAAAGAAGGTTAGGATTGAACCCACGGTCTTCTGCTCAGTAAGCAAATTCCGAGTTCCTTTTATTACAACACACCAATTTGTTGTTATTTCAATGTATGTAAATTACAAATGAAACGATTAACGAATCAGGAATGTGAAGGAGCTTGAGATTAAACTCATGATAACTCAGTAAGAAAAGCTGGTCGCTAATAAGGCAGTCTAATCCCTCATATCACAACACACCACTTGTAATAAAGTAGATGTTATAGCCATTCAAACTGCCCCTTACACCAGAATCAGCCTCTGCGACCGATGATCTTTTGAACCCGGAGACAAAAAAGCTTCGAAAAAGCACTTTTGCCTTCATTAAATTCTACTTTTAGGCGACTGTTTCGATTGTGCGACGATTGAAGCAGTATTTTTACCCCAAGGAAGAGGACAAATATAGCATGGAGCCAAAATCTGTCGAACGATACACTTCACTTTATCATTCTTAAAATCTCGATCTTTGGTGACCAAAACAAAATGGCTTTTCTTGAAACTTCCCGGGAATTGGAAATATAAAGTATATATCAAGCTGTATCAAAATGCCTTTTTCATTTTTTGTTAAACTTCCTCTGGAATCCTCGTCCGGCTTCCAGGATGTTTGTTGATATTTCCCCTTGGAAGTTTCTTTTCACATCGCTTGGAAGATGTTTTCCCCTTGATTTGTTTTACGTCAATGTTGTTTTCCGTACTGAGTACCAATGCAACAGATACCAGGAAGGCAGCTCCCACATCTGGACCCTACCTATCGACCTGTCAACTCATGGACCAGGACTGTACTTCCCTTCCGAAGGAAGGCGTGATCAGAGATTTTATGCCTCAGAAAATCCCGGCAGCGCCGACTGGGATTGAACCCAGGCCCTTTGAGGTGAGAGGTAATCACGATTGTTACTACACCACCGACGCCGCTCGCTTGGAAGTTTTGACTATTTTCTCGAAAAATTCTTTCAACTATATTTGAAAGATTTTTTTCAATTGCTTCCCCTATATGTTATAAATTTTCCTGGAAATATGGTTCGAATGTTTTTTTTTTCCCTTCACCCGGCAAATTCTCCCGTTTAATCAAAGCAAATTCTCGGTAGGTATATCCTTTTAACTTCCCTCCAAGTTTTCTACAATTTTTTTCCTGGAAATTTCTCCCCTAAGCTCTTTCAAAAGTATCTCCAGGCAGTAGCTGTCTTCTGACCAGAGGTCGTACATGTCATAGAAGTTATATGGAGATAAAATTTCACGACCAGGGGCTGAAAGACGGACGATCCAACACTCCTGGATAGCGTTCTGATGGCGTTGCGAAGACTGAATCAGCTGAAGAAGAAGTTGGAGAATAATTCCAAGCTCTGCCAGAACGTTTGCAAGCAGGTTTATAAGAATAAGAAGAAGAGATATGATAAACGCATCTTGTTACTCCGGAGGAACCCGATAAGACGGAAGGTATGCTCACGACAAGCAGACCGTCCAGGCCCAGGTTATCGAAACGATCAGATAGGCGACGAAGTAAAAATGTCACCGGCTTACGACAAGCAACGGTTACCTTACCGGCTGGAGAAACTCAAGCGACTAAGGTTATGAAAACGGACGAGTAAGACACCATCCAGACGATCATCGGTAAAAGTGCAGTGAAAGCAGCTTTCGTCACAAACGATGTCTGGAAGGTATCGCAAATTATAGACGGAATCAAAATTGATCAAACTTCATGCAGACTCAGTTAATTTATTCCAAAACAATACCAACGGATATTAATTAGTTGATTAACCAACAACGGCCCAGATTTGATGCCCATTTATAAAACCAAAATCAAAAACGCTTTTAGCAGACCTCGAAATGTCATTATAGATGTCAAAATGATCTTAACATCGCTAAAATGTTTTAAAACTCCAAAATGACCTGAAAATCGTCAACGGAAGGCTTTGGAATCGCCGAAAATGTCTCTAATGCTCCAAAATATCCCATTCGTCTCCAAAACAGCATATAAAGTCGGAAAACGATATTAGGAACGCCAAATTGGCATTGTATACTCAAAAATAACCTTTAAACCACTTAAATGGCACTGAAGTTGCCGAAAGGGTTCTGAAAGCACCAAAATGATTACCCCAATGGGTCTGGGTTCAGTCCCAGCCGAGGTCTTTGATTTTTTCGGAGGCGAAAAATAAAAAAGGCCTTTTTTTAGTCCATGCTGGATGCTCTGCCACATTTTTTTTTTCACTTCGTTCAATAGAAACTTCAACATGAAGCAACTTCAATGACACTCAACCAACCGGATTCTCTCGTCATGAACAAAACCATTCCAGACATAATTAAACCATCCATCCAACAATTCTCATTCGTGCCAGCTCGTGCAGCGGCGTGCGTGTCAAGAGCAGAATAATTGCAGCTAGTTTTGCATCCTTTGGCTTTGTTGTAGCAGTGATCGTCATCCTGATGTTGTTTTCCTCATGCTCACGTGCGGTAGAAGGATTTCCGCCACCGCCACCACCAACAGACCAACAAGAGCCGCGAAACTCCTTTTTGTTCTATTGCAACCCTCAGAAGTACAGAAAAAAGGGGGATCAGAAGTCAAACTTGAAAGCATTGCGTTGGAGCACGATCGATCAAATCGACTCAAAATTTCGTCTAAAGTGGATTTACTCAAAGGAGAGTTGAATTTTCCGAGCTTTTATCAGGAAAAACTACTCGAATATGAGAAAAATCGATAGTATACTCCTAGACTGAGTGACATTTACATGGATTTTCTTTATATTCGAGACGTTTTTCCTGGTTTTCCACGGCTTTGCCTGGAAAACTCAACTCACTTTTGAGTGAACCCACTTTTGATGGAATAAAGTCGACCGTGTGTGTGAAACATCCACTCTCAGTTGTGTCCTGTAAGCCACTCTCACACGGTGTTCCTTCTCTATTTATGAAAGGGAGGAGACGTCGTCGTCGTTTTCGTTGTTGTGTTAAACAATGCACATGGGGTAATAATTTCAACAACAGCAACAGCAGTATATGATATATATAGGATAGACAAAGATAATTTAGCCCGGAAAGTGTTCTTATCTTGTGGGATTTTTTGTCCTATTACTTGACGAGGGAATCCCTGCTGTTATGTTGGATGTTTTAATAGATTTTCGTTTTTTGCTGTCCTTCGTCCTCGCATCCCCGCCCGTGTTGGAAATGGAGACGTCTCATGTTGTGTGAGTTCAAGGCTCACAGCGAGCGGTTCCTGTATATGTATATACATTTGTTGAAGAGGATGACGACCGGCGACGACGACGACGATGACAACGTAGCAAGCCCGAGTCATCGTCATAATTGGAATGGAGTCTCAACTCTCACAAGAGCTTCGTCGTGCGTCTTACCCTAAATTAATCAGTTGTGGAATGTACGGCCGTTGCTGCAGCAGCATAAATGCTTTCCAGCCACTTGAGTCATGATCGGAATGGAATATCTTTCGCTCGCATCCACTTGTAGCGCTGTTGAGCAAATAGATAAATATTTACTGTTTTGGTTGCCACCGACAACGAAGGAAGCTGAGCTGAAGTCAATAATTTGTAATTTGTAAAATGTGCTCTCGATTCGGGCTTCCACACTACAAGTGTCGGTTGCGTACGGTAGAGAATTTTCTATTCGATGTTCAGAGGTGTGCTGAGGGTTCTGATAGGAATGTGGTGATGAGGCATAAGTAATTTGATCAAATTAATTACTAGTCTGATAGTGCTTTCCTTTATTTAACGTCGGTCTCTGTTCCACAATCTAGTGCCAATCACCGACGGACATCGATTGCCATCCATTGATGGCAATCGAATGTGCAGGAAAGCAACTTCCACACCTGCGTAGGATATCGCACCCATTCATCAACACACATGGGCCGGGACCAACGGCTTTACTTCCCTTCCGAAGGAAGACGTGACCAGAGATTTTTATGCCTCAGAAAAATCCCACCGACCTCGACTGGGATTGAACCCAGACCCATTGTGGTGAGAAAGCAATCACGCTTACCACTACACCACCGGCGCCGGCTCGTCTGATAGTGCTTTATTATTGAAAATATTGTTCGTTTTGATATTCTCTTTTCTTGGCTTTCTAGGTCAGATTTAAATCCAGACTTTCATAAATGGTCACTGATGCCATTTCTACAGGGAATTTCCTAGATTTACTGATTTCTACAAATTCATGGATCTGTAGATAGAATCTACGGGATTTGATTTTATCTACAAATTCATGGATCTGTAGATAGAATCTACGGGATTTGATTTTATTTTAGAATTATATTCCAGGGCTGGTAGCGAGTCACCTTTAAGTGACTTGGTCAGTTTTTCTTGCCAGTCATCTCATTTTTTAACGCCAAGTCACTAATGTCACTTCTTTTTTTTTTTTTTAATCAGTCACTATTTTCAACTTTTTTTTAGCGTGAATTTATTTCAAGATTTATCATTCTTCTTGCAGTGTAGAAGATCTGATAGTCCAATCGAGCCTACATTTTGTTCTAATTTCGTAGAAGTTGTACTTCTACATATAGACCTTTTTGGTGTTATATCATTTGGCTAAATTAAATTCACTGAGTTATCCAGGCTTTTCTAGATCCTTAACGGATAACTTCCAGGTTTATAATAACAAAGCTATTTTTAAATACGTTGAAAATATGCTTTTCACCCAAACTTGTTTAAGACATGGCAACAGCTTTATAATTAAGCGGCGCCGGTGGTGTAGTGGTAAGCGTAATTACCTCTCACAACAGGGGTTCAATCCCAGTCGGCGCTGCCGGGATGTTCTGAGGCATAACCGCCCTGATCACGACTTCATTCAGGGAGTAATGCCGTTGGTCCCCGGTTCAAGTAGATTTTTTGAATGTTGGTAGTTTTTGGCCATTTTTGAATATTATTGCGGCTCTCCAGTTCCGACAATATTTCCCCTAAGATCAAAAAATGTACTATAAAAATTCTCTTCATGGCTCATCAATATGATTAGTGTCTTTAATATTAAAATAAAACGGTGCGGCCTTTTTTCATCTACCTCACATGGCAAGTGGCTTGGTTTTTAATTACCTACATCCATATTTAAGCCAATTTTGACACGGAGAATATAATTTGCTGTGAATCTGTGAAAGTGACCTTATCGGTCAAAACTTAACCTACCCAAAAATAGTTAAATATGCATTTACCCAAATCTGGGTAAACGTATCTGCGACACAAACTGAGTAACGGTTACTTAGATGTTGACATTTCAGGGTGGCGACTACCTGGAAAAACCTGGAAAATGTGGAATTATCAGGGAACTCTAAATTCCCTGGAAAAATCAGGGAATTATCAGGGAATTCTCGAAACAATCAGGGAATTTTTTTGCTTATGCATCGTTCCTTCCAAATTGAGTAAAAGTAACTTTATTCTGAATATTTTTACCGATTGTGTACCGAAAAAGTGCAATCTAAACAACTATGCGTTCATCCGTCCAATGACAGTTGTAACGCAAGGCAAATCGCTTTTTTCACCAACACCTCATATTGGCGACTTCACACCAATGAATTCATATAAGGTATGTGCCAACAGGTAGCCTGCCGGTGTTAGAAGCAAAACTATTGTAAACATTGCTGATCACTCAAATGGTGACGTCACTCCATCAACATTCCCTACTGTCAACAGTGAGATTGACGTCAGTGCCAACAGCTGTTTCGTGTAAAAAGATAAGCATTGCAATGAAATACGAATCCCACTAAACATTTGCACATTTCACTAACACAATTAAGCCGTTTCTGCGAGACTATCAATGGTTCCATTTCTTTACGCAGAAATGTATCGCACTTTACTGAACCTGACGGAAAGTTTCATGAAGCCAGAAATTCTCCAAAAGCTTTCAGTTTTGACAGCAGAAGCAGTTAAATCATCTGCTAGCGAAAAAAATCATTCTTGGTTTTGATGTAAAGAAAGCACTAAGTTAAATTCGAAACATCAATGAGAAGGACATCCTACAATTCCGAGATGAATGCAGAACTTTTTTGAAGGCCATAGTCATCAAACTGCTTGTCAGATCCCCGTTGACGTATTCTCTTACTAGAGCATGTTCATCGGTCGATCCTACAACTATTGCTTTGGACAAAACTGTTGCAGAGCGGTGAATGGAAAAGTTGCTAAGCATCCTTACAATCCACTCTAAAGTAAGTGGTGTTTTTGCAGATGTTTAAAAACCGACAGTTTCGTTCAGTGATCTGTCAAAGTAGTATCTTTAAAATCTACAACAGAAAACAAACTCGAGTGGATGCATTTTGGCGTGATGCCATTATGGACCTGCTCAGGATTGTTCAAATGGTTTGCTGCTTATCACACGGAAATTCTAATGTTGAACGAGAGTTTTCCATCAATTCAGAATGCCTTTTCGAGAATATGAAGGAAGAGTCTGTTGTCGTACGCAGACAGGTGTACGATGCGGTTTGTGAGAAAGGAGGCATTGAGAAAGTGGAGATATCAAAAGCTCTGATTTTAAGAGCAAGAAATGCACATTCGTTGTTTGTTGAGGATAAAGAGTGTCGAAAGAAGGAGGCATTGGCTGGATAACAAGCATCTATGCTCTTGATGCAGCCATCACTCCTGCAGATCAACCGATCCTTGTGCTAACGGACTCCCACAGCGTCATCCAGGCGCTGGAAGCCGAAGCCCCGAGCCACCCCTGGATACAAGCCATTACACGATATGCCCCACCCTCAACCGTTTTTACGTGGATTCCCGGGCACTGCGGTGTTCCTGGAAATGAGGCTGCGGACAGGCTGGCGGGATCCGGTCCATCTGGTCCCCGCTTCACCAGGAACGTACCACTCCTAGACGTCAAGCGTTGGATCGCGAATATGACCATGGAAGCCTGGCAGGAGGAATGGTTTCAGTCGCGGACCACTTTCCTGAGAAAGATCAGAGAAACCGTACGACCCTGGCTAGACAGCCACAAGTACAAGGACCAACGGATCATTTCAAGACTCCGGACCGGCCATGCGAGGATTTCCCACAATTTTGGTGGGACACCCTTCCACAAGGTTTGTCCAATCTGCAGCATCCCTGCCTCGGTGGAACACGTGCTGTGTGTCTGCCCAGAGTTTCAGAGGCTACGCGAACAACACCGACTCCCAGAGAACATCAGGGAGCTACTTGGCAACAACCCCTCGACGCTGGCTGCACTGATTGCTTTCTTGAAGGACGCTCACCTGTACAACCAAATCTAGCACTCTCGTCGTTGGCTGCGCTGTCCGTGTTCTTTCACCTTCCTATTTTCCTGCCGTCGGGGTATCTCTGCCGGACTGGGACACTGTCTCTTACGGTGGAGCTCTACCTTGTTCGCGCATCCATTCCTCACCACAGTCCCGATGTAACTCCCATTTTACATTAAGTTTTTTTAAATGTTGTCTCAGAGCCAGTTTTACGTTACGTTAATGTTAGACTGAAACGTTTCCTTAAAGGCAGGCCCTAAGCCTGACCTTCTACTATCAAATGTGATGATAGTATCACACTGATTCTTAGTATCAATTAATTGCGATATAATGGAGATGATAGTCTTAAGTGTATGTTTGTAACCTGGATTTTTTTTTACAAAACCTGGAAAATACCTGGAAAAGTCAGGGAATTTCAAAATTGTGAATGAGTCGACACCCTGCATTTGATAAAAGGGTAAACTTTACCCATTTTAATAGAAATTAGATGACATGATCGCTGCAATAGCTCTATCAAACATAACCTCACCCGACTAGCTCCTCTAGCCTGTTATTGGTTGTTGATGTCGTATTGTCGGAATAATATAAACTACGGAATACGACATTGAAATACCCAAAAATGAGCCTTTCAAATAAACTAACTAGTTATAAAATACCCAAAAACGACACCGTTACAAATGCTAACCATTTATTGAGACTTGTAGCATGCTTTAAAACCTCGATAAAACTTGCAATGTTACTTGGGAGTGGAGCGTTAGAGACGGTTGGTTTAGGTCCGGCATCGTTGGCTCATGCCGTGACAGAATAGCGTCATGAGCATGCGATGAGGATTACTGAGCTTTCCCTCTCTGATGCACCATTGCATAAGAGAACCAAAGTTCTAGCCTGAAGTGATAGTATCATACTTGTTACTCCTTTATTTGAAAGCTGCGTTGTAGTACGCTTACATATAGGCACTGACGTTGGGTGCGATACTGGCGGGTTTTGCCGCAAATCACTCTTATTTTATTTATTTTTACGCAGATAGATTTATTTGGGTTTGCAAGGGACTTATACTATTGAAATATTTCAGAAAGTGCCCAACAGTGCTCCTTCTACTTGCGTGACAAGCTTTCGTTGTTGTTTTCAGGTTTTACTCAGGGAACAATGTTAAACACCATTTTTGTACATGGTATTGCAATTAATCTTATATATGCTTCATTTTGGTTTGGGATAAGTGTTTGAACTATGGCTCGGGATTTCCACTGTGGCGTGCTTCTATTGTGACATATCCATACGTAATTTTGTGGGACGACATAGTAGAAACGTGTGAGTGTAGTTGGAGCATAATTTAAAAATCAGCTAAGAAACTAATTTCAAAGTGAAGCATTTTAGTCACTTGAAGGTGTCACCTGGGTCGATCTAAGATATAATAAATAAATATCAAAGTCAAAATTACTTGAAACACGTTAAATTTTAGATTACATAGCAGTTTAGGTACTTAATAAAGCATGATTTATGATTGATTAGGTAAATTAGAGAATTCAATTATGTATTAAATTAGACTAATGAGATAACAAAATCATCAAACGAACTTAAATAAGAAAATTTAGACAGCCTAATAACATTAAGGAGATTAACAAAAGAGTTAGGATGCGGTTGATTCGCTTAGGGAGGCAATTAGCCTTTTCATATATTGTCTGTTTATTTTGATGGTTGCTTTAAAATATCAATTTGGTATATATGTGAAAGGATGAATCAGTGAGAGATGGATTTTCGGTTTCTTTACATTTTGCAACACAAATCTAGTACTATGTGTCATTTCCTCAAAACACCCCAATAAGCGACCTCTTCAATCCCTTCCTTTTCCCATGGCGTTCAAGTGGTCCGCATAGACTATTCAGCCATTACCCTTCCTTTATCCTCGGCTTTGGATTGACTTGCGCTCCCATTGCCCCACCAAACGCTGCAAAATGAAAATGAAAATAATTTAAGGGCAAATCCAGGAACTTTAGAATCATGAGAACTTCAGTTAAAATCATAGAACTATTTCAATTATTTCGTTTTGATTCCAAGAAAATTGCGGGTGCTTAAAAAGCTCCAGAAATTTCAGAAATTTTCGAAAACTGCACTGATGATCAGTAACATTTTAAAAACTTCATAGAAGTCTATGAACTTAAGGGAAGATCCGAGAACTTCAGGGACTTTCATGAACATTAGCAAAATGCGGGAGCATTTCAAAGAAATTTAGTAAGCTTAAAAATAAGATAAATTTCAGAGGAAATTCAGTTCCGTTAGTTTCATAAAATTAGCGGGAATTTTAAGAGAGATGTTAAGAAAAATTGTAAGGACCATTCAAATAAATTCAGGGCAGTACAACAAGCTTCATGACAACTGCAACAACTTAAAAAAAGTTTCTAGAACTTCAGGAAGGAACCTCAGAGCAGTTCCTAACATTGGATAAATTAAAAAAAAATTAAAGTAGTCTCGAGAACTTCAGCGAATTTATAAAACTTTAGAGAAGATCCATGATTGTTAGGAAAATTGAGAAAACTTTAGGAAGTCCGAAAAAGTTCAGGAAAGTTTAAAAATTTGATGAGACGTATTGTGAGCATCAGGTTTTCTCAAACTATATAAGTTATTTAACTTCAAAGCAATTTCATTAACTTTAGGAAAATTTTGGTAACTTTCAAGTAGTTTTGAAGATCTCAAAATAATCCATTCCATATTCAACGGAGATTTCTCATAAAAATTCAATTGGAGTTCTCCTCAGCATTTGCATTGCTCCCTTAATTCTCATGAAATTATTCTAGAAAATCACTTGGAATGATTACCTTAATTCTCTAAAACATATCACCAGAATACACTTAAAATACTTCTTGCAATTCCATTGAAATATTCCTGATAATGTCTTTGTAACTAAATACCCTCCGAATTTAAATTTCTTAGAATTTTCCTCGGGATTATCTTGAAATTATTTTCCAACTGGCTAAAACTCTCAATAATAAAGTTGAAAAAAAAATCAGAATTTTTATTGAATTAATTGACTCACATTGAAAGTCTCCTAAGAATTAATTTGCATTTCTCCTTTAAAATTCCTTAGAATTCGCCTCATTATTTGTTTAGCCAACTCTTCTAGAATTCTTTTCCGCATTTGTTTGAAGATCCAAGGTCTTATGCTCCGGATTCGTTTTCTCCCACAAGCTTCATGAAATCATCTGCCCTTGGAATTTTCTTCTGAAGTTCACAGGAGTTCTGCTCCTCAGAAATTCATATGAGTTTTCATTAAAATTTACTTTGAATTCAAATCAGGGTTTTCTTGAAATTCTATTCAAAACTATCACATGACATCTACCCTGTAGTACCGTTGTTCTGAATTGATTACCGCAATTGACATACTAGATTATTGGAGTACATCGGTAATACAGTTATTTCTGTCGAAGGTATAAAATCCCTCAGAACTACATTGAAAGCAGATTACACATGATGTTTTTCTCAATGATTTTTATCCCAGAATACCCTTGGAATAGGTTACTTATAAATTATAATATAATTCCATGAGCCTTCAAAATTGCAAGGTAATTGACTTCAGATTCTGAAAATTCATTAAAGTGTTATGTAGAATTTCAAAAACATGTTCAAATTTAAATTTTGTGATAAATATGCCTTTTGAAATTGATTTGGTACTCAAGAATTAGCCACTCTGCATCTATGTATCTATAAGTTCAATGTGTGTATGAAAACAACAAGGTTTTTATGTATGTATTTTAAAATTCATTATTCTCTTTAAAATAAAAAAAAAAATACTCCCAGAGCAATGATGAGATTTCTTGAAACTTCCAGGTATATTCTGGACAATTAAAATTCACTGCGGACTCCCGGTTTTCCAATATTTACCAGGTAGAAGACACCCTAGCTAATATCGCGGTTTTGGTTTCGATTGAATCTTCCGCTTTAAAAGTTCATATCGTACAGAAGTGTTTATGTGATACTAATTGAATAAGTCTAAAACATCAAACATTTATTTGGTGTGCCATCAAAACGACTATTTTTTTCTGAGGTCTCTTTTTAGTCACTTTTTTTTTCAACTATAAATCACTATTTGGTCACTTATTTCTTCAACATGGTCACTGATTTTAAATCACTATTTTCGACAGCATTGATCGCTACCAGGTCTTAAACTTGTTGTGTCCGTTATGTGTCAATCTTGGAACATTTTCCACGTTCCAGAATACTCAGAATTTGTATTAGTCTGCGATCTAGAAAAGTTGTCTAGGTCCTAGAGTTATGATTTTTATGAGTTAGATCTTTAAAATTGATAAAATTGTCAAAATTTGTCGACATCCATGACTGTGAAAATTTTTTCTATGTGCCTCAATTTTTCGTTCTAATAAGCAATTCGCAACAGCGGCACCGGTGGTGTAGTGGTAAGTGTGATTACCTCTCACCCCAGCTGGCCTGGGTTCAATCCCAGTCGACGCCGCCGGGATGTTCTGAGGCATAACATCTCTGATCACGCCTTCCTTCGGAAGGGAAGTAAAGCCGTTGGTCCCCGGTTCATAAATTGATGGGTCGATAGGTAGGGTCCAGGTGCGGGAGCTGCCTCCTTGGCGTCGGTAGCATTGGTGCTCAGCACGGAAAACAAGATCGACGGAGAACAAATCAAGAAAAAAAAAACAATTCGCGATCTGCATCTAATATCAACTTGATCAGTTTCAGGACAAATAGCTCAAAAAATAATATTTTTCAAACTCGGTCCGAAGTAACGTTTTCGTGCTACAATTTATTTAAAAATGTTAAAGTCGCAATACACAACTCACCATTAACACTCCGAACACGATGCCTCTGGTAAAATGTGTAACGGCAAAATATCAATATGAAAAATCATTGCTCAGCAATTTATGGATTGATACCGAATAAATATTTAAAGTATGTAGTGTCAAATGGCGCCAATAGATTTTAAATTCGTCAATAAATGGCTGAGCTATGATTTTTCAAACATTGAAAGTTTGCCGTTACACATTTTACCGGAGGTATGTATCGTGTTCGGATTGTTAATTACACTCTTGCCCGTCGACCCCACGCACGTCACTGCAGCTCACCGAGCTACCTTCAACATCTTGAACCGAGAGTATACCTACACCTTCTTTGGAAAAGGGTTTCCCCTCTCTGTGCGGAACCGAATAAGCCCGGTGGCGGTGGCAGTTTCCTCTCAAACATTCCCACCGGGAAAGTCATAAATCTCGATAATCTTAACCGGAGGAAAATGCGCGAGCTTCCCACTGGGTCGGAAAAGTAAACACTAGTAGGTACTGTCGATGTCGACGATGAGAAGCTCGGCTAATCCCGAAAAGGCCCCTGCTGCCACCGATGTTGCTTTTGTGTCGTTATTGTTGTTGTGGCGGTGTAACTTTCCTCCTGAAAACGTCGAGGTGTTGAAACGCTCATTAACTATAACACGTTCGGCATCTTAATTGCCTGGCATGT
Source organism: Ochlerotatus camptorhynchus (assembly GCF_037179485.1). Classification (NCBI taxonomy): domain Eukaryota; kingdom Metazoa; phylum Arthropoda; class Insecta; order Diptera; family Culicidae; genus Ochlerotatus; species Ochlerotatus camptorhynchus. The sequence continues at coordinate 62,764 of NW_027040634.1, read as the reverse complement.
TCCCCTGTTTCGTACTCGCTAACCGCAGTCAGCAACAACAACAAACTAACAATACAGGGGCTAAGCAGCCATAAGCTGTTGATTAGATAAACTCCTTTGCCAAGCAGAAGCAGCTTGTCTATATTCCTCGGTGAGAAGAAAGCGCGCCGGGAATGGCTTTCCGTGAACCAACATGCCGCTCGAGTCTGTGAGTCTAACCGCTAGGAGAGCGAGTGGTGGTAATTAGCGCAAACATTCCAACTCTTCCAAACAGCGAAACCATGTCGGCATGTACGTCCGTAGTGGCAGTTTTGTCAGAAATTGGATGAATATGAAATAATTACGCGCTGAGCCCTTCGGGCTATGATTGATTGAGCTAGGAATGGCCGGCCAAGTATCATGCAACGAGACTTTGCCAAATCCGGCAGTCAGTTGGATGAAAACCACGCGAGCATCGATAATTTAATTACTGCTCCATCAACTGACAGCTCGATGAGTGAGTTGAGTGCTTCTATGCACATGCCCAGTGCAACAGAAACTAATGAGGCATATCGCAACATGTTGAAGGAAACGTGTTAGACGTTAAAAGATGCACATAATGATGGGAATGACCCTTTCAAATTCAGGATTTATTTGGTCGAGAGCATGACACATGATGATTGTGTAATTGATAAATATAGAGAAAAAATCTCAAAAATACTGACTTCACTCTAAATTTACAAGCAAAAAATCCATCCGCATTATTTACGAGAAAATCCGCCAATGGCAATCATTGTTCGCGTAATCAAAATTTCCCATCAGATAAAGTACCAACGTTTTACTGGTAACCTGTCAACATCAATCTTTCCAAGCGAAGCTCCATCACCCCTCCCCCCCATTTAGCACCTCCTTAACCCTTGACGGGACCGAATCCCATTCCTTCTTTGCACTCCCCTCCTAAACGAGGCATAAAAATGAAAAATTACCACCGCATACGTGCATTTCGCAGCAAGTCAACATTTGTTTGTAATTATCCGTAACGACGTCATTTCGATGCATTCCTTCTTCTTCTCTCGTAATTTATCCCACCAGCACCATACAGCACCAAGGCCGAGGCATTCCAGTAGTGCCGGCTAAATATTTACTGGTTGCATGTTGCAACCACACGAACCATGTATCATCTACTGCTATGCCCTGAAGCCGAAGGAGGCAGGCTAAAATTAAAATGTACACTTCCAAAACATTAAACAATTAACAGGAAAATTATTTTTGGGTTTTCTTATTTTGAGCCTCATTTCTTCATGCCTAGCACATATTGCAAGCGGAGCTGCTGTGCCTGTTTGGAGGGAAAATATTTACCCACGAGGCATTTAACACAGTACCACACGGAATTCAAAGGAGCAAAACAAACACTATAGGCAGTTGCATTTTGTTGCACAATCATTGGTTTCGTTGGTTTTTAGAGATGGAAAAAGTGAAGCATTGCGTGTGCGCGATATGGAGCCGTTGATGGTGATTGGGTGTCTAGGAAAGTGGTGGTGTTTGGAAAACTGGAACTGTGGACCACACGCACGTCAAGTGCTTTTTCCGTGGAGTGAAGCTCGAGGTTTCGAGTGGTAAATGAGATGAAGAATAATGTTTCGGCCTACCTCGAGGGGTTCTGTATAGGAAACACTGCATACTGTAAAAAACACTTCAAACTACTGAACAAATTTTAATCATATTCTACCTTTGGGTTATACTCCTCAAATGCGATATTCATTGCCAAATTAAGTTGATCGCCATCATTCAAATAGTTTTTCATATGTTCATGTCTGTTTTGCTTCTTAGTAAACTCTAAATGTGCTTTTTGCTTACGATTTTTTAGGTTTATTATTATCCTGTTAATCCAAACAATGTTTAATTAACTTGGCGTATTCGTCTCTTTACCGTTACTTCTACCCGTATAAAAAATAATATATTGTAGAATACATCAGTTGCCCTCTCGACATTTCCTTTATTCCTCAACACTGTTTGCCCCTCCCGATTGAGACAATGAAGCATCTCGTACTTCTGTGTACATGTCCAGGCACATTTCAGCTGGAATATTTTCCAATATGACCTTAACCTACAATCGAAGATCGCACACTCTTACTTACCTTACCAATCAGGCTAAGGCCTTGTTGTCCTCTGCTGTCCGAAGAAGTCGTCTCCACTCTACTCGATCCATGGCCACAGTTCGCCAGCCTCGTAGTCTGCGAAGGGTCCGCAGGTCACCTTCTACTTGGTCGATCCACCTTGCCCGCTGTGCGCCTCTTCTTCTTGTTCCTGTTGGGTCGCTTTCTAGAACCATTTTCACTGGGTCATCGTGCGGCATTCTTACGACGTGCCCAGCCCACCGTAGTCGCCCATTTTTTGCAATGTGGACGATGGATGGTTCTCCCAGCAGCTGATGCAATTCGTGGTTCATTCGCCTTCTCCACGTTCCGTCATCCATCTGCACTCCACCGTAGATGGTACGCAACACCTTCCGTTCGAAAACACCAAGGGCGCGTTGGTCCTCCACGAGCATAGTCCAGGTCTCGTGGCCGTAAAGGACCACCGGTCTAATCAGCGTCTTGTAGACAGTCAACTTCGTGCGGCGGCGAATTTTATTCGACCGGAGCGTCCTCCGGAGTCCAAAGTAGGCACGATTCCCTGCCATAATGCGTCTTTGAATTTCTCTGCTGGTATCATTTTCGGCGGTCACCAGTGAGCCCAAATACACGAACTCATCGACCACCTCGATTTCGTCACCGTCAATCTGAACTCGGGGTGGGAGGCTAACATTGTCTTCCCTAGAACCTCTTGCTTTCATGTATTTTGTCTTTGATGCGTTGATGGCAAGTCCAATCCGTCTAGCTTCAGCCTTCAGTCTGATGTACGTTTCCACCATCATCTCAAAGTTCCGTGCCATAATGTCAATGTCATCGGCGAAACCAAGGAGCTGGATGGACTTCCTGAATATCGTGCCACTCGTGTCTATCCCAGCTCTTCTGATCACACCTTCTAACGCGATGTTGAACAGCAGACACGAAAGTCCATCACCCTGCCGTAACCCCCTTCGAGATTCAAAGGAACTCGAGAGTGTCCCCGATACTCGAACAACGCACATCACTCGATCCATCGTCGCCTTGACCAATCGCGTCAGTTTATCCGGAAATCCGTACTCGTGCATAATCTGCCATAGCTGATCTCGATCGATTGTGTCGTATGCGGATTTGAAATCGATGAACAAATGATGTGTGGGCACGTTGTATTCGCGGCATTTCTGCAGAACCTGCCGAATCGCGAAAATTTGGTCCGTGGTAGCGCGGGCACCCATGAATCCCGCCTGGTATTGCCCCACGAACTCTCTTGCGTATGGTGACAGACGGCGGCATAGTATTTGGGAGAGTACCTTGTAGGCGGCGCTCAGCAGTGTGATCGCGCGGTAGTTGCAGCAATCCAACTTGTCGCCCTTTTTGTAGATTGGGCATACGACACCTTCCATCCACTCCTCCGGTAATATCACCTCCTCCCAAATCTTGGCAATTACCCAGTGCAGCGCTCTAGCCAGTGCTTCACCACCGTATTTCAATAGCTCACTTGGTAGTTGATCTACACCAGTTGCTTTGTTGTTCTTCAGCCAACCGATCTCCTCCTCAACTTCTTGAAGATCAGGGGCCGGTAGCCTGTCGTCTTCTGCGCGTGCTCCAAGGTCTGTTGCCGTGCCACCTTCGTTTTCTGCTGCTTCACCGTTGAGGTGCTCGTCATAGTACTGCTTCCACCTCACAATCACCTCACACTCGTTCGTGAGAAGGTTACCGTCCAAGTCCTTGCACATATCGGCTTGCGGCACGTAGCCTTTGCGCGAACTATTTAGCTTCTCGTAGAATTTCCGTGTGTCGTTTATGCGGTACAGATTTTCCATCGCCTCGCGATCTCGGTCTTCCTGCTGACGCTTCTTCCTTCGGAAAACCGAGTTTTGTCTGTTCCGCGCTTGTCTGTATCGCTCCACATTCAATCTCGTGCGGTGTTGCAGCATTCTCGCCCGTGCTGCATTCTTCTCCTCTACTAACAGTTTGCATTCGCCGTCAAACCAGTCATTTCTTCGGTCCGGGATTGCAGTACCTAGTGCCGCTGCAGCAGTACTACCTATGGCTGAACGGATGTCCCTCCAGCCATCTTCAAGAGAAGCTGCGCCAAGCTGCTCTTCCGTGGGTAGTGCAACTTCCAGCTGCTGCGCGTAGTCCTGGGCAATTCCGGCGTCCCGTAGTTGCTCATTGTTGGGTCGCGGCGTTCGACTTCGACGTGTGTTATGCACCGTCGAGAGTTTTGAGCGCATGCATACTGCAACTAGGTAGTGGTCCGAATCTATGTTCGCACTGCGGTACGTGCGGACGTTGATAATGAAGAATTTCCCGTCAATTAGAACGTGATCGATTTGGTTTTCTGTGTGTTGATCAGGTGATCTCCAGGTGGCTTTGGGGATATCGTTGCGGGGGAAAAAGGTACTTCGAACTACCATACCCCGGGAGGCTGCAAAGTTCACGCATCGTTGGCCGTTGTCGTTCGATACGGCATGCAGGCTGTTTGCCTCGATTGCCGGTACATTGCCTCCCGTCCTACCTGAGCGTTCATGTCGCCGATGACTATTTTGACGTCCCGTTGCGAACAGCCGTCGTACACCTGCTCCAGCTGCGCATAGAACGCTTCTTTCTCGTCGTCGGGTCTCCCTTCGTGTGGGCAGTGCACGTTGATGATGCTATAGTTGAAGAAACGGCCCTTAATCCTCAACTTGCACATCCTCGCGTTGATCGGCTGCCAACCAATCACGCGTTGGCGCATCTTACCCAGCACTACAAAGCCGGTTCCCAGCTCGTTGGTGGTGCCACAGCTCTGGTAGAAAGTAGCCGCTCGATGCCCGCTTTTCCATACCTTTTGTCCCGTCCAGCAAAGTTCCTGCAGTGCTACGACTTCGAAGTTGCGTGGTTGAAGTTCGTTTTAGATTAACCTATCGCAACCCGGGATGCCGAGCGATTTGCAGTTCCATGTTCCGAGTTTCCAATCGTAGTCCTTATTTCGTCGCGTAGGTCTGTGCCGATTGTTCCGATCCGTATTTCTTTCTTCGGTATTTGCAACTTTGTTTTTTTTTCCAGGGCGGCTTGTTGGGCCTGCCCCAACCCCCTGTCTCGCCGGGGACCATCGTGCACAGCTCTGTTTAGAGTCCCACGCTGGCACTAGCACGGTGATCAGCCGCTCCTAACATGGAGAACAGACGCCGTTTTGAGCCGCACCTCCATGGTGAACAGTCGCTCAGGTTTGGTGAAGCATTTCCTCTATCACGTACTATGGTTACCGCACCAGTGTTCGCGTCGCACCTCTTCACTTTGCTATTGCCGGACTGGCAACATTGCCCAGACTACGCCACCCAGCTGTGTCCATGTTTCAGCTGGTAGTCTTTTGTTATCATATGACTCGAGGAGGCGTGAAGTAGGAACTTGTGAGGACCAGGGCTAGGTATTCCGCTCCTTCCAGGTTGTCAACTCACCATTTTGTAGCCCAGATCGCACACTCGAGGATTGTATTTTGCTCCCGCAGGCTACAAGCACTCCTCCAATGCATTTCCATCCACATCATGGAACATTAAATGCAAATACTACATACCTTCTTTAGGCTTGAACTTAATTAAAAGTGCTTTTTCGTTGGCTTTACCACGTCCTTACTGAGAATTTACGCCGGTCCTCAACTGGATGCTCTTCCACAGTTGATAACACTAGTTTACAAAACAACATAAAAAGTGTGAACTTTAGTGGTAGACCAACGTTTCTAATGCAAAATCCTACGTTGAATTCAATGCCGTGGTCAGAAAAAATTAAAGTAGAGCCATTTTTGAGATACACAAAAATTTTGATTTTTTGAATTTTGGACAAAAGTACGATTACTAAAATGTCAATATCTTTAAAACTAGTGCACCAATTTTTAATCTTTTTTTATGAAAGTAAAGCTAAATAAATTTGCTATCGTTCATTAGAATATTATGTCTTAATTAAAAATTTAATTTTGAGATCATTTAAAAATTTACAGCATTTTTTTTTTATTTTTACTGTGAATTTTCCATAAAAATCTTGTTTTAATCAACATTTTTAATGGGATAAAAAGATTCAAAAAATCATTCCATAATTTATTCTTAAAGTCCATTAAAAACTGGAGAAAATGAGCCTTTAATGGATGAAATCGGTTGGAAATTGTCGAAGTTATGAAATTTTTTGTAAAATCATGGAAATTGAATGTTCCAAGATTGGCCGTTGTCCTGCTCCTAGGTTCATGCACCACTTCCAGTAAGCCTTTCTGCGGACGTGTACGCATACGGTGCATTTCACTAACACTACCAGCTGTCACGCAAAATTAAATGGGATATTTTCAACAATATAATTTACGCTAGTGTTTGTGAGACCGCTCGGCGAGAACCTAACGCAACCAACTCAATTTGACAGCTTTCTTTCTTTAACATTCTTTAACGATGTATACGACAAAACGTGAATTCAAGTGTAAAAATGATCCTCAAAAGTTTTGTTAAGCGTGTGGCAACTATATATTTACAAAATCGGTCAATTTCTCTGCTTCGTTGCAAACTGCATACAGGCTTTATTTTAAAATTGATCCTGGAGACTTTGACAAACCGTGGATTCCAAAAGTATTATGTAGTTCGTGCAAAACGTGCTTGGCTAGGTGGATGTCAGGCGCAAGGTAAATTGATTTTTTGAATAACTTTCATATAAACAATTTATGTACAGCATGGTAGTGCTTTGTTCTTTCCTGATCGACATTATCTTACTTCATCTATTTTTGATAAGTGTTAATGTCTTACTTACTAACTCACTTATTTGTTATCTGTCAGTCGCTATTTGTCCTTTGACATGCCCACCATATGGCGTCGACTGTTTTGTCATGCAACGGATTGTTATTTCTGCTTGACAAGAGTTAAGCAACAAGGACGTCACAAAACAGTTGAGTATCCACAAGTGGCTTCTATGACAAAACCTGTTCCACATTCAAGTTCGGTCCCGTATCCTGTTTTTCCAAAGCGGAAACGAGCGCCCTCTGTTGAATCGACCGTTACAAAAAGTGAGGAGGAATTAATTCAAGGAGGAATGCGAGGAAGACTTCGGGGTGGAATTGGAAAGAAACCCAAAACTGTTTACACAATCCGAATTTAATGATTTGGTGCGAGATCTCGACTTATCGAAGGAGAAATCCGAATTGCTGGCATCACGCTTGAAAGAACATAACATGCTGAGCAAGGAGGTCAAAATTTCTTGTCACAGGAATCGTCACAAGAAATTTGACAAATATTATTCTACAAAGGACAAGGCATGTTTTTGCCATGACGTTAACGGCTTGTTTGAAGAGTTTGGTGAGCCATATGATCCAGCTGAATGGCGTTTATTCATCGATAGCAGCAAGTTGAGCTTGAAAGCCGTTTTACTGCATCAAGGGAATGAGAAACCTTCTATTCCATTAGCTCATGCCGTTAATATGAAGGAAACGTATGAATCAATGGCTCTATTGCTCAATTTGATAAATTACAATCAACACAATTGGAACATTTGTTCCGATCTTAAAGTGGTTGCCATCTTGACTGGATTGCAACAGGGATACACAAAATATATGTGTTTTTTGTGTAAATGGGACAGTCGAGCTAGTACACTACGTCCGAAAAGATTGGCCAAAACGGGATAATTTCACAATTGGTAAAGACAACGTTAAAAATGATCCTCTTGTGGTAAAAGAACGCATAATACTTCCACCACTTCATATAAAACTTGGGCTATTCAAAAATTTCGTCAAAGCGTTGCAAAAAGAAGGGCCGGCATTCCAGTACTTGAAATTAGTATTTCCAAATTTATCTGACGCAAAGATAAAGGAAGGTGTATTTGTTGGCCCACAGATCAAAAAACTGCTCCATGATTCCGCATTCAATACAGTTTTGACACCAGATGAGGAAGAAGCGTGGAAATCGTTCCAGCGTGTTGTCACAACCTTTTTAGGAAATTTCAGAAGCCCAGATTATGAGGAAGCCGTCGATGAATTGCTCAAAAATTATGAGAAAATAGGTATAAATCAAAAATATTGTGTTTGTTACATATAATTAATTTCAAATCCTTTTATTTCACTGAACACAGGTGTGAATATGTCTTTGAAGATACATTTCCTACATTCTCACATGGATTTTTTCCCGGAAAATCTTGGTGACGAGAGTGCTGAGCACGGCGAACGTTTTCACCAACAAATGAAGATGATGGAACGTCGTTACCAAGGGTTTGGGATGAAGCAATTATGCGTGACTATTGTTGGTTTCTGATTCGAGAAACAAGTTCAAAACATCGAAGACAAAGTCATTCGATTCTCAATCATTTTTAATAAAACCTAAATAAATTTCTTTTGTATCAACTCGGTTTTAAATCCTGATATGCCTTAATCAAATTGATATGTAGAGAAAAGAATCTCCCATGAAAACTTTACATGCGATTTGGATGCTTACAACGACACCTAGAAAAGGAACTCTAAAGCTGTTGTATTTCAGCAACATTTTTAAGTGTTTTACAAAAATGCTCATAACTTCGACAATTTCCAACCGATTTCATCCATTAAAGGCTCATTTTCTCCGGTTTTGAATGGACTTTAAGAATAAATTATGGAATGATTTTTTGAATCTTTTTATCCCATTAAAAATGTTGATTAAAACAAGATTTTTATGGAAAATTCGCAGGAAAAATAAAAAAAATGCTGTAAATTTTTAAATGACTTCAAAATTAAGACATAATATTCTAATGATAGCAAATTTATTTAGCTTCATTTTCATAAAAAAACATTTAAAATTGGTGCACTAGTTTCAAAGATATTGACATTTTAGTAATCGTACTTTTGTCCAAAATTAAAAAAATCAAATTTTTTGTATATCTCAAAAATTGCTCTACTTTAATTTTTTCTGACCACGGCATTGAATTCAGCGTAGGATTTTGCATTGGAAATGATCATCACCTTAACGAGTTCAAAAATGATGTAAACTAGTGTAATTGAGACCTTTCTAACCCTGTACCATTTTTGCATTAGTATAATTGTGTGGCAAGTACAAGCGTAAAATTCCCTAGACCGGACCGGGAATCGAACCTAGTCGGTTCCAGCATGTTATTGCTTTATAGCTGTGGCATAACCGACTGAGATAAGCGAGGTCCCCTAATTAAAAATTCCCTTCAATACCAAGTAAGTTGTATTCATTTCATCATAAGCATATTTGGACTAGCCTCGTAATCGTTTAAACTTGCACCCAGGATTGATCAACTTTTCGTACAGTAATAAATCATCATCCAGATCTATTTAATTTTAAATACTCTACATGAAATATTTTTAATTTATCCATTAAAGTTGGCATCTGAAGTTCTTATTCGTTCACAAGCTTTTTCTCATTGATCTATTGCAATTATACAAAGCAAAAAATGTACTAAGCAACATTTTACTTTTTTTTCTCCAGGTATGTACAAACGGCTATCGCAACAGCGGTCAGTGTCTCCACCCAACAGGAACCAGAAAATGTGTAACAAAACCACCGAATTGGATAACGAACAATTCATCATCAGGTGACCCCAATCTTGAACCTAGAAAACTTAGCCCAACTCACCCAGAACTCAGCAGCCACAAATTGGCCTCCATTGTCTCCTGAAAACCCACTGGGACACTAATGATATCGAAGCTGCGCAGACCTATTGTATTCACCCTTTTTCTAGAACCTTGCTAGCCACACTAGTTAGCAGTTTAACTAGGAAGAGGCAAAACATTCTTTTCAACTAAAGCTGAGAAAATTTATAAAAAAAAAACTTCAACGCTCCTTCAACAATAGAAACCTAAATTATACAGGCCAATTATTTGGCCACAATCAGCTCCAAACGGCCTAGCCCCACATCGCGGTCGGCTAGATCTTCTTCAGCTTGGTAGTTCTTGTCTTACTCGGTTTTTGCTCCCGTCTTTTCTATTTCTGTTTCTCTGTTTTGCTCGCGCTGCAATCGATTTGCAAGCGGATACAGCTCTGTAATTCACCAATTATTATAATTTTTCAAACCCTCATTAGGCAAACCAATTGTGGTTTGTAAATACGTGTAGCTGATTTGCTAGCTACCAACCTATTCACATATGGAAAACCAGTCATGAAGGTAACTGGTACAGACAAATAATCCACCTAGACCGGAGTTGGCCAGCAAGCGACCGGGAGCCGGAATGAGAAAATTCATCCGTACAAATTGTTCGATTGGCTGATAATTGCTGCGGTGCGGCTGCGGCTGTGATTCGGGTGACCAGCGGTGGGTGGCACGAATCGGCCAGTTGCTGGAGAGTGGCTGGTTGCTGCTGCCTGCCAAGATGTCAAGATGCTTGTTGTAGATCCTTTCAAAGAACACCAAGCCGACAAATTACTCTTTTTCTCATCTGCTTAATACTGTTTTCACATTCGCTTCTTCGCCTTTCGCCTCTCGTATCTCTCATTGGCAGAATTATGATTTTTTCTCTCGTATTCTCTACTACTTCATCTTTCAAAAAAGTGACTGACTGGTTTCGTCGGCGAGCAACGAGCCACCCCCCTTTGGGTCCCGGGAAGTGTGATGGGAGAAGGAAGATGGGATTGCGTCGAGGTCGCTACGTGTTATGATGGATCCGATGTGCGAAAGGTTGTCCGGCACATTGTGCCAGTACCCGAGAAAGGAAATGGCCATGGATAAATTCAATTTTGGTTGATGTAAATTATACATCGTGGTGGTGCAAGTACAAGTACAGAAGTACTTAGACTTGGAAGTACATATCAAATTGTGTTGCAATGTAAAACATAATTCATTTGCATTACCAATAAAAAGATTTAGATTCGAAAAAATGATTCGGAGTAAATCTCCACCTCTGGAATCTTCTTCTGCTCGGGTCCCCAGCAAATTACTTTCAGTTTTTCGAAGATATTCCCCCGGTTGGACCGACATGCAGAACACCTCAAGGGAGAAACACAATGCGAGATGGAAAGCCCGCCCGTCTCCTCGTCCTTCCCCCAAAGGGATCCACCGACGGAGGTTGATTGAAAAGCCATAAGTCAGAGACGCAGTCCATCACATCGCATCGGTTGCCGGTCGGTGGTGGTGCGATGCGGTGAAATCAAAGAAACCTCAAACCCACCAAGCCTAAATTCCCGCAGCTTCCAATAACCGACCGGGAGATAGATGAGCTCGGGTCGAACGAGTCAAAGCGAAGTAAAATAAATATAAAATTTGTTAACAAGCTGTCAAAATGTTATGCTCTTTGCTTAAGTACGTTTCCTGCTCCGTGTACGTACGCGATTGCGGGACGTGCGAGAAATGGATTTGTAAGAGTTTAAAAGTTGGTACAGATCAAGAGGAAGAGCGAAGCAAGAAGCAGAATTATTACCTCCCTTGGCCTACGATGGAAGGTAGGTGAAGGGGTGGGGGACCACGATGGCTAATTGCAAAAAGCTTGCTTAAGCCGGTGAAAAATTGGCTAAACAGGCTCGACAACACTTCGAGTGTCTAATTTCGAGTCCCTTGAAAGCTATTTGTCTGCTATGAGATACGGTACTTGAGAGGAACTCACTTGAGGAACGAGTTTGCATTGCGCTCCCCCTCCCCACCCAATGTGGAGTGAGTGCCGCATTTTGGGTGAATGAACGAAGATTGACGTTGCGAATTGTGGATTATTATCATGTGGGTTGGTAGGTATGTAATATCGAAACTTATTTCACCGTCAAGGAGTCCACTTCAGAGTTTTCGAAGAAGGTAATTATCGTTAATTTGAGAAAACATTTAGAGGGCGTTATTAACGAATGATAGCAACGCTCTCTAATATATACCTCACTTAATTCATAATGATAGCTTTCAACTCATAGATCGATGAACTATGGTGCCACTCCTAAAATGCCACCGAAGAAGTCAACCGAAGTGTACTATACCAGCTGTAGCTTAGCTTTACAGAGCCAATAATTAATTGTTCATTGTTTTTGACAAAATTCACTTATATCTATGTCTAGTAGGAGTTGGGCCGAATACTCGCGGCTTACCCGAGATTATGGGGGTACATTGTTCAAGGATAGGATCAGAAAAGGAGCGTGGGGGTGGGGTTTGTCGTCTCATCAGAGCGTTGTCGCCAGTATGAACGGTAGTGCGGTTCTAGCTTGAACTTCGTCTGGAGTTCGACCGGGTATTTGAAATGTTGTGAAGGTATTTTTACCCGCAGACTTTTTGAAGCCATTTTATGTTTTGATCTTCTTCTTCTTCTTCTTCTTCTTCTTCTTCTTCTTCTTCTTCTTAACATTTCAAGCCAATTGCATATAGCATATTAGCTTATTGCGTGCTCTCAACTTAATGTTCTAGATGCACTTCCACAGTTATTGAGAGATTTCAATGCCTGCACCATTTTTGCATTAGTATAATTGTGTGGCAAGTACAATCATACTCTATGCCCAGGGAAGTCACGAAATTTTCCAATTCAAAAAATTCCTAAACCAGACCGGGAATCGAACCCATCCACCTCCAGCATGGTTTTGCTTTGTAGCTGCGCCTTTATATAATATAATCAAAATAAGTTTTTTTTAAAGAATAATACTTCATCGATCTGAATATCCACATATATCATTTTGGGAGACCGACACTTTCCGATAGTTGCCTCAGTGGATTCCTCACCCACTATTCATCTAACTTCCGTGGTCCTGTCATAATCTTTAGTACTGTGGTTGATCAACAGTCGTAAAAAAGCGGGAATTGAAAAAGAATTTAAATGAAAACGAGTGCAGGGCCTAAGTACCCGGTGGTCTGATCGCTAATCGAGTCAACGATATTTATGATATTTTGATATCATGATAATAACTGATCATCCGGAAATCTGGAGAGAATATCGATAAACCTTTAAATCAGGTCCTAATTAACTCAAATACCATAGGTTTATGTATTTGTTAATGCCAAATAGAATTTACCATGGGTCGAAGAAAGTCTACGAGGAGGCCAGTTGCTGTTGGTGCAGCTCCTCTTGGTTATTTGAATGAGATCATTCATTTTTATTTATTTATACAGTAGCCCCTCCCTATCGTTGGGACGTCAATTCAGCTTATCGTGTACCAAAACAAACCCTGCTGCAAACCCTACCCTCTTATCCAACATCTCAGTGATTCCTCGTGGAAGTGCAGAGGATTTCTCGGCTTCCATCAATGCGAGTATCACGTCAACACATTCCTACACATTCCTTTCTTGACCTGCGTTCGGGTGCGGCCGGCGCTGGTAGTGCCTAGTTTGTTTAATAATTTATTTGATAAGGCTCAACCGAATTAACTTTACAGAGCCGAGGATTCTTGGTCACTATACAATACATCTTAAAACTATAGTCAAAAGGTACAACACAATAAACACTTTATCTTCCGCTATCCAAAAAGCCTCCTCCATCAGAACTGGAGCCGCTTCCAGTAGTTTCATTGTATGGCAAATTGTTGTACGCCAACGAGGGTCAGAGCGCGTCCATTGCAGCAATGGACGCAAAATGTGGTCAGCACTCACACACTCATCACGAAACGGTTGCTTTCCAAAGTCGACGACGCATCGACCGAAAGAACTGCTGATGAAGAACAATGAGGAGGACCACACAATGGTTGCTGCCGAGGAAACAGACGATCGCGTAGCACACATCGAGAGTGGCCTGCTTTTGTCGACAGCCGAGTGAACACTGGTGCCTAGTTTGAGATCACCAATTTTTACACATTGAGGATGATTGCTAGTCCCAAGCTTCGTCTATTGGTTCTCTGTGTAAGTACAGCTGATCTGGCAATAACAGAGTAGCAACCGTGGGCGGTCAATCATGCTCATGCTCATGCTCGTTAATGCCAATTAGAATTTACCTACATTCCGTTAATTTTTCAATCCAGCGTAGTCATCGATTTGCAATATTGAAAAAAATTCCTGATATTTTATATTTTAAGCTTATGTCAACCTATCATTCCATAAATCGTCAAAACGACGAATAACATCATTTATGAATATTCCTCCACGATTTTCTCGAAGTCAGTGTTCGTTCCTTTGTCAACAAATTCGTGTATCAATACTAGAAGCTGCGTGTTCCAATCTCAACAAAGTTTGCGCTCTTTTAATTACCAATCAATCTATCAGCATCCATCAAAACCAAAACCAAGCCATTGAATTCCCATTTTTAACATTCCACTCTCGCACAATTTTGCCACTTGATTTATGTTACCGTTGATTGTTTCCGCCTTTTCGTTGCGGTTATTACGCATGCATGCATCCTTCTCGTTCTCCTCAAGATCTTCCTCCTACTGACAACTGGGACGCGTCGCCGTCGGCCGCCGGGAGGAACGGAAAACAAATTAATATTCCATCCCTGCTGTCGGTCGGAGCTGCTCTGCTCGGTACGACACCTCTTTGTAGCAAAAATCGTTCCAGTGTACCTACCTGGTTCCCTGGTTGTTGTTTTACACTTTGGGTGGAGGAGTGGTTTTAGTGCATGCTACTCAACCCAACGCACTCTTCTGGGGATTGGGCTCCGGACTTGGGCACCGACCGAGCACGATTCTGCTGATTGCGTTGATTGATTGATTAAATTTATGATTGATTAATGCTGTTGCCTGGCCAAACATTTAACCCCTTTTCTGGTGTTCCCTCGACTGCGCGCGTGTGATCGGCTCTCTCACCGTCGGGGGACGACGAATGGATCGATTTGATAAATTCAAGCTTGAGAGTACGTGTGAACGATGTTCGTACACTCAAAGACTCAGAACGTGACGGCCGAAGTGAGAATTGGCCACAATGACCGATGGCCATAAACCCACATTCATATTTCCATATCGCAGGCGGAGGTGTGGGGTGATGGATTTTTGTTTCATGAATTACAATCAATATTTACATTGGGATTGATGGGCTCCCGAGCTGCGAGCTGTTGATTGTTGTCGTGATTTGGCCTATTTTTCCCCGATTTGTTGCCCAACAAAATCGTGTCGCTGACGTGATTGATGGTGCTGGGTAAGTGGAATTAATTTGTGTGTTCGATTTGATGCAGTGGTATCGTTGGATGCAGCCCGTCTGGAATGCAAATGTTCAACCCATTTTGCATTCCCATCATCTGTCAAACCGATTTCGGCTTTCCAATCAGGCCTAAAATCCAGACTTTGGTTTTTTTTTCGATCCGAAACCAATCCTCACGTTTCCCGGAGACAGGATCGTGACTGGATTACAAATTTCGCTAACAATTCGCTACTGTGCACAATGGGGCCATTTTGAAGAAAAAACGGTAGAAACCTTGTTTTCCCCTTTTTGCGCATCGTTTGAAATATTCCCAAGAATTTTTATTAAGCTAGTACTACACATCCACATTCTAACTTCCTTAATATCCAAGATATCGGGTTTGTGTCTTCAACAAAGTTTAGTGCTCAACGGCGCCGGTGGTGTACTGGTAAGCGTGATTACCTCTCACCTCAGCAGGCCTGGGTTCAATACCAGTCGGCGCCGCCGGGATGTTCTGAGGCATAACATCTCTGATCACGCCTTCCTTCGGATGGGAAGTAAAGCCGTTGGTCCCCGGTTCATGAGTTGATGGGTCGATAGGTAGGGTCCAGGTGTGGGAGCTGCCTTCCTGGCACGTCGGTAGCATTGGTGCTCAGCACAGAAAACAAGATCGACGGAAAAAACCAAAGGAAAAAAAAATAAAGTTTAGTGCTATTAATTTTAAGAAACTTTGCTCAAGACACCAAATATCTACATCTTGACTTCTACATCAGGACTACATTAAAACTAGTTTTTGGTTTATTAAGTATTTTGTTCATATTTGATCAATCCAATATGTGCTAGAAAGTTTTAATATTGAGTCATTATGATCGCATTGCATCCTCCCAAAGATACTGAATATAAAATATTACATTATATTGTGTGATGCAGCAGTTTTCCTCGTGATAAAAGCGGAGAATACTGTACAATATTGAGTAAATGGCAAGGTATTAAGTTACATGCAAAATTATTTACCCGAGATGTCCTGATTTAAATATTTTGCATGCTTAAATATGCTTTAAACTATGATAAATTAATTTACGTTGTTTGTAAAATTATCCTTTGGCTGTATATCACATTGGTGTCTAGAAAAACAGTTGGTATTTTCAGACAAAGTTCGTATTTGGATTGCCAGACTGCCAAGCCGAAACTGTTTATTGTTATCTAAAACTTTCTAGAACATATTGGATTGATCAAAAATGAATAAAATCCTAAATAACCCAAAAACTAGTCTTAAGGTAGTCCTGAAAAAATCACTTCTATGATAAAAAAAAGTTATAGGGGAAATGACGGCTTCGGCATGACAGACTATTTTCGGCAACACAAATTGAAACACTATTTTCACTGGATTTTCTTACGAAAACACTTCGCTGAATGCATGCAAACGATTCTTTATGCTTTCAGCTTCAATGTGACTATATTTTTACCACTGAGAAAAAGCAATCTAGCAGGGTTTTCTTGAAATGCAACACACGCACTACAAATTGTAGCTGATTTCGAGTTGCCGATAATAGAACAGCAGATTTACATGCAGTTCAAATGGAACGGTTGCCGAAGAAAAACTGGTTGCCGACAATACTCGCTCTCACTAGAGAAGATTGGAGCTTTGTAAAAGCGATTCAAAACAGTTTTTGACAATTCTTTCGACTGAAATTGTTAGAGCAGCTGCCAGCAAAAGATTGTAAACAAACCAATACTGCATATGTGTGCGTTCCTTAGAGAAAAAGGCTATAGAAAGAAGGTCGCTGCTTAGGTTGCCGAGAATACGTAAATTCCCCTATCTTTTTAGCGTTTAGATGTAGAAATTTGGTGTCTTGAGCAATGTTTCTCAACATTAATAGCTCTAAAACTGTGTCGAAGACATAAGCCCGATATCCCGAAAATTTAGAAAGTTAGAATTTGGATGTGTAATACTAGCTTTATTAAAATTCTGGTGACTATTTCAAAAGATGCGGGATAAAAATTTGAGCAACTCCTTCGACAACATCTAACCTCTAAAACGAAAAAAAAAGTCAAGAAAAAGGTTTTGACCGTCTTTTTTCCAGAATGGTCACACTGTGCTACGTGCCTATTTACGTCAATGAAAATAAAAAAAAATATTGACCAATCGGATGTTTGTGTCATCAATTTACCCTCCATTCGCGATCTAAATTCAGTGAGCAGAGCTGCAATTTCCTATGTCAAATTACTCGATCAACCCAATGAAGAGGTTCATTCACTCTCATCAAACTGAAATTTGTTCTCGCAAATTGTCCTTTCCCGCCTTTATGGTGGGTGTAATTTAACGACTCTTATCTGATGTGGTTCTTTGGCATTTAGTTTTGTAGTGCATAAAATAAATTAAATTAAATCCCAGTATAAAAGAGTAATCATTGCAGCAATGTAGCTTTGTGTTGGTTTTAAGATGCCGACGCAATACACATACATTATGCGTAGATGAATGAAACAGATAATGGCTATAGCATTTCTCTATTCTCTTATTCAACCAAGGGGCTGACCATATACCACATGGACATGTTTTGTGGTTTTAGACCCTCACCCCTCCTCCTGCGTGGACAATCACCCATATAAATTTTCCAAAATTTGTATGGACCATGGACATTTGCCAAACCCCCTACACACCAAACTTTCCCCGTGGTATGTGGACAGAAGTTGAGATATTATTTTAAAATAATATGAAGTTAATTAAATCTATCCCACCTTCTATTTTACCGTCAGACACTAACGATCGGAGGTTCGGAGCCGTTCAGTTCACTAAAATGACTCCGATATTTTTAACAGCTGACATTGAAAGAGTGGTTCTAAAAGACGAACCAGCTCTCGGCTGAAAGTCTCGATGGTAAATAAAACCAACTAACTAAACAGTATTTTTAGATCTGTGCTCAAAACCTTTTGAAATAAAAAAAAACTGTAAGGGACAGACATGGGGTTGTACGCGATGGTGACGTAGGACTACGTGGTCTTATACAGGGCTGGTAGCGAGTCACTTTTTAGTGACTTGGTCACTTTTTTCAAGTCAGTCACTAAAAAGTCTCTTTTTTTAAAGTCAAGTCACTAAAGTCACTTTTTCTTGTAATAAGTCACTATTTTCAACTTTTTTAGCGTAAATTTATTTCAAGATTGATTAATCTTTACGTTGTCACGTTTAACTGTCTTTCTCTATGTACAGGATGTCTATTCATTTTCTGGATAAAATTACCTGAGTTTTCCAAATATTGAATGTCTTGTAGTTTCGTATTCCATGTACAAGTTCAAGATATTGAAAATATTCAAGGTGCCAGAATTAAGTAAAAAAATAAATGATTTGTTTCAAGTTCGTAATTAATTTTTTGAAAGATTATAGATCTTTAATGCAGTCCCATTCACTTTACAACAACTGTAGGAACTTCGGAGAAGGTCTGCGGAATGAAAGGGAATGCTACATCACACCACGTAGAGTGGCGCATAAGCTACTGCATTTTAAAAACCTTCTCTTCAAGCGAATTCGACGGACGGTTACAAATTTCAGTGAAGCTCTATAAACAAACTGCAGGAGCATAAGGGAAGTTAATACGCTGAAAATATGGGAAACTGATTGAGCAACTGAACTGATAGCATCCGAGACTTTTCGGGAACTTTTATGAAGTTCCTAGAATTTCAGAGAACTTCACAGGTGTCAAGTGAGCTTGAGAAATTTAGAAAACTTTAGGGGTATTGCACAAATTTTTAAACACCTCAGTTCTAAGCACCTCACAAAAGCTAATTAGATTAAAAATCTGATAAATTCAAGATAGTTCCATGATGGGCTAAAAAAAGGCGAGAACCCTTAAGATGTTCCGCGAATTTCAGGGAAGTACAGAGACCTTCAGAAAATGTATGAAACCTTCAGAAATATTTCAGAAACTTCACAGAAGTCCAGAGAATTTCAGGGAAATTTAAAGGTGTTTACGGGAATTCTATTTATTTCCGAACAGAACCGAGATCTTCAATAGAACTAAGAATGGAAGCTTCGAGAACATCAGGACAGGTCAGAGAATCAAAGGGCCGTTCAAATAATTTCAAGGAAATATTAGAAACCTTAAAAAAGTTTCGAGAAGCTCAGTAAATTTCCGAAAACTTCAGCAAAGCTCCGAGAGAATTCCTGGAAATTTTATGAACATGCGGAAAACGTGAGAATTAGGGTATTATATTATGGAGATTTCAAGAACTTAAGAAAATGCGAAAATTTAGATAAGTTGATTAGAGAACATTAACGAAGTTCCATTAATAAAAAAGCGAGAACTTTTAGCAAGCAGCAAGTACACAAGTATACAAGTATATCTTCTAGAAATTCCAGAGAACTAAATTTAGATATTTTTGATAGTTTAACGATATTCAGCGAAGTTCCGAGTACTTCGAGGACGATCAGATAGCTTCACAATAATCCCATTAACTTAAGCAAATTTGCAACAACTTTCAAGGAGTTCCGTGGAATTTTAGGGTATTCAAAGAATCCTATTGATCCTAAAACGTCAGACGCGTCAGGGAATTATGAATATGTATCAGAAAATTTACTACATTATTAAACAAATTTAAAGAACTACAGGTAAGCATAGATAAGTTTAGGGAAAAGCTAGTGTTAATAATGGTTATAGTACTTAAGGAACATTTTCAAAACTTCAAGGCAAATTTATTAATTTCAGTAAAGTTGCGGGTTCTTAAACATACTGATAAACTCAGGGCAGTCTAGAGAACTTTAAAGAAATTCAGTAATCGTTTAGGCACCAGGAAAGTCTAGACTGTTGAAGAAATCTTAAATTAGTGTCGATAATTTAAGGGAAATTTTATGAACTTCGGAAAAATCTTGAAAACTTCAGTGAAAATTCCATGAACATTTTAAAAGTTCCATAAATTCAGAAAAAAAAAACTTCGGAAACGTTACAGAAAGACAGTGGTCTTCAGAAACCAAAAAAAAAATATTATTTTTTTTAAATATATTTCTTACTGAAGATTAATCCACTGTGAATCTTTAAAGTTCAAAGATAAATGGTTGCATTTTAAAATTCATTATTTTATTTAAATTTTCCTTAGTAAGAAATTTTTAAATTCTTTGAAACTTCCAGGTATTTTAAGCAAAGTTTTTTTTTTTAAGTTAATAGACACCGTGACTAATACCGTCGGTTTGGTAATAAACTTTCTATTGAATCTGCCGCTTTAAAGGTTCATATTGTACATAAGAGCTACTGATTCCGATCAATAGCGGTGCGGCTTCTTCCTCCTTCTATGGATGCTCATGTGGGCAGCAGCTCGCTGCTTGCAGGCAGCCTTTCGTTGTGTGCTGGAGAACACCACCACTCAACACGCGGTGATTGAATAAACATCGTTTGGTGAGACCGGATGGAATTCAACTTTGAAATCTGTGTTAGGGAATCGCTTTTCGCGGGCAATGGGTGATAATTTTAATTATCAAAGCAACAGTTGCACATTCGTGCAATTTTCAATAGTGACATTTTGAAAAATGATAAATTCTTAAACAGATGCGTATGAATATTTTTGATCGATTGGTGATAACATTATTGAAATTGGTCCAGGCGCATCTGAGGTATTAAAGTTCAAAATCTTTCATAATTTTGTTTCATGTTCCATTTTCGGTTTCCACAAAATGTACCACCATACAGAAATCACAGACGTAGTCCTACGTCAAAAAAGTTTCGTGTAAATTAAGACGCACTTAGATTCAATAAGATTTAAATGAGGCATTTAAGTTAACTACGAGTAGATGTTTCCCATACAAACATTTTTTTTTTTGCTTTATTAGAGAGATTTTTAGCCTTGCGCTGGTTTATCTCTTCCATACAAACATTTATTGTCCTCTTATAACTCCTAAATCACGATGGTCCATGAAATTGTTTCGTGAACTCAGATCAGGCTAATGCAAATGATTTCCAGGAGACTTTATATGTATCCCATACTTTCTAAGCCGAGTTCAGGAAGCAATTGCTTCCTGTCAGGCCATTACTCCCTGACATTATGGAATCCTCCTTCCCTACACCGCTTCCTGTTGATACCCACGAAACAAAACCACCACGAATGGAAGATAATTAAATTAACGCCCCTGCCTTTCGCTATCCTATACACTAAAAACGAATCCCACTCAGAGAGTGAGTCACTTTACTTTTACTCATTCGTATGAGGAAATTTCTAACAGCGTAGGTAACTCATGCGCTGAGTGACCTACGCTTTTAGAGATTTCTCCATATGAATGAGTAAAAGTTACCCACAGCTGCTCAGTAAAAGTTTCTCACTCTCTAAGTTAGATTCGTTTTCAGTGTACAAACCACACGGGGAAGACGATGACGCTCGTGGTTTCCGTCGACGAAGAAGAATGCAGCTTCAAATTGGCAGGGGAACCGAAGGAAGGCGCCACATGTTCCACACGTTTGCTAGTAGTATGTTATAGTCCATTATTTTAAGGCTGCTTTTCGCGGCTCGCTTCCCCCAGGTTGTAATATGAATATTGAAGACACCATACGACCGTACCTTCACAGCATTAAATTATGAGAAGGAATTTTATGAACCATGCGGTGGCGGTACTTGCCCTCCTCCTCGTTTGGCAGAACAAACTTTGCTTTTATAAACAAGGCGGGTGTTGAAGTAACTGGAGCGTATAAGACTAATTTTGTCATATTTTCTTAGTTCAGCATCGGTGGAGAAGAAGGCAGCGACGATGGTGGCACGTGTCAGAGCAGAGCACACACAGGTGTGGAACGCAAACGTGTAATTATGTATTTATGCACCCACGTCGGATGGGTCGCGAACGAGGCTGCGGGTTTTAATTAGCGGGTTCGTCAATCCAGTGAATGTTAATTAAACGGCAATTGAAAGGAATGTGCATCTCCCGAGAAATGCCTAGTCCCAAACTCACACTGCTCACAGAATTGAATTTTAAACCTGAGATAAAAGCCAAAAGCTTCGTTGCTCTTTGGGGCAATTATCCGAAACGATTCCCAAATATGTCCCCCAGGGCTTTCAACGGCATTTATCGTGGCGATCTGCCTATTTCCAAACCGCTAAAGTGCAATAATTCGAGGCAATCACATTTGCCGGATCGCTGCCCGTTTCGCCGTTGCGTTGGTTGGTTGGCTGGCTGGCCAAACTCATGAAATTGCTTTCAATTATCGATTCGTTCCACCGTAGTCCTTTAAGTCCGTCCGAAAACTAGATTGTGTCCAAAAATGGCTTCCCCGCCAAAAGAGTAGGTTCGCTCGGTTTTACCCTAAGGCAGCCGCCGAAAACAGACAACAGCTACTGTTCACATTCGGAACTTCGTAATAACATTTGCAGCGCGCTTTCTGTCGAATGTTGAATGATGTATGGACGGGAGATACCTGCAAACCATTCGGCCGTAGTCGTCGGCTTCGTCAGGTGCGTGAGGTGGAGGCATTTTTGATTTATTTCGCATTTCCAGCGTTTATTTGGGAGCCGAGTGAGAAGTTCCAGACCAGCCAGCCGCGTTGGAAGGAACCTTGTTCAAAACATGATGATGTTGTCAGTTGTAGCAGCAGCAGCAACGACGATGACTAATGCCTTTCGGCGTAAAGTTCGACCGGACAAAACGAGGCGAATGATTGTATTCTGTTATTATCTTGTTGGTAGATGGTGCCTTCAAACGTACCAAAGCATTCGAACAATCATCATTCGGACTAGTTTCGATCCAGAAGGAGGGAGGAGGATTTCCCGGCACCTTCCCCAGTGCTACCAAACGCGAACCGTGCTCTAGCTATTTACATAAATCATAATTAATTTTCGGTGCCTTTGTTTTGGACATCTGTTCGTGGCCTACGGTACCACGAACCAACGTAGGGCTTTTCTCTTTTATGTCTAATTTATTCACGTACAGTTTGAGTTTTATAACAACCATTCACACTGCCAACACTTGTGGGCCAATTCAACCAACAAAATTTCGGGAGGTTAGCACTAGCAAATTGTCTGTCCTCCCATACCATCCCAATCTTCTAGAGAATATATCTAGTTGATGGCAAAGTTCACTCGTTCTAGACGCGAGGACCACATTTATCGCACGGTTCATGAATAAAATCATCATAATCATAATAATTAATAAAGCTGATGCTTGCAGAGCTTGAGCTACCAACAACGGCTTGCAGAGAAAAAGAGAAAGCGATCCAGACACCGCCATGACAAAGCAATATTTCTCACTGGATTAAAATGGCATTAATCAAACAACAAATTCTATCACTGACTCGACCTTTTCTCAAGTCTATTCTTCTCGCCAACATCATCGTCAGAAAAATTCAATTCCAAAAACCAAAGAACCGGGCAAATGGGAACTGATGCTGTATCATCGTGACAATTTCGGTTCTTATGGTGAGGCCTACACTGCCCATAATCGCATAACTGTCCCATGTGGATAGGAAATCATGCAAAAATGGGACTGATATGCAATTATGGGCAGTACAGTACAGTGAACGATGAACTGACTGTTTTTGCCTTTGATATTTTCATATTATATTGAACTTAATTTATGACAAGGTGGCTCCAGCGAATTCCGAGGAGGACGATTTGATCTTAAGGATCTTAAGGGTGTGGGAAAGCTATACTGAAGGTCATTTCAATACTTTACGAGTACCGCACGGGACCAAAATTCGCACACCTGAAATCCGTACACTTCATACAAAACGCCTACTTTTGGCATAAGGTTACGGATTTCAGTCACGCACGGTAGTGTTTTGGGAAAGAAAGAGTACGTTGCAAGCAGGCGTGAAGTTTCAGTTGGAATATACATAATTTCAGAAAGAATCCTCTCACAATGTTATCAGATGTATTTACCGTATTTAAGTGAATTTATCAATTAGATCTTCGGAAATCTCAGTCGACAAAACTCGCAATAGCTTCAACATCTAGAATTCTCAAAATCTCTCGATGAACTATTTGTAAAGATTGTTAGAATCCCTTAATGTAATACAGAACCATCAGATCTCATCAGCATCATCTAACCATTTTCTAATGCGTCATTTGGCTCTTTATGGTCTATGGATAACTACCCTAGACCCAGAAGGGGTTAAGCGGCCATGCCTAGGCGGCTAAGGAGCCTCCATACATTTAAGAAATTTTTATATTAGAGCAAATCTGGCAATTATGCATTGCCATAACCTTTTGGGAATTGATTGAATATCACTAATATAATTGTGTGGCAAGTACAATCATACTCTACGCGCAGGGAAGTTGAGAAATTTTCCAACCCGAAAAAATCACTAGACCGCACCAGGAATTGAACCCAGCCACCTTCAGCATGGTCTTGATTTGTAGCTGCGCCATTATCGATTGAGCTAAGGGAGGCCCCCATTATTGTTTGTGTGGGAAATCATTTACCTTTTTGCTAAAATTTGGCTGTTTTGATCTTTTTTTTTTTCAAAATGGCGTATTTGACATTTTCCCTTAAATTGTATCCTGAAATCTTCTTTCATAATCGAAATGTTGTCTGATTCAGTTGACGTTGTAGGGAAACTTTAAGTTTCCTTACAGGAAAAATATAAGCTGTAATTGAAAAAAAGGTTTACATCTTAAATATTTCAAAGTGGCTTAGTTCAATATTTATAATTTTTGATTAAAAAAAAAAACTTAGGAAAAGTGTGAACTTTTGAAATATTCAAATTCTTGAAATATTGAACTTAAGAATAGACTCATTATGAATCAACTGTAAAGGTCTATTGAGACCAGAGTCCAGTCAGTCTAAGAGGCCATATCGGTCAGTTTCGGAGGCCTTGTAAGTCTATTTCGAGGAACTTATCAGTCAACTAAAGATGCCTTATGGGTAAATTTCTAAGGCCTTTTTGGATAAGATTTTTTCGATGTACCTTGAGTAAGTGAGAGCTTAACGGAGCTTAGCTATACCCAACCGGGGGATGTAAGATTTGCTTACAATAATGAGGGATTCATCATCGGAGCATGTTAGTGGAGACCCCATGAACGGAGGATAAGATATACCGAGCTGGGGTCCAATGCAAGAAAATGGAGCCCGAAATTAATTATGTCGAAAAACGATAGAAAAATGGTTGCCGACTGGACCGAAAAACGAACGGTGCGGTTATCAGATCTGTGCTTTCTCCACTGCTCTCTCTGTGCTTCGGAATACTGATAGGCTGAAAGTGAATAAGAAGCGCTCATAATACGGTAACTCGATTTCATATGCTTTTCCTGCTGAACGACAATTGGAGAGAATCGTGGCAAGTGATGCGGCGTTCTACAATGTTATAAATAAAATGCTTGCTTGTATAGTCCAAATCGTAGACAGAACACAAAATAAAAAAACTAAAAAATCAGTACATCGTCTGCAAGGTCAACATATATCATTCGCTGCGGAGCATCATAGAGAATGCAACTAACATCAAATGTAATAAATTTTTGGTTTCTGTTATTCAGAATTCAGCGCACAATACTGTAGGAATTCCCTCCAGAATACTATGGAAATTCACTCCACATTTATCTTCGAATTCTTTATAATTCTCGCGAGAATTTGCTTTGACTTCTCTCCCTAGTTTTTCTTAAAATTCCTTTGAAATATTTTTCAGAAATCTCTTTGCATGCCCTCAAAAATGCATGTACCTTTTCTTCGGAATTCTCGTGAAATCCATCTCAAAATGTGATTGAGAGAATATTATGGAATTTTCTTTGGAATTCTCGTGAAACTCTCCTACGAATTGGAAATTTCTTTATAATATCCTGGAATGTTAATGATTTTTTTTTTTAAATAAACATACCACATTTCATACAGGGACCCTGGGAATTCAATGAAACTATCTTCAAACTAACTTGAATGTAATGTCTTTTTTTTTTTTGATTGATTTCCGAAATAAGTTTTTTTTATTATTACCGATATTAAATTGGAGCTCTCCTGATCAGCTAAATCAGGGAAAGATCCAGGAATTTGTAAAGTAACCGCTAAATCCGTAAATTCGATGGGAGAACCGAGAAAAACCAATAAGTGGTGGTTACCTTAACAGGTTGTATTTTTAATTTTTATGGATGTACATTATTATTTGATCGATGATTTTTTTTCAATCAATATTACATTTTCAAAATATCAAAGAAATTTTTTTAAACTCCATAAACTTCCGATGAAAATCTCTTAGGAATTCCCCTAACAGTCTCATATGAATTTCCTTGAAATCTTTCTTAAAATTGCTTTGAAACTTTTATGAGAATTCCTTTGAAATGCTTCTTAAATGTTTCTTTGAACTCAAAACCCCCCTCAGAAATCTCGTGGACTTTTCGTTTGTATTTTCTTGAAATTTATCTAAAATTATTTCAAAATTTCCTCAATTTGTTACTGAATTATCTTCAAGATATGATTCCTTTGATATTTTTTCTCGGAATTCTATTAAAATTCTTTTTCTGAATCTCTTCTTCAGTATTCCATTTTTATTATTCTCAAAATACCTTTTAAATTAAGCTTATAATTCTTATTGAACCATGAGCACGTTTCTTGGAACCCTCCTTAAATTCACCTGCTATTCTCCTGTTGACTCCCATAAAATTCGCCTCAGTATCACCTAAGAATTTTCTTTCTTTTCAACTTAAATCTCTTGGAATTCATCTCTGAACTTCCTTCTTCTTCCTTTTTCTTAGAAGATCTTCTTAGGAATTAATCTCAAAATTATCTAAGGATTCTGGTTAGATCTCCTTTAAAAAAATTTCATTCCTTAAAATAAACGTCTAGCTTTGGAATCCACACTTTAGTTCTCACCAAAAAAGTTGATTCTCGGTAGAAAATTTTTCAGTTTTAAGAACTCCTAAAATTCTTCCAAGTCCCAAAGCCTTGACAATTTTCAGCGCAAAATCTGGGTTCTAGGAACTATTTCAAAATCCCCAGATTGATGCAAATATTCGAATTATGTGTTTTTATCAATCAAGGATCACGAAGATTTTGGTTGTCACAAATCTCAATTTAGGTACGTCAATTTTGACGCGAAGTTCACCTCAATCTAACGTACTTTACATAACGAACTTTTCAATCTCGGAGCACATGACATGTTTGTTTACGTCTCATAGTTTATGTCAAAGATGGATTCCGTCACGTGTAAAATTAGTTACATATTTCTACACACTTAGAATATTTCACAGATTTCGGTGATATTTTACCAAAATCTCAACAGCTGAACGTTCGGTAAACAGTTCGGTGATTTTTAAAATCACCGAACAATCTGTGAAATTGCAAAAAAAACTTATCTGTCAAAATTACGGACAAGTTCTGTGATGTTTCACAGTTTTCCGGTAATTTTCAACAGATGTACTGTGATTTTTTTTGTTAAAATAAAATTACTGGACGATTCGGTATTTTTCACAATAAACTTAGAAGTTATTTCTTTGAATTTGTTTGGTTCTAATGAAATAAATACTGTAATTCTATGTTCTGACTGGTGTCGAAAGGTAAAAAAGTATGGTGTTATCACTTAGACCCACAAGCAGGGCATCTGATCGTTCCTTTTTTCTAGCGAACGGCAGCAGCAGTATGAATTCAATTTCACCACTCCCTTATGTGCGGTACTTTGTATACCATTCAATACCCCCACACTACGCTTTGCATTCATACATACCGATGCACAGTAAAGCGAATAGATACCAAAAAGCATTCCCACTTTCTCTTCTTCAAAATCCTCTCCCGTACAGTCGCTCCCTTTCGCTCTGGTTTCATTCCCATTTTGATTTCATTCAGGTTCCTTTTTTCGTTTTGGGTTGGGAATGTCCGAAAAAACAGTCAATGAACGGCATTCATCGAGCAAAGTGGTTGGTGTGTTAGATGCTAAAAAATAATATGTTGGTTTGAAAGAACAATGTTTGGTTTTTGAATAACAACATTCAAGAATCAATATGATTTTTGTTTATCAGAATGAGACTATTTGAATGAATCTATAGTGCCTTTTCATATAGGATTGTTTAATAAATTTTATTTTTATTAAATTGTCAACCTATTAACTTCTACCTTTTAGAAATTCATCATAAATACATTCGCACGGATTTCAGACCTTGCACTCAGCATGCCACGTTTACTGAGCCAACTGTTCAACAGGATGAACTGGAAAGTTTTTTAGCGGACATGTTTGGAGGCTGTCTAGCAGGTTCAAGCGGAGACCCGAAATGTATCCCAAACAAAACGCTTCCAGAACAGTTAAGTGTGTTGGATATTGGATTGCGACAACCACACCATGTCAACGTTTGGGAGTACTGGGTACAGAAGAAAATCATGCAAAAGGATCTCTTTGAAGCAGCTGCTGTAATTTAGGCCGTTCCATCGATGCAAGTATCAGTGGAACGTGCTTTCAGTGCTCTGGCGTTAACGATTTTAGATAGCGCACATCCTTGGGTGAAAACACCCTAGAAGATTTGCTCACTATCAAAATAAACCAACCAACTCAAATAATAGAAGTAATGGAATGGTGATGATTTAATGAACTTCAAGGCAACGTGCAATCATTTTTTAACAGGCAGAGACATAAAAACCTAAGTCTACTCTACTTAGGTTTTTTTTTATTTCTATGCTTGTTAAAAATGATTGCACGTTGCCTTGAAGTTCATTAAATCATCACCCTTCCATTACTTCTATTATTTGAGTTCAACAAGTTGTAGAGTAGATGTTTGGGGCCTCTCTTAGCTCAGTCGATAAGGAGCAGCTACAAAGCAAGATCATGCTGGAGGTGGCTGGGTTCGATTCCCGGTCTGGTCTAGGAATTATTCGGGTTGGAAAATTTCTCGACTTTCCTGGGCATAGAGTATGATTGGACTTGCCACACAATTATACTACTGCAAAAATGGTACAGGCATCGGAAGCGCTCAATTAATAACTGTGGAAGTGCATCTAGAACACTAAGTTGAGAGCACGAAATAAGCTAATATGCGATAAGCAATAAGCTTGAAATGCGAAGAAGAAGAAGAGTAGATGTTTGTATATTTTTTGACTTATTAATGTCATACCGAGTTCTTATATATCATCATCGTATGACATTTGACGAGTTTAGTCACGTTAGCTCCGTAAATATTAATATTTTAATAGATTTCTTGAGTTCTAAAATGGTATCAAACATCCATTTCCGCCTTCTACAAGTTACGCTGTTTCCGGAAATATCCATGTTGTATGGTATTTGCAGATTCATAGTGTTCTAGTACATCGGAAGTCGTTATCTTGTATTCCAAAATGGCGTCGAAGATCCATTTCTGGCATCTACATTCTGCACCGGTTCCAAAAATATTCATATTGTATGGTATTTGACGAGTATTCATAGTGTTCTAGCATATCGGAGGTCACCATCTTGGATTTCAAAATGGCATCGAACATCCATTTCTGGCATCTACATTCCACACCGGTTCCGGAAATATCCATATTGTAAGGTTTTTGACGAGTATTTATAGTATTCTAGCATACCTGAAGTCGCCATCTTGGATTCCAAAATGGCGTCAAATACCCATTTCTGGCATCTAAATTCCGCACCGGTTCCGGAAATACCCATATTGCATAATGTTTGACGAGTTTTCACAGTTTTATAGCAAACATAGGTCGCCATCTTGGATTCCAAAATGGCGTCAAACTTCCATTTCCTGCATCTACATGTCACACCGGTTCCAAAAATACTCATATTGTGTGGTATTTGACAAGTTTAATTGTTTGCCTAATCGTGCGGGAGTCCTTTATTTACGCGAAATCCGCGTCGCGGATCGCTGTTTTCCAACGCTTAACCCGCTTAATATGACTGCCGATATATAAAAAAAGATATCATCGAGATGAATCGTATCATACGTATATATTCCAAGCGCTGCTATTTCACACTGGAAAGGAAAATAATGTGTGTGCGAAATGCTTCCGTGCGGTAGCCGATAGGTAATCCGTCTGAATTTACAGCTCCCGCAGTTGGCGATCAACTTGACCAAAGCAGAAGGAATGAATTTAAAAATCGCCATCTGCAAAGCAACTGCACAAAGCACAATGCAGCGTAGAAAGGAAATCTGACTGTTTTTAGATCCCATTCAGTGCGACTGTTTTTTCATCAGGTTCAGTGAATGCCGATCACTGCGAATGATGAATGCGGAAAATGTACAAGTTCATGCAGTCACAGGCAGAATGCGTTCCCTCTTCAAGCCCTGCCCACAAGACTTTTATTTGTGAAAAATTTGTGTTAAAAATTCACTTGAAAAACCTTAATTTCGGCAAAGTGCAATCGAAGACAGTATCTCTAAGTGATTTTCTTAAATGATTGTTTTAATGACGATGAAAACCCTTCACGTAACCGGGAACTTTGGTGCGGCAGAAAAACATATTATCAGCAACTAAAATAAAACATAGTGTTAACAATGCATATTTAGCATACTTACGGAACATACCGATGAATTTTTCGTTGTTCTCCTGCAGAGTTTCCAAAATATCTTCCATATTATTTCATTTTGGATGACGTATGTGTACAAAAACTACAGAAACTGAAACTGTTTAATATGGGACACTTTCGACTGTCAATATGGCTGATTTACAGAAGTTCGGTGAAAAACACAGTATTCGGTAAAAAATTGCCACGTCACCGTACGATCTGTAAATAGTTCACAGATTTTTGTATACCTGTTTGTTTTCACCGATCTTTCGGTGAGTTTATGAGAAAACAGTGGAAAACATGTCGATTTTACAGAAAAGTCTGTGATGTTTTCGTATACAGATCAACTTCGGTAATTTTTTTCACAGTATTCTGCGATCTATTCTAAGTGTGTAAGAGTGTAGGTTCTTAAGATTTCAATTATTACTAACGAGAGAGTGTTAACATATGTTCTTGTTTCGAGGTCTCCAAGAATTTTCCCTAGATCTCATTTGAAAGCAAGTTCAAGATTTCGAAAAGAATTTCTTAGTAATTAATCTTTCATTATTTTCAATTTGGTCTAGTGATCGATTTAGTCCACTATTATGAGACCAAATTAAAGGGTTTCCACAGTTAAATTACATCATTTTTAAAAAAGCTGTAACTTTGGGGTAATTTTATTTAAATTTTGGGGGGATAGCCTTAAGGTGTATTGATTAAACTGCGTGAGTTTCATTGTAAGTATTTTTTTTAAATGAAGTCGAAGGAACAGCGCGTGCGTGAGAAAATGTTGCACACTCACCTCAACAACCCACATCTTTTGCACCGAGCCATCGGAAAGATGTTAGGAATCCAACAATCTACTGTTTCTCGTGTCATAAAACGTTTCGGAGAACGTTTAACTGTGGATCGGAAGCAAGTGAGCGCAAGAAAAAGTGTTCCATACTGCGTTGATGATCACAAGCGAGTGGTTGCTGCCTTCAAACGCAAAGCCAACTATTCCGGTCGCGATGCCGCGAAAAAACTGCACCTGACAAAAAGTTTCGTGCAGAAAGCCAAGAAACGAGCAGGACTATGTTCATTCAAGGTTCAGAAAGCACTAAACTGCAATGAACGACAGAATAAGACAGCTAGAACGCGGGCACACAAATTTGACAAAACCACACTGCTGTATCATGGACGTAAAAGCGGACTTCAAACAAATTCCGGGAAACCAGTATGTGACTGCGAAAGACAAGTTCAATGTTACAGAGTCCCTCAGGAAACAGCAAGTGTCGAAATTCCCCAAGAAATTCATGATTTGGCAGGCGATTTGTTTGTGCGGAAAATGGAGCAAGCCTTTCGTATCAACTACAACCGTAAATGGCCAAGTCAACATAAACGAGTGCCTGAAGAAAATACTGCTTCCGTTTCTCAAATCACACAACGTTCCTTCCGGATCTAGCCTCTTGTCACTACTCCACTAGTGGTACAAGACGAATGGGGTCAATTTCGTGCCGAAGGATCTCAATCCCCCAAACAAACCGGAGATGTGGCCGATCGGGCTATAATGAAGCACGAACTTCGCAAGCATCTTAAAGTTGTCACTACGGAGCAGAAAATGTTGAAATCATGGTTTAAAGCAGAAAAAATGTCGATTCAACCGTTGTACAAAACCTTATGGGTGAAATTAAGATGAACGTTCGGGCATTTGATTTGGTGAAGAAATAGAGTGAAATAAAGATTCGTAAATCAAGCTTATATACAGTTTTACATTCCCTGACAATTTCATGACAATCAGTTGAGAGATTTATTTTTGGCGAGTAATTCTAAGTGATGCAATTTAACTGTAGACACCCTTTAATCTGATTCTCAGTAAGCACAGGCATGGCAAATCATTTGCATTCATTTCGTACATTCATTTGCCTCTAACTTTTTTCATCAACAGAATTCCGTAAAATGAAGTGCAAAATTTTTGTAGGTTTTAATATTAGCTAAAACTTTTGTGAAAAGCTCATATCTGTATCTCTTATACATGATGGACTAGAGCAAACAGAGCCCACCATTGTTTTACAGTGAATGTTAATTACATTCACTGAAAAATAATAACAAGTTCTGCCCACTCTAGATCGTCATGTTTAAGAGGTACAGATTTGAGTTATTGACAAAAGTTTTAACTAAAAATACCAAACTCTATCATTTTACGGGATTTTGTTGATGGAAAAAGTTAGAGGTATATTAATGTAAACGAATGTATAAAATGAATGTAAATTAATTGCCATGCCTGGGTCTGCAGCTTAAAAAAGTGACACTAATTGATTTTTCTAAGTATTTCTAGGAAATACTTAGATCGATGGGATGACTGTACACCGTATACAATGTTTCAAAACATTATCGTTAAGGGAAAACTTACCGGCCCGAAAATATTTTCTGTACGTTTTTATTTTTCTAAAAATATTGGGAAAAAATATCAAAAATCCAAGAAAATCAGCTTCTTCCTTAGATTTTTGTCAGAAATTACATGTAAAAATATTTTTTTCGATCTCATCATAAAAAAAAATTGGACTCTAAGAAAAACCGAAAATTTGATGTTTTGTAGTTTTTTGAGTCCAACTTTATGCCATAATGGCTTATAAAAAATGTTTTTGCACGTGAATTTTCTTTGAACAATTAGAAAAAATGTGATTTTTTTTAGATTTTTGATACTTTTTCTTCAATGTTTTTAGAAAAAATCAAAACGTAATTATTTTTTCCGGAGCGGTGAACTTCCCCTTAATATGAATGTTATCTTTTGGAATATGACACGAATGGTGGATAGAAATGTGTCCTGTAGTGTTACTACCTACTGAAGATGTTCCCATACATACATTCAAAAATTTGCACCTGGTATAGGTGGAGGAGGGGCATAGTGAACAGGTGGGGCATAGTGAGCATCCCGCAGTTTGACCCTGAATCTATAGCTGCATGAAACAAATCAACTGGTAGTAAAGGGTGTCCACGATGAAATTGCCACACACAAAATTGATTCGCAAAATTCGAGTTTTCATCCGATTGCCATCAAATTTTCAGGGATTGAGAAATAACTATTAAACTTCATTTTACCATTTTACTCGTATTTTATTTACAGTCCATACGCAAATGCCCGCACCTTGGCCTTAACCCCGGCCATAAGATTCTGCACAACCTGTGAATCAACCGTTTTTTGCATGTAAACCCATACTTTCTTCAGTTCCTCGACTGTCTTCACTACCTTAGGTCGTTTAAGAAGGTGCTGCTTCATAATCGCCCAGTACTTCTCGATGGGGCGGAGCTCCGGAGTGTTGGGAGGGTTGAACATTTTCGGCACGAAATTGACCTTATTGTCCGCATACCACTTCAGCACGTCCTTGGAGTAGTGGCATGAGGCCAAATCCGGCCAGAAGATTGTTGGGACGTTGTGGGCCTTCAGGAGAGGAAGCAGCCGCTTCTGGAGGCACTCTTTTATGTACACCTGTCCGTTCATCGTGTCCTGGGTCACGAAAGGTGCACTCCGCTTCCCGCACGTGCAGATGGCTTGCCAAACCAGGAATTTCTTCGCAAATTTGGACATCAATTCATTATTATCATTATGATCTTGATCTTGATCTTACCACCAATAAATTTGTTCCGAACGGCCGGAAGTCCAAGCTGGTACACGGGATGCTCACTATGCCCCACCTGTTCACTATGCCCCTCTTACCCCTATATATTTTTTATCATTAAACACTTTCGTTTTTGCTGAATATTAACAACCGACATTTTTTTTAGATTTGTACCGGGAAACCCGAGAAATTTAAAATTAAAATTCACTGGGCACCCTGGGCTAGCGACCGAACTGTATCCATATCATCATTAATTTTGCTTCAGAATTCCCCGTGGATCTAAGATTGGGCCCATAGCTAAAAATCTGCTATTTATCAATTTTATCTAGATGAACGCGTCGTTGGAACAGTACTATTACGGATATTTTTGGTCGCTATTGAAAATTTAGTCGATTGCTTAATTTATGTATGGCCCAAATGCCCCTCATTTAGGCTGAAGTTACTTCCATTTCCTCTATCACAAAATTCACCTATAGTTCCCTATAATAATTTTCTTGAAATGTTTCTCTAAATTTTTTGAAGCATCCAGCCAAATTCCTTAAAAATTTTCCTCAGATTTCTTAAAGAAAGGGACTCTCTCATCAAAACTTAGAGAGGGAGAATTCTCATCAAAACTCATTTGGCATTCTCAAAAAAATTCTCCAGACAGTCATTCAATATGCCAGAATCCTAACATTTACTCTTAGTTCACGATTTACGTTTTTTGCTCAATCTGAGATATTGATAATAACACCATATTTAAAACTTAAGTTTTAAGTGAAGTTAAAATCTCTAACAGTTCACAAGAACTGACCTAGGTTCATATTTTCTCATGTCCATAAAAAATTTCTTCTATCAATCTATCACTTTAGAACATTCGGTTCAATAACCCACTTGAAACAAATGCCTTTCGAAAAATGTACATGTACATATTTTAATCTAAGCTTTTTTTTTAAAATATTTCAAATCTCGGACTTCAGTTGCCCTACAGCTGTCTACAGCAGCAGTCGATTTTTTATTTCGTTGTGAACCACACGATAGCCTGTTTTCGAGACTCGCTATTATATAGTTGCTCTTTGTTCGTTGCTAGCAGTTCAGTGCCTTTTGTTGCTACGGTGCAAGATGTGTGAAGTAAAAAACTCCATCAAGTTTAGCTTCAGCCATTGTGATGCCAAACCAAACATCGGAGAGATAGTAAATTTCGCCAAAGCACTCGACGCGGATCCGGCTGAAATGGAAGCTGTTTATCGCATTGGTGAGGAAAGGGGAGTCTTCATGAAGTTCAAATCAGAGGAAGCGATGCTCCATGCTCTGACATTCAATTCGGAGGATTTAATCTTCCATTATGCGAATGGAACGACGGCAAAGGTACGCATGTCGCATGCTGGTGAATTCATTCAATATGTGCGTGTGTATGACTTGCCACCAGAGGTACCCGACAACGAGCTGGATAAAGTGCTGGGGAAATATGGGAAAATTAAACGCATCATCCGGGAGAAATTTCCAACTGATCTGTGTTTTGAGGTGTATACAGGGATACGCGGTGTATATATGGATGTGAAGAAGGAAATCCCCACGTCATTACATTTCTTCAATCGCAAAGGAAACATTTTTTATGATGGCAACAAAGACAAATGTTTTCTGTGCAAGGCGGACGGACACCGGAAGCTTTCCTGTCCCAAGCGGAAGGCTCGGAAGGAACCGGAGAAGCAACTGAAGGAAAAAGGAAAGCAAAGTGAAAGAAAACAACACAGCAGCAGTACGTATGCTGGTGTAGTGGTGGAAGGTGCGTCGTTTGTCATTAGCGATCAGAAAACGGATACGGGGTTGGAGATGTTGAATGCAGATAACGAAATGGACGTGACTACCCCGACGACCGACGAGAGTAGCGGAGAGCATGCAACGGGAAACGATGTCCAGAAACAGCAGCAGCGATCACGATTCGGGTTCAATGAAAATGAGGAACAAATTCGGGAAAGAAAGAAGTTGCGTGCACGGGAGAAGATCGCTTTGTCGCCGCTTCGATCGCCACCCAGAAAAATGATATGATAAAATATATTTGTACATATTTTTCTTTTGTATTTTGAGTACCATAATTGGTATTCTATGTTACTCGGCTCCGCTAAGTTATTTTTATAACATTTGAGCCTGCCAAATAAACGAAATGAAAAAAAAAAAATCTCGGACTTCAAAAAATTATTTAAATTATGAATCATGTCGGGAAAAACCGAAAATTTTAATTCAACAGTGGACTTTGCGTAGTTTAAAAATCTCGCCCAGTATTCCGAACAAATTGCATCAAATCTTCCCAAGGTTGTCCACATCTCCAACGATAATTTCCCAATCAAGACTATCAACATGCTGATCACCAAGACGATCACGCTCAAAGCTTACTAAGAGAAAACCGTTAATCTTCGATGCAAATTTACTGCTCAGAGTTTATGCAAATTTATTTCATAATACACATCGCCCAGGAAGGGCAGCTAGTGGCGTCAAGAATTACACCACTTGAAGTAACCATGACATCTCCCGGGACGGCAAACCACCGACCGGATCCACGCTTCAAGCCAGCCCAGCGCGACTCATCCACAGCTCCTGAGCGGAGACAACTTTTCTCCAATCCTACGAGTTATGGCTCGTGTCCCTTGCTTGCCTTCTTCCCTCCTGCCTGGCTGACAGATTGCGAACTGCTCAAAGTAAGCAAATATGTAGTCGGAACGTACACCTTGGCTGGTTGGCGCTGGCTGGCTCCCTGGTTGACTCAACGGTGCATACGACAACGCACCCAAGAACCTCGAGAGAGGTACGGGACGAAGAAACATGGCAAATTGCAATAAATCGCTCTAGTGACAGTCAACAAGACGTAAATAATGTATTTTTGCAAATGTTGTTACTGGAAACCGCACCAAATGAGCGTGGTGTGGGGACGATGGTGGTTGTAGTGGTTTTATACTCTATGCCTAGGCTAGGTTCAAGTGGAAAATGGAACAAGAGGGGGGCAGGCAATGGAAGCAAACTGTTGCGAGAAATGATTGAGTACGCGATGAATGTTACCTACGGTCGTGTTGGTTTTTTCACCTTCCTGTGGTTGTTTTCTTCATTTGTGAAACTGGCTACTACATGGGGCGAGGTATGGATGCGTTTTTCTTTAGATAGGGCTGTTCTTAGTTTTCTTTAAAAATTATGTTTAAAAGGCGTTCTTGCATTATGTGTCGAGTAGAAAGATTCCTCGTAAATTCGGGGGAAAATCGCACAACCCTACGACTCATTTCCCAAGCTGACTGGTTAATGTGAGATTTCGCACCACACTGATGCAGCCGGCGGGATGGATGTTCATGTTCAACACAGTTCAAGGTACTTTATCCTCAGGAGATGGCGTCTTTCCCGTCCCATATTTGAGCGATATCTCCCGAGATGTACCTCCGCAAATTGAAACACATTTATTCCGCGCACTCGCGCACTTCAGGTATGAAAAATTACCACCAATTAAGGGCTCATTGTGTACAAATGCAAAGGAAAAAAAAATGGACATGGTCAATTTGCGCTTTCTTGTCGCGTACAGGGCGATTCGTCGTGTTCTGTCCGCCCCCCTTGGACGCTGTTACGATCCTTCCTCAAAGACGTTGTGTGCGGTTGCAATGTGTCATCCCATGAAGGTGTAACATGAATGAGTGACTCCCCGTGGGTTTGCCTTTTGCATGCTAGTAGAGTGTGACGAATTTATGACTTTGTCTAACCCGTAGAACTTTATACCGGGGTTTGAAAGTTGCTCGAGCGATTTATGACTCCCTAGGTTTGACTACTATTTGTTGCATTATATTTGATCCTCAGCGCTTTTAACTTGTCTCATAAATTTTCAATGATAAGTCGCAATCAAATTCGCTGCGACATACCAATTTGTGTGAACAAAACAGCTTTCAGTGATTAATCAAACGATATTTGAACCCACCAAATGTCACCTCGCTTGGGTGACCATTAATCTTGTTCCATTGGACACTAACAAGCCACAAGGTTTCCCGTTCCCGCATTGGAAGGCCTCATCGGTTTACAAAACTATCGGAAATCTTCAGAATCGACCAATTAATTATCCTACTCTGTCTTAGCCGTCCTTCCCGCTTCCCTCGCACCAGAGCAGATTCAAGTTTCTCCAATCCTCCATCCATCCCGGCTGGAAATCAATAAAAAAATGTTTATATTTGAATGTCTCTGGAAACCTCGTGAAGAAACAAAAAATCGATTAAACATTCGAGAATGCTCGCGCTCAGTAGGGTGTCCCCTTTGCTCCGTGGATAAACTGTCTGCAGACCGTGAGACACCACCGTTTGGCGTGTGTATGTGTGAATGTTGTGCGTCGCGTTGTCGTATGCTGTGGGACTTATCTGATTTCGGTGGAATACGAGACGCGACACATGGCCATCCAGCAACCAGCATCATCGTTCGGTGGGTCAGGTAGAACCAATACTCTTGCTGATGTTATCGGATTCTGGAATAATGTAACCGAAAACGACAACGGGAATGGAGAAACTATAACCTCACCGGTTGGGGTTCGTCGCCTGGTGGTGCGTGACTCAAGTTACCCGAGAGGATGTGTCTGTGAGTGTGGCGATGTTTGAAGATGTTTACGAGATAATTGTTGGGATTTATTGGCGTTATCCGTAGGAAACTGATACTTTTTTGGACGTTTTAATATTTATTTGAAGGATATATCGTTCCCAGAAAAATAAATCGAAGCTGAAATATTTTAAAACTGCGAAAATTTTCAAAATTGTCTTGGGTTCTAGATGGCAAATCTGAGTAGAGATCTAGCGTTCATAATCATAAGGGCCTAACGGCAATGATCGATTCTCTTTGCCAATTTTCTCTTAACTCACCTAGATTAACATTACATGCTGCGTTTACTGTTCTTTTCGCTGTCTACACAACCTTTTACAGCACTATCTAGGATCGGATAAAAATCGGAAAATCTGCGAGGTAATTCAAAGAGAAAATCTACGAAGAGAATCGATCATGACAGGTAGGCTTCTATGATTCTAAGCGCCTGATATGGCTTTTTGTTTAATTTTTGGCAGTGATTTTGTCCGGTACCATTACCAATTACATCTTATCTGACAATAACAGAGAAGCAACTACGTGTTGTCAATCATGCTCAAACATTTTTACCAAAATACCGCATGAAGCAACAAATTGTGTGCTTTTGGTTTATAACCAATTCTGTTTTTTAATTGCAAACAAATTTAATGTAATTTGTTTCGAAAAATATCTAAGTCAAAGAGAAAATTATCCCAGACTTGTGGAAGTAATACGCATCATTCGGATGCATGAATACTGATGGCCGATGAGAGTAGCTCAGAATTAAGTCGAATTAGACTCAAACCTGGATAACTCAGTGTATGAGTAAAATTTTCCTCTATTTTCCTGTTTTTTTTCCTGGAAAAGTGATGAAATTTTTACTCATTTACTGAGTAACCTCATGTTTTTAAATTTTGAATAGGGTAGAGCACTACTTCGTCGTAATCGCCCATTTTCGTTCTATTGATCAGAAAAGATCAATAATATCAATGATTTTACCGTGCACATATTAATAATAGGTTTGTTCCGATGTGTTAGTTCATTAGCTGCAACATAAATCCTATTAGAGCGCATTGTATGAATATTTACGCTCATTGTTCTCAGAACAAAAGAAACGCTCCTAGCGAATCTCCTTTTTCTACGTTTATAGGACGAAGAAAATCTAATAGCGTTTCAATGCGTTAAGATGGAATTAAAACTCGTAGGACGAATTTAGAATCATGAAGCAGTATTAGATTTTGAACAATATCTCAATAATTAGTGACTCTTTATCAAATCCAATGGAAATTTGAATAAATTTAAAAGTCATCTTTGACAGAAATATTCCATGTTTTGTTTAAACTCGTTCAAAAAAGAGAGGTAAAGCGCGGGTTGTGCTCAGTAGGACGGAAATAAGATCAAAAACCCTACTCTCCATTTCAACACTCATAACGAAATTCTTACTTCCAATAAACAAAGCACACCGAAACACTAGCTTCTAACGATTACACAGACGCTAACGAGATTAAAACCGAGGGCTACCACTACTCTTGCCGTTTTCAAAAACAGCTGAGAAGTCGAACTGAGAAAAGCAGAAAAACTCAATCATCCAAGCTTCTTGGTTTTTTATTTGGAATCTTCATACAGACTATGTCCAAAGTCTTCAGAATCGTCCTAAGTACGGGGACTCAAGAATTATAAAAATCACAGTTGTGGTGTTTTTGAAATCCGGGATCGTGATTTTTTTCTCAATCTAATATCTTAAACTTATTTGCTTATGTTGAGTTCTTATGAACCAATTTTTTTTTTTTTATAGTCACTTTAACGCTCTTGGGTCATTCGTGACTTGTCCGAGGGTGAGATTTGAACTCGTGACTTTGGCGTGAGAGGTATGGATGCTAACCATTACGCCGGGGTCGCCCCCTATGAACCAATTTCAAAGACCTTGTAGATCAACTTAGATTGTTTTATCGATCACAACGGCTATATTACATCAGCCCTTAGTTTTCAGTTATCTAAATCATCTAAATAGATTCATGGACCACTCTACACACCTGTTGGATGGCCTGCACACTAAGAAATATCTAATTTTATACGTGACGAAATCCATCTTTGACATAAAGGATGAGACTTAAACAAACAAGTCATGTAAAATTAAGTGCTCCGAGACTGAAAAGTTCGTTACTCGACGAAAAGTACGTTCGATTGAGCTGAATTTCGCGTTTATTATGACTCAATTTTATGTCAAAATTGAAGCTCGTATATGTCAGTCTCAGAGCACTTAAATTTACATGAATTAAGTGCGTACAGCTCCAGAGATCTTATAGAGATCTTCTAGGCTAAGTCCGGAAATTGTAAAACATGGCCTTGGCAGCTATAGGGTAAATTCAGAGAACTTATGAAAAAATCCATGATATCCAGCGAGGCAAGCCTTCTAGATTATGATGGGCAAATTTCGAAATCTTCTGAAGTAAATCAGACATCTGTTGGCGCATGTTTAAAAATGTTGACTGTACCTTTATACCACACACAGTTCGAACAAGTAGTGTAAATTTCTGTTCAATATAATGCACATAAATGGAGCGTCACATATCATATACGTTTACATTATATATCATATAAAGTTCTGACACATTTCATGCAATGTTGGAAATATTGAATGCAAAAGCCCATCTTTGTAAACAACATTGTTTACAAGTTGGTCGGTTGCGTGAGATGAAATACAAGTTTACGTGAATGAATGTTTACATCACAATTAAAATTCAGAATTTTTATCTGTGCAGCATGATAGGATTGTGCAGAAAATAATTTGATGAT
The DNA here is from genome assembly GCF_037179485.1 of Ochlerotatus camptorhynchus. Lineage (NCBI taxonomy): Eukaryota > Metazoa > Arthropoda > Insecta > Diptera > Culicidae > Ochlerotatus > Ochlerotatus camptorhynchus. Next base: position 21,469 of record NW_027040634.1, on the reverse strand, counting down.
TTTAATAGCTTGACTCAATTCGTAAATTTTTAGGAGAACCAATGAAATTTTATCAACAATTCACGAATTTATATTTGATTAAATTTACATGCGAACGGATCGTGTAAACTTTTATTTATCCATCTATGTCTATGTCAGATTTGTCTCTTATTACTTATTTAAATTCTGACATAATTGCTCACGTCCGCATTTAGGGAAGCGAAGTAAGATTATCTTTGAATGATAAATGGGTGGGATAAGTTTTGATTAATGACAGATTTTGGACAGGAAGCATGTGATTTGATGTGATATTAGCTAACTTCAGATTCGGGGCAATTACTCAGTGGTACCCTGTGGTACCCTGTGGTACCCACTGCTTGTGTGGTAAATGTATTCTTGGTTATTGAACTTTCAGGTGGTATGATGCGTTGCAAGATAAGTTTTGGCTCTTTTCAAATTCTGGTCACTTCCTGAGAGGCTCCTGAGACATGACCGGATATGGGTAATGTGGACCCTGGTACAAAATATAATCATCAGAAATGATTATTTTAAATTCTCATCTGATATGATGTGTGATATGAAAAATGTTGGTCTGGAACTAAAGCTGGACCGAATTCATGTTCAGTGTATTATTCGGTGAACCGAATATTTGAAAACTTTTAGTGGAAGTATTACTAACGATAACTAGTTATCGTTAAGGTTCACAGAGACTTGTTGTAGCAGGTGGTGGTGAGAATGGCCCCGGCCAAAGGGACGTATTCAAAGAGTTTCTTGTTAGCAAATTTTCCACAAACTGTTCTCCATTATTTTTTTTTAATTTCCATATACAGAAGAAGTCAGTAGCAAAATAAATTTTTAGCATATTTTTTTTTAGTATGTTTGAGAATTTTGTAAGTCTTGTGTTTCAAGAGAATGTTGAATAGAATTCCTAGAGTAGTAAGAGTAGTGTTGAGTAGAATTCAAAGGTATCTTTGATTAAAATACTCTGAGGAGTTGTTAAGATTATTCTAAAGAGAAATTTGAGAAAAATTCTGACGAAATTTTGTGGAAAATTCCTAAGGAGTTTTAGGGATACTTAAAAGGAAACTCTAAGGATGATTCAGAATAAACTCTGATACGGAATCATATAGAATCTAAGCATGTTTCAAGGAAATTTAGAGATACATTCCAATGGAGTAGAATAAAAAAAAACTTCTAGGAGCTTGACAAAGATAGTTTTGAGGAGAAACTATACGAATCTCTAGAAGGAAACTTAGAGGAGGATACTATGTGCATTTTGGAGGATTACATCGGAGAGATCCTAAGGAGTTTACAAGAGAATTCTGAGAATAATTCCAGGATAGCTCCGAGCAAAATTCTATGGCCATTCTAAGAAGAATTCCATGGATTTTTTAAAAGGTTTTGCAAAGGACTTCTGAGTAATATTATTAGAGCACTTAAGAAAATTTTGTAGATAAATTTAAGCGAGTGATTTCAAGAACTACTAAGCATTGAAAAAGAGTTGTAGAGAGAATTCCGAGTGTTTTTTTGGGAAAATTTCTAAACCATAAAAACAATTTATATTAGAATTAGAATTTATATTCTTGTAAAATCTTGATAGTAATTCTAAGAATGAGAAGATCATTCAAACGAAATTCTAGTAAAAGCTCAAAAGAAACCTCTGATGAGTTCGTACGAAATTATTAAGGTAATGCAGATATAAAATAAAATCAAAATTCAGGATCAAACAATATTCAAGATTTTGGGACTTAAATTGAAATCTCAGTTGAATTTAGAAATATAGTAATAACCCGATTTTAGCAGCCCCTCCCATACTTTTATCTTCCAATATTTTCACATAAGTTTTAAGGTTTTAAAGTTATTATTGTTAATCAATGTGACTCAAAAATGTCATCATTTCAAACAATTCATTAAAGGGAAGCTCAACGCACAATTATTTTTTGGGCACTGTTTGACTTTCTGAAAATATTAAAAAAAAAAATTTTTGGCACGTTTAAAAATACAAAAATCCATGCAATTTTTTTTTTTCAAAGATTCCTGAAAAATACATGTAAGAATATTTGTTTTATCTAATCATGAAAAAAAAGTAAGAGTCTAAAATAAACAAAAGGTCGATTGTAGTTTTTTTCGGGGCGGTAAGCTTCCCCTCAAGTAGATCGTCAGGTGTGGATGAAATGTAAATTTTATCCCCACTCATTTAACATTCATATTTCAGTGAAGGGTAAGATTAAAAAATATTCAGAGCGAAATATTGAGAATTCATGTTTAACTGCTGAAAAATTTAGTGAAATTTGAATTTTTGAAAATTACAGACTGCACTTCCATGGATTAAAAGTTATCCGAAATAATAATCTATGTCTCAAATATAAAAATTGGTTTTATCATACTGTTGTAGACCATGATTAAGACTTGGTCTTTAAAATTTCTATAAAATTTGTAATGCTACCATTAAACCGGGAAAACTACATCCGAGAAAAACTGGAATATAACCGGGAATTGAAATTCCCCAATCCAGAAGCCACCCTGATTTTAAATGTCGCATGATAAATTTTAGTCCAAGTTATAAACTAGTTACTTTCCCGGGGGTACCCGGAACATGCCCAGATGTGACCAATATGGTCCTGAGCACTCGATATGACTAACATTGACCTTAGATGTGATTTCTCATACAATTTAAGGTATCGCATAAAAGTTTTGGTCCTTGTCAAAAACTGGCCACTTACCTGGCGGTACCCGGAACATGTCCAGATGTGACCAATGTGGTCCTGATCATACTTGAACAAGCTTTGAATTCTCGTGGGGTTTTAGGTGTAGCATATATTTGACACGTTTCAGGTCACTTCTAGTTAGTCTTAAGGCCCGTATCCAGTGGAACATGTTGCGGTCATATCTCTGGAACCAACCACAGTAGACCGATTCCAAAAATATACAATCATGTTCTAAGGGACTACACAGCAAAAAAATAATTTTGATATCACGTCAAAGTGGATGCACTACAATCATGTCGAAAATATGGTGTAATATTACTTGCTAAAAAGGACAAAATTATCATTAATACAATGCATGAACTGACATTACGCTGCTTTTACTGCATTTGTTTATTTATGTGGTCATAAAAATTACATGAAATTTTCGACATGATTGTAGTGCATCCACTTTGATGTGATATCAAAATTATTTTTTTTTGCTGTGTACAGTACCTTTGGTTTGGCGGTTGTTGCGTCCATTTTGATTCAATCGTTGAGGAGAAACACGTAATAAGGGTTAAAAAGAATCCAGTATTAGGTTTGCCATTACAGGTTTGGCAAAAAATTCTCAGAAAGCTGTAATCACATCTTATGCCTTGTTCGCAGGGCTGGTAGCAGGTCACTTTTAGTGACTTGGTCAAGTAAGTCACTAAAAAGTCACTTTTTTCACCAGAACGTCATTAAAGTCACTATTCCTTAAAATTTAGTCAATAAAGTCACTTTTTACGACCAATGTTGAGAGTAAAGAATTTGACTTTAAAACTCACACAAATCATACAAATTTGTGTTAAATTCATTACAAATTCGTGTGTAAAGTATGACAAGAAAAGTTGCGAACAGATTGAAACGTTAACCGTTGACGGAATCACTAATATTTTTATATATTTTTATCTCTAAATTGTCATAAATATTCAGAGAATTGTTTCTAGACTCAATATTCTGGCTATTTTACATTGAGATCTTTAAAGTTTTCCAAGCCTGAAGAAGAAAAAGTTACGTAAAATTCACCTGAAAAGGCATGTAGATATTTTCCATCATACTTTTCAGGTATTACGTGTTTTGGGGGAGAGATTACATTTAAGTGATTCACATAGAAATCAAATGATGATCGATGATCTTCAAATTGGTATCACTTAAAAGTTACGGGAATTAGCAAGTAAATGTTACTGAATTTTGTAGTAATGATTAAGTGAATTACTTGATACACTAGATATATATTTCGATTTATTTGAGTCATTCAATGAATGAGAGCACTGCGTTCTAGAAAAATTCACCAATTTTCATTATTTAATAACTGGCACTGATGATCTTTTCCGTCGATCTTGTTTTCCGTGCTGAGCACCAATGCTATCGACGCCAGGGAGGCAACTTCCACACCTGGACCCTACCTATCGACCCATCAACTCATGAACCGGGGACCAACGGCTTTACTTCCCTACAGAAGGAAGGCGTGATCAGAGATGTTATGCCTCAGAACATCCCGGCGGCGTCGACTGGGATTGAACCCAGGCCTGCTGGGATGAGAGGTTATCACGCTTACCACTATACCACCGGCGCCGCTATAGTAGTACCCTTGTAGTTCGTCGATTGTTGATTGTCAGCACCTCAAACATTCCATTCCCATATTTGAAATATCATTTTAAATTTATAAGGGAGTGTTAATTTATAAAAATTATAAAACTTACGCCATTTTTGAATTATTATTAAATTTTCATACCTTGAAATCACGAAAAAAAAATACGGGAATTTTATTTAACCTTAACCAGCATGACATGTGGACTGTACCAGTGAATCCAGTGGAATTCATTTCCATGTGATTGAATGTTATGTGTGGCACGTGAACCTTATTGGATCGCTATTTTGGAGAGGTTACCTGAATTTTCTGGTAAAAATACGTTTCCCGTTCAGTGTATAATGTTAAAAAATGGTCTAGAAATAATTTCAAGCTCTCGACATTTGTTCAAATGCCAGAAATTTTAATGATATTTGACACCCCGTAGCTTTAGTATTTGAGTAACACGCTACGTTTTCTGGGCACCGCTCTCTTTATAAGACTTTACTGCGCTACAGACGTGTAAGGGATCAGCGAGCTTGCAATACGGAGGTGCTCCGCGTTAGGAAAGACGAAAGATAGCGTTTTCAAATGTTTTAGACAAATATTCCTTGAGTTATATTTTTATTTTAATGGTCTTTGGACATCAGTAATGTCGAAATCGTGGATAGTATCCACAATCATAAATATGGCTGTACCTAAAACCGTGAAGACCTAGAATTAAAAAAAAATCAGTTTGTCAGTGTAATTATCGACAAGAAAATTGGAAATGTTTGACCAAATAGCGAAAAAATAAACAAATTTTAGATTTTACCTCTCAGAATTCCATTAAACTTCCGTAGTTGTTCGCTAGGGGCAATGAACCAAGAGTGGAATTCGGCCATTTGACTAACACCTATTTTTTTCAAAATGGCGTGTACGATATTTTTCAATAAATCATAGCATGAAAATGGCTCATCTAATAGAAATGACATCTGAAATAAAGTTGTAGGAAGTTGGATTACCTTTTCAGAAAAAAAATACACTGATAAAAAATTACAAATTTTCGTCCAAAATTAAAAGAAAACTGTTAAAACTTCTATAACAAAAAAGTACCATTTTAAGATTTTTAAACTTATGTTCATTTGAAAGCTTATCAGAAATGCTAACTTTCTGAAATGGACACAATGGAAATTTCAAAATTTACCAAAATCGTAGAATATTTTAGTAAAAGTTTTGAACTTTTCTTTCACTTTTTGAGCATACGAAACGATTTGTTGCACAAAAACTGTGTTTTCTGCATAAAATGCAATAAAAGTTATTTATGGAAAAAGGTTAACAATGTGTGCTAATATTTGATTTTGAACGATTTTGGTCAATCTCAGAAAAGTTTCCATTTTTGATATGCTTTCAAATAAACTCAAGTTGAAAATGATAGAAAAAATGTATTCTTAATTTGTTATTGAAGTTTTGAACAGTTTTTTTTTTTACATTTTTAACGAAAATATGTGATTTATTTTAGTGTCTCAACTTTGTCTTGGACGTCATTTCGATAAGATTAGTCATTTTCGTGCTATGATTTGTTGACAAGTATCGAATAAGCCATTTTGAAAAATTAGGTGTGAGTCAAAATGACAGAACTCATGCTCAAACTTGATTCATTGCCTCTTATGCAAAATTCTGCTAGGGAAAAATAAAATCTATTTGTCAGTTGGCGTTGAACTGCTTAAATGTCATATAAATCGTCGTGTAACATGTTAGACTAGGTAATTGAAGATAGTATGATAAATTATAGAAAAAAACTACAAAGGACAGCCCTATAGGGTTGTACGCAATGGTGACGTAAGACTACGTGGTCTTATATAATAAATATTATTTGTTAACTGCAGCAGGAGCTTGTGTTTTGTGTAGGAACAGGAATTAGAGCGGAGTTCTCTCTGTTTATACTCTTTAATATGACGCGCTTGACATAGATGGCCCACAGAAACTCACAAAGAGCTACTGATTCCGATCAATAGCGGCTTATTCCTCCTTCTATGGATGATCATGTGTGATGCAGCTTGCAGCTTGCAGACAGCTTTTCGTTGTGTACTGGAGAACACCACCACTCACCACGCGGTGATTGAATACACACCGTTTGGTGAGACCGGACGGAATTCAACTTTGAAATCTGTGTTAGGGAAATCGCTTTTCGCAGGCAATCAGTGATAATTTTTAATTATCAAATCAACAGTTGCACATTCATGCAATTTTAAATAGTGACATTTTGAAAAATGATAAAGTCTTAAATTTAACAGATGCGTAGAAATATATCTGATCGATTGGTGATAAATTTATTGAAATTGGTCCGGATACAGTTGAGCTATTAACGTTCAAAATCTTTCATAATTTTGTTACATGTTCCATTTTCGGTTTTCACAAAGTGTACCCCCATATAGAAATCACAATCGTAGTCCTACTTCAAAAATAATCATAATTCTAAAGGCTAAGGTCACCAGGGCTGTCAAAGAACACCAATCCAACATAGCTTTGTCTAGTGCTGTCTTATACACTTTTTTCATCAACACTTTCCGGACGGTGCGGCGCGTGCACTCGCATTGATGCTGCCCAACTTACGGTGCCGGCTGTGCGGTGCTACGTTTAGCGTTTTGGAGTTTCTTCTTCTTCCGAACTTCTAAAATTGGACAATAATTGATTGCTTGTTTTGAATTTTCGGATGACGGTTTAATTAAGCTGTCAAAGCCGATTCTGTTCCCGCCTGCCTGCGGCGGGTTCGGAGGAATCACATCAGCACGTTGTTGCGGTTTACCTATATTATTGGGATATGAATAATAGACATCGGTCTCTTCGTTTGATCGGGCCCAAAGCGCGCAACACACGCGCTTGAGTGGGCGCGCTTTTGATACCTAATGGCTATGAATTTTCTCTATTCAACCGATGTGGCTTTACCGTTTTCGAGTGTCGAGATGGGAAATTTCAATAAGAATAGCCACACAGATGCAGAGAGGTGCGGTATAATCGGTCATCTTTTGTTATGTCTGTTAGAGCTGAGCAGCACCGGTAGTTCCACGCCAAACTGACAGTTTAAGTTTTGACTAATAGGTGCAATTTCGTACGAACGTTGATGGACAATAATAATTTTATAAATAAGCAATTTCTCTTGAACCGTCTGATGCAGTAGCGGGTTTTGGAAAGAGAAAGTTATGGGACTGTCATTCGTTCACCACTGGCCCGAGTTAAAATATGCTGGAGAGAAATTTGATACTAAATGGTTTCGTTTTGGGAAATGTGTTTATTTTTCAAACCGAAATCACCGGCTATAAAATCGAGAAAATATTCATGTCGTAACCCATTTATCTTCGGTTGGAAATTGTGCTGAAACTCCCACTTAACCATCGAGAAAGGAGATCTGTATAACGACCGTCCACGAACGAATTCGACCGACCACAAAGCTGTCACCGGCAACCGAAGCCACGAAAACCTCGTTGAAACATGCCCATATCGATAAATCTAACCGGAGAACATATCGGCCTATATGTATATGCTACGGAGGACCACTCTCGTCTACAATGTCATCCACCAGGCCAACAATCCGAAACCTGAGTATCGGACCGGTTCAGAAAAATGATTTATTTCACAAACGAGCAAAATATAACTCCAAACAAATGTTAGATAACTGAACTCTACAATTTCCTCATATTGGTCCATTATCATAAAATCACAAGACATTTTGTTTTGAACAAGTCTATTTCAAAAATCCGGTAACGTCCCCGTTGACTGTGTCCAAAGTCAAACTGCGTGATGTGGCCATGTGTGGTTCTCACTCCGCACCGCGCATACTGTCAGCCGCTTTGTAGGCAGGCAGGTAACGTCCAGCAGTCTGCAGCCAGCAGCGGTCAGTCAGTCTCGGGATAAATCGTTCGGAAAACGAAAATCAATTTACCCGAAAAACGAGACCAGAATTTATGTTTCCGATAGGATCTAGTATCTCCGTGCCTGACTGTAGCATATATAGCGGTCGGGTATGATTGTGGCAGATTGTGGGCTGCCTGCGAGGAAATACGAGCGCGATGTTGCAACAACTCAACAGAGATTATGATGCCCTGGTCTGATGATGACAGCCAATGGCGGTACCTGCGTGTGATATGACGATGCTGACTGTGGGTGATTTGGGTATGCGCATTAGTGTGTGGGTTTTTTTTTTGACCATCCTAGATTGCCGATCCCCTGTGGTCAAACGGATGGCTATGGGTGTTCGCAAAGACGGTTGAATCAATAGTGGGATGTATTTCGGGTAAATTAATAAAATGAAATTGACGTTATTTTTGTCGTGAGAGGTCAAGTCCAATTTCTTCCACAAACAAAATTATGTTACAATATATATATTTGAGGTCTCAAATGGTAAGTAATGCTTTACTCAAAGTCCACATTGGATATGGTTCACAATTAAGGAAGTTTCAAAATTTTGGAAGATGTTTATGGCAGAATGTTCTGGGGTGTTTATTTGCCTTCCGAAGGTCGATTCAGGTTTTTCTTATGGAGTACAAGGACTTTCGAGTATGTTTCGTATATGTTCAGGTTATTTCTGATTAATTCATAAGGATCCACGTGGGATGTTCAGGAAACTTTCTATGTAACTTCAGAGATCATGCACAAAAGCTCGGGGATCTTCCGGAGCTGATTAAGTTGCACTTTGCTGATCCATGCGAGGGAAATACCTAGTATTCTCTCGGACATCGTCAAAGACGATTTGGGGAAAAATCAAATATGTTGCTAATGCAATTTCAAGTACTTATCTATGGACGTTTAACAACATGTATCGTTAAAGCTTCAATACTTTGCAGGTCATTTATGGCTCTACTGGAGAGGTTTTGGGACCATTAAGTAATAATCTAAGACCTTTGAAGTCTGAGTTCATTCAAACAATGAGATGCTCTATAGACTGATGCAAAATGTTTAATGTTCGGTCCACAGTGCTCAAACGGTTCCAAATTGGATCCTGATTAGCATCCCAAAATTTGAACTATTAAGTAAGGAATTGACTTGGCACAAACCATTTGAAGTTTATATGGAAATTACTATGGGAAAACTAAAATGTTGGTTCATATCGATCTCAAAATTCTCCAGTTCACTCTGCTTAAGAAAATGAAAACTGCGCTTGTTGGAAGTTTTCTCAGCTACAACTTTGTTGTGTTATTCGACGAACAAATGTTATTAATGATTCAAGTTATTGGTATCTTATGATGTCAACATTGGTGTTTCTGGGGCGTAGAATACACGGTAACCGCAAAAAAGATTCGATATTGACTACAAAGTAAGCATTTTCGAGAGAGACTAGAACTACCCATTAAATGAGTAAAAAATAAACCCATTCATGAGTAAACAAATTACCTGTGTATGAGTATTTGTTTCTCACAAATTAATACTTACTATTTAGTATTGTAGTTGTAATTACTCATAAATGGGTAAAATTTTACTCATTTAATGGGTAGTCCTAGTTTCCCTCGAAAATACTTACTTTGTAGTCATTATTGGGTATTTTACGATTACCGTGTAGAGAACAAAAATCATGGCTACTATGAACTTCTGAACTGAATTGGCAAATAAATAAAGACTTAATTTAACAAAATAAGACTACAATTTCATTTTGCTCAATAACCCAAATCAACCCAATGTACAACCATTCCACAAATTCACAAATTCGAAACATTTGCACATAACTTCCCCAAAATACACACATTAAATCCTACACCAGATCCAGTCAGATCCAACCGCAGCGATAACAATGCGGTTATTCCGTATAATAAAAATCAAATTCGGCCATCCAGTATGGCCGGACAACATAGAAAACGGCGCCCGACGGCATCACGGTGCATAGCACTTTTTTCCGGGTTTTGTTCAGCCATCGGGTCCAGCCATCGTCTGCCGGCCCCGACACATCCGATAGCCGTTTGCCCCAACATAAATAGTGACTCTCGGTTATTGATTGGTGTCTCCTCGTTCGACATTTTTCACTCGTTTTTGCGCTTTCGGTTTGCTGCTCTATTCCAAACTTCCGGAACACTATACATATTTTGGGAGTCCGCATCGGGGATGGGGAATTATCATAAATTTTCGGGTTTTGTTTTTAGTTTTTCGAAATCATATTGGTCGCAAAACAAACATACTACCACGGCGATGAATGCAAATTATTAATGTTTTTATTTTTTCTTTCTCTCTGCTTTAGGTAAGCGTCCCTTGTTGGCATACTAAAAACGAATGGTGGAATCCAAAATGCGACGTTTTAATCAAACCATTATAACGTAAGTTTAAACGGTTATTATGTGGGGGATAATGATTTCAAAATACCCCGCTTTTGAAACGGGAAATAGGTGATAAATGTTGAAAGTGTGCCCATCAATTGCGACGTGTTTCCGGTTATGAATGAAAACAGAAGAGCGAACGTGTGTAATAATTTTGCTTAATATGCTTTTAGATTGTCATCAGCTGTCTTTTTGTTAAGATAGAAATTTTCATGCAATGAAACCTCAGCCGATGCCCTTTGAAAAGCCACAATTTAAATTATTGCACTACCCAGCCTTTAATACGTCAGCGATTGACATGGAAATTAATTAAATCCCCTGCAAAGCTGTCGACAGCGAGGCTTCTTCAGCATATAAAAGGTTGAACCCTCCGGTCGCTCTCGCTCTATCTGATCATTTCAGTCGCCTGCCACTCCCTCCCGACTAAGGAGGAGGAGGACAATTGCAGCTAGTCGATACCGACACCGACTGACGACGACCTAAAACCGTTGATTTTAATTGATTAAAATTCCTCCTTTATTGCGTTTAATTCCTGTCCCATGGCCATCGAAGCCTGGCCAGACTACCCCAGCCCGTCCTAAGCCTCAACAAAATGAAACAAGTTTGCATTAATCTTCCCCTCCCGTCTCGTGCTCTCAACCACGAGTTGATTGTGACAATTTCATCATCATCACACTTTCGATCGCGGGCTGACTGCAGTTTTGTCGCTGCTGGGGTTCAAAGCGCAGCAGCGCTCCTCACCGACACCTAATCCGACCTAAGCCGGTCCTAACTTGCTTTCGCTCGCTCCTTCGAAGCAATAAAGGGGGAGAAACCTTAAAGCCCACAGCGCGCAAAGCAGTGCCGAGTTCGGTGGTGCTAAAAGCATATTATTATTGTTATTTATTAATTTTAATCAGATTATCTTTTTTTGTCGCTCTATTATTACTGCGAGCTGCTACTGCTTCCAGACTGCCAGAGGGTCGTCGTTGGGTGTTCACATACGTGTGGTTTCTTTCGTCGCTTCCGCCACCATCAGTCCCCTTCTCAGTCTCGGTTAACAAGCTCATGGATGGTGGCGGTGGTAGGTAAAAGAAAAATGCAATCTACAAATCTCTGCCGACTTAGTCGACGGTCGGTGGCAGATGGTGGCAAACAAGTAGCAACCAGTCGTCGTGTCGCGACGGCTGAGAACAGTGGGATCAGTGCGATTTGATCGGTTTGATAGTTTTTTTTTTTGAAGCCATCTAAATCATTGCAGGATATTTTTTGAAACGCAAAAACCTATAATTGTATAGATGGATATTTGCAAACGTCCTACTCAGTTCCAAAAACAAAAAGATGTTTTGAAGATGAACCTCCTTTATCAAACAAGGTGGCTAAAAGAGCACAACATATGTTTGGACGCAGATTTTTAAAAGTCCATCAGGATCAAATTATGATAAAACTGATGAAAGTGTTGAGCACATGGCAAAATTCTTTTGGATTTAGAAAAACTTTTGACCTGACAGTACCTAATATTCAGGGTGTCCATCCAACAGAGAAATCCGGGGGGGAAACCGAGAATTCGGATTTGCCGGGAAAAATGCGGAAAACACCAAATCGCACCGGGAAAGATCGTATATACCTATCCCAAATAACAATTTTGGGTTTAACATAGTCTTGTAGGCCATAATTTATTCTTGAATAATCCTTTATAAAACTTGAAATATTACATGGAAATAATCAATTTTATATCATATAAATAATTACATTCGGTAAAGCATCAAAAATCTTCAAAATTAAAAAGCTAATAGCTAATTTATTAGATTTTTTTTTTATGTCATTGGAAAAAAATAAAAAATAAATATTTTGCTACAGTTTTCCGAGTGTAGTAGTTCTAGTATAAAACCTGAGCGAGATACATCATACACATAAAACCTGAGCGAGATACATCATGTTGCGAAGCTATTTGCAGATATAGAAGCAGATTCATACCAAAAAAAAGACACCGGAAACAATCAACAAACTAAAAAAAAATCATGTGATGATTGGTCCAAAGATATATTGAAAATTAATTTCTGTGCTTTGTGCTAACCATTTACACAAGATTTGTCAGAACATCGTAGAACACCTTGGTTAATATGTAAAACCGAATCCATACCGCTCACACCAAAGTCATGAGTTCAAATATCTCCCGGATAAGTCAAGAATGATCCAAGAGTGTTAAATTAACTATAAAAAAAGAAAAAGATCTGAACTCCAGGAATTATGGAAACCGTAATAAACCAAACAAATTATATTATGGGGCTTCATGAAAGCTTACCCATTCTATCATTAGATCAAGTCATCGTATACCTTGTTGAGTCTGCAGAACTTTATGATCAGATATCCAGAATAAATTGGAAAATCCAACAATGTTCTAATCTAATCTAATTTAATCTAATACAAACGCAGCCAGTACGAGAAAACATCCTGGAAAATGATTAGGTTAGATGAGGTCTAATCATTTTTCTTGTCTAATTGATGTGTATAGCATAGCTAAGATATGATATAAACATCAATACGGCCAGGCCTACTGCGTTGTATTTGCCGCAAAGATGATTCTTGGAAATGAATGGGAACATTTCTTGAATCTACAGGGGTGGAAGGATGCGTGGACATACCGTACCAACCGCTCCGAGCTACTATGTGTAGTTGTGTGTAATGTGTAAATATTTGTACAATATTGAAGAATCATAAAATAATGCAATGGAAGGATCTTACCGAATTTTCTCCTATGTTGGTAATGATTCCTTGCACGCACGCACGTACTCATGACTATAAACTGCCCAAGTAACTATAGGCACAGCCGAACAACGACTATATCAGTGTTTGTATGTTCTGATGAGGCCTGCATATAGCCAAAAAGGCGAAATAACGTGCCTATGTTTCTGTTATGCACTTTTCAACAGAAGAGACGAACCAGCCTAAGGCTGAAAGTCTTTATAATAAAGACGAAAAAAACTTTTCAACATTGATTTAAAAGCTTCGCGACACTTTACAAGCATTACAGCATTAAATTAAAAATTAATAAATCAGCGGAAGAAAAACACGCAGCAAAAATTCACACGTCAGTTTTCGAACGCAGCCTACTTCGATCCTTCGGATTGGAAAATCCAACAATGTTATGTTTAAACACAATTTATAATTTTAACATGATATAATAAGTTTCTGTTAAGCTCAAAATGCTCAAAACTTCTGAGTGGAAAATGAACAAAATTTCGAAAAACATGTGAAATATTTCCAAGAAAATATTATTCATATTTTGGAAACACATCTTTGTATTCAATAAAATGTTGTTTGGCTTATAGAACTTCAAGATCTAAAATCCAGGAAGATTTAAAGGTCTCTTGCATTGATACATGCATTTTCCGACATACCAAAACTACATTTAGCCTCATTTTTGGAGGAGACTCTTTGATATTTCATATATTTTATAGGGGAAATGGCTCTAATGTTGGCCTATGCATCTAAGATTGGGATCATCGCTAAAAATCTGCTATTTATCAATTTTATCTAGATGAACGCCTCATTGGGACGGTACAAATGGATATTTTTGGTTACTATTGATAATTCAGTCGATTGCTGAATTGGGTTCTTTAATTTTGAAAAATATATCGGTTTTTACATATCATTTACAGTGTCGGCTGTCGACAAAAGCAGACCACTCTCGATCGTCTGTTTTCTCGGCAGCAACCATTGTGTTGTCCTCCTCATTGTTCTTGAAAGCAACCGTTAAGCTATGAGTGTGTGAGTGGTGACCACGTTTTGCGTCCATTGCTGCAATGGAAAAGCTCTCACCCCCGTTGGCGTAACTGCCATACAATGAAACCACTGGAAGTGGCTCCAGTTCTGATGGAGGAGGCTTTTTGGATAGCGGAAGATAAAATGTTTATTGTGTTGTACATTTTGACTATAGCTTTAAGATGTATTGTATAGTGACCAAGAATCCTCCGCTCTGTAAAGTTAAGTCGTTTGAGCCTTATCAAATAAATCAATAAACAACATATTATTTGGAAGAGGTTTTTTTTTCTGTGATATTTTATTCGAACCCACACACTTTCATCTCGATTTTTAAATCAAGATTTAAAGCAAAATAATAACTTCACTGTTTGACACTAAACTGACAAACTGACAGCTCGCTCCCATACAAAGTGACACCGAGGGGCGCTAATAAGGTGATTTTTGCAAATGTAATCGTACTTATTTAAAATAGTTCCAGTGTACCAAAATTGACGAAATTTTTGGTTTGGGTTCCATTTTTAATGCAGATTACGAATATGCATTTACCTCAATACCCTTAAAGAAACCAATTAACTTATGGGCCCAAATAAGGGGCATTTAGGCCGACATTACATCTATTTCCCCTATATTTGTAAAAACCAAAACTGAACTAAACCTTTTCGGGGTTTTATGTTTTTGTTCAATTCGGCATCAAAATAACCATGTCATTTTATTCGCAATTCCCATGATATGAATTACAGAATCAACTTGGGCGTCTGCTCTGAATTATAATGAAATTCTTACCAGCAAACTCTCCAAAAATACAGATGCTTAAAATTTCCTTTGGATTTTATTTTGAATTTCCTTGATACCCCGGCTAAGATTTGGATTAGAATCCTGCTGAGAATTTAATTCATTTGATTTTTTTCTCATTTATGCCTTTTAATTTTAATCAAAACTCTTAGCGGTTAGCTTTAGAAATTTTGTTTAAAAAACCTTTGGATCAGTTTAGAAGTTCCTGTCGAGTTCACAACCATTGCTTGCTTGGAATCAATTCTATTTGAATTATCTTATCTGAAAATTTTACCGAGAACGCTCTTTAAACTATGTTTCTTGTTGAAGTCTCATCACAGTTCTCGTTGAATTTTAAAGATGTTTTGAAAACTACTAGAATTATCATTTCAACTCTTTTATGACAATCTACACTTTTTCAGTTGAAATAATGTATATAAATAATGAAGAAAATTACAATAATTGTAAAGCCGATTTGGAATCTTGTCATGTTTTGCTGTGGCATTATAAAAGTAAGATGCATATTGATATAACTTTTTAAAGCCAAAAAAATATTATCTTAAATGTTGAAAAAATCTGGGAAGTAGCAAAAAAACATTACAGAGCTCTTTCAAAACACGAAATATTTTCTGCATCACTTATAGTACATTTACATGCTTTTCTAATTCCTATTTAAAAACATGTTTTGCGTGTTATTTGGGTTAGCTTCTTGACTCTGAAGTTCGAAAGCCTTATGGGGTAATTACGGAGGCTTGTGATTTAAGTCTAGAAATTTTATAAGGCCTTCTTCTTCTTCTTCTTCTTCTTCTTCTTCTTCTTCTTCTTCTTATTCTTCTTCTTCGAATTTCAAGTTTATTTGATTATCGCAAATCAGCTTATTGCTCGCTCTCAACTGCATGCACTTCCACAATAATTAATTGAGAGCTTACGTTGCCTGTACAATTTTTGCATTAGTATAATTGTATGGCAAGTACAATCAAACTTTATGCCCAGGGAAGTCAAGAAAATTTAAAACCTGAAAAATTCCTATACCGGATCGGGACTCCAACCTAGTCATCAGCATCATCAGTCATCATCAGGCTTAACGGAGCTAAGTTCAGAGGTCCAGGAATTAATAAATTGCCTACTTTGGAATCAACCAGGAAAGGTTCTGGAGTTAACCTAGAAGTCCTCTAAAGTTCAACAATAAGGCTTATTCTTATAACCCATAGAGTATTTGAAATACACAAATAATTTAACTGGAGTCAAACAGTTTTTGTTTTATTGAAGTTTTATAGCAGTTGATATATAACCAAATTATAAAACCTTCACTGACGACCACATTGCTTTAACAACCTCCTGAGAACCGCTATACAGCCATGTCATGGCCAATTGGCCCAGTTTTAATGCAATCATTAAAACTTTATATGCGAACTATCTTAGGAGCATAGGTTTTATGTCACTTTTATCACACTATACACGTGGTTGTTAAAAATGAAAACATAAAACCTCCTCCAGGTCAGAAAGTTTTAACAACCTTTTGATAACTACCATAAAACTATATTACAACCGCATAAATCGCTCTTGAAGAAGTTGATAAAACATGATACGCAAAACATTTTAACAACCTTGAAGGTTTTAAGTTGGGATTTTTTGGATGATAGTTAATATTGAGAAGTATTTTATTGAGGTTTTATTCTTTCGATGTTTGATGTGAAATCATGATCCTTGTCAGTTGGTAATAATAGCTGATATTATTGCATATTTATAGTCACTTTAACACTCTTGGGTCATTCGTGACTTGTCCGAAGGTGAGATTTGAACTCGTCACTTTGCCGTGAGAGGTATGGATGTTAACCACTACGCCGGGGTCGCCCCCATTATTGTATATTGAAAATAAGACGACTTTATTACAATTTTAAACCAATTTGTATATGCTTCACAGCATGCCGTGCAATATTTATGGTGATTATTATACCGAATAGGAGCATAAATTTAGTGCGCCACATGAATACTAAAAAACAGGGATATTTTTAATTTGTCTGCATTAGCAGCATGCATTAAAGAGTCATTAGAAGATTATCTATTAGTACAAAACGGTTACTACTGTTGAGCAATAACCAGTCACATATTATTTAAATATACATAGATATATGAACGTTTATAATCGCCTATCAATTAATGCATAATTATTCATACTGTGTGAAATTTGTTCATACGGCGACATTTTTTTCGTTATAACTTGCTACTCCTTAAAAATACCCCAATATAACATATTCTCCTAGATTCGAATTTTATAGCATAACATAAACCTAATGGTTGTATCTTAACATTTCGTAGTCCAAATTTAAACGTTAAGTTATATTGAAGCTCTATAACTAGCTTGCTGGTTTTATTCGGTACAGCGAATCAAAACAAAACAAAAACCATGGCAACCTGTCAAAAAGTCAACATTCCAAGCGATCCTCCTAATTTTCTCTTGTAATCAAGATGTAAGAAATGCTTATTGGGTCCACTAGTACCGGCCATCTTCAACCTGATTTAGTGAAACTGGCTGCGTTGTTTTAAGAAGGGTTCGTGAATTTTTCGGAAGTTTATCGGAAAGTCGCTTGTTCAATATTTGTAAGAGCTCCTTCACCGCACTGTGCCTTATGTTATATGAAGAAGCCCATAACTGTAGATCCTACAGGAGTTTCATACTGGCGATCGTCTCACCTTCATCGTGTTCAAAAGAACTGAAGGGGTTTTCATTTCATGTATCTAAATAGATTTGTTTTTATATTGGTAACAATTTTCAGAGTATTTTTTGTTATTGTTGTAGTATATTTATAGTATCTGTGAATCTGAGGCCTCTGATAAAGATGATAGTTGTAATGAGGCTTTAATGAAGGTCTAAGACTGTTTCAAGTTTTATATCGGTCATAAAAAGTATGCCATAAAACATAATTGTATGTTTTGTTTTGGTTTTATTCTGCAGTGATAGGTAGTTATACAGAACCACCTTACAGCTACCGTTAAAACTATGAAGTCTGAGTTTTAATTTAGTAGTCATAAAACAGTTTTATAGACGACTTGACGGGCTGATTTTATGACAAGCACACAAAACCGTGATACAACCACAGGCGGCAAGGGATGCTATGATAAAACAATGTTAAAATAAGAATAAATCTTCCAGGCATTTAGATTGTTACTTGGGATTTCCTCCTGAAATACCTCGAAAATTTCCGTTTCGTTCTTCGATGGTGCAGATCCAGTTCCAACAACTCTCACATAGGTATTAGTTAGACCTTCATTTCGTTTTCGTTTCTATGGTCTCGTGTTTTGCTAGCTGGGCAAGAATCTCGATGATGCCCCTCCATTTGACACAACAAGCACTTGTTTTTAAAACCATCATAGAACACTCTCCCTTCCCGATAAAACATATTGGAGATTTGATCTAGCAGTTTGAAATGAAAAATTAAAGGCCGATAGCTACAAATGGTCCCCTTTTAAGCTATATCAATAGTAAGAATTCTCAAAATATACATGAAATTTGACGAAGTTCTATGGATCATTGCAGCGCAGGTATTAGGTGAGGCACCCCGGGCAAAGCTGGTGATCAATTTGAAATCAAAATTTGTTGATATAATGTAATTTATTTGAATACTCCAGTTTATCTCATTTTCTCAAACTAATCCTGCTTTCAATTAAATCAGTTTGATAACTGATTGTGCATTCATAATATTTAACATAATACGGGACTGGCGTAAATGGTTACCAGACATGCTTCTCACGCTGAAAGACTTGAGTTCAAATCTCATTCCGCACAAATCACGAATGATCTTAAATGTGTTAAACTAAACAAATAAACTTTAATCCTCAGTTCAACGATAGATGAACTTAAATTAAATTTTCAACAAGACGTTAACAGCAAAACTTTAAGTTATGTTACTTTCATTTAAAAAACTCTTGACTGCATAATGAAAACACAATATGATATCAGACTTATGTCGTGACAATTGAAATCAAAATGAGTTTTCATTATGATAGGAACTGCAAACTTTATAACTGATTTGCTTTCATTTTGTTAATCGAATTTGGTGGCTGATGTTTGAAAGGGATGTCACTAGTATTTAAAAAATAGAAACAAGTTGGAATTTCTCCATATCTCATATCCCAAACGAGCCTCTTTTGAAATTCTTTATGAATTTCAAATGAACGACACGAATGTAAAAAGGATTTCTTACCACCGGCAAACTGAGGTCCTCCCACTATCCCTCCGGTCGCACGAGTCTACCGCCCGAGTGTTATTTTTAATTATAGAGTGAAAAAATGCCACAAGAGACGCAATAACATTTATCTCCGATTTAGCCACTCTGTGTGCCGCTGCGGTTATCTGCTGACTTTTCTATGATGTTGGGCTGATTCTGTCCTCTCCGTGCGTCGTCTGTCAGCCGGTACGGACCTTTTTTGCGCAGACGACCATGCTGTTGGCGGTTGACGCTACCAGAACCAGTGGCACTTTCTGCCATCCATCAAGTGCCCAAAGTGACTGTATAGATCAAAATCTAGATTGAGATGAATTTCAGTGTGGCTTGTGCCATCTCGTTGGCACACTCTGATGATGAGAATATGTCAGACACTGCTGGCTGTTGGCCAGCTTGCGGGTTGAATCCTGATGATTAAATTTTCTATGAACTTTAAAGTCCCAGCCCAGAGTGCAACCCTGCATTCCCTTAGTGGTCGGAATGAGCTCTGAGCTGATTATGATCTCAAAAAAGTTCCACACTCTACCACCATCCTCGCCACAGCTTTCAAAACGCAATTGAACTCAAGGGGAATATGTCCCATACTAAATTGTTTCTGGTCCTATACAGTCATTTTTTTCTGCACTCATTCAGTCGGTTGACACTGATTTATTTGCATCGCATTATGCTACCATCTCCTCTGGTTGGGGATGATGATGCTCTTGCACAAATGCTGGTTGATAATCGTCACCGAAGCAGAAGCAGCCAGTAGCTGACACAGCAATTGTGCGTGTCTAATGATTTAGAATCAACAAACAGTTTAATTTGATTTTTACGACACCTTTTTTTCTGTTTTCCCATATTTTTTCCTTCTCTTTCGTAATTCTATTGTGGCTTTACATTGGCTAGGACGACTGCTTTCGAGCCTGGCTTGCATTCCAGATGAAGGTAATATTTCAATTTTTCTATTATGAGTGGTACGTGACTTTCGGATTATTGTTGTGATGGGCGAAGCTGGAGATGATTATTCATTAATCTTTCTAATTTATGACTTCATTTTAAAATTCAATGAGTAAACTGGAAAAGGTGGAAGTTATTGCCGGTTGGTGACATTATACGCGTGTTGCTTACGGTTGGTTCATAATGAGATTTGTTACTTTGAATGTTGAATATTGGTTATGACGCAGTTGAACATTTCTGAAACCCATTTTCAAGTCAGCAATTATGTTTATTTTCTTCACACATATTAGATTTGCTTTTTGTTGGAAGCATAACAGCTAAGTCCTCCCTCCCTTCTCCACCCTTGTGTCATGCATTTTCCCATATTCAATACACGTACTGACACAAATTCTAGGACCACCTCCCCGTCTTCTTCAAGAGTGGACATTATTTTTAATAAATTTTTGAAGGGTTAATTTTTATTCCAGACATCATTGATTGGATCAATGGCAGTTATACACATATAATCTGGCTAAATATTACAGTGCAAGGAAGCTGTACAAGCATGTTCAGACCAATTGTAACTGGTGTATTTTGATGGACGATGAAACTTACGTAAAAATGGACTTAAGCCAAATTCCGGGTAAAAAATGTTACCTTGCCAAACGTAAGGGAGATGCTTCGGGTGAGTTCAAATTTGTCTACAGATAAATTCGCTCGCAATTTGATGTTTTGCCAAGACATCTGCAGTTGTGGAGATTTTCATCACTGGAGCGACTATGAATGCACGAAGTCACACGAAGGTTCCGTAAGTTCCTGGCCCGACTTAGGCCAGTTGCCATTACAGCAGGGATGTCATTGAATGGTATAAGCAGAATAACGTCGATTTTATTGAAAATAAGTATCAATCCACCAAATTGTCCAGATTGTTGTCCCATCGGCAAATATCAAGCGTTAATTGATGAAATGTGGCAAAAACAATCAAAACATCATCTGATCATGATGGGAGGTATCCAGCGAAAAGTTCGTAAATTCATCCGAAAAGTTGACGATTAATTTTTACACTTAAAGCTAAATAAAAACCATCAAAATAATACCCCTTGCGTATCTGTATGTTAAAGAAATGATCCATTTTGTGCGACCAAACCTAAATGGAACAGACTATATAACTCGATGGATTCAGCGGTCTCTTAATTTGTCGATGTACCGTTCTCTCCATGACTCGATGCCTCCTTTGGTCGAAGTTCTATA